>NC_139030.1:111234579-111868456 GCF_964662115.1 Mustela nivalis
GAATATGAAAACACTAGGGGCGCCTGGTGGCTCAGTAGGTTAAGCCGCTGCCTTCGGCTCAGGTCATGATCTCAGGGTCCTGGGATCGAGTCCCGTATTGGGCTCTCTGCTCAGCGGGGAGCCTGCTTCCCTCTCTCTCTCTCTGCCTGCCTCTCCGTCTACTTGTGATTTCTCTCTGTCAAATAAATAAATAAAATCTTAAAAAAAAAGAATATGAAAATATAAAGATATATGCATTCCCATGTCCATTGCAGCATTATTTATAATTAGCTAAATTGTGGAATCAACCTAAGTGTCCTTCAGTGGATGATGGACAATGGAGTGTTATCCCTCCATAAAAGGAATGGAATCTCACCATTTGGGTGTTACCATCCAACATAGATGGATGTAGAAAGTCTAATGCTGAGATAAAGCATTTAGAGAGTGGCAAATAACAGATGATTTCACATATATATATATAGTATTTAAGAAACAAAACAAAAAAGAGACGAAAAGTCAGACTTTTAAATTATAGAGAATTAATGGTTATGAGAGGTGAGGTAGGAGGGATGGGTGAAATAGGTAAGGGTGTTAAGAGCACATAGATCATGATGAGCTCTGAGTAACACATACCCACTGGTAAGGAAAAACAAAACATTACAGAAATGCAGCAGCTGTTCTGCTGTTGTTACTGTAAGATCATTACTGAATTGATAATTAGGTAAGAAGAAGGAAGACAAAACTGAAAAGGAAGGAGAAGCTGGCCTTTCAGCTGAGTGTCTTAGATAACCCATGCTCCCATGTTCTGAGCGGCTTCCCCAATCCCAGTCATAAAAGTCTAACCCACAAGAAACACATGAGATTCCCCCAACCTCAAAATCTTGCACAAAAGTGGAAGCCATATTCTGCAAAACAATCCTGAAAATGTAAATCCTCGTGTAATTCTATTACAATATGAATGCATCTCTTCCCACTGGGACGGATGGTACACTTGTCTCTCTCTCTCACATGCCCACGAGTTCATGGATGTAGAGACTCTGCCTTACTCAAGCCTGAACTTTAATAAGTGGTTTCTAGTCGAAGTTGATCTCACACACCTAAATCTTGGTCATTTTAATGAATCAAATTATCTTAACTGACATTTTTCTGAATCATTAAATTTTTTTTTTTTTTTACCTCAAATGCCATTATGGAATTTGAAAGTCAGAGTTTGAGTTAGAGATGTCAAAATATGCCACAACGATAATAAGGGCTGTTTTAAGCCAAAGGCAATTAGATCTCTGTACCCCCTTTTTGTGAAAAAGCAGTTCCCTTTGTAAAGCTGTCTCTACCTCCTTGACTGGGAGAAGAACCACTCCAGATACAATTCTTATCACCTGAGATCTTTCATTTGCTTAACAAACCTTATGAAACAGTCCTTATTTATGATATATTTCCATATATACGGTCACTTTCCATAACTTACCTCCAACCCAGGAGTCCCAAACCCCTTTTCCCTTTGTCTAGCCTCTTTCCCACAATTTATCATCCTTTCTTAAGATGATAGATAAGTCTCCCATTCTGTTCCCCTGAAGCACACTTCTCTGTGATGCCCATGGATACATGGGCCATTGTTGTCATTTTTTTCTGCCTGTTAATCTATCATCATTTTGATTTGCAGACCCAGCCAAAAGGGTAGAGGAAGAGCTTTTCGCATCCCCTACAGATTCAAGATTAGTCTTTCTGTTACATAGTGAAACCAAATACTTAGAGCAACTAGGAGGCATAAATAATAAATTGTCTATTAAGTGCTCTGCACTGAATTAAATTCCAGACAGTAGTATACGTACTTCTGAATACTGAAAAGAACACTTATTCTTATGTGGAGACATGGGAAAACACAGTGTTCAATCCATTCAGACTCTAGGTCAAAAGATCATGAGTTCAGAAAGTTTTGCTCCTTAAAGTTTTATCATTCTTTCTGGATTCATATACCACATTCCTAAGGAGTCATTTATAGAGTTCCTGTTTTCTGTAGCGGATGGTGTACTATTTCAGGGTGTGGTTGGGGGTTGCGGATGAGTTGGAGATAGAGCTGCATCTAATTTAAACATTTTTAGAGCCCTCTTTTTACCTAATGGATTTCATTTCTCACTAACCCCAGGAAATTTCCTCTCCATTAAGTTATTCTTCTTTCATGCACACACCCATGCTCAATTTTCTTCCCCTGGCTTCCCTTGTGTTGAAACACACCACTTTTCCCTTATCTGCACCCAGCATTCCTTCACTCTTCCCTGCTTAAATTAAATCTCTACTATCTCCACATCTAGAGAAGTCCCATCTCCTTTGTGCAGACTTCTGGAACTCCTCCAACCCTTACTCAGAATTCTCTTTTCTAACTGATGGTTTAATTTTTAAGTGCTGTCTCCTCAAATGAAATTAAATATTCCTCAAAGTAGTAGTCATTTCTCCTTTTGTTAATTTGCACAGAATAGTTCTTATATCAAGGCCCTTAATAAATGCTAATTAAATCTTGGCTATTTGTTAAATAGCCATGTGCGTCAATGTGTATTAGATGTTGGGAATAAAACTGTGAACTATAAGAGTTCTATTTCTTTCAGGACACTTAAAAGCAAAGTTCACAAACTCAAGGTAGTGTTGGGCTAGAGTCTTACTTGGCCATCACAGTGTTTAAACTGTTCTGAATGAGAGTAGTTCTAAGCCGGTATTCGCTCCCCGGTTCACAAGGCTCTGTCACTCCCTTGTGTCTAGCACCTAGCCAGCTTTCCTAATGCATGTCACCGTAAGCCCTTGTAAAACATCTGAAGGGGAGAGAACCCATGACCCAAATTAGCCACTTTGCAGGTAGATTATTTTGAGCTGAAGGCAATTAAGACCTAGCAGATTCAAGAAAAACTCTGAACTCTCCTTTAAATACTCCAAAGAATTGAGATAGGGAGGCTGGTTTAGAAAGAGGCTGTCACCAGAAATAAATGTTATGTGAATGACCTATCTATATGGCAGATAAACACCTAATCCGCAAATATCTGCTCTTCTGATCATCCTGTCAGTTACCCTCCTCTCCTTTGACCTCAGGTCACTATCTCGTTCCCTGGCTCGGGATGGCACAGAAGCCTCAACTGCCCAACTGGTGACTGGGTCTCATACTCTTATAGGGCTCCTCTATGGGTCAAATGAAGCTTGTTTTTTCCCTGTTAATCTGTTCTATATCAATTTATCAGCCAAAGAACCTATAAGGTCAGAGAAAAAAAAATTTCCTAGCACATCCTTAATTTCACAACTTTTCATTTATAAGCAATAAATTAAGTCGCAAAGAACAGGCTCCTCCTATCTCAGACACTGACTCGAGTCATTTACGACTCCCCCAACTATCAACATCGTAATTTCGGAATGACTGGTTATGTTTCCCACCATGAACTGCTGCTACCTGCTGCTCCTAAATACATGTACTATGCAAAACAGGATCCAGTTAAAAGAAAATTCCCGAATCCAAGGGCAGATGGTATATTAATTAGAAAACAACAACAACAACAGAACTTCTCAGCAACTGTTTCCCTTTCTTAAAAGCAAATGATTTTATGCAGCAAAGGACAGAGAAACCTCATTAAGAGAGAACCAAGGTACAAGCAGAAAAGGTCACTTTATAAGAATTTATGTCTTCAAATTCTAGTGACTTATATTCCATGGAGAGCTTGCAGATGGAAACACAGAAATATTTTGATAACCTTTGGAAAACATGAAGAAGGGACATCTCACAAAACTAGAGACTCAAACACTTTTTTTCCCCAGTTTTTTTTTCCAAAATCTAAAACAGAAGGAAATTAGAATCCCTAGGTATTACAGATCCGTTAGTTTAATACTGATTTCTGGCAAAATTCAAGGTTTAATCAGTAAACAGGGACTATTTAGATGGAAAAGACCAGGGATTTCTAGAAACTAGAAGTTCAGTAAGAATTAGTCATTTTTAAACTAACACCATTTACTTCTGTGATAGATTCAGGATACTCAAGATGTTTATTTTTAGCAAAACATTTGATTAAAATTTTCCTCATGTCATCTTATGAAGAAACCGACCTACAGGTTAGAAGAGTTTGATTACTAGGGAGGACGTGCTAATGGAGTTCAGCTGACCACTGTCTGGTCTCAGCAATATCTCCCAAAGGCCAACTATGTCCCCAACCAGGACTGCACCTGGTACTTTCAGTACATTACTTTCAATTCTAACAAGCACCCTGAAAAGCAAATGTTACTAGCCTGATCCCATTGATATGGAAAATAAGTTTCTCAAGGTCACAAAACTAGTTAAGTATCACTGGCCAAGCTCTAAAACCTGCCTCCAGAAGTTCAGGACCATTTTCCACTGTGCCACACAGACTTCCACAGGAGTCTCCATGGCAAAAGGAACTGTTTCATGTATTATTAATGACTTGAATGTCTTGAGAACAAACCCACCAAATGTGCAGGTGACATACAACTGGAAGGAACAATTAATATGATGAATGCCACTGTCAGGACTGAAACATATCTAGCAAGCTGGAAATTGGAGAGAGACTTAAAGTTAACAGAAGAGAAAAAAATGTTCACGAAATTTTTAAGGATATAGTTAAAAAGTTAGTAAAGCCTACCTTGATAGCAATGTGTGTGGGCCGGGGGTGGGGGGAGAGGCTGGTGGTTGGTGAGAATTTTAGTCAACCATGGGGTATTTACTCCATAAGACATCAAGCATTATGGGACGCCTGGGTGGCTCAGTTGGTTAAGCAGCTGCCTTCAGCTCAGGTCATGATCCCAGCCTCCTGGGATTGAGTTCCACATTGGGCTCCTTGCTTGGCAGGGAGCCTGCTTCTCCCTCTGCCTCTGCCTGCCTCTCTGTCTGTGCTCGCTCTTGCTCCTCTCTGACAAATAAATAAATAAATAAAATCTTTTTTTAAAAAAGAAGACAATTAAGCGTTAGATGGTTTAGTTTGAAGATGGAAAGTCATTGCACTCTGCACTGTTCAGGTTAGATTAGATTATGGAATTCAATTTGGGGCTAAGGATTTTCAGCACAGAGAAGGGTCTTAAGGAAGGAAGGAAATATAAAAGCAATGATTAGTGATAACTAATACTTACTGGCTTCTAGGTACTCTACTAAGTAGTGTGTGTATATTATCTCTTTCAATTCTCACAATAATTCCACGGGTAGCTAGAGCCTCCGAGCATTCCCATTTTATAGACAAGGAAGCTGAAGCTCAGGGTTCTGAAAGGCTATCAGGTAAGGGGGACAAAAGTCTTTACTCTGTACTACTTTAGACTTTTCATTTCTTATCTATTTCTTGGTCATAGACTCTTCAGATGGACGGAAGTTTTAGAGATCTTTCTGCTGAAAAATGTTCCATATAATTCCACAAGCTGGAGGACTACTGGCTAATGAGTAACAGGGCCAAGGAAGCCGCTGTCGTTTCAGCGCAAACAAAGCCTTCCTGACGGTCACGGAAAGAAGGGGGTACCGCAGAGGTGGTGAGCTCCCCGTCACTGCCCGCGCGATGGAAACGCGGCCTGTCGGGCATCACTGAAATGGGCGGGAGGCTGGTCTGGTTTCACCTCCATCTTTCGCTACAAGACGGTGGGCCCGATAGGCAATCCGGCGATTTCTGTTCAGTGGCAACACAAGAAGTTAAAACCTGCAGATACTGGTTTTCCAGCCCATTTTGCTGACATGTAGACGGGACACTTCATAGCGTCGTTCTCCGTCTACGCCTGGCAGCCGGATCGCGGACGTGACCGCGACCTACCCCGGAGGAAAAGGGTCATATTCAACCGTGGATCGGGGCGCGACTTACATTCGTTCTCCGTCCCGGCGCGTCCTCGGTCACAGCAGCAGACGCCACGCGCCGGACCCGCGAGCTGGAGTCCGGGACGGGCGCCCCCCCGGCTCGTCCCCGTGTGCCGTGTGGTCGCGCACGGGCCGGGGAGCGACAGGACCGCGGCACCAAGCCCCACCGTCCCGCTGCTCCGACCCTCAGCCGGCGGCCGGGGCGCCTCCAGGTCCGCTCGGGTCCCCACGTGCCCCGC
The DNA here is from genome assembly GCF_964662115.1 of Mustela nivalis. Lineage (NCBI taxonomy): Eukaryota > Metazoa > Chordata > Mammalia > Carnivora > Mustelidae > Mustela > Mustela nivalis. The sequence continues at coordinate 111,240,610 of NC_139030.1, forward strand.
GAGTCGCCGCAGGCGCCCCCCGGCTCCCCCCCCTCCTCAGGGCCCGGCGCGAGCCCGCGCTCACCGTGGTCGCCGGGCGAAGGGACAGCGGGCGTCCGGGCCAGCGGCGGGTCCGGTACCGAAGCCTCCGTCCGGCCTCAGCGCGCGGCGAGGACGAACCCGCGGCCCCGGGGGCTGCCGCTCCCCGGGCTCGGGGCTGCCGGCCGGGGCTGCGCTCCTCCGGGAGGGCGGCCGGACGCTCTGTCCGCGGCGCCGGTCCCCGAGGCCGCCCGGAACGGCGAAGCGCACGGCCGCGCCCACACCGACGGCCCCCGCGCCGGCCGACCCCTCCCGTCACCCGCGCGGCGCACGGCCGGGGCAGCCGCGGGCCCGGGGAGCCATCGGCGCGGGGCGGGCTGCGGCCCGCGCGGTCCCCGAAGCTCCGGCGCCGCCTCCCCGCCCGCGCGCGGCTCCCTGGAGCAGCGGCGCTCGGAGGACGGGCTGTCCTTCGGCCCGGCTCCGCGCCCCGGGCCCCTCCTCCCGCCGCCGCCGCCGCGCCCGCCGCGCGCTCCTCGCGGGTTCGCGCCCCGCACCAGCCGCCGGGCCCGCGGGTGGCGGACGACGGGCGCTCGGCTCCCGGGCGCGTCCTCCGCGGCGGCGGTCAGGTGGGCGGGCTCCGGGCGGGGGCTCCGGGCGGGGGCGGGGCCACCCGCGCCCGCGCTCCCACCCCCGCCTGCGGCTTCCTGCCCCGCGGGAAACCAGACCCCAAAGTTCCCGGAACGCGGGAGCGAGCAGCCCCCCACCCCGGCCCGCGTCTGAGCCCGCGGAGCTGCGGGCTGCGCGGGGCTCGGCCCGGGTGACCCGAGGGGCTGCCCTGAGGCCTGGGCGCGGGCCGGGCCTAGCTGGCTGGGGGGACGGGGCGGGCGCCGGGAGCTGTGCGCTCCCCGCGGCCTTCCCGGTGACGGCCCCCAAACCGCGGGGCCCGGAGCCCTCACTGCTCGCAGGGGCGCCGGGGCTCGGCGCTGCCCCTGCTCGCCCGGGACGGTGCGGAGCCTGGTTCAAGAGCCCGCGGCTGCTCGCGCTCCGCTCCGGAGACACTCAGAACCGGGCTCGGGTTCGCTCCTCAGAACACAGCACCTCGGCGCAAACCCGTCTCCGCTCCTCCGACCGCGGATGTCCCCCGCGACGGGCCAGGGCCGGCGGTGTCCTGCCGCACTGGCCCGCGGGCCGGCCGGCTCCGAGCGGCGGTAGCAGGGACCGCGGCTCCCGTGCGTTGCACCGCGCGCTGCTCCGCGGGGTCTGCGCCCGGGGACACCCTGGGGGCCTCTCGGACCCCGCGGCTGCAGGACGCCGAGAACGAGCCGAACCGCCCCACGACCCGGACACCAGCCGCCCGCCAGCTCTCGGGACGCACACGAGCATCCCTGCGCCCCCAGACCCCGGAGCCCTTGACGGCAAAGATCGGACAAGGTGTACGCAGCACCTGCCGGATTTCAGACGAGCCGCGCCTTATTTACTGCTTAATTAACTACAGTGACTGCGCTGTACAATACGGGAGCCCCCGAATGTGCCTTTCGGTCGTGAGAACGTGACTAGTGGAACTGGAGCGGGTGGGAACACACCCACACGGATCCGGCGGGCAAGCGTCCCATTTTAATATAAGGAAACTGACGGCACGAATACCAGCAAATCCTTAGTTCTACATATTCCGGGCGTCTCATGCTGACTAATTAGGGTCAAAAGCAAGGAGCCACCTTTAGGCGGGCTTCTCACGACGGCATCTCGTCGCTTGCTCTCCTGCTTTCCCAGCACTAAGCCGTTCCCAGCCTCGTGCTGGAATGATCCATGAGGCCTCTGGGGTCCCTGCCCGGAGAGCAGTGTCAGCCCTTGATGTGCTCCAGGCGAGAAAAGAGAAATTCAGAAATTTCTTCCTTCCCAGTGTCTTCCTTCCCAGTTGCAGGGAAGAGGCGGGCATGGAAAGGGCCCTGGATCCCACTGGAAGAGAATGACGCACCCAGGAGTCCTTTCTTTCACTTGGTTCGGAGACTCACGGGGTCGTCCTTGCCAAGGGTCAGCTGTCCCCTGCCCCTTTGGCTTCAAGAATGAATGAGCCCACGCGGGAGCGGCTGTGCTGGGCCTCCGGGCCCCAGGTGGGTGGCAGCTGTCACGCTGGCTGTGGCTCCCTCAGAGCCAGGCAGGCTCCCCTCCCCCGTCGTGGGGCTAGCCCAGACGCAGAAAAACCCCGAAGCAGGGCTCTGGTGCTTCTCCGCGTGGCCTCCCCAGACGCCCCCCCCCCCCAGAACCCCAAGTCTGAGACAGCTGGCAGGCGGGGCGGCGGGCAGTGGGGCTTCCCTGGGGCTCCTGGGCAGCTGCCCCGCTCTGCCAGCAGGACCGGGCCTACTCCGGCCAAGATGTCCAAGGTTGCAGGAGCAACTGCTTCTCCAAATGCTTTTGGGAAAGAACCTGCCTCCAGCCTTAGAATGTCAAAAGATCAGTGAGGCCTTGCCTCTCCTCAGGACTGCAGGCCATGCTTTGGTCAAGACCCTGCCATTGTAAGAGTCAGAGGCAAGATGGCTCCGGGGACCCTGTCGGCCCCCCCACCCCCACCCCAGCGTTTCTGCTCTCCTGTCATCATCTCCTCCTGGCTCCAACAAGATGGGCAGGCGGGAGCCCAGGCTCTTCAGGCTGCTGACAGACCAGACTGTAGGATTTTGAAAGTGTCGGAGAACAAAGTGAGAGAGAAGAGGAAGAACCCAAACACAGCCTGACTTGAATGTGGTAGGGTGAGGTAGGGGTAGGCTGAGGGCACCTGGGTGCAAGTGTTTAGTGGGTTTTCTTTTTGCCAGAAGGGCATGGAAAGTAAGATAAAAACAGTAATGATAGAATACTAGAATCTGAACACAGGCAATCTGAGCCCAGAACCCACGCGGTTGACAGCAAAGAGCTACTGAGCTGGACTGAGGCCAGAGAGTAAACTTGAAATTAACAGAATTGAATCAAGGCACCCCTCCCCCCTTTTACCCTGGCAAAGAAATCCCATTTCCAACCCCAGTCCCTGTAAAACTTCCACTTCCACTCCGGACAGGTCGGAGAGAGGTAGGCAGCTGACTCCCTCCACTGGTTTCTCCACTTATACTCTGGAACGCCTCTGACTTCCATTTCTGCTTCATGTGGACAGTCAGAGCGTAGGTCTCTGGGAGAAGCAAGAGAGGGCGAACTACTGAGGCAGAAGAAACCTAAAAGAGCTCTGACTGGTGATATGGCCCCTGTCAGGAGGGATCTGGTCGCCAGGATTCACCTGCCACTGGGGCTCTTACTAGCCTACCAGAGACTCAAATGTCTTCACTTGTTTACTTACAATGAAGTGATGAGGACAGGATACAAAAATGGAACAGTAGGTGAATGTTCATATAGAGGCTAGAGTGTGCTTGTCCATTGAAGAGTTATGAAAGTCACAGAAGCCATATATAGAAAGGGTAAAAATTGACTAAGGAGACAGAAAAAAAATTACCTTATTATATAGCATTATGGGATATACTGAGAGAATAGCACCCAGATAGGACCTATGAGAAAACTCATTTTGATGTTTTGATTTTCATAATAATAATGCTATGTTAAGATAAAAATAATAATGCTTTTTAAAATGTTTATAAAAATAATAATTCTTCCTCCTCATTTCTCATCAATAGTCCACTAGTCTAGGGGGAATAAAACCTTCTTAGTGGTTGCTGGCAACGTGGCTATTTCCCACATATATTTTTTCAGTGATTCAGGTTTTGTGAACTCTTTTTTATGTTTAGGGTAAAATGGTGTCTCTAAAACTTATCTTGTACATGCTAAGATATTTTAGATTTGGCTGAAAGACGAGATAACTACTCTGAGTAGGCGACAGACACATATTCATGTCAGACCCTAGACTAGGGTTTTAGGATGCAGATCTATTAAAAAAAAAAAAAGGAAAAAAATCAGCAGCAGAAATGACATATTGATTCTTTAACTTTTTGTAGCCCAAGACACATCAGTACATTTCTTGATGAAGCACTAGCTAGCTGTAGATATGAAAGTGGTGTCATCTTGTGCTCCTAAAAGTTTTTCTGCGCCCTTGTAATCCTCCTGGTGATTCCCGTGCCACAGCAGGCTTCAGAATCTCATTACAAACCTTAATTACACTGTTGTGAACGACCTATGCTTGTTTAGGATTTTCTCAGAACGAAAGAACAAATTATAAGATTACCTGACCAGCCAAATAAGTGAAAATGTAAATTAAACCTCCTAGGAGAGTCTCTTTTTTTTTTTTTTTGACATTTTAATATGTATCAAAATATGTTTAAAAGTTCTTATACCCAAAATAAATTTTCAAAGCTGCATTTTAGGCTATTCAAGTCTTATTCATTATGTCACGGGAATGAGAAATGATTTATATTATCTTCCTCATATGAAAGACAAGAATCCAATCACCTCTCAGACCTCCTCTTTTCCTGAAGAAAAATGTTTCACTTTTTCTCCCAGGATTTCTTTTACTCACATTTCTCAGGCTTCTCTAGACCCACTCTTGTTCTCCAGCTGTAATTAAATGTCTGTCAATGCAAACAAGGGAAAGTTCCAAATAAGAGTTTAACTAGTGCAGAGCATTAGATAGAGTATTATGGAACAATATTTCCCAACCGTGTATTCTATAGTCCAGTTTTGTTCATTAACAGCTAGATAGACTGTCACCTGTGCCATCGACCTATTCTCAATTGTCTCATTTTTCCTTTAAGTTCTACATTCTCAGTTTTGGTACTGTGGGGAAAAAAGAAGAAGAAAGAAGGAGGAGGAGGAGAAGAAGGAGGAGGAAGAAGAAGGAAGAGGAAGAAGAAGAGGAAGAAGAAGAGGAGGAAGAGGAAGAAGAAGAGGAGGAAGAGGAGGAAGAAGAGGAGGAAGAAGAGGAGGAAGAAGAGGAGGAAGAAGAGGAAGAAGAAGAATCGAAACTTCCTTTACAGTGGAGTTGGGAGGCCAGCAGGGGGAGCGCTCGGACCCCACCGCCGTTGTCCCTCGCGGAGCCAATAGGAAGAGAGGGGCCTCGCTTGGGAACACCGCCTACCCCAGCAGGAGGAAGACAGGCCTTTCTTCTCCCCTGGCAACGGCCCAGCCAATGAGAGACTTTGCTACTCAGCCAATGAACAGCCACTGTACTTGGGACTTGCAGTTTACTCTAATGGACTTTTTTTCCTATACCAGCCTTCCCAACTAGCCTCTTTCTTCTGTAAGGTTCTCCTTTGTTCTCTGGGCTTGTGTGTGGCTTTGCTGTAGCTGGCTTGTGCCAGGTTGTAATTGTCCAGCTCTTCTTGAATAAACACATTTTTGCTAGTTAAAAACCGGCAGTTTTATTTTTAAGGTTAACAGTCTTTAAATTTGCTAATGTAAAATAAATAAGTAAATAAATTTGGTGATATATATTTGTCAGTAAATGAGGCTCCTTGTTCCTGTGGAGGATCGGTCTGAAGCTCTTTACACTAAATAAAATATATTTTGGAGTCCCTAAATCCCTATCAGCACTCTCTTTCTCTTGTATAAGTAGATTTAGCACTCCCCCTCCTCCCCAATGGTAGAAATGTCTGGAAATAAATGAGCATCTTTTTTTTTTTTAATTACTGTTGCCGTCTTTAATGGTTACGTATATTTTTTCTCTCCCCTATATTGTCCGCATCGTGAGGACAGGAACCACGTTCTTTATGTATTCTATTTGCTTATTTCTAGTGCCTGGCATATGGAAGGCAGTCAATGTTTGCTGAATTGAACATCCTCACTCTGCTGTGGTGCTTACTATGTTTTTGTCCCATTTGAAACAAAGAAAAACTATATTAACTTAGATCCATGAGTCTGAGCTTCTTTAAGTGGTCAACCTATGTTTATTTGGACAATCATTTCTGGCATTGAGATGTGGCAAACTTCTTTTGCATACAATGTGGGTATAAGACATTTAAAACCAGATAAATACTGCAATCATTGAGCAAAAATTTTCTATTTCAAACATCATATTGTATTGTATGTTTTTTGCTTAGGGCATATGTGTCTTCCAACATGATTGATCCATTTTCTGAATAGCCTGTTTGTTAAAAATAATCTGTCCCAGTTTCATCAAAATAGCTCAGCTTCCATCTTGGAATTCTGTATTTTCACATATCTATTAGTTTCTAATTTTTATTATTCCCATTTTAAGGTATATTTAGCAAATTCTTAGCTTTAATATAAAAGCTATTAAACCTTCAAATGCTTATTTAAGAAGTTAAGGGTATTAGAATAGATACTTGAGGGATATTCGCATGGACAAGGGACTTAATTTAGATTGTTCTGATGGGAAGTTCGGGAACCACCAAGAAGAAATCACAGGAGGCAGATCTGGCTTTAATTAAAAAAGGATTTCTATTGGTTAGAGTTTACAACAAGATGGAAAGATTTGTGGGCTTCCTCTTAAACCAGAAATTAGATAACCTATCTGGGATGCTGTAATGAAGATTTTTAAAAAGAATAGCAAAATTCCATATCCTGTAAGATAAGTCCTCCAAAGCCAGGATTCTATAATTTAGGAGTTGTTTTGCAATTTGAAGACATGTGAGCTGGCCTTTGGAATGCACCCAGCACTAAGGCATTAACTTGATATCCTACTGTGTGTGCCCTCTACAAGGACAGACAGCTCTGCTATGGTTGTTGGCTAAGGACGCAGGTTATCATCTTGTAAAGATTTTCCTTAAAGAGCAAATGTACTACCAAATGTTGTATAAATTGGTACTCATGGAAGAATTCTAGCTAATTGGACATAAGCAACAGTCTATCCACATGGGGATATTTTAGGGCTTGTGAAGTTTCACTTAATGGATAACCTTGTCTGATGGAGTGCGGAGCTACTGAAACTTAGAGCTAATAATGGCAATTACTATTTACTGAGCACCTACTATGTGATGGGAACCATAATAGCCTTCTCCATGCTATCTCATTTAATTCTTACACTAGCACCTTGAGGTATGTGTAATTTGTTTGAAATATGAAGAAATGGAAAAAATAAGGCAGCATCTAATATGTGCTGGAACTTGAATTTGAACCCAGGCCTGTGTCTAAAGTCTTGATTGTCCACCCCCACAATAGCCTATGAAGTCTGGCTGCGTTCCAGGCAGCATTCCTCTTATCCAACTCCTAATCCATCAACTCTGATGGGCAGTATCCATGGCCAGAAACATCTTCATTAAAATGTCTCCTAAAAATGCTCCCACATGCACAACATTTTAAAACTCCAAAGGGATCCTCTGATATGTCTATCAGAACTTAAGTTTATTTATTATTGATAAATCTTAATCAAGGTTCTTCAATAGTCAGCTTGGTTATTTTCCTGACATTTTGTTAAGTGAACATGGGGATATTAGCCTTCCAGTTTTAGTGATGGAGAAAACAAAAGGTATGAAGCCTTGCTGCCTTACCTCAGTAGTCATAAATGTAGTAGTAGAGGTTGTAGTAGAGTTTCTTTCTCTCCGATGTTGCCTTTCTGGCTCTATTAGCAATTCTATGTTTTTCTCCAAAGCTTCTTTTCATAGAGTTTTAATAACAAGTTTCTCTTTCATGTATGTTCCACATTTAGGGCTTATATCCTTCCAAAGACTTTTCATTCCATTTTTTCCCAACTACTTCATTGCCTAGAGTGGTTGAGGAGAATAATTTTTTGCTTAAACAAAGTTATCATAAAATCAACACATGTATAACCAATTTTTAAAAAGTTATTATCTTAGAATAAAGACTTTACTCATATTACTACTCAGATTCTCAAGGAAAACAACATCTTTATTTCCTATGACCTATCCTTGTTCATCTCTACCCCAGTAGGTGACCAGTGGGCGGGACGTGAGGGCGGGGTTTGGGGGACTAAACATGTGTGCTCAGTTAGGCCATCTTGATCCAGGGATATTCTCTGGATTTAAATCTTGTGTCTTCTGCACCAGAAGAGAGCATCCTAGGCAGCAGTGAGTTTGTGGAAACTTGACTAATAGGGCTATCAATTATAAACCAGGTAAAACGTCTACCAAAAATAAAGCCCTTGGTTTTGGAATAGTTGAACTGAAACCATCTTCTTTTTTTCTGGCTGTGATTAGAGTAGAACTAATAGTCTTTTAAAAAAAATATTTATTTAAGAAAGAGAGTGAAAGTATGGGGGGGTAGAGAAGGAGGGGCAGAGGGGAGGGAGAGAGACAAGCAGACACCGTGTTGAGCCCCATTTGGGGCTTGATCTCGAGAATCTTGAGATCATGACCTGAGATGAAATCAAGAGTTGGATGCTTAACCGACTGAGCTATTCAGGTGCCCCTAGAATTAATAGTTTTCTAAAGTCACTCCTGGTTCTGAATAATAAATTCCTATCATCTGATTTTAGATCTTTTCTTCTTGGTGGCTGAGTACAAAAACAACAACAACAACAACAACAACACAACCTATTTATCCAAGAGTAAATCCAGAACCCATCCCTATTTCAGTGCATTGGCGAATATCTCCTTCTGCAACGAGAGGAGAAAAGAGGAGAAGAGAGAAGACTTCCCCTCTCAGTCCTGCTTCTCTGCCAGCATCTGCGAAGGGGCGCACGGATTCTCACTGCTGAACTGTCACATTTTCTCTCTTAACGGATTCTTGCTCCAGGAGTCAAAGGCTGATGAAAGGTCAAAAAAATAGAAACTAACATTCTATTTTATAGTGAGTCTAACAGATCTATGAAAGGACAGGACGAGAGTAAAAACCATGGACTGACTACGGCTGCTCTTATCCACTTGCTATTTGTTTAGATTAAATTGTTTAGATCAGATCAGATTAGCCTTGAGGCCCAGGAAGCCCAGATGCACTGTTTCTGCAAAGTAAACTGAGCATAATGTTAGAGGGAATGTCCGTTACGTTACTAGGAGTGCCTCTTGGCGAACATCAAGAAACGCCCTCTAGAGCCTGGCGCACACTGCATTCTGGGTTCACCTGTACTGGGCCGTCCCTGCGAGGCTGCTAAAGGCAAGCGCCCGGACAGGGCAGTGGGAGGCATTCCTGATCCTGTCTGGAGGCGAGGGTTTCTACCTGCGGAGTCTTCCTTCACGCCCTGGCAGTGGTGCTGAAATTAGTGGGAGCTCCTTCTCAAAGAACAGCTAAAATTCAGTTTCTTCTCTAGGGCTGGCTGGCTCCGGCACAGCTGACCATATTGATTAAGAACTCTGGCTGCGGAGTTGTTCCCTCCACGACTTAAGCAAGAATGCAGAAAGCAGGCTGTGCAGGCTATCTTGGAATTATGCCCAAATGTAAAAAAGAGCATGAGAAAATCACCCTCATAAAAACAGAAGAGGGTCTGGGAACTCAGAAAACCACTGACGATGGATTAAATTTGCCTTCACTTTATACCAGGTATAGTTTGAAAAAAAAAAAAAGCAATTGAATTATAAATCTAAAAATCAAGGAACTGAACTAAAGCCCTGGTTTTGTCCCTAAATAATTGGGAAGTTTTAACAATTTTCAAGCCTCTGAGGAACTATTTGCTAATCTATAAATCAAAACCAACTATAAAGTTACATTTTAGCCTTCTTCATATGTCAGTATTTTATTAGGTTTCATTGAAGACTAGAAGTGATTGAGCAGAAGCTAAATTAATTGTTAGTTCTTTTAAGATTAAACAGAATAGAGGTGCCTGGCTGGCCCAGTCTGCAGAACAGGCGACCTGACCTCAGGGTGGTGAGTTCAAGCCTGACGTTGGATGTAGAGCTTACTTGAAAAAAAAAAAAAAAAGATAGAAAAGAAGATTAAACAGAATAAAAAAAATCAGTATGTCTTTCAAAGTTAAACTTCTTAATGTTTTTTATATATTTCCTCTCAGTCTTTTATATATTCTACAGTAAATATCTATCCACTTGTACTTTATATAACAGTTCTTATCCATATACTATTCTAGCATAGAATTTTTCTATAATTCTTAACTACAAATTTACAGAATTTAACTGAATGAAGTTTCATTTAGGGAGACAGTCTGGGCTATAATACATTTCTGATTGGAGGCAAGTCTGAGTACACATCTTTGTGACTGCAAATGGACATGTGGCATCATTAGAAAATTTCACTGTTATATTAAAGAATTAAAAGTGATTTATCCATGAAATTTATTCACTTTATCTGTCTTGGAATCAGACGATCTCATTCCTCATGCTAAAGTCCTTTCCTGGTTATTATTTAATACCTTTGCTTTGTCAAAGCCTATTCCTCTTTTTAAAAATCCCAAACGAAGAAGGAGCTCATTACATAAAACATTGGCCTTAACATCACTTGGCCCAGTCAGTGTAGGTCAAACATGAAAGTCTAGTCATTCTTGCATCAGATGAGAAAGAGGTTAGGTCCTAAAATTCTAGTCTGCTTCCCAATCCGTAAGTCAACACACAAGATTTCTGTAATCATATTTTGTAAACACCACCGGAGAAAACAAATTTCTGAGTACACTCTTTCAGCACAGGATAGGGTAAGCTATGCGATTTTCAAAGGAGTTTTAAGTAGAAGACCAAGAAACTAGTATTTTGAGCTTGGCACTTTGAGGTGAAGGATCCTCCGTTAGTAACATGGACAGATACGGCTATGACCATAGCTTGCAAAAAACCATCTTCTAGAACCAGGCCATCAAGGCAACTGGGAGGAGGAGGATAGGAATGGACCGGGGGACAACGGGGCTCTGTGTGAAGGCGGCTGGCGAAGGGCCACCCCGTTACACTCCTCTGACGCTTTTGAATGTGTAGGTGTTTGCAAAGCAACCGAATTGAAGACAGAAACCAAAAAGATCAAAGTAGCCTGAGACTGAAAGTCACATCAAAACCACATCCATGGAAAGATCAAACATCTCGTGATTGTCCCTAAAACGTTAGTAACTGTATCTTTAAAAACGAACAAAATGAAGCCCCCAGAGGAACCACCCGTGTGGCTGCCTGGGTCTCAAGAGAGGTCGAGATTCTAGACAGAATTAGACACCAAAAGAAAGTGTTTGATAAAGGTTTATTTGCAGTGAAATTCAAACTCACAAATGACTTCCAGCTGGGCTTTGGCAAATTCCCGTTCCCAGCAGCTCCGTGTTCAGATAAAGGTAACAGCTTCCCAAGTTGAACCGGAGTTCAGAAGGGGCCAACCTCGGCCCCAAGGATGGCTGCCTGCGACTGGGGCCTTTTCACATTTTTCTTCACTGGTTTCCTTTTCTTCTCGGTTTGGGAGTCTCTGACTTCAGCTCTTTTTCTGAACGTGACCTCTCAGTCCTAGATCTCGGATGTCGTTGGCAAGCTCTACTGCTGTCCGCCCTGTGGGCCAGAGCGCTGTGGCTCCCACGCCCGCCATCAGCCCACGGCCGGGGACAGCGAGCTTGCAACACCGACTTTCACCCAACGGAGGGACCTCCAAGGAGTGAGCCCCCGGCCACGAGTCCGAGAGAGCCGGGTCGCTCCGGCACGCCTTGCTTCTCGGATCAGAGTAGGCACAGCCTGAATGGGACGGAAAGAATCAAAGTCTCCAGAAATCGAGTCCAGACAGTTCAGCTCCTGAGCGAAGAGTGACTGTTCCGTCCTCCCCGGAGGCCACTGTTAGAGGCGAGGTAGACAGACGCGGGCATGCGGCAGCTCGCACAGCAGCTCCGCGGGAACGTCCCGGACCCCCAGGAGGTCATCTGTCCTCCAGCTCCGCGACGGTCACAGGCCCGTGTGCACGAGCCCCAGACCGGCCGGACCGCCTGGGCCCTCGGGCACTCGCAGCACCGCTACTGCACCAAACGGCCTCGCTTGTAACCGTCACTGCAGCTCGGAAGCCAGATGCGTCACCCCCAAGGCCGCGCGCCCGTGCCGGGCTCCTCCCGCCCGCCGCTGCTCCGCTCCGGCCAGTCCCGCCTGATGCTCCGCGGTGGCCCCTTCAGCGCGGCCTGGACAGCCCTCGCCCCGTCCTCCGCAAGCTCCTGCGCCCTCTTCTTGTCCTACAGGTCTCTGCACCTCCGGCCCCAGGGGCACCGGGCCCTCCCCCAGGACAGCCCTTCCCCTGCAGGCCTCGCTCCCACAGGCATGGGAGAGTCCGCGCCCACCCGGGTCCCCCACCGCCAGCATCCTCCCTTGTAAGGCTGCAGCGTGTGCGCATCGCCTCCGCCATGCGGACGTAGGTCCGCCTCGTCCACACTGTTCCCGGTTCTGCGTCCAGCCTCCCGATCCGGCCTGCGTCCAGCCTCCCGTTCCCGGCCTGCGTCCAGCCTCCCGATCCCGGCCTGCGTCCAGCCTCCCGTTCCGGCCTGCGTCCAGCCTCCCGATCCCGCCTGGAGGTGCCCTTGTCCAAGCAGGACAGAATCAGAACGGAAAACGTCTTCAGTGATAGGAGTGCGGATCACCTCAGGAATTTCTAATTTTGTCAACAATGTTAAAAAATAATGTGATTAGGGACGCCTGAGTAACTCAGTGGGTTAAGCCTCTGCCCTTGGCTCAGGTTGATCTCAGGGTTCTGGAATCGAGTCCCGCCTCGGGTCTCTGCTCGGTGGGGAATCTACATCCCCCTCTCTCTCTGCCTGCCTCTCTGCCTACTTGTGATCTCTCTGTGTCAAAAAAATAAAATATTAAAAAAAAAACAATGTGATTACAGTTTGTGTGTAATAAAACCCATCTAAAATATATAAATATTTATATAGATTATTTAAAAAATTCTTACTGGTTTCCTGCTCAAAAAGTGAAACACAGTTTAATTTGCTTCAAATTAATTTGTGTAAAAAATGTGTAAAAATTTTAGAGTAAAAAATTTTTAAATGTGATGACATATGTAAATGTTTGAAGAGTTTGCACACATTCTAAAATGTAGATTAAATTTAACTACTGCTACAAAGTTCTGCTTTCACGACTTGATACTTAGATACCTAGTCTTGTATATTATCACTATGCTTTCTCCTGTTATCATTAACTTTTTAAATTCTAGAGATGTGGAGAAATAATCTCGAGGTGGATTTATAGATTTATTGTTTTATATCTCCATTAACTAGATCCCCCCAATGGATACAGCTTTCTCTTCCCTCAATCATGCATGCTCATTTTAAAAAATACAATTAAACATAAAAAACAAGGTAAACAAAAATCCTGTAGCATCCACTCTTTCTCTCAGAAAGTCATTCTATCATAAATAGTTGTATAGGAATCTATCTTACATATTTTTTTAACTATGAATAGTAAATTTGCCTCTTCTACAAGGAATGATGTTGACAGCTTCATGCGTATCCCTCCGCACTTTTCTGGTATACAAACATTCTACATATAGAGCATGCCATGGTGTGCGTGTGTGTGTACAAAATTTAGGTGGTTATTTCTTTTTATAATAATGAGATCTTATTATAGATACTTCTCTATATTAATATTTTCACACTAAAGAGTACTCTGAAAATATCTCTAACTCAATGAGCAAAAGGAAGAAAAAGTAATTTTGAATATAGTTCTGTAAGGCCTCAGGTAACTTAAAAAATTGCGTTTTCGTTTTCTTCACTGTAAAATTGCCATCACCTACTTCATAGGATCAAATGAGTGCCTTGCTCATGGGGTGTGCTTTTTTTTTTTTAAAGATTTTTCTTGGTGAGGAGTCAAGATGATGGAGAAGTAGCAGGCTGAGACTACTTCAGGTAGCAGGAGATCAGCTAGATAGCTTATCTAAAGATTGCAAACACCTACAAATCCAACGGGAGATTGAAGAGAAGAAGAACAGCAATTCTAGAAACAGAAAATCAATCATTTTCTGAAAAGTAGGAGTGGCAGAGAAGTGAATCCAAAGCCACGGGAAGATAGACTGTGGGGGTAGGGGCCGCCTCCCGGCAGGCCGAGCAACGGAGCACAAAATCAGGACTTTTAAAAGTCTGTTCTGCTGAGGGACATCACTCCAGAAGCTAAACCAGGGTGATGGGGTCAGTGTGGCCTCAAGTCCCGCAGGGTCACAGAAGGATCGGTGGTGTCTGAGTGTCGCAGAGATCGCAGGTATTAGAATGGGGAAGCCAGCTACAGAGACAGAGCCGAGGAGTGAGCTCTCAGCTCGGTGTTACCTTGAACCGGTCGCAGCCTGGGTGAGCTCCGAGCCCGGCCAAAGGCCATGGAGAAGGGAGTAATTGGGTGCTATTCTTTAAGGGTGCACTGAGGAGTGGGGCTCCAAGCTCTTGCTCCCCCCGGCCAGAGACTGGGAGGCCGCCATTATCATTCCCGTCCTCCAGAACTCTACAGAAAGTGCTCAGGGAACAAAAGCTCCTGAAAGCAAACCCAAGCGGATTAGTCAGCCTGGCCCCTGGTAATGGTGGTGCAATTCCGCCTGGGGCAAAGACACTTGAGAATCATTACACCAGGCCCCTCCTCCAGAAGATCAACAAGCCAGGACCAAGTTCACCTACCAAGGAGTGCGGTTTCAATACCAAGGAGAGTGGTGAAATTCTAGAGGAGGAGAAAGCAAAGCATGGAATTCATGGCTTTCTCCCTGTGATTCTTTAGTCTTGCAGTTAATTTTTCTTTTTCTTCTTTTTCAATTTTTTTCTTCTTCTGCTAAATTTTTTAACTTTTACCCTTTTCTTTTTCAACTTTTTAAAACTAGTTTATCTAATATATATATATTTTCTTTTTTATATTTTTTCTTTATTCATTTTCTTTTTTTAATTGTTTCTCTTTTTTTCTTTCTTTTTTTTTTTTGAACCTCTTTTTATCCCCTTTCTCCCCCCCCCCCCTTGATTTAGGATCTCTTCTAATTTGGTTAAAGCATATTTTCCTGGGGTCTTTGCCACCCTTTTCGTATTTTACTTGCTCCTTCATATACTCTTGTCTGGACAAAATGACAGGCGGAAAAATTAACCACAAAAAAAGGAACAAGAGGCAGTACCGAAGGCTAGGGACCTAATCAATACAGACATTGGTAATATGTCAGATCTAGAGTTCAGAATAATGATTCTCAAGGTTCTAGCTGGGCTTGAAAAAGGCATGGAAGATATTAGAGAAACCCTCTCGGGAGATATAAAAGCCCTTTCTGGAGAAATAAAAGAACTAAAATCTAACCAAGTTAAAATTAAAAAAGCTATTAAAAAATAAAAAAAAAATAAAAAAAGCTATTAATGAGGTGCAATAAAAAATGGAGGCTCTGACTGCTAGGAGAAATGAGGCAGAAGTAAGAATTAGCAATATAGAAGACCAAATGACAGAGAATAAAGAAGCTGAGCAAAAGAGGGACAAACAGCTACTGGACCACAAGCGGAGAATTTGAGAAATAAGTGACACCATAAGACGAAACAACATTAGAATAATTGGGATTCCAGAAGAAGAAGAAAGAGAGAGGGTAGCCGAAGGTATATTGGAGAGAATTATTGTAGAGAATTTCCCTAATATGGCTAAGGGAACAAGCATCAAAATCTAGGAGGTGCAGAGAACCCACCATCAAAATAAACAAGAATAGGTCCACACCCCGTCACCTAATAGTAAAATTTACAAGTCTTAGTGACAAAGAGAAAATCCTGAAAGCAGCCCGGGAAAAGAAGTCTGTAACATACAATGGTAAAAATATCAGATTGGCAGCAGACTTATCCACAGAGACCTGGCAGGCCAGAAAGAGATATATTCAGAGCACTAAAGGAGAAAAACATGCAGCCAAGAATACTATATCCAGCTAGGCTATCATTGAAAATAGGAGAGATAAAAAGCTTCCAGGACAAACAAAAACTAAAAAAATTTGCAAACACTAAACCAGCTCTACAGGAAATATTGAAAGGGGTCCTTTAAGCAAAGAGAAAGCCTAAAAGTAGTAGATCAGAAAGGAACAAAGACAATATACAGTAACAGTCACCTTACAGGCAATACAATGGCACTAAATTCACATCTCTCAATAGTTACCCTGAATGTTAATGGGCTAAATGCCCCAATCAAAAGACACAGGGTATCAGAATGGATAAAAAAACAAAACCCATCTATATATTGCGTTCAAGAAATACATTTTAGACCCAAAGACACCTCCAGATTTAAAGTGAGGGGGTGGAAAACAATTTACCATGCTAATGGACATCAGAAGAAAGCAGGAGTGGCAATCCTTATATCAGATCAATTAGATTTTAAGCCAAAGACTATAATAAGAGATGAGGAAGAACACTATATCATACTCGAAGGGTCTGTCCAACAAGAAGATCTAACAATTTTAAATATCTATGCCCCCAACGTGGGAACAGCCAACTATATAAACCAATTAATAACAAAATCAAAGAAACAGGGGCGCCTGGGTGGCTCAGTGGGTTAAGCCGCTGCCTTCGGCTCAGGTCATGATCTCAGGGTCCTGGGATCGAGTCCCGCATCGGGCTCTCTGCTCAGCAGGGAGCCTGCTTCGTCCTCTCTCTCTCTCTGCCTCTCTGCATACTTGTGATCTCTCTCTGTCAAATAAATAAATAAAATCTTTAAAAAAAAATCAAAGAAACACATCAACAATAATACAATAATAGTAGGGGACTTTAACACTCCCCTCACTGAAATGGACAGATCATCCAAGCAAAAGATCAACAAGGAAATAAAGGCCTTAAACGACACACTGGACCAGATGGATATCACAGATATATTCAGACCATTTTATCCCAAAGCAACAGAAAACACATTCTTCTCTAGTGCACATGGAACATTCTCCAGAATAGATCACATCCTTGGTCCTAAATCAGGTCTCAACCGGTATTAAAAGATTGGGATCATTCCCTGCATATTTTCAGACCACAATGCTCTGAAGCTAGAACTCAACCACAAGAGGAAATTTGAAAAGAACCCAAATACATGGAGACTAAACAACATCCTTCTAAAGAATGAATGGGTCAACCAGGAAATTAAAGAAGAATTGAAAAAATTCATGGAAACAAATGATAATGAAAACACAATGGTTCAAAATCTGTGGGACACAACAAAGGCAGTCCTGAGAGGAAAATATATAGCAGTACAAGCCTTTCTCAAGAAACAAGAAAGGTCTCAAGTACACAACCTAACGCTACACCTAAAGGAGCTGGAGAAAGAAAAGAAAGAAACCCTAAACCCAGTAGGAGAAGAGAAATCATAAAGATCAGAGCAGAAATCAATGAAATAGAAACCAGGAGCTGGTTCTTTGAAAGAATTAATAAGATTGATAAATCTCTGGCCAGACTTAGCAAAAAGAAGAGAAAGGACCCAAATAAATAAATCATGAATGAAAGAGGAGAGATCACAACTAACACCAAAGAAATACAGACAATTATAAGAACATACTATGAGCAACTCTATGCCAACAAATTTGACAATCTGGAAGAAATGGATGCATTCCTAGAAACATATAAACTACGACAACTGAACCAGGAAGAAATAGAAAACCTGAACAGACCCATAACCAGTAAGAAGATTGAAACAGTCATCAAAAATCTCCAAACAAACAAAAGCCTTGGACCAGATGGCTTCCCAGGGGAATTCTACCAAACATTTAAAGAAGAACTAATTCCTATTCTCCTGAAACTGTTCCAAGAAAATAGAAATGGAAGGAAAACTTCCAAACTCATTTTATGAGGTCAGCATGATCTTGAACCCAAAACCAGATAAGGATCCCATCAAAAAAGAGAACTATAGACCAATATCCTTGATAAACACAGATGCAAAAATTCTCACCAAAATACTAACCAATAGGATTCAACAGTACATTAAAAGGATTATTCACCACAACCAAGTGGGATTTATTCCAGGGCTGCAAGGTTGGTTCAACATCTGCAAATCAATCAATGTGATACAACACATTAGTAAAAGAAAGAACAAGAACCATATGATACTCTCAATAGATGCTGAAAAAGCATTTGACAAAGTACAGCATCCCTTCCTGATCAAAACTCTTCAAAGTGCAGGGATAGAGGGCACATACCTCAATATTATCAAAGCCATCTATGAAAAACTCACCACAAATATCATTCTCAGTGGAGAAAAACTGAAAGCTTTTCCACTAAGGTCAGGAACATGGCAGGGATGTCCATTATCACCACTGCTATTCAACATAGTACTAGAAGTCCTAGCCTCAGCAATCAGACAACAAGAGGAAATTAAAGGCATCCAAATTGGCAAAGAAGAAGTCAAACTATCACTCTTCACAGATGATATTATACTATATGTGAAAACCCAAAAGACTCCACTCCAAAACTGCTAGAACTTGTACAGGAATTCAGTAAAGTGTCAGGATATAAAATCAATGCACAGAAATCAGTTGCATTTCTCTATACCAACAACAAGACAGAAGAAAGAGAAAGTAAGGAGTCCATCCCATTTACAATTGCACCCAAAACTATAAGATACCTAGGAATAAACCTAAACAAAGAGGCACAGAATCTATATTCAGAAAACTATAAAGTACTCATGAAAGAAATTGAGGAAGACACAAAGAAATGGAAAAATGTTCCATGCTCCTGGATTGGGAGAATAAATATTGTGAAAATGTCTATGCTACCTAAAGCAATCTACACATTAAATGCAATTCCTATCAAAATACCATCCATTTTTTTCAAAGAAATGGAACAAGTAATCCTAACATTTATATGGAACCAGAAAAGACCTCAAATATCCAAAGGAATATTGAAAAAGAAAGCCAAAGTTGGTGGCATCACAATTCCGGACTTTGAACTCTATTACAAAGCTGTCATCATAAAGACAGCATGGTACTTGCATAAAAACAGACACATAGATCAATGGAACAGAATAGAGAGCCCAGAAATAGACCCTCAACTCTATGGTCAAATAATCTTCGACAAAGCAGGAAAGAATGTCCAGTGGAAAAAAGACAGTCTCTTCAACAAATGGTGTTGGGAAAATTGGACAGCCACATGCAGAAAAATTAAACTGGACCATTTCCTTACACCACACACGAAAATAGACTCAAAATGGATGAAGGACCTCAATGTGAGATAGGAATCCATCAAAATCCTTAAGGAGAACACAGGCAGCAACCTCTTTGACCTCAGTCGCGGCAACATCTTCCTAGGAACATCGCCAAAGGCAAGGGAAGCAAGGGCAAAAATGAACTATTGGGATTTCTTCAAGATCAAAAGCTTTTTCACAGCAAAGGAAACAGTTAACAAAACCAAAAGACAACTGACAGAATGGGAGAAGATATTTGCAAACGACCTATCAGATAAAGGACTAGTGTCCAAAATCTATAAAGAACTTAGCAAACTCAACACCCAAAGAACAAATAATCCAATCAAGAAATGGGCAGAAGACATGAACAGACATTTCTGCAAAGAAGACATCCAGATGGCCAACAGACACATGAAAAAGTGCTCTATATCACTCGGCATCAGGGAAATATAAATCAAAACCACAATGAGATATCACCTCACACCAGTCAAAATGGCTAAAATTAACAAGTCAGGAAATGACAGATGCTAGCAAGGATGCGGAGAAAGGGGAACCTTCCTATACTGTTGGTGGTAATGCAAGCTGGTGCAACCACTCTGGAAAACAGCATGGAGGTTCCTCAAAATGTTGAGAATAGAACTTTCCTATGACCCAGAAATTGCACTACTGGGTATTTACCCTAAAGATACAAACGTAGTGATCCGAAGGGGCATGTGCACCCAAATGTTTATAGCAGCAATGTCTACAATAGCCAAACTATGGAAAGAACCTAGATGTTCATCAACAGATGAATGGATCAAGAAGATGTGGTATATATACACAATGGAATACTATGCAGCCATCAAAAGAAATGAAATCTTGCCATTTGAGACAACATGGATGGAACTAGAGGGTATCATGCTTAGCAAAGTAAGTCAATCGGAGAAAGACAACTATTATAGGATCTCCCTGATATGAGGAAGTGGAGATGCAACATGGGGGGTTGGGGGGTGGGAGAAGAATAAATGAAACAGGATGAGATTGGGAGGGAGACAAACCATAGGTGACTCGTAGTCTCACAAAACAAACTGATGGTTGCTGGCAGGAGGGGGATTGGGAGAGGGGGGTGGCATTGTGGGCATTGGGGAGGGTATGTGCTTTGGTAAGTGCTGTGAATTGTGTAGACCTGGCCATTCACAGACCTGTACCCCTGGGGATAAAAATGTATGTTTATAAAAAATTTTAAAAAATTAAAAAAAAAGATTTTTCTTTATTTATTTGGCAGAGATCACAAGTAGGCAGAGAGGCAGGCAGAGAGAGAGGGGTTCCCCGCTGAGCAGAGAGCCCAATGTGGGGCCTGATCCCAGGACCCTAAGATCATGACCTGAGCTGAAGGTAGAGGCTTCACCCACTGAGCCACCCAGGCACCCCTTGGGGTGTGCTTCTTAAGAGTTTAATTTACTTCATTCAATGGCTGTGTAATACTACAGGGTGTGGGGGCCATAATGTGCATAGTCATTGGCTTCCTGAGGGCCAATGTTATTTTCAGTCTTTGACTAGTACAAGCAATCTTACAACACATAGAATTATATGGGTATCTCATTCAGCAGTTACTTGTTCTTCCATGTGGTGGATTTTAATCCATATTTCTTTTCAAAAAGGCTGAAACAGTTGGCATTTCCACATGCACGAGAATATCCTTCTCCCCAAATCTCTTCAGTGAGAACTATTCCCACTTTTTATTTTGGCTGATTTAAAGCTAATCTAATGGCTGATCTAATGGCTATGTGGTGATGTATCATGCTGGTTTTATGTGCATTTCCCAAACACCCAGCAAGGCTGAGCACAAGTTCATGCTTATTGGCCTCCTAAATTTGCTTTGTCCAAATCTCATTTGTCCATTTTTTTCTTTTTGGCTATTTAGGTTTTTATCCATTTGTAAGCACTTTTTATATAGTTTAGATATATCTATATCATGTATTTCAGATAATTTCCCCTAAGTTATTATTTCCTCTTTCAAAGTTAAATTTTTATTGAAGTGCAATATTCTTTTAGGTTGACATTTGATCCTCTGCAGATGGATTAAAATTATAAATTATGTGTATCTTTTTTTTTATAGTTTCTCAGCCCTATCTCAGGTAATCAACAACTTGAGGGATATTTCTGTGCATATGAAGGCTATTATTTCTTCCTCCTTTTCTTTAATCAATCTGGAATTTACTTTGAAGTACTCTTTTCCAGACGAACAGGCTGTTAGGTCAGCACCATTTTAAAAATAACCCATCTTTCCACTTTTAACTAAGATACCATTTTTGTTATATATCAAATAGCCACATGTACTGGGATCTATTTCTGAGCTTTCTCTATTCTATCCTCTGACTTGCCTCTTTCTAAGCCAAAACCAAAGCCATTATAAGCAGGTTGTGATATGCTTTAATTTTGTAAGGCAAGTCATTCCTCACTAGTCTTATTTACATTTATTATCTCATATAAACTTTAAGATCACTTTATCCAATTCCTCCCAAATATTACTCAAATTTAAATTAGGATTGTATTACATTTGCTTAATTTTGGGAGAATTCATGTATTTTAGTAGTATATCTATCTAAAAACATTGAGGTCTTTACATAACATTTTATTGTTTTTTTTTTTTTTTTTTAAAGATGATCCTCTGGGGTTTTTTTTCCCCCTTTTAAAACTTGTTGTTAGTAGAGAAAAAAAGTAATTTATTTTTCTTTATCCAACTTAGATCAATTTTGACATTAGTATTCCAAAGAACATTCTAAATCTTCTTCATTATTCAAGCTGTCCTCATTCTCACCAGACATCCTCACTTCCTACTTCATTAAGAAAATTGAGGTTATCAGCTTTCCAGACTCTTGTGTTCATGATCACCTGTGTTCATACCATTTCTTAAAAGCTTTTCCTCCGATGTTGGAGGATGAAATTTGTCTTCTCCTGTTCAAGCCCAGACTCCGTTGCCTCCAACTCGTTTAGCTTCCTTCAGGGCCTGGCTCCGTTGGTTTGCCACCTTCTCTCCTGCATCTTCCATGTCTACTTCTTGTGTTCCTCTGTGTCCTCTCTGTGCTGTTAAATTCCTCTTTTCTGTTGTGAAGGGGTTCCTTTAATGCTCTTGACCTAATTCTACAGCCATTCAGCCATTTCCAATGATCAGAAATACAAAAATTCTGATGGACAGTTCTTCTCCTATCCTCCCTTAACTTGGGCTAAAACACGGCTCTGTCAGCTTAGAGTGAGGACAGACAAGGGTCTGGCTCCCACAGACCTCCTCATCCTCTTTCTAGCCCTTCTGTGTTTGGGGCAAAAATAGCAGGGGAAAGGAGAGAGAAAAATGTTTCTTCCTTTGATTGTGGAAAATTGCAGTCCTCTGTGTTGGCTGTCCCTGCTTCTGGGGCTACTACTGAGCAGCCACTGATGTACTATGGGGAGTGCATGCTAAAATGCTCGCTTTGTCTTCTAGTACTTGTATGCACAGATTCTTAAGTAAGCCTTGGAAAAGGGTCTCAGGTGAGGGATCTGCCTGCAGGTGTATAGCTCTTCTCCACTCCCTCTCAGCTCCCTCACAGACAGTCCACATCATTGTCTGGAGTGGACCTAGTCCCTGTCCAAATGGCCACAGTATTTTATACCTTCTCCCTGAGAGTGGAGAAGGATTTAAAAAAAAAAAAAAGGTATAAAAGGGGTAGACTCCCTATCCCCTTGTGTGCATTAGAGAAGTCATACTGTTATTGCAAAGCAAAACTCAGCCCTATGTTGTAAATAAGAGATACTCCTCAGGCAATGCCATTCAGTAAAGATAAGCATGAAAGGATGAGCAAACATGAATACAAAGAAAGCACGGGCCCTGGTTTTATATTAGTGAATATAGGATTCAAACCAAAAAGCAATTTAAAAAGCTTCAGTGCTAAAGGTAAAAATTCACAAGGAAGATAAGATGTGAATACTTACGTACCAAATAACGTAGCAATAACTCTATGAGGTAAAAATGCTAGAATATACAATGAGAAACAGAAACACACTAAAAATAGGACACTTTAATGTACTTTCTAATCCAAAACAGATCAAAAGTTCAAAAAAAAATAAGATATAGGAAGACAGAAATAATCACAGAAACAAAGGAAATCAAGAAGTTACTTTGCACAACTCTCTGAAAATAAATAAACCTGGATGAAATGGATAATTTTCCAGGAAAGCCTAATCAACCAAAACTCAACCCAGCAGATCTGAAAATTCTACAGAACTCAATTTCCATGGAAATAAATAAATTAGGTTGTAGTAGCATAAGTATAGCTGAGAATACTAAGGTTTAATACTTTGAGATAATATTAAAATGGTGTGTTAGAATTGAGGAAAATCCTAAAGAAATGGTTATAAACTAGTTTTTGCTTATATATGTTGCAAATACGTATTCCACCCCTCAAAAGTACCATTGTCTGGTCTGTTAACGGTCACTCCTCTCTTTCACCCAGTACTCCTTCTCTAGCCCTAAGCAGCCACTAATCTACTTTCTGTCTCTATAAATTTGTCTATTCTAGATATTGCATATAAACGGAGTCATATAATTCATGGTACTTTTTGACTGGTACTTGCATTTAACATAATATTTTCAAGGTTTAGTGTTGATTTAACATTTATGAGCTCTTCATTTCTCTTAATTGCTAAATAATATCCCATTTTATAGATGTAATTCATGGTATTTATCCACTCAAGTGTACAGCCTTGCCCAAAGGAATCTTTAGAGAACAAATAATTCTAATGCTATTTAAACTTTCTCATATCTTAGAAAAATGAAAACTTCCAGATTATTTTTATAAATTATAACATTTATACTAAAACCTAATAAATTATAAAAAATAGTCAATTTTACTATTGAATATCAACTAAGAAAGGCAATAAAATATTAACAAACTACCTTAAGAGAATAATGAATCATAATCAAATGGGTTCCTCCCCTACCACTTGCCCAAGAATGGTTCAATAGCACAAAATATATTAAAGTATTTTAGCATATTAATAAATCCATGGAAAAAAGCTTGTGTTCATGTACATGGTTGTTGGAAAGTAATTTGATAAAAATCAAATCAACTCTAGATTTTTTTAAAAAGTACTCCAAGAGTTGATGAAAACTTCCTTTATATGCTTATACATAAAATATGCATACATATTTTATATTGACTCTAAGCCTGGAATTTTTCCTAACAGAGAAACACAGGAGATGTTCCTCCTAAAGTCAGAAAATAGACAAAGATCCCCCAAATTATCACTAATACTTTTTCTTATCTAATTGATTCCCTAATAACCCTCAATACCACAGATAATTAAAGGTATAACTATTGAAAAAAAATAAAAACCACCTCTATATTTGTAGATGGTATGATTGTACATCTGGAAAATCCAAGAGATAGCAAGTGAAAATGATGACAGAAACAACTCAGCAAGGTCTCAGTGAGAAGGAAACATATAGGACTCCATAAAAATCTACTTTTTGCTCCTTTTTCCTGCTTCTGTTCTTGCCGGGACCTGCATCCCCACCCCACTTTACACACGCTTTGTAAAGAGCATATATCCTCCTTGTAAGGTACAAGAAGTTCATGGCTCTGTAGAATAAATAACCACTAAAGAAGGTCCAGGTGAGAATGGCTGGGGGAAGCTGTCACACGCACATTCCAGACACCGGAGCGACGCAGGCCCTGCCTCCAAGGAAGACTATCTGGAACCTTGTCTTCGTTCTAACCCGTTCTTGTCCTATGGACACAACTAGGTAATGTTCACATATGAGTAAATATCCCAGAAGACACCCTGAAGGCTGGCAGGACAAACTCCACAGCGAAATAGAGGGAAGAGACAGCACTGAAGAGGGCAGAAAGGGCACAGATGTGGTCCAGAGCTGAACAGACTTTAGGGAGCATCTGCAGGAGGGAGGGAGCCATGGGCAGGAGAGAAACAGATTCTTACAGGAATCCCCACAACATTTGGCTTTGAACGTCTGAGGGGCCAAATTTCTTGTGATTTCTTACAATCAGCAGGACAAAACCTGGAACTTTAGAACTTAATGGCTTGACTGTGGAAGAGCCAGGAAGGAAGGAGAAAACTCAGTCCCCTTCCTTAAAGAGACAGTACAAAAAACAGCCCCACAAGAGATACAACCTAGAAGCAGCATTTTGACAAAACCTAGGGTATATAGGAGGGAGATGTGTTTGCCAATCTCAGAAAATGTGCTGGAGGGACAAGAATCTTTGGGAGATTTCTTCGGGAGCAGAGGAGCTGGCAGATACTATTTCCCTCCCGTGCACACCAGCATAAACACCAGCACAGTAGATGCTTTCTACCTACCCCGCTATCCGTGTACCCTGCCCCGGAGTTCCCTGCAGAGATGCCAGCTCCAGCCAGGCTTCAACCCTAGGTTCCGCCCACCCCCCAGCAGACCCTTGTGAACCTTGCTAATATCCCGTGTCCCTCACCCTTGAACTTCTGTGAATCCACCCTTCCAACATGCTCTTGGCCACAGCCCTTCCAAAACAGTGTCACAAGCCTAGTAATGACAAGCAGCCCTGAAAGGGGCTAGCACAACTCC
Source organism: Mustela nivalis (assembly GCF_964662115.1). Lineage (NCBI taxonomy): Eukaryota > Metazoa > Chordata > Mammalia > Carnivora > Mustelidae > Mustela > Mustela nivalis. The sequence continues at coordinate 111,266,041 of NC_139030.1, forward strand.
GAAGTCACTCCTGTCCTGGAGAGAGGAAAAGATGACCACACACAGCCATCCGATTGGGGCCCAGCAGTGGGTTGGGGGCCGATGGCCAATCTGACCACAATCCCCACCCACCAGTGAAAGCACCTTAGGAGACAGCACAGGGAACAGGGAATTCCTGTAGTTTGATGCTACTGCATCTCTGGGAAATGCCTGTTCTGACTCAACTGAAGCCCAGCATGGCCCCAGATTGGCTCACTAACAGGACCAAACCCTGCCCACAACAGGCAAAGAGAGCCACTGCAGATAACTGTGCCAAGGGCAAATGCATATCACCCCCACTGCTAGCACACATGCAGCTCACAGAGGAGATACCCTAAAGTCCCAGTACAAGATACCCCTAAAGTACCAGGATAGGAGACATTTTTCTTAGGTTCCGCTGGCCAAAGCAAGTTACATGGTTGAGTATAGAAAGACCTTAAGTAGGGAAAAAAACCTAGGAAGCACTAAAGGAGCTTTCATATTTTTATATCTATAAAAATCAGTCAAGGGAATCACAAAATAAAAGATTGTAGAGTATGACACCATATACCTAAAACATGGAGAACAGAAAAGTAAGGAATGGAGTCAAATTTAAGTGACCACCAACTTAATATAGACTGCTATGTGCAGAAGATGTTATATACAAACCAAATAGTAACCACGAGTCAAAAACCAGTCATAGAAATGCAAAATATAAAGGAATCCAAGTATATCACTATGGAAAGCCGACTGTGACACAAGAGAGCAAGAGGAGAAAGGAACACAGAAGAACTATAAACACAGTCACAAAACAAGTAATAAAATGGCAGTATGTACATAGTTATCAATAATTACCTTGAATGTAAATGGACCAAACGGTCCAATCAAAAGACATAGGGTGACTGATGGATAAGAAACCAACCCATCTATGTGCTGCCTACGAAAGACTCATTTCAGATATAAAGACACCTCACCTGAAGTTTGAAAGTAAAGGGATAGAGAAGTATTTTTCATACAAATGGATGTGAAAAGAAAGCTGGGGTAGCAGTACTTTTGTTGGACAAAATAGACTTAAAAAAAAGACTGTACCAAGAGAAAAAGGACACTACATAGACTTTAAAACAAAGACTAACAGGAGACAAAGAAGGACACTATATAATCATAAAGGGAGCAATCCAACAAGAAGATATAACAATTGTGTTTATGAACCTAACCTGGGAGCACTCAAATGCATAATACAGTTAATAACAAAGATAAAGTAATCAATGGGAACAGAACTATAGTAGGGGACTTTAATACCCGACTTATATCAATGGAGCGATTGTCCTAAAAGAAAACCAACAAGGACATAGTGGCTTTGAATGACACACTGGACCAAATGGATCTAGCAGATATATTCAGGACACTCCATCCCAAAGAGCAGAATGCACATTCTTTTCAAGAACACATGCAATAGCCTCTAGTATAGATCACATATTGGGCCACAAAATAAGTCTCAACAAATTAAAGAAGTTCAAAGTCATACTGTGCATCTTTTCTGGCCATAATGCTATGAAATCAGAAATCAGCCATAGTAAAAAATCTGTAAAAAGCACAAAAACAAAGAGGTGAAACAATATGCTACCAAGCAATGAATGGTCAACTGAGGAATCAGAGAGGAAATAACATACCGGCACACAAATGAAAATGAAAACACAACAGTCCAAATGCTTTGGGACGCAGCAAAAATCTGTTCTAAAAGGGAAGTTTATAGCAATACAGGCCTATGTGAAGAAGCAAGAAAAACATTGAATGGACAATTTAAGCTTACACCTAAAGGAACAAGAAAAAGAAGAATGAACAAAACCCCAAACCAGTAGAAGGAAGGAAATAATGTAGGTTAAAGTAGAAATAAATGAGATAGAAACTAAACAACAACAAGATGTCAATGAAATCAGGAGTTGGTTTGTAAAGATAACAAAATTGATAAACCCTTAGCCAGGTTCATAAAAAAGAGAGACTGTGAGAAAGAGAGCTGAAATAAACAAAATTAGAGATGAAAGAGAAATAACAAGTGACACCACAGAAATACAAAGGATTATAAGAGAATAGTATAAAAATTATACACCAACAAATTGGACAACCTAGAAGAAATGGATAAATTCCTAGAAACATGTATCATTTCAAACTGAATCAGGAAGAAGTAGAAAGTTTGAACAGACCAATTGCCAGCAATAAAATTGAATCATCCATCAAAAAACTCTTGACAAAAGTCCAGGACCAGACAGCATCACGGGAGAATACTATCAAATGTTTAAAGAAGAGTTAGGGGTGCCTGGATGGCTCAGTTAGTAGAGTATAATTTCAAGGTTGTGAGTTCAAGCCCCATGGTGGGCATGGAGTACATATATATTTTTTTTAATTTTCTTCTTAAACTATTCCAAAAAATGGAAGAGGAAAGAAAGTTTCCAAATTCATTCTATGAGGTCAGCATTACCCTGACACCAAAGTCAGATAAAGACACTACAAAAAAGGGAAGTATGGGCCAATATCTCTGATGAACATAGTTGTAAAAATCTTCAATATTAGCAAACTGAATCTCACAATACCTTAAAAAAGTCATTCGCCATGATCAAGTGGGATTTATTCCCAGGATGCAAAGGTGGTTCAATATTCACAAATCAATCAACATGATACATCACATTAACAAGAGAAAGGATAAAAACCATATGATCATTTCAATAGATGCACAAAAACCATTTGACAAAGGACAACACCCATTCATGATAAAAACCCTCAACAAAGTATTTTTAAGGGGAACATAACTCAACATAATAAAAGCCATATATGAAAAACCCACAGTTAATATTATACCTAATGGTGAAAAACTGAGAACTTTCCCCCAGAGATCAGGAATAAGACAAGGATGTCCACTCTCACCACTTTTATTCAACATAATATTAGAAATATCAGCCACAGCAATCAGACAAGAGAAAGGAATGAAAATCATCCAAATTGGTAAGGAAGAAGTAAAACTTTCATTATTTGTAGATGACATGATACTGTATGTGGAAAACCCTAAAAACTCCACTGAAAAACTATTAGAACTGATAAATGAATTCAATCAGTTTGCAGGATATAAAAGTAATGTTCAGAAATCCATGGCATTTCTATAAACTAATAATGAAGCAGTAGCAACAGAAATTAAGAAAACAATCCTATTGCAATTGCACCAAAAGTAATAAAGTATCCAGGAATAAACTTAACCAAACAGGTGAAAGACTTGTACTCTGAAAACTATAAAACATCTATAAAGGATTTGGAGATGGAAGGACATTCACACTCATGGGTTAGAAGAACAAGTATTGGTTTTTTTTTTTTTTTAAGTTTTTTTAAGTGATCTCTACACCTAATGTGTGGCTTGAACCCTGAGATCAAGGAAGTTGCATGTTCTACTGACTGAGTCAGCCAGGCAACCTATGGCAGAACAAATATTGTTAAGATGTCCATACTACCCAAAACAAACTACGGATTTAATGTAATTCCTATCAAAATGCCAATAGCATTTTTCACAGAACTAGAACAATTAAAATTTATATGGAACCACAAAAGACCCCAAATAGCCACAGAGATCTTGAAACCAAACCAAATGAAACCAAACCAAACCAAACCAAACCAAAACTGGAGGTATCACAATCCAAAATTTCTAGTCATATTACAAAGCTGTAGCAATCAAAACAGCATGGTACCAAAACAAAAAGACACATTGATCAATAGAACAGAATAGAGAGCTCAGAAATAAACCTGCAATTAGATGGTCAATTAATCTTTAATAAAGGAGGCAAGAGCATACAATGGGTTAAAGACAGCTCTTCAATAAATGGTGCTGGAAAAACTGGACAGCTGCATGCAAAAGAGGGAAATTGGACCGCTTTATTACAGGACACACAAAAGTTAACTCAAAACAGATTATGGACCTCAATGTGAGAATCAAAACCTAAAAATAATAGAAGAGAACAGGCAGTAATTTCTCTGACATTGGCAATAGCAACATTTTTTCTAGGCATGTCTCCTGGGGCAAGGGAAACAGAAGCAAACCTAAACTATTAGGACTACATCAAAATAAACAGCTTCTGCACAGCAAAGGAAACCATCACCAAAGCTAAAAGACATTTGGGGCACCTGGGTTGCTTAGCCGATTAAGCGGCACCTTCAGCTCAGGTTATGTTCACAGGGTTCCTGATTTGACCCCTGCATAGGGCTCCCTGCTTAGCAAGGTGTCTCTTCTCCCTCTCCCTCGGGCTCATGCTCTCTCTCCCTCACTCTCTCTCTCCTCACTCTGTCAAATAAACAAACTCATAAAGAAAAAAAAAAAACTGAAGGACAATGTAGTGAATGGGAGAAAGTATTTGCAAATCACATATCTGATAAAGGGTTAGTATCCAAAATATATGAAGAAGTTATACAACTCAACACATGTGTGCGCGCGCACACACACACACACACACACACATGCACGCATGCACATGAATAATCCTATTAAAAATGGGCAGAAGACATGAACAGACGTTTCTCCAAAGAAGATACACAGATGGCTGATACATGATGCTCAACATCACTATTCATCAGGGAAATGCAAATAAAAACCTCAATGACCTATCACTTCACACCTGTCACAATGGCTCAGATCAAAAATAAAACAAACAAGTGTTGGTGAGGTTGTAGAAAAAAAGGAACCCTTTTCAGAAGGAATGCAAGATGATGCAGCCACTGTGGAAAAGAGTATGGAGGTTCCTCAAATGTTAAAAATAGAACTTCCATATGATTCAGTAATCACACTACTAGGTGTTTACCCAAAGCAAATGAAAACACGAATTTGAAAATATATACACACACTGATGTTTAGAGCACCATTATTTATAATAGCTGAAATATGGAAGCAACTCATATGTCCATTGGTAGGTGAATAACGGAGACATTGTGTGTGTGTGTGCGTGTGTGTGTGTGTAAAAGGAACTATTACCCATCCATTAAAAATATGAAATTTTGCCATTTACAATGACATGGATGGAACTAGAGAGAATAATGCTAAGCAAAGTAAGCTACAGAAAGACTAATACCATGTGATTTCACTCCTTTGTGGAATTTAAGAAAGAAAACAACTGAACAATGAAGGAAGAGAGACAAACCAAAGCAGACCCTTAACTACCGAGAATAAACTGAGGGTTACCAAACCATCAGAGGGGAGGTGGGTGGGTGGACAAGGTGGCGGGAATTCAAGAGGACACACTCATCATGATGAGCACTGAGTAACGTATGGGATTGTTGAATCACTATATTGTACTCCTGAAACTAACGTTAACACTGGATGTTAGGTATAGCAGACTTAAACTAAAATAAACATTATATAAAAAAATAAAAGTGCAGGATTGGCTTATGAAAAGATAAACTAATGGAATGGAATAGAAAGTCCAGAAATAAACTTGAATGCATAAGGGAATTTAGTGTGAAATGAAGACTGCATGCCAAATCAAACATAAAGATAGTCTTTTCAATACATAGTGTTGGAAAAACTGGGAATCAAGTTGGAAAAAAGTAAAGCATATTCCATACTCTTGCTATGTATCAGGATAAGCAGAGAGATCCACATGGACCACAGATTTAAATGTAAAAACATGAAATAATAAACACATTAGAAAACAGTAGGTGAGTTTTATTTTATCCTTGGGAAGACCTTTCTAATGATGATTCAGAATCCAGAAAGGCTGACAGTTAAAAGTAAACACAAAAACAAGTACTTTTGCAGGTTAGAAATATACCAACAGCAAAATCAAAATACAAATGACAAAGTAAGAAAGACATTTGTGACTCACAGTACAGAATAAATACTTACATTCTCTCTCTCTCTCTATGTATATATATTCACATATATGTAAATTTATAGAAATAAAGGAAAAGATCAACTTTATATGAATGTGGGCAAAGGATATGAATGGATAGGTCACGGGAAAAAAATTTTCACTAAACATATGAGAAATTGCCAATCTTCACTGGCAAAAATACAAATTAATATTCCACCAAGATAACAATTCCTCAACTATCAGATTAGCAGAATCCAAAAGTCCTCTAGCACACTGCAGGAGAGGCTCTGGGGAAGCAGACACTTTCAAACACCGCTTGTAGAAGTAGGAAATGGAATAACCACCAGGAAGGATTTTCTGGAAACATCTACCAGAATTTCAGATACACTTACTCTTGACCCAAAAATCTCATTTCCAGGAATTCCAGTATAGATATAGTTTGATATAGATATCACAAATAACATCTATACATGCATACATTATTTGTACTAATATGAAACAACAGTTGTGCAAGGATATCCCTTGCAGGATTTTTGTAAGATCAGAAGATTGGAACAGAAGCACGCAGCAGTAGGGGCTGGTTGGGTAAGTCATGGGATATGTGGACAATAGGAAACTGTGCATCTGCAAGAGAGAATAAGGAACATCCTTACCAACTACTGACTTGGAAACATCTCCAGGATGAATTTTCGTGTTCGAAAAGGTAAAGAAAACAGTGTGTATTTTCGGTTCTTCTATGTAAACGGCTGCGGCCCCCGTGCACTCAGGCTCGCGCACATGCGCAGGGAAACACTGGACCACGCACAAGCGGACAGAGATAATAATCCAGCAGCTGGAGGGGAAAGGTGGACAGGCCAGGGTAAGAATGAGATTTCGATGTAATCTTTTAATTTTGATACATTCAATGAATATTGTGCATGTTTAGGAGACTGTAAATGTTCAGTGTGGCTTTTCTTTCCTCATAGGATAAATTTCAAATTCCTGAGGCTCAAAGCCTCCCTGCACAACTTGGCCCTAGCCTGAAGGGCTCTTCCTTTCTCATCTCCTAGCCCGGCGGGGACCTGGACCCCGTCGGTGGGGCCGGAACGAGGAAGTTACGAAGTCGTGGTGGGAGGAGCTTCCGGCGCGTCTGGTCTCACCCGCGGGGCGGTCCCTGCCCTCGAGCCGCCGCAGAGGCGCCTGGGAGTCGTGCATGCGGACGCTCCCAAGAGTGGCGGTGGCTGCGCGCATCAAGGGGACGGCGCAGCCGGAGTTTGGGGCCGAGGGAAAGGCCAGGCCGTGGCCCAGTGAACTCATACACACTGGGAAGCGAGGCCCCGTGAATATGATTCCTTTCACCACGGAACTCCCGGACTTCCGGCGCCGTCGTCAGGGAGCTCTCGAGTTTTCGCGGAAGCACCGTGTCGCGCTGCGACCTCGCGACCGGACCGGTCTGTGCGCCGCGGTGCTCACCCGAGCGCGGCTCCCTGCCGGCGCCGTCCGGGCTGTGGCCGTCGTCCGGTCTGCCACTCCGTCTCCCACCGACCGTGTTCCCTGCGCTGCGCCTTCTGCTCCTGTGACTCGTCCGTCCGCGGGTGTCTCCCCCACGACCTCTCACCCGCTTGAGGGAGACCTCTCGCCCTCCTCAGGGAGGTCTGCTAAGGGCGCGCGTCCCCTGACGGCCTTCGGGAAACCACTGCTCCTCACTGCGTTCAAGGTGATACTAAAACCCCTTCCCCGGCCGTCCCGCTCCGGCCCACAAGTCCGTCCCGCCACACCTCCCGCCGCGCGCCGCGACGCGCTCCCCTCACGGTGCTCCCCCCACAGTCCTCGTCCCTGTCCGGGGGGCGTCGAGCTGCTTCTCGCCGTGTCCGCACCGTCCCTGCCGCACCGCCTGACGCCCGCTCGTCCCGCTGTCCCCGCCGGGTCGTACCTCCGAAGAGGCGCGTCGTCACCGCCTCCGCTTCCTTCCACACGGGACTCCGTGACTGACGCGCATTTACTTGAGGACTCGCTGCCTCACGACGCGACGAGCTCCACGAGGCCGGAATCGTTCTTCTCAGACTCCGAAGGCTGCTCGGCGGACGGCGGTCAGTGAAGGTTTGTGAGGACGTGAAGCTCCGTTCACCTCCGGAGCGAGATTCCGACGCTCTTTCCCCAGACGTGGAAGCGGAGGGTCAGAAAGGCCGGTCGTCCTTCCAGCGTCCCCAGCACAGTCCGCGTCAGCCCCACGTCCTGGGAGGCGGCGTTTCCTCCCGAGTGTGAGCGGCTCCTCGCGGGAACGACCAGAAGGGCCTGGAGGCGGCCCCGGAGAGCAGCACAGCCCGTCCTGGCTGACGGCGGCCTCGTGGCCGGCGGGGAGCAGCCTCCGTGGGGGCCCTGGGAACGGCCCTGGGTCTCCCCCTCACGTCACAGAACACGGATGCGGTGGGATATCCTGTAAGTGGGTCGAGGGAAACGGGTTTTCGAAGGGAACTGCTCGCAGAGGGTCCCGCGGGATGGAGGGAAGAGCCCAGAGCGGGAAAACGAGCAAGGAAAGGGGGCGCGGCGTCCCCGCAGCCACGGGGACGAGGGAGCGCGTGCGTTTGACCGACAGCACGCGGCAGCTTGGAACGACCCGCGGCTCTGAACAAGCGGCGGCGACGGGAGCAGAACCGCCCGAGGGTCGCGAGGCTCGCAGGCAGGACGAGGCTGCGGCCCTCACTGCACTCCCTGGGGCTTCCAGTGCTTTTGTCCCTGGAGAGACTCGTACTCGAGGGTCTACCCCTCGCCCCCCATCGAGTTCTGGCCTAACCCGGTTCCTCTGGAAACTCCGGCTTCACCGTGGTTGGCTGAGTTGCTCCTGCTGCGAAGGCCGGGCAGAGCCCGCGAGTCGTGAGGGGCGGAGTGGGGCCGGAGGGAGGCTTCCCCGGAGGAGAGCTGGAAGTTCAAAGATCCTGGGGTATGTTCAGTACCACATCTTATACTCTCAGAAGTGGGTGTCAACCTGGGTGTCGTCTCAGGCCGCTCACAGATGCGGCAGGCCCAGCAGGAGCGGACATGAGCCGCTTCTAAAATGCAGAAGCTCCTGACTTGAGACACTCCATTAGGCTTGAACCTCTGCGTCGCTAGACTTGGCGAGCCACGGAAACTGGTCCTATCAGGTTTAGTGTGTCAGTCACTAAAAAGCAAAATATTTGGTATGAAGAGTTTAATAAGGAAAACTGTACCTTAAAACTGGAATCCAAATGATCCAAAACAGGTATCCTATGAAGCGTGTAGAAACAAGCGGGTGGCTTCCGAAGGCATCCACGGCTGACTCCCAGGCCCCTCCGCCTAGAGATAGTTGCTAGGCGGTACCCGATTTGCTCACAAATGCACTTTCCACCCAGGGATCAGTGCTGTGATGACACACAACCCACGGCTCTGTCAGTCGTGCTGCTCCTGTTTCATTAAAGGCAAGAGACCGTGGCCAACATCACTGAGGCTGGTGGGTCGTCTCGCAGACAGGAACTGCGCCAGTGTCTTTCCTGAACAAAAAGATGAAGATCTTTGCCTTCTAGGTCTAGGAGTCTTTAGAATAGTTTAAGGCTGCCTGTTTCATTTGTTCTTAATTTCTCTGAGGCCAGTGTAAATGTCAGGGATCAGCACACCGGATAATGGATCTGACTTGTCTTCCAAGTTTTCTTATTGATCTACAAAACACCAATACTGCAATTCATTTCACTTAAACTTACTTAAAAAATATTTAGTAGGCAGATTCTGAGAATTTGAAATGTATAAAGAAAACAAAGATGTTGTTCTAGAATTCTGAGGTTTTACTTTTATATTCATGGTAGTAATGTGCTCAGTAATACAAAAATAAAAGGGAGAAGTGTGATTGGCCCTTTTTCCAAATGCAACATTTTCTAGTACATATGTCCAATCATTAATTGGATGAAGTCCCATCACGAATACTCAACACTTCCAAGAACAAATATAACCTTTTCCTCAAAGCAGCATGCTTTTTTTCATTTTTGTTAAATTATTCTCATTTTTATTAAAGGTGCCTTCCCATTCTTGGTCCTTTAGACTTAAAATCCTGGAGCTATAACTGCCACCTCTACGATATTTTTTCCATGTCTAGTAACCAGTCTTGCTTTTTATCTCCTTTGTTCTCTCTCCCCATGAGACCTCCTGTCTATTAATGTTTTCCTGCATCACTTTAGTCTCTTTGCCGTTCCCTCTTTCTCTCTCTCACTTTCTCTCGGTGTTTAGTCTGGAATTGAAAAGATGCAATCTTAGCCCCTCAACTGCCTAACAAGCCTTCTGCTCTAGTCACCTCACGCCTTCTTCAAAATTCCTGGCACCCAGTAGGCTTTATGATTCCTTGCTTTCTTCTATTCTGCTCTAAATATTTACTCCTACCTCTAAGCCTGTTTCATGCGGAATATCCTACTGCTTTTTGTCTCTAATCATGCCTGAATTTAGTCATTACCTAAAACTATTCTAAATTCCCACTTCCTCCATAGAGCTTTCCTCACTTCTTCAAACTTACACTAATAGAAAGCTCTCACACGTATCTTTCAAAGTTGTCAGTTGGCATCTCCATATGTTCTAGAATGGAAGTTATCAAGAATCTGAAGTTATAATAAGAATTGATACTTGTATCATGCTTACATTGTACTAAGCACTAACCTAAGTATTTCCATTTGTTAAATTCAATTTTTCACAACAACTTCATGAAGTAGATGTGACTATATCATATAGTATTATAGATATAACTATAATCCTTTCTTTATAAATGAGGAAACTGGGGCCCAGGGGAGCTACATAACGTGCTCAAAGTCACACAGTAAGCAGCAGAGTTGGGACTCAAACTCAGACACACTAGTTCCAGAATCCATGCTCTAAACCACTAATCCTTATACTAGGGTTCTTCCAGTTTTAAATTTCCTACACATTTGACTGAAGAGAAACCAAGAAGGGGAAAGATTCAGCGACTGGCCCAAAGTTACATAAAGCAGTGGTTCTCCAAATGTCATATGCTGCGAATCACCCAGAGGCCTTTTATTTTTTAATTTATGTTTTTAAGATTTTATTTATTTGACAGAGATCACAAGCAGGCAGAGAGGGGGGGGTGCAGGCTCCCTGCTGAGCAGAGAGCCTGATTTGGGGCTGGATCCCAGGACCCTGGAATCATGACCTAAGCTGAAGGCAGAGGCTTTAACCCACTGAGCCACCCAGGTTCCCCATCCCCAGAGGCTTTTTATTTTTATTTATTTTTTTTTATTTTTTTTATTTTTTAAAGATTTTTATTTATTTATTTGACAGAGGGAGATCACAAGTAGGCAGAGAGGCAGGCAGAGAGAGAGAGGAGGAAGCAGGCTCCCTGCTGAGCAGAGAGCCTGATGTGGGACTCGATCCCAGGACCCTGAGATCATGAACTGAGCCGAAGGCAGCGGCTTAACCCACTGAGCCACCCAGGCGCCCCCCCAGAGGCTTTTTAAATGCAGATTCTAATTTTGTAGGTGTTGGATGAAGACTAAGTGTCTACATTTTTAACAAGTCCCCACACGATACCATGTTACTGGTCCACATACCACACTTTGAATAGCAAGTTCTACCAGAAATGCCAACCGTGACTGGAACTCATTTCTGATCTCTCCACCTAGGGTTATCCCAAACATTGAACAGGTGAGGTAGGAGAAAATGTGACAGAATTTGCTAGGAAAACATGTTCCCCATTTTGAATCACTTCCTTACAGATCATGAGGGGCAAATAAACTTCATGGTGCTTTTTTTCCGTGTGAATTTTTATTCTGTAGTAGTATAAGAGCTATGTTTAGATGGCTCCAAGATTTACCACCCTCCTCAAATGTGTGCAAGTATGCAGCTTGTCCAAGATTTCTCATCCATAAATTCATGATTCACATCTCTACATCCCATCAGTTTATTGCTCTGAGTAGTGATCTGGGGATATGAGGTTGAAGGAGGAAAGAGTATTTGGGGTGGTAGGGGACAGACTTTCCGAAATCCCAGAAAGCTGGAGTCAGGACACCACTCATGGATATCTGGGCATTCATTCTGCTTTTTCTTCTCAATGAGCTTGTTGCTGACTGAGGCTAGAGAACCAGAGAGTCCTAGATGTCTTAATTGCTTTTTCCAATAAAAGCAAATATTGCCCAAGTTCTTCCTAAATAATAATGTATGTCCCTGGTATTAAAAAAATACAGGACAGGGGCACCTGGGTGGCTCAGTGGGTTAAATCCTCTGCCTTTGGCTCAGGTCATGGTCTCAGGGTCCTGGGATCGAGCCCCGAATCGGGCTCTCTGCTCAGCGGGAGCCTGCTTCCTCTGTCTCTCTGCCTGCCTCTCTGCCTACTTGTGATCTCTGACTGTCAAATGAATAAATAAAATCTTTAAAAAATTTAAAAATAAAATAAATAAAGAATACAGGAAAAAATAAAGCTTCCCAGACCTAAAAGGTGTACCGTCTGCAGCTAGTGTTAACGGTTGTTTCTTTCTCTTCTGGGGGCTCTGGTGGCCAAGGGAAGCTGCACTGAGATGTGCTGAGCTCTGTGGCTGCTGGCTTCCCCTAAGCCCGCGTGCTCCTGGCCAAATATGCCAATACATTGAAAACCTCAGGACCGGGAGTGGGTATATTCCCTTGCTAGCCATCCATCCTCTATTTAAGCCTATAAAGTGTGTGTGTGTTTTTTAAAAGAGCATGGCAGTTCTTTTGATGTCATTTATTTCCGTCTATCATTTAAGTTAAAACCACCTCCTCTCCCCCCCTTTTCCTACCACTCCTGCCCTCTCCAAATCTGTGAATTTGTGGGCCAGATTTTCTTTGCTTTGTCTTCCCTCACCTAAAGTCTTAGTTCTGAAACTTACTCTATTGTGCTGTGCCCTTAAACAAGTCTGTATCCAGGAGCTTTTATTATGGACTCTAAAGAATATTAATCACCAACTAAAGATTTTTGTTGTTGTTGTTCAAGAAGGAGAAAATAAAACAGTATTCCTTACATTTCTTTTAGATGTATTTAGATTGCCAAATAAAATAGCTCTTTGAGACCTGAAGAATAAACCCTGTGGGTTTCCCTCCTATATGAGAATCAAGGAATTATTCAAGAATTAAGCTTTTTCTTAAAGGAAACTGCAAAGATGCTTTCAGTTTACTATAGTATTTTTATATGTATTTACACAACATGATTTCCTGTTAATAACATTTAACTATATAATGATACTTTCCATTATACAATCTACTCTCATTTCAATACATTACTTCGGTAGTAAATAAATCTGAATTATAAATAACAATCTTGTTTTTAAAAAGATTTTTGAAGTTTTTCAAAAATGTCTCCTTATATCTCCTTATTTTCATAGCTTTGTAGAAGAAATTTGTTGAAAATCTATAGCTCCAGAGGTGCCTAGTTGGCTCAGTGCGTTAAACCTCTGCTTTTGGCTCAGGTCATGGTCTCAGGGTCCTGGGATTGAGCCCCACATCAGGATCTCTGCTCAGCAGGGAGTCTGCTTCCCCCCCCCCCTTGCCTGCCTGCCTCTCTGCCTACTTGTGATCTCTGTCAAATAAATGAATAAATAAAATCTTAAAAAAAAAAGAAAAGAAAATCTATAGCTCCAAGAGGTGCCATGTTGTGTCATTAATCTGCCTCCTTCTTTCAAAACATAACAACTTTATGGGGGAGGAGGGGTTTGTTTTGTTTCCCTCAGTACTCTGCTCAGTGATTTCCAGAAAAGAATTTTGCCCCACAAACTTGACTTTAGTAGAAATTGCCTTCAGAGTGCCATGTCAACCACCATGAGCTTATGTCACTAATTGGTGACATAAGCTATAGCCCACACGAGTGTGAGGGAAAGAGGAAGCTCTACCATAATTCACGGTTACAGTATTGATTTCTGAATCGATGACACGGTAGCTGAATTGTTGGCTCATTGCATTTAAATCAAGTCCAAATTTGTACTTTGTAGGAACGTTGTTTTAAAGAGCACAGGAAAATCCAAAACTGTTTCATTATGGTGACACTGGAGACAAGAAAATCCTCTGAATTATGTAGAAGCCATTATCTCACAGACAGGGATGGGCTTCCCACAGTCAACTCATTGCAGCGAGTCTTGCAGTCATGGGTTGTCTGCATTAACAATGCTATGGATTCACGTACCCCCAACACTCAGGAGCACGTAAACTTGAAGAATTAAGACAGCTTCTGAGGGGCACCTGGGTGGCTCAGTGGGTTAAGCTGCTGCCTTCAGCTCAGGTCATGATCTCGGGGTCCCGGGATGGAGTCCCGCATCGGGCTCTCTGCTCAGCAGGGAGCCTGCTTCCTCCTCTCTCTTTCTCTGCCTGCCTCTCTGCCTACTTGTGATCTCTCTCTGTCAAATAAATAAATAAAATCTTTTAAAAAATAAAGACAGCTTCTGAAAAACGCTTTGGAATCAAATGTGGAAGATCTGAGGTGGAGAAATTTATATTTGAAAATGAAAATTATATTTTCATAACCTTCATGAAAGCACTAGACTGATTTTATTATCTACAGAATAACCAGACTTCGTACCCAAATACCAAGCTTTGCTAGAGAAAAGAGATTTGGGAGGAGCAAACAAAGAAAAAAAATGATAGGTGAAATTTTACTGGTAAAATAAAACTCTGTAGAAAGAAAGGTAATACAAACCAAATAAAAATTAGAATACTAGGGAACAGGGATGATTTAATGATGAAGATAAAAAATACATTTTAAGCGTATGCTTAAAAACGAATGAGGAAACTTAAGATACAAGTAGACTTTAAAAATGAAATGAAGATACGCAGTAATTTAAACAACTCAAATTCTCATCCAGAGACATTTCTTGGATAGTCTATGTTTTGTGGAAGAGAAGTAATGATCTCAATAAGATCACAGCCTGCGCATGGCTCGTTGTCAGTCCATTCTCCACGTCAATACCATAGCCTAAGAAATCGCGGGTCAGTACAACTAGGAATAAGCATTTCCAAGAAATAAAAGCTACATCAAACTGGAAAAAACTGAACATGATTGGTGAGTCAAAGAATGAGAATGATACTTAGAATCACTTTACATGAAAAACTTACTTGGAGTAAGAAACAGTAGGATTTGAATTGGTTCAATCCCCAAAACAAAAGCAACTAAAAGTCTACGTTAAGACGAAATGGATTACACAAGTAAATAGAAGAAATGACGAGTGTGAGCAGATAAGTGAAAGCGGCATTGGCATGGTTCTACATCATCTTTAAAGAAACAGAGAAGCGAACAGAAGCTTCAAAGAACATAGAAAATGCTACATACAGTGAACAGCATCAGAGGGCCGGTTCTAGTCATCCTTCCTCCAATTCTAGCCCAGGTATGACAGGATTTGGAGCTCAGTCTTCCCGGACGGGACGGGGCACAAGCACACTTCTCCTTTGAGGTCACTGTCACTTTGAATTCTGATGCCACGTTCTCAACAGTCCAAATGAACTCAGCCACTTTCCCCCATCACAATCTCACCACTAGGTTGCAGTCTTAGCTCAACTGCTGCTGCTTTAAGAACACCTGTTTCCAAAAGTTCATTTTCTCTTTGGTTTCCTTTGCCTTTGGAGACATATCTTGAAAGAAGTTGCTGTGGCTGATTGTGAAGAGATTACTGCCTATATTCTCCTCTAGGATTCTGATGGATTCCTGTCTCACGTTGAGGTCTTTTATCCATTTTGAGTTTATCTTTGTGCACGGTGTAAGAGAATGGTCGAGTTTTATTCATCTACATATAGCTGTCCAGTTTTCCCAGCAACATTTATTGAAGAGACTGTCTTTTTTCCATTGTGTATTTTTTCCTGTTTTGTCGAAGATTATTTGACTATAGAGTTGAGGGTTCATATCTGGGCTCTCTACTCTGTTCCACTGGTCTGTGTGTCTGTTTTTATGCCAGTACCATGCTGTCTTGGTGATCACAGCTTTGTAGTAAAGCTTGAAATCAGGTAATGTGATGCCCCCCGTTTTATTTTTGTTTTTCAACATTTCCTTAGCGATTCGGGGTCTCTTCTGATTCCATACAAATTTTTGGATTATTTGCTCCAGCTCTTTGAAAAATACCGGTGGAATTTTGATTGGAATGGCATTAAAAGTATAGATTTCTCTAGGCAGTATAGACATTTTAACAATGTTTATTCTTCCGTTCCAAGAGCATGGAATGGTCTTCCATCTTTTTGTGTCTTCTTCAGTTTCTTTCATGAGTGTTCTATAGTTCCTCGAGTACATATCCTTTACCTCTTTGGTTAGGTTTATTCCCAGGTATCTTATGGTTCTTGGTGCTATAGTAAATGGAATCGATTGTCTAATTTCCCTTTCTGTATTTTCATTGTTAGTGTATAAGAAAGCCACTGATCAAAAGCTTCTGCACAGCAAAGGAAACAGTCAACAAAACAAAGAGGCAACCCACAGAATGGGAGAAGATATTTGCAAATGACAGTACAGACAAAAAGTTGATATCCAGGATCTATAAAGAACTTCTCAAACTCAACACATACAAAACAGACAATCATATAAAAAATGGGCAGAATATATGAACAGAGACTTCTCCAATGAAGATATATAAATGGCTATCAGACATATGAAAAAATGTTCATCATCACTAGACATCAGGGAGATTCAAATTAAAACCACATTGAGATACCACCTTACACAACTTAGAATGGCCAAAATTAGCAAGAGAGGAAAAAACGTGTTGGAGGGGATGTGGAGAAAGGGGAACCCTCTTACACTGTTGGTGGGAATGCAAGTTGGTGCAGCCACTTTGGAGAACAGTGTGGAGATTCCTCAAGAAATTAAAAATAGAGCTTCCCTATGACCCCGCAATTGCACTACTGGGTATTTGCCCCAAAGATACAGATGTAGTGAAAAGAAGGGCCATCTGTACCCTAATGTTTATAGCAGCAATGGCCATGGTCAACCAAACTGTGGAAAGAACCAAGATGCCCTTCAATGGTCAAATGGGTAAGGAAAATGTGGTTCATATCCACTATGGAGTATTATGCCTCCATCAGAAAGGATGAATACCCAACTTTTGTAGCAACATGGACGGGACTGGAAGAAATTATACTGAGTGAAATAAGTCAAGCAGAGAGTCAATTATCATATGGTTTTACTTATTTGTGGAGCATAACAAATAGCATGGAGGACATGGGGAGTTAGGAGAAGGGAGTTGAGGGAAATTGGAAGGGGAGGTGAACCATGAGAGAATATGGACTCTGAAAAACAATCTGAGGGGTTTGAAGGGGCGGGGTGGTGGTGGTGGGAGGTTGGGGGAACCAGGTGGTGGGTATTGGAGAGGGCACAGATTGCATGGAGCACTGGATGTGGTGCAAAAACAATGAACACTGTTACCCTGAAAATAAATATAAAAAATTAAAAAAAAAAAAAAAAAGAATACCTGTTCCCAAAAAGTGAACCATTTTAATGGTTGAACAGGTATTACTTCTCCCTTGTGCAAGAGGACAGGAGGTGATGCAAGCCACACTTTATCAGTTTATCAATCAGTTCAGCAGCCCACCTGGATGCTCTAGCAAGTATCTTGTCTTTCAAGAACATCAAAACTCCCATGTTGCTCGCCCACCCAAAAAAACTCTCGGGAGTTGCCCCTCTGAAAAAGCTCACTCAGCCAGCTGCCTCTTAGGAGCTTTCCTCTACTTCAGGACGCGTGATCATGTAACCAACAAAAATCATCCCCTGGGTATTTTCAGCCTCTATCTTTAATATGTGACCAACAGTTAAATAACAGGCACATAATTACTTCCTGTTTCCAGGGCTTTTCTTGGGTCCCATGACCCCCATCTAAGACCCCCATCAGCCTTGTGCTGATTCCTTTGAGAAGTCCCCCTTTCTGTAATCGTTCTAGGCACTTTCATGAGTAATTCCCCAAATGAGCTTCAGAGAATGTTTATTCTTTAATCTCTAACAGCATCTATTATAGGAACTTGACACTTCTTATTTTCTAAAGGAAAACTCAGGGAGAGGCAAAAATAAAATAAGGAAATGAAACAATAATGTCTTATTTATAATGGATTTGAATCCTTTTGAAATGTTTCCTAATGGAAGTGCTCATAAATGCCGTGTTTCCCTTTCATGAACAACTCCTAAATTTTGTGGTTGTTTTGGAGGGGAGAATAGCTATCACAAATTCTTCCACAGAACATGCTTAGGTATTTAGTTTGGAATATATTTTTAAAAACATCTCCAACAATAATAAAGCATCCAAGTATAATTTAAAAATAAGTCATATGTAACTATAAGTCCTCAAAATTCCTAGAATAAAGAATCATCCCATAAAATAAACAACATTCCTTTACAGCCTAATGCAGACCAGACCACATAGTCAATGCTTGCCATGCAGGGTTTCACGTCATCTGGACCTAAGCCCTGAAAGGTAAATTATTTTATTATCCAGGTGGTTTTCCTTTTGCATGGGAGGTAATACAAGACTATACACATGACCGTGTAGGCTGAAACTGTCCAGAGATTCTAATAATCAATGGGAAAAATGGCAATGATCCATAACTCTAAAAATGTTTTGTCAGGGGCACGTGGGTGGCTCAGTGGGTTAAAGCCTCTGCCTTCGGCTCAGGTCATGATCTCAGGGTCCTGGGATCGAGCCCCACATCAGGCTCTCTGCTTAGCAGGGGGCCTACTTCCTCCTCTCTCTCTGCCTGACTCTCTGCCAACTTGTGATCTCTGTCAAATAAATAAATAAACTCTTTAAAAAAAGTTTTGTTAGAACTTAAAAATTCTCCTATTGTTAGATTCTAAATATACAGGGAAATCAAACAATTCATAAAATCAGTAAATTAGCATCCTGCAATTTAAAACAGTAGAAACACACAGAACTTATGTGTTTTGTTTCTTATTGAGACCAAGTTATAAACAGAAAGCAGTAAACGCTCATCGAGAAAAGTGTGATCAGCCCCAGCCTCCATCCTCCCGTCGTGTATCTTACAGTGGAGCTGATGAAGTTCTCGAACCTAGATGAGGTTCAGTGGGGTGAGTTTCGGCGCCGATGGCTAAGAAAGAATTCTTAAGACATCTTTGGTGCAAAAAGATGGTTTATTAGAGCACGGGGACAAGACCCGTGGGCAGACGGAGATGCTGCCCGTTATCCTGAGGAGTGGCTGATTATATACACAGGAGTTGGGTAGGTGAGACCAAAGGGGATGATGTTAGTCTCCAAGGAATTTTGGAAGCAAGGTCTCCAGGAACTTGAGGGGCTAGCTATTGTTGGGAGAAAGGTTATTTATTACTAGTAGTAAAAGTCTTCTTGTAGAGAACCCTTTAGATGTATAACAGTGGGTCATATGCTTGGGAATGATTCTCGACACTATCTTGGAGATCTAGAGATAAAGTTTCACATTTCTCCTATCAAGTGTCCTTGTTAGTGAGATTTGGGTTTAGAAGAAATTTAACTTTATTTAGGTCTTGAGGAACTGAGTTATTTGCCTCTGGAAATTGTGCTATTGTTAAGATAGCTTCTTTGTTGTAAATCTCTAGGACATTAGTAAACCAAGGGAGAATCCTGTCTTGCAAGATTGTGATCTCTGCAAGTTAACTATTTGTTTTTCTTTTAGGGCAGTCAGGGGTGCCTGAGAAATGTCACACATATTACCGAGGGGAGTGGGTGGAGAGGGGGTGCAAGGTGCCAGCTTTTGCTTTGTCCTCAGCCAGCCTCCTGTTCCCTCATCAGAGCCAGCATCCTCTCTGTTCTTTGGCAAATGGGCATGCGCCTTTCTCAGCGGGATCCAGCTTCTCCTATTTTATCCTCTACCAACATCATGCAGTACCTTAGAGACTTCCTGTGGTGGGAGATTCTTGCCAGCATCTCTTCCTCTGGGACATCTTGCTCTTTCTCTTCGTGATTACTTTGCTCATTTGTTGCTAAGGCAGCCTCTCTAAGTGTCTCTGCTTGCAGGTCTAGGGTCTCTCCAGGGGCAGCAATGGCTACAGTCCCATGGTCACTCCATTTATGTTTGGTTTTAATTTCATTTCCAGCATTACTGCTTTTCATTTCTTTGCTGCATTTCATCTTTTTGGCCAGAATCTTCTTTTGGTCAGTGATTTTTATAAAATGTCACATGTGTTTTATCACTGGGAGCCAACAAGACAGCACAACCACAGGCCTTGTGGTGTGTGCATGAACTGATGGCAGGTGCACAGTGCCTATTATGGACAGACTCTGAAAACGGTGATGTGATTGGTTATTGACCAAGATGTGCTTCTGTTATTTACACAGACATTTGAAACAGAAATGCTAGTAACAAAATTTGTATTTTATGAAATTTGTCATGGCTACTATGTGTGGTAGCTGAAATTTGAACTGCATTGTTGGGAAACTGGTGTTATTTAACTAAATGAGGCTGGCTGAAATGTGTACATGTTGGAACTGCGCAAAGTGAGGACTGCCTACACTCCTTTCAAGTATAAGAAGGACTAGAAAGGTTAAGTAATTTTCCCAGTGTCACACAGCAGGTAAGGGACCAAACGAAGTTTCAGCCCTAATTTTTTCTAGCTCTAAGACTCAGGTCTTAATATTTTTCAACTCTTAGTCCCCTTCGCTTGTTTGACCCATCCCCTCCACCCTTCTCCGTTCTGGCCATCACCACTTGGTTCTCTGTTTTTAAGTATCTGTTTGTTGATTTGTTTTGTTTTTTGAGATCCTACATATAGGTGAAATCATATGTGTTTATCTTTCTCTGACTGACTTGTTTCACTCATCATAATACCCTCCAGATCCATCCATTTTGTTGCAAATGACAAGAGTTCTTTCTTTTTTGCTGCTGAATAATATTCCATTGTTTGTATGTACCACATCCGCGTTCACTCATCTCTCAGTACACACCCAGGTTGCTTCCATATCTTGGCTATTGTCAATAATGCAGCCATAAACACAGGGGTGCACATGTATCTTTTTGAATTAGTGTTTTCAGATCCTTTTGTATCCTTAAATCCCAGAAGTGGAAGTACTGGATTGTAAGGTATTTATTTTATTTTTTCTTAACTTTTTGAGGAACCTCCACACTGTTTCTCAGTGTTTCCACCAGTTTTCATTCCCACCAACAGTGCACAAGGGTTCATTTTCCTCTACATCCTCACCAACACTCGCTGTTTCTTGTGATTTTTATTTCAACCGTTTTGACAGTGAGGTGCTATCTCCTTGGGGTTGAGGTCTTAACAATTTCAAATTGCTTCGATGACTGTGCCTTTATTCGTACAAGTACTTGAGTTCTGCTTAATGGCATGTCTTTTACTTTTCAGTTTAACAAAGTGACAGTATCTCATTATATTTTATGAATATTTAACTACTTCCTAGTCTGAGTCTCCCAAACTGTGTTCTCAAGATATTGTTAATAGGTGTGGCAAAGATCATAGAGCAGTGTTCCTGGGGCTCATGGGGCATTGAGGAAGCCAGAGTGAACAGAAGAATGGGCAGGAGAAGAGCTAGAGTCGTGGGATCAGAGAGGAACCAAGCGGCCAGGCCATGTGGGATCTCAGAGGTCTGCATCAGGATTTGGGCTTTTATTCTGAGTGAGATGGGAGACTGCTGAAGGGTTTTGAGGAGAGGATTATGGTGTGAGAGAAATATATAAACAACCTTCTCTTTTCTCAGACCCAGTAATTAATGAGAAGGAGATTCAGGGAAGAGAGGCAGACAGCGAGAAAAACATGAAAACTGCTCCACTCCCCTGACTTGGGGAGATGGGGACGAGTCTTCAGTACATCAGGGAAATGCCAAAGGTAAAGGAGCGGCGCTCTCTCAGGCTACCCCCCACCCCGCCCCCACATGGAGCCATTGCAACAGGTTGACATAGCGTGATCAGACAGAGGGATACTGAGAGGTTCAATCTCCTGCCTGAGAATCTTTTCAAATGGCAGCCACGCAGGCAAGGTGGCCATAGCCAGAAGGTGGTTCAGGGCAGACTGCACAGGCAGAGCTCTGATGCAGCCACAGAGTCAGAAGGGAGCATTTCCAACTCAGTACGTGTCCCCGGGATGGGCTGTGTTAGCACCATTGCCACCTAGGAGTTTTCAGAAATTTAAAGTCTCCTACCTAACCCTATTCAACACGAATCTCTGGGATGGGTGGTGGTGGCGGGGGGGGGGGTGATGTCCAGGAATTTGTGTTTTAACAAGTTGTCCTGGTGGTTTTTATTCATGTTAAAGCTGGAGAGGCTCTGGTCCGTAGCACCATCAAGGGCTGAAAGTGAAGCTGAGTCCATCAGTGAGTCCTGCGAGTGTCTTTGCCTAAGCCTAAAAGGAAGAGCATCTTACTACAAGCCGCTAGGCAGATAGGTTGCCCAGCATGCAAAGGAGGCAGTGAAGGTAGAGCCCTAGGAATGCCAGGAGCCTATCTTGCCCCCATTCCTTCAGCCACATACCTCTCAATACAATAATGATATATCTCATTTCAGACACCTGACCTTCTTGGAGGAGGGAAGAGGGAAGAGGATAGATAAAAGACTGGGTATTTTATGCAAGAGAACCCAAACACTTTTATTCAAGAAAACCCATACGCTTTCCAAAAGAACTACAGGTGACTCTTGAATAACACAGGGCTTAGGGGCACCAACCCCTTACACAGTTGAAATTCCATGTATAACTTTTGTCACCCCCAACTTAACTACTAATAGCCTGTTGTTGACCAGAAGCCTTACTAAGAACATAGCCAATTAACATGCATTTTGTAGGTTATATGTATTATATACTGTATTCTTACAATAAAGTAAGCTAGATAAAATATTATTAAGAAAATCACAAGGAAGAGAAAATACACTTACATTACTGTATTATAAAAAACAAAGCAAAACAAAATACCAACCTATGTATAAGTGGACCCACGCAGTTCAAATTTGTGTTGTTCAAGAGCCACCTGTGTTTAAAATATTGGATGGAACTTCAGACTGGACTTTCTTTTTTATTTTTGTTTTTCTAAGCAAAAGGTGGTGAGCATGGGTAGAAGACCCAGTCAGCTGCAAAGTGAAGAAGACTCAAGTTACGGGCACGCCTGGATTCTCATAGTATGACTGTACTATGTTAACATGTAATTAATCAGTTTCCAAAAGGGAAAGACTATGTAGTATTTTCACACTTATTTCAACAGAGGATCCTGTTTTTTCCTCCAAGAATAATAAGAGCTAACCCTGATTTCATGCTTTCTATCTGCCAGGGGCTATATTAAGTAAAAATATGCCCCAATAACAGTATAGAATAACACGGAAGTAGTTTCTATACCATTCCCACTGTGACAGAGGAAACCTGCAGTAAAGGTAGTGGATCTCAGGGGCCCTCTTCACTTGCATAGGCCTCTTCTAAGGCCCTATATCTAAGTTTTTATTTATAATTTGGTGTTTTTCTTTAAAAGGGCCACTATATTTCAGCTCTACTATCCCTTGTCATGTAACTGCCACCTACAAGAAATGAGAGGTCCATAGTAGAGCTTACTTACCTGGTAAAGAAAAATAATGGGAGAACATATCTGCATTAGCCATTTGCATCTTACAGGTTGGGAAATGGAGACACAGAATTATACAGAGCTGTAGTAAGTTATTCAGTCATACCATTAGTGTGCCTCAAGAGCTGGGATTTGAGCCTAGTCATCTGACCCCACATCCCAGACCCTTAATCACTAGTCTATACCGCCTCTCTACAGCTTGAGGCATTATTTCCATTATAAACTACTTTTGGAATTTGTTTATAGTAGATTATGTCAGGTGTCTTGGAGGAAAAAAAATTAGTACACCTACATACACCCATACAGAGTTAAATAACCACATGAGAACTTAAGGCTAAAGCAAACCTAATTCTGCCAGATGGGAAACTAAGTCTGGGCTGCTGGCTCCCACCTCACCTCTACCTCTGGGCCATAAAGGACCAGAAGAGGCTAGAAGAAGGAGGAAGAAACTTATGAAACCAAGAGCCATGCTCAGCAATGGAAACCAACATTTTGAGTGCTCCTTAGGAATCAGAAAGCAGTATAGCCCAACATAGAGTGAAATGATGATAAGGGTAGAGGGGAGGGCCAGAGGGCCACAACTGAGATACAGACTGAGGCAGATAGTGCTGATGGCAAATTTCATTTCTGCTCTCACTCTCCTATGGGAACCTAAAATGGGGGTGGCAGTCATGGTCAGTCAGCCAAACTGGGGCCAGA
The DNA here is from genome assembly GCF_964662115.1 of Mustela nivalis. Lineage (NCBI taxonomy): Eukaryota > Metazoa > Chordata > Mammalia > Carnivora > Mustelidae > Mustela > Mustela nivalis. Next base: position 111,290,018 of record NC_139030.1, read on the forward strand.
GCTAGAATATACTTCTTTTTAAAGTTGAAAGTTTGACCAACATTGAAGGCTTGCAGGTTTGTATAGGAATCAGAACTCTGCAATGCGACATTTGCTGTACATTAACACACATTAATGCACACATATGTACATATGCTGCGTGAGCACCAACCTCCCAGACCTGGAACATTGCCCGTTACACTGATCTCATGGAGAAAGAAGGCAAGAGTATTAGCTGGGAGCAGCCACATGAAAATGGAAAAAGAGCCTGGGTGGCTGGAGTGGAAAGGCAGAGGAGGTAGTGTCTTATTGTGCATTTCTTATATTCCTCACTCCCTGACCAGGAAAGGAAATAAAAAATAAAGCCATTTGCTCTGAGACACGAATAGTGCCTCCAGTGGAGGGATTGAGAATACCCAAGGCAGGAGTGGAACACTGAAAAGGAAAATAGGAATAACGGAACCCCAGATTAAGGTATACATGCATTTCTTCTCTCCTCCCTGTCTTCTCATCCACTCTTCACTCACTTTTTTCTCTTCTCTCTCTCTGTCTCATGCACACATGCATGTTCACACACACATACACACATACTCTATGAGAAATGTAAACCAAGATTTAGGATTTTGTTTAAGGTAAATGTCACTAAGCAAGGAAATCCATTGTGCCAAAAAATAAACATGAGCTTAAAGAGAAAAATTAATTTGATCTTTAAGGAATGTGAGCATTTGGAAATAAAGATAAAAAACTCAAATTACAACAAAATTTAACAATTTTAAAGACAGAAAATTCTAAAGGCTTTCAGAGACAAAAAGAAAAAATTAAAATGAAAAAAAAAAAAAAAAGGAAACAGAAACAATCTCCTCCAAAATCAAGAATCAAAGAGGGATTAGACTTTTCATCAGCAATGTTAGTTAGAAGACATTGGAGTAATATCTTCAAAGTTCAGAAGGAAAATACATTTAAACCTAGAATCTTATTTCCAGCTAAACTACAGTTTAAATGTAAGGAGAAGTAAATATTACAGAAAGTTTACCATACATCCTCTTTGAAATCACTATTATAGGTCAAACTCAGGGGAAAAAAAAGAAAGAAGTTCAAGAGCAAGCAGTGAGATACACGTGAAAGAGTAAAGACTTTGGTGCTTTAATTGTTTAAATGAGCAATTACCACAAAACCCACTTGACCTATATGAATCTGGAATAAAATTCTAAGTCATACAAATAGGAGTTTGGGGTATATAGATAAAAGTCAAAGTGTTTTAAGAACCAGTTAGAATTATTTGGAAAAAAAGACTGAGATACTGATAAATTTTAGATAGTTTCCCTATTTTAGTAATTTAGAAGTAACTACCAGAATAAAAGTAGAATGAGTAACTTATCCAATAAATGAAAGGAAAGGATAAAAAGAAAAAAAAAAAAAAACTCGGGAAGAAAGTATGGTGTCTTTTCCTAGCTTGCCTCAAGGTTTTGTATTTAGGTAGTTACTTGGGAAAGAATCCCAAAGAATAGGAGTAGCGGACTGGCAGGAGTGACGCTGAGTAGGAGAGAAAGCCAACTTCATGGAATCAGCTTAAGACTACATTATCAAGTCAATCAGAATGGTGGGAAACTGGAGCCCCCACTAGGGTCTTCTGAGGAACCATGTGGAATGCACCTTAGAGGGGCACCTAGGTGGCTCAGTTGGTTAAGTGTCTGCCTTCCATTAAGGTCATGATCCGAGGGTCCTGGGATCAGGTCCCACATTGGGCTCCCTACTCAGTGGAGAGTCTGCTTCTTCCTTTCCCTCTACTGCTCTCTCTGTGTCAAATAAATAAATAAAATCTTTTTTTTTTTTAAAGACTGCACCTTAGAATCATCTATTCAAAGGCTAGAAGAGAAGGATAATTATCCTTTAGCTCCTCTGCATCATTGATCAAGGTTTGCCCATGGTTGTTAATTTGTCTGCACTTCTTGGTTCATCCATGGTGAGAGGTTCTTGCAGGTGTCCCAGGCAGTGGTGGTAAAGAAGCCTTGGAGTAGAAAGCAAGAGATTCACAATGCAGCTGAGACAATATGTTGTCAGGTTATACCTCTACGTAGGTGGTGGTTTCAACAAAGGCTGAAGTAAAAAGAAAAGCCAAAAGATGGCAGCAATGATTATAATGATGATCATCATAGAGAGGTTCAACTCATTAGGTTTAAGAAACATAATACTCTGTCATTTGAACTTCAAAGGATGCATACACAAATATTAATATTCTGCTCCTTCAAAGACTTGACACATAATCTATGTTATCGGACTTCAATAAAATAAAATTAGAACCGAGAAATAAAGTTCTTAGGGGGAACTTCTGCCTTTTATTTCTTCTTCCTCCTCCTCCTTCCCCTGCTTCTCCTTCTTATTTTAGTAAATTTGGTTATCTGAATGAGTCTTGTTGAAATCAACTGAATACACTGGATAAGTAATTAAAAAAAAATCTTCTTTAAAAAACTGTCTTAAAGTTAACAAAGAGCCAACAAGATTGTAAGGAATTACCAGGTAAAGCCTGAAGGGAACAGTGAAATTTAAAGGGGTAAGCCAATACAGAGTCCTCTTTTCACGTGAAAATATTTGCCAATCCCAGTATATTTGAACTTCCATTTTGCTAACTTTATTTGAGTGAGGAGATGAGAAATAAAAACCCAGGGTCATATGAGGTGAGGAATCTAACACCAGACACTTCCCACATTAAGCTGGACTCTCAAAAAGTTACATTCAGAGACTAAGGATTAACTAGAAATGAACTAGCACTTGTGGGGTATTATAGTATACATTTCCATCATTGAGGTAGACCCAGGGACCTTAAGTCTTGAACATGGATTAAGGAGGCCTTGATAGGGTAATATAATCCATGTCTTTAGGTATCTGGCAGAAACCAATTCAAAACTTCTCTGGAAAAAGGTAACTTCATCCAGGATCTCAGAATATTCTTGTAATATTTTTCAAAGTACAATGGCCACAAGGCAGCCAAAATTAACCAAGTTAATAAATAAAACACTATACTATAAATGAGAACTGGGAAAAATAACAAGGCAGACAAAAATAGCCAAGTTAATAAACAAAACAAAACACTACAAATGAGAACTGGGAAAAGCAATAGACAAAAGAAACAGATGTATGAACCTTTAGATACTGGAATTACTAGCCAAAGACTATAAAACCAAACTATGTTTAAATAAATAAAGACAAATTTGGAGGAAAAAGTTTGTGGGGAAGAAGAACTTATAAAGACTGGTAGATCATATTTAAAAGGAAAAAACCCTCCAAATTAAGAATTTTGTGGATAGTTTAAACAGTAGATTACATACAGCTAAAGAAAGAATTAGTATACTGGAAAATAACTAAAGAGAAGATATCTAGAATGCAGCATTGAGAAGTAATAAAATAGAATATAGGAAAGAGGGTTATATGTTTAAAGGATAGAATAAGAAGGGTTAACATAACTAATTGGAGTCTCAGAAAGAAAGAAGAGAGAGACCAGTACTTTACAAGATGATAACTAAAATTGCACCAGTAGGTATTTATCTAAAGGAATCAAAAATGTTGATTTGAGGGGGCACATGTGTATAAACCTCAGTGTTTATAGCAGCACTATCACCAGTGGCCAAATTATGGAAAGAGCCCAAAATTCCATCAACTGATGAACTGATAAAGAAGATGTAGTATATATATATATATATATATATATATGAAATCTTGCCATTTGCAACAATATGGATGGAACCAGTGTGTATTATGTTAAGTGAAATATGTAGGTAACCTATATAAGCAATGGGTGATATAAAGTAATAACAGTTATGTCCTGTAAGGTTTAAAAAAGTAACATTTTCTGTAATGGTAAAACTGGTAATTCCAAATAATGCAACTGCTGAGAACAACTAGAAAAGCTAGTATTGGAGAGCCTAAGAAGAATTACAGAGCCAAGTTTCAGAAAAAGGAATAAAACACAGATGGGAAGCCTGCTACTTGGGCCATCTATTGATTCCTGAAGAACCAGCTGATAAGGCTAAAATCTGAACTGAGCATTTCACAGACTCATATAGTTGGCAGGATGAAAACTGGAGGGCAGGACCAATTAAGTGGTAATGTGGTACTTGTAACACTCCCAGCCTGAGGGGGCATCCCCAAATGCTACACTCTAGGAGTAAGTGTGAACTAAAATAGAACAGCTGGCTTTAAATCATTTCAGTAACTGGATTAAACTAAAATAATTGGGATCACTAATGCACCTAGACACCTAGACAAGAGTAAAACATTTTTGGAGGAAAAATAGCATCATCCTGGTCCTCAAATCTCTCTATGATTTTTATTTTTATTTACTTATTTGTCAGAGAGAGGGAAAGAGAGCACTAGCAGGAGGAGTGGCGGGCAGAGGGAGAAGCAAGCAATCTTCTCACTGAGCAAGCAACGTGATGTGGGGCTGGATCCCAGAACCCTGGGATCATGACCTGAGCCAAAGGCAGATATTTAACTGACCAAACCACCCAGGCATCCCTCTACAATTTTTCATATTCAATTCTTATATCAAGTTAAAGAAAACCTATACTAGTAAACATCCCAAAATATTAAGAGAAATAGTAGGTAATAGAAAGAAACATACAAGGATGGACATTATCAGATTGGATACTTAATATAACACTTAATATTTTCAAGGAACTATAAGCAAGATTCAGAATTTTGGCTGGGAACTAAAAACTGTACATAAAAGCTGAAAAAAAAATCCAGAACTGAAAAGTACAATAACCAAAATTAATAAAGCAATCAATTGTTTTCAAGGAAGATTAGACACAGCTCAAGAGAGAATTAATGAACCAGAAAACAGATCATAAGAAAATATCCAAACTGAAGGACAAAGAGAAGAAAGTTTAGAAAATAGAGAAAACAGTGTAAAAGAAGAGAGTAAAAAGTGAAAAACAAAAGAAATATGTGGATAAATTAAATAAATTATAAATAAAATCGGCTGCATAAAACATAATACCTTTGAATAAATATGTGTATACAGATACAAAAGTACACATATGTATGTAATGTACACATCCATGCATGTTTAGATATTTACATGCATATATCTATATACATATATAACATGTGTGTATATATATGTATATAGATATATGCACATGTATATATGTTGAGTGTTTCTTGTGAGATTCTTACCCATTCTATTGGGTTGTTTCTGAACAAATCAAGGAAAACATCATGAGGAAAATTTCAAAATATTTAGAACTGAATGAAAAGGCTTATTAAGAAACAAAAAAAGGAGGAAGATATAATTAAATATACTGAACAAAAAGGTGAAAATAGCTAAAGGAATAACAGATTTTTTAAAAATTTAACAAAAGCACACCATAAATACAAATTAGTAATGATGAAAACTTGAAGATTTTGAGATTTCCCAAAATGAAAGAAAACTCAGATAAACCAATAGGTACTAAGGAAATCTGATTGAATGCTTTTTAAAAACATTTAAAATTGGCTAAGTCTAGACTGTTTTACAGATAAAGTCCACAAGAAACCTATACTCTCAAATTAGTGGGAAAGCTACCAACTAATTTTATAATGCTAGCACAGTCTTCATAATAAAACAAAATGATAGACAAGAAAAGGAAATTATGGGCCAATTTCATATATAAAAACAGCTTCAAACATACTAAATAAAAAAGTAATTAAGTCCAATATGCTATAGATAATAATAATAACAGAAATAACAGAATATCTTGATCAGGTAAGGTTTATACTAGAAAGGCAAAGTCTAAAGGAGGGAAAGCATATAAATGTAAAAATAAATATAAAAAAAGAACTTTATAAAATCCAACAACTATATATGATTAAAAAGCTCTTAAGAAAACTAGGAATGGAAGGAAATTCCCTTAGGGAAATCCATAGCAAGAATCCTATTAATTGAAAAACTTTAGAAGCATTCCTTTTACATTTAGGAATAAGATAAAGATCCTCACTATTGACACAGAACACTGTAGGTCCTGGGTAATAGAAGACAAGCCCCAAACTAAATAAATTAAGTAAATAAAAGAGAAATAAACAGAATATGAGATTAACACACAAAAATTTGCAGTGTTACTCTTCCCAACAATTAGAAAATAAGATATCACAATAGTAACAAAAAGATTAATAAGTTCCTCTACATACAATAATGAATGAATGCATAAGAGAAATTTATTCTTTAAAATTCTTTAAAGGTAACAAATAAGGTTATACAATTCTATTAAAGTTATAAATAATGGAGGGATATACCATGATTATGATTGGAATGACACATGTAGAAGTGGGAAGGAAATAAATCTCTCTAATTATAAGCACATGGAATCTGAAAACATAATAGGGGTAAAAAATAGAGTTGTAAATTTATATAATGATGTAAAATTTATAAACAAACAACTACTCTATATATTTTAAGGTATATTAGTGGGTGCATACATAGACAAATTCCTGATATGAATTCTATTTCTTGATCATGATGTGTTTTCACATATATCATATAGTCTATTTTAAGGACAAACATTAAAGACCTAGGGAGGCTTATTATTGCTTTCACAAGTGCCGTAAGTGTAACCTAGGCTGGTCCTGAAGGACTTAATCTCTCTAAATACTTAGCTTAGTTTACCCAGGGTTAGAGGAGATGGTGCTGGCATACTCAGTAAGTTAGAATGATAATAAAAATCTTCCAAATGCATTTACAGTGTAATATCATCCCTCTACTTGGGTTTATTAATGCGATATCACTGATGGCTAATGGACACTGGGCACTCTGAGGCTCAGTCTTCTATTTGAGATGGTGTGCTACTCAGGAATTCGATTACCAGTAATGGGACTCAGCCATGAGAAGGAATCTGATTTCACTCCTGAGGGGGAAAGAAGCAAGCAACAGACAGATTCCAACTCAGGCTGTGTTTTGTTTTGTTTTCAAAGTAGACATTTTGATGAGGTATCTGGGTCACCTGGCAGCTCCCATTCATCACTCAATTTCTAATCTCCTTGCTGCTACCAGTCTCCTTCCTGTGCTCATGCACAGCACAAATGAGACTGTTCCCTATGTTCTGAGGGGTTCTTTGCTCTCCTAGAGGCCTAAATCACTTACCCCTGACACAGAATTAGAATCATTGCTTTCCATTATTTGACAATGATCTTTAGAAAGATTAGGAATCATAAAGAAATTGTTCTGATTTTGCCCTATCTTTGAGCTTCTAAGTGCTCTGGGAGCCCCTGGGGCAGAGTGGAAGTCCTCTGCCCCAATCTCTGTGGCCCATATTCTTCATCTGTTCTTAGGGTTTGTGTACCAGACTTCTTAGACTGCTACATATGTAAAAGGGTAAGGACAGCTCTCAGAGATGGTAAAAGCAGCAGATGTCTCAGCATCTATCAGTGCTACAAGACATGGTCAGAAGTATTTCATTCCTCAACTTTGTGTTCCTAAACACCACTGATTAGAAGTTGTAGGTCATTTTTGAGACCAGGTGAATCTATGATAATAAATAGTGATGTTATTTAAGTTATATAGTATTCCTATGTAAGAGAAAAAAAGTTGTGATTTTTAAATTATTCTTTATCTTCTACTACATTATCTATCTACTACACCTTGTGTGATGTCATTAGTAATTCCTGTTGTAACTTTGATTTCAATCTACATCTGGCAGGGTCTGGGATAACTTTGGATTTAAGGAAATTGAAGGGCCTTAAAATCACTTAATTTATTCCCTGATGTTCAAGAAGAAATAGTGTTATAGCAGAATGTAAAGAACAAAGTTTTATGTGGGTCTGGAAAACAGTGCTCTTTATAGTCCATGAGAATTTAGACAGTGGTATCATGGAGATGGTTGGCAGTTTTCTAGGTGATCTGTCATTTCACAATGTGGTATTTTGTCCAAACATTGTCAATTTTCAAGATAAATGTAATTTGCATCTTACTAAAAATAGCTTAATGTTCTTTGGTTAAATATACCCTCACTATGTGATACTTATGGAAGTCGCATATTTTCTACATTCTGATTTTGGGCTACTTTATTTGGTTGTGATTTTCTATAGATCTTGTCATATGTAGGTCTGTGGTTTTCAAAGTGTGGTTCCTTGGGCCAGCAGCATTGGTATCATAAGAAAACTTGTAAAACTGCAAACTCTCAGGCCTTGCAGCAGAATTCCTAGATGAGAAACTCTGGGGCCAGGGACACAGCAATCTCTGTTGTGATGGAAACTCTGGGTGATCCTTATGCATGCTAGTTTGAAGCCTTGGTCCTAGATCATTTATACCCTCAACATACAGCATTCATGGTAGCACCTTAGATGTCTAAATGAACCCAATTTTCTGATGCTGGGATATTGGATTTTGTTGTAATATTCCCTGGGGCTCATAGAGCTCAAGGCTCATTCTAACCTTGAAGTTAGAATTTCTTCAGAGGAAAATAGACAGTTCTACACCAAGAACTATTGAAAGAGGCGATTCTGGGAGAGGCAAAGGGGACAGAGGAAGATACCTTAGCTTGTGGGTAAGTGGGGATTATTTTTTCTTCTCCAGGCCTCGTGATTACAGATACTAGAAAGTAGAGGAAAAGTCTATTCCTCTTAGAACAGAGTGGCCAATTGGAGAAGAGGGTCTCTCTCAGAAGCTGGGTATGTTGGAAGAACATCCCAGTGGAGGATCTCCTGGAGTTCTGGAAATGAACTCCCCATGCAGAGGGATCTCTTGAGACCAAAGTCAGCAGAGGTGGTGGCATAGAGGCCCAATGATGAAGGAGCCTGTATGACAGTTCTTGGGATACTGTCAGAACAAACCTGGGAAAATAGAGCTCTAAGGCAGGTGCTGCAGGCATTGTCATGTTGGCAATACAGATGAATGTTATGCCCACGGGCTGGGGAAACCTAGACATGACTTTCAAACATGCTGGCCTGTCTAGTTATCACAAGTTCCTTCACCCTTGCTTTGGTGACCTATAATTCTAATCAACTGCTTGGTTTTCCTATACTTCACACTATACCTACCTTTTCCCTTGACCATGGCATTATAATATATAAAAATCAATGAGATTTGAAAGTCAGGAAATACAAGCTCACAGTTAAGTCAGGGATATTTGAGAAACACATCTTATTAATACTGATTCTTCCACTATTTCTCCTATAATACTATAAACCAGCAGAAATCCCATAGAAGAATTTTGAAAGGGAAAGCCAGGACTTATCCTTCTCTGGTAAGAATTTGAGAAAGAGAGACAAATTTTAGTTAGAGTTCCCATTAACCCTTTTGGTCTCCTTGAATTTTCTTTGAGAGTTATAATTTTATGTTCAAGTTTTCAAAAAGAATAACTTCTTTTTGTAAATCTTGAAATGAGGCCTTTATGGAATTTTATTAAGAATCCCAAAGAGTTCAGAAACAGAACAAAACAAACGAACTGTAGCTGTACTTACTGCATGGCTTCTAATATGTGTTCTATCACTAGCTTTTTATTCAAACTTCTTAATCTCCCATTCCATTTTGATTCCAGCAGACCACTCCTAGATATTTCTTATGACTTTCATATCCAGCTGCCAAGAGGAACATCTTATTTGAGACTTTACCTGATTCAATCTCCCCAAACCAGTCATTTCAATCATTTCAGCTTTCTTTCAGGGAATATCCATATTCTAGAGTAGAGTTCTGGATATGGAGGTACCAAGAATATTGCCAGCTAAATCATGGGGAATGGGTTGAGGTCTTTCCAAATGTCTTCTCAGAGCATTCATTATTATAACAAATTTAGTTTTCTTTATATAACTGGAGCAATTACATTGGTTAAGATGTCTTTTTGAGTTGTCCTTATGTATAATTTGCACATGTCCCTAAATTTCTATATGGAGCACAGATTATATCACCAGAAGATTTTGGTGGCAAATGTATTGGATCATCAATAAAGACATCTGGCTTTGTTAACTTGGGCAAGTTATTTAACTTCTCCAGGCCCCTACTTCTTCATCCATGAAATGAAGGAATTGGACTCTGATCTTAAATAATATTTAGAAGTCTTTAAAGTGTAGTCCAGACATAAATATTGTTGATGCCATAAAATCCAATTTGATCTGTTCTTTTGCATCACCTCACATTGTCTATTTGAGATTATTTGCAAAGAATAAACATTACCGAATGACTCTTAGTCCATGTTTCCAAAACTGTGTCCTGGCATTGCTTTCTTGAGACACCCATGCCTGACTTTGCATGACTCCACTCTTTCAGCAACACACTTCTGGAACAAGCAGTCCTCAGCTGGTGAAGGATGAGGCTGGACATCATCCTGAAATCAAATAGACTCATCTGAAGAGCCGACTTCTATTGGCAAACCAGCCCAACTCCATAGTTCTCAAACTAAAATAAAATCCCATTTCATCTCCTTCTCCAGCTTGAAGTCCTGGGACCAAGCACATGTGGATGAATAAGGCAAAACCAGAAAACAACAACTTTAATGAAAACTCGTTTTAAATAATTGCTTATTTTATCACAGATGTTCTCTCATATACTGGAAATATCTTTTTTATTATCTTAACAGCTCAGCGAAGTAAGTATTATTGTTCCCATTTTACAGATGAAGACATGGTCTCAGAGAAATTTGGTGACTTGTCAAAGATCACACAACTAGTAAATGAGAGACTCAATTAGGACCCAGGTCAGTTTGGATGCTCTTTCCACTAGATCACCCTCCTTCTCACATTTTAGATATTGACTAATAAACATCTGATATCAGAATACAGAAGCATAATAGCTTGGACATTTGAGTAAAAAGAACATTATTCCATATAAATATGGCCCTTCTCTTCAGTACACCTAGATGTGGCCCACACAGTTGCCAAAGATTACTTAGCAGTCTCTAATTTCAAGCCTTCCCTCTCCAGCTTATGTTTCTTGCTGGCAGAATAGTAGGATCTAGGAATAGAATATCCTCAGTTGGGTGAATTTAAGCTGTTCCTCAGTGATGGTCACCACTTAACATTACCACAACAAAAAACATACCTCTTGAGTTGCTAGACAATTGTTTACCCTAAATTCTAATGGGAAAAAAAAAAGTTGTTTTAGTCCCTGATTTTTTTTTTTTTTTTTTGAGACAGAGACAAAGAACATGGTTACTTAAAACCATTTTGTTGAACAGGTTGCATTTCTTGGACATTTAGGATGATGATACTATTGCTATAAGGTACCTCAGTTGTACTATAAATATGATTTGTTCAAACAAGAATTAATCTAGATCCAAGAGATAAAGACTTTATGGCTGCCAAATTCAGAATCATTTGGGGATGCTATAGAAAATAGGTGATAAGGAGAGAGGCCAGAAACCTTTAAATATGCCAATGTTCATGGGCTGGACAACAATTAAGAACAGAGAAGTGAGCAGAGGTCAGAGAGGGTAAACAGAGGTCAGATAATCAGTATTAGGATTAGGATGAATGTTTCCAGATAATGACACAGATGGTTGGAAATGCAGGAAAGAGCTTTTTCTAGAGTAACTACAGGAACTCAGTAAAACTGAGCGCGCGCACACACACACACACACACACACACACACACACATGAGATTTTATTTATTTGAGAGAGTAAGAGAGCTCGAAAAAGGGAGAAACAGGCTCCCTCTGATCAGGGATCCTGGCAAGGGGCTCAATCCCAGGACCTTGAGATCATGACCTGAGCTGAAGACAGGTGCTTAAATGATAAGCCACCCATGTTCCCCAAAACTCAATATATTTTGTAAGGTTGTGAATTAGGCATTTTGGTTCAATAAATCAATCAGCCAATAATTAGGGTATGCATGAAACTTGTTCCTCAAACTGGGTGAAAGGGAGCCAAAGAGATTATTGATAAACATCCAGGCAGCAGGTACATGCTGGGATGACCCTAGGAGGCACAGCTACCCTGTCAATGACCCACATGCTCAATGTGGTGCTAGGCACTAGGGATGCAGTGGAAAACAAGGCAGAAATGGGACTGTCTTCGTGGAGTTTACATCCTACGGGAATGACAAACACTAAACAAAAATCTATAACTGTGTTGAGTGTTGCCAAAAAAAGAGGTGAAAGAGCCACAGGGTTTATAAGAGGGACAATGATGTCCTCTCAGAGGCTGGCAAAGGGTGCCCTCTGGAGAGGACATCCAAGGTAAGACTGCAAAGATGAGCTAACGTGTGAAGGGGAAGAAGTGACTGTGAGTGTCCAGGTAGAGGAAGAATGTTACTAAGACCTTAGGATGGGAAAGAATATCACATTGATTTCAAAATTCTAATTATATATATAAATTCTTACAGTCTTTTCTCTCTTTGCTTTTTTCCCTTATGGTTTATATCCCTTCCTTCATCCTTTTGAACATTTTAAACATACTCTGTAAACCTTTCATTAAGGTTGTTCTACTCTTTCAAACTCTGCCTATTTCTTTCATCTGCTGACCTTCATGCACAGTTATTTGTCATAGTGCAGATTAGAAGTTTTGACCAGGGGCATCTGGGTGGTTCAGTTGTTAAGTGTCTGCCTTTGGCTCAGGTCATCATCCCTGGGTCCTGGGATTGAGTCTCACATTGGTCTCCCTGCTCAGCGGGGGTCTGCTTCTCCTTCTCCTTCTGCCTGCTTCTCCCCTTGCTTGTGCACATGCTCGCTCTCTCTCTCATGCGTGTGTGTGCTCTCTCTGTCAAATGAGGAAATAAAATCTTAAAAAAAATTTTTTTTGACCATGAACTAGTCATTAGAAGAGAGTTTTCTGTGAGGAAGTCATTTAGTCATTTACAAGTTACTTTTGTTTTGTTTCAACTTGAGTAAAAGAATCAGATCCCTTTTAAGCTTCATTTCGCAGCTTCAAGTTCCTCCACTCAGGCCATGTGATTTCAGATTTTCCATCTGTGCGTGGCACAGACCTGGGGGTTTGATTTCTTGCAGGTGATGTCTTCTCTGTGATCCTGGAATACTATAAACCTTCTTGTTGTTTATTTGGGCTGTTGACCAGAGTTTCCTTAGTCTTCATTTCAAAGTCAGTACAACCTTTGTTACTCCCAGGTTTATCTAAATAGCTCAAACTTTCCTCTTTGGTCCCAGGACCTGGAAGTTTCCAGGGTGGTTGTTAGAACCAATTCCATGCTTTAAAGCTCATATCAGCTTGTAACAATTCTATGAGCTATGTGGGGCATAAGATTCTGTTTAGCACCCTGACTTGAAGTTCCCTCTTTAATTATGATACTTGGGGACAATCTTTCTTGGTTTTGAGCCCAGACATATAAAAAAGTTTTAAGCTGTATTTTTTTTTCCACTTAGGGCAAAGGAATGAAGAATTCTTTTGTATTAGCTCATGTTATAACATGATAAATTTAGGAAACTATTTTAAAAACATATTTATTCATTCAAAAATATTTATGGAGTACCTTAATATTTTATCATTAAATAAAAATATTTATGGGGGCACCTGGGTGGCTCAGTGGGTTAAGCCGCTGCCTTCAGCTCAGGTCATGATCTCAGGGTCCTGGGATCCAGCCCCACATCGGGCTCTCTGCTCAGCAGGGAGCCTGCTTCCTCCTCTCTGCTGCCTCTCTGCCTGCTTGTGATCTCTGTCTGTCAAATAAATAAAAAATATTTAAAAAAAATATTTATGGAGTTCTAAGTATTATAGCACTGAAAGATAGAAGATAAACATAGAGAAGCATGAGATAAGGCCGAAGAATGAGATGGAGTGTGAAAATCATGTTAAGAATTTACATTTTTTTCCCTAAGATCAAATGGGCAGCTACTAAAAATTTTAAAGATAAGTTTTCATTTTAAAAACACAGAGTGGAGGGGCACCTGGGTGACTCAGTGGTTTAAAGCCTCTGCCTTCGACTCAGGTCATGGTCTCAGTGTCCTCGGATTGAGCCCCTCATCAGCGCCTCTGCTCCATGGGGAGCCTTCTTCCTCCTTGCTCTCTCTGCCTTTCTCTCTGCCTACTTGTGATCTCTGTCTGTCAGATAAATAAACAAAATCTTAAAAAAAAAAACCAGAATGGGGAATAGGTTGAATCCCAAAAAGAGTAGATGTGGCGGGGGGGAAGTGTACAGTAATTGAGCAGGTGATGATGGTAACTTGAACTAGACAGGGTGGTTAGGTAAAAATGAATGGACTTAAGAAATACCCAGGTAATGAATTTAGTTAATACTTGTGTCTAGACTTAACTGGGGAAGGGATAGGAATGAGTCACAGATTACTCCTTGGTCAGGGTGCCTGGGTGGCTCAATCAGTTAAGTGTCTGGGTCTTGATTTTGGCTCATCTTGATCTCAGGGTTGTAAGATTGAGCCTTGTGTCAGGCTCTGCACTAGGTGTGTAACCTGCTTAGGATTCTCTCTCTCCCGCTCCTTCTGCCTCTCCACCACCACCACTCACATTTGTTTTCTCTCTCTCTCTCTCTCTTAAAAAAAAAATTACTCTTAGGTGCTTGGCTTGAGTATCTGAGTGGTTGTTAATGCCATGTAATGAAATAATACAAGAAGGACAAACTTGATGAAAAATATTCCAAGTTCCATTTCGGGTATGTTGAGTTTAAGGCAGCAGACAGGCCAGTGGAGATATCAAGTAAGACTCAGACTATCTGGGTTGGGACTCAGAGCATAAGTCTGAGCTGGAAGTAAAAGGAAAACAGAACTGTTTGGAGTATATGAGATTTTCTGAATAAAGGAGGTAGAGTAGAAGAAAAAGAGGGTTTGTGATCTATCTTGAGGGATTCCCTCACTTGATGGTTGGGTAGAGGTAAGGAGAAGCCAAGAAAAGAACAGCTAGAGGGAAGTGTTACATGAAGAATGAATTTTTTCCCCTTAAGAAGAGACAGACTAGAGAATATTTATTTGCTGATAGGAAGGACACCAAAGAGAAAGATTGAAGTTATTATAAAGAGGAAGGACATTTGCCAACATGAAATTCCCGGAAAGTTGGGAGAGGATGAGGATTAAGAGCAGAGGCGAAGGGATAACATTGTAGTGGGAGGGGAAAGGATAGGGGTTACAGAGGCAGATAGATTTGTAAAGTTGATTTTTGAAGGTCTGTGGTTGTTCTTCTCTGTGTTTTTTTCCTCTGTAAAGTAGATGAGTTCATCTGCTCAATGTAATAGGGTAAGAAGAAGGAGAGAGGCTTGAGGAGACAGAGTTTAAGATAGAATGGACCATCAAGGCACAATAGGATTTCCAGGCAATGTTGCCAGCTCAGAAGTCTTCCATTTCATATGATTTTTCTCTACTAGTGCTCTTCAGCCTGAGTACAAACATAGAGGTGGGTAGCTGGATTCAACCAGTTTGAGCTTTGCCAGGCTTGGAGATTTGTCAGAGAGGCACTACAAGAGGATAATGAATCAAGGTAAGCAAAAATATTGATAGTAAAGTGGCTAAAGTGATGGATTATCTAGTCTGGACAAGGGAGCACGCTAAATGCAGGAAGGAGAAGATGAGAGGAAGATAGCAGAATAGTGCTGTGATCCGAATATTTTCATTACTCCCAAATTCACAAGTTAAAATCCTAACTCCCAAAGATGACAGCATTAGAAACTAGGGCTACAGGAGGTGCTCTTGCCGTAAGGATGGAATCCCTTTGAATGGAGTTATTGCCCTTATAAAACAGGTTTCAGAAAGATCCTTAGGGCCCTTCTGCCATGTGAGGACACAGAGAGAAGGTACCAGCTATGAATCCAGAAGACTGCTCTCATCCAACTATGTTGGCACCCTGAACTCAGACTTGTAGCTTCCAGAACTGTGAGAAACAACTTTCCATTGTTCATAACTACCCAGTGTGTGGTACTGTGTTATAGCACCCCAAATGGACTAAAACAAATAATCAGTGGTCTGCAAGTTGCAAAGGAAGTAGTGATAGATCCAAGTGAGTCAACCAAAATGACTGTTATCATCAAGACAGTATGGTACTGGCACAAAAACAGACACATAGATCAATGGAACAGAATAGAGAGCCCAGAAATAGACTCTCAACTCTACGGTCAACTAATCTTTGACAAAGCAGAAAAGAACGTGCAATGAAAAAAGACAGTCTCTTCAACAAATGGTATTGGGAAAATTGGACAGCCACATGCAGAAAAATGAAATTGGACCATTTCCTTATATCACACACAAAAATAGAGTCAAAATAGATGAAAGACCTCAATGTGAGATAGGAATACATCAGAATCCTTTAGCAGAACACAGGCAGAAACCTCTTCAGCCTCAGCCCCAGCAACTTTTTCCTAGAAACATCACCAAAGTCAAGGGAAGCAAGGGCAAAAACGAACTATTGGGACTTCATCAAGATCAAAGCTTTTGCACAGCAAAGGAAACAGTCAACAAAACCAAACCATAACTGACAGAATGGGAGAATATATCTGCAAATGACATATGAGATAAAGGGTTACTATCCAAAATCTATAAAGAACTTATGAAACTCAACACCCAAAGAACAAATAATTCAATCAAGAAATGGGCAGAGGACATGAACAGACATTTCTGCAAAGAAGACATCCAGATGGCCAACAGACACATGAAAAAGTGCTCCACATCACTCGGCATCGAGGAAATGCAAATCAAAACCACAATGAGATACCACCTCACACCAGTCAGAATGGCTAAAATTGACCAGTCAGTAAATGACAGATGCTGGCGAGCATGCAGAAAAGGGGAACCCTCCTACACTGTTGGTGGGAATGCACCTGGTGCAGCCACTCTGGAAAACAGCATGGAGGTTCCTCAAAAAGTTGAAAATAGAGCTACCCTATGACCCAGCAATGACACTACTGTGTATTTACCCTAAAGATTCAAATGTAGTGATCCGAAGGGGCACGTGTACCTGAATGTTTATAGCAGCAACGTCCACAATAGCCAAACTATGGAAAGAACTTAGATGTCCATCAACAGATGAATTGATAAAGAAAATTTGGTATGTATGTATGTGTACACACACACACACACACACACACAGGAATACTATGCAGCCATCCAAATACATGAACTCTTGCCATTTGCAATAACATGGATGGAACTAGAGGGTATTATGCTGAGTGAAGTAAGTCAATCAGATTATCAATTATCATATGTTCTCTCTGATATGAGGAATTTGCGAGGTAGGACATGGGCTTGTGGGGCGTAGGGCAGGGAAAAAAATCAAAGAAGATGGGATTGGGAGGGAGACAAACTATGAGACTCTTAATCTCACAAAACAAACTGAGGGTTGCTGGGGAATGGGGGAGTAGGGAGAGAGTGGTTGGATTATGGACATGGGAGAGGATATGTGCTATGGTGAGTGGTATGAAATGTGTAAGCCTGGCGATTCACAGACCTGTACCCCTGGGGCAAATAATACATTATATTAATAAAAATAATTTAAAAATTAAAGGAGTAACACCAATCTCAGATAAAAATATAAAATAAAACAGAGCTTTATTTATCACTCACACTGTTTTTGTGAAATGCTGCTGTTTCAACAAATAGCTTCTAGGTCTCTATGGCAGGGGATAAGACTGCATCAAGTTCTTAAATGTCTTGATCTAGAAGCAAAACATGTAACTTCAGTTCACAATCCTTTGTCCAGAAGTAGTCATATGGTTTCATCATTTGTGATGAGGCTGGGAAATTTGAAGGAGTACACAGATAACCAGTGTGCAACTAACGTCTCTTCACAGCAGGTGAAATGGATGGGGGAGATGGTGATCACAAATAGAGAGATTATGGAAAGTCATCCTTGATGACTGCCCGAGTAGGAAGGAAAATTGAATGAGTTGCTACAGCCTTGAGTAAAGGGGACGGGCCATTGCAAGTTGGTAGATGAGAGCAACAAAAAAGAAAGACAGACCTTTTTTTAAAAAAGAGCAGCGTTTTGCCCTGGCTGGAGAAGCAAGCATCCAGGAAAATTCATTTGGGAAGAATAAAGAAATCTATCACTTGGGCAGTAGGAATCCAGACGTTCCACCAGACATCAAGGAAACCAGACTGTTGCCCAATAAAGTCTTACAGGGAGATGGAATGGCCATAGAGCTCATTCTCATAAACACATGCTGCTGTTTTTGTGATAGGAAATTAGTTTTGAATATTAATTGATATTCTTCTTGGTATTTTTTTCTTATCTTTTGTGTTCGCCCTCGTAAATAGCTAGTTTTTGCTCATTGCCTCAGGGTGAGGATTGTGGCAAAGTGGAAAGGCAAGGGCCTGAAACACTACTCCTAAATTCTGTCTCCTAATAGCCTAGGCCACAAAAAGAAGGGAAAGCTGGGCTGGGTAGAACAACAGCCCCCCAGCGATGTCCATGTCCTAACTTCTGCAACCGTGAATATGTTAGGTTTTCCAGCAAGGAGGAATTAAGGCTACAGATGGAAATCAGGAGATTTAAATGTAATCACATGGTCTTTAAATGTGGAAGAAGGAGGCAGAAGAGTCAGTGTCAAGAGTTATGCAACACAAAAAGACTTGACTGGACATTGCTGGCTTTGAAGAGAGAAGAGGGCCTGGCACCAGGAAAGTTGGGTCATCTTTGGAAATCTTTAAAAGGCAAATAGATGCATTCTCCTGTAGAGTCCTCAGAGGGAGTACAGCCCCACTAATACCCTGATTTTAGCCTAGTGAGACCCTTTTCAGACTTCTGACCTCAAGAACTGTAAAATAAATTTGAATTACTTTCAGCCACTAAGTTTATAGTGATATGTTAGAGCAGCAATAGGAAACTAATACAAAACCAAAGAAAAAGTTTTGAGAATTGGAGTTTTTCTTTAAGTAGGTCGGTTCTACACCCAACACAGAGCCCAACAGAGGGCTTGAACTCCTGATGGGGAGATCGAGACCTAAGCCAAGACCAAGAGTCAGCATCTAACCAACTGAGCCACCCAGGCACCCTGAGAACTGGAAACAGAAGAAGTGAAATTATCTGGAAAAAGGACAGGGTGAACAGTAGCAGAGCTGAAGCAATGATAACACGGACATCTGTTAACAGCAGAGAAAACAGCCTCTGCTCTGGGGACCAACATAGGCAGGTAGCAAACTCCTGAAAGGGAGTCACATGGTCTGTGCACCTTACCTGGTAAAAGGGCAGGGGTCAGCAAGACCGAGGGCTGTGCGCTGTGTTAGTCTGAAGGCATCTTAATGGACTCTCATCAAGAGCTCATTTTATTTTGGCCAATAGAGAGTTGCCCTCTTTTCTCCATTGCCATATCCTAACATTCTTTTTGTTTAGTGTGGTACTTCTGTCAACCTGTCTAGACTGAACGAAACTTCTTGGAGTTTTCCTTTCCTATAGGCTAGGGTGGGCTGCGAGAGCCATTCTGGTGGGTGACAGGGAGGGCCAGAATGAAGGGGCAGCGATGCTGTAGCTCAACCGTATTCTGGCTCTCTTCATTGGTAAGGTAGTGTCACACTGAAACTAGGCCACCTTCCCCTAAACCCTCCTTCAGCCTCTCTGAAGCCTGAGGTGGGCGTTTAACTCTGTGAAGAAAGATGTGGCTTCTTCAGGCCACCCATGCCACCAAGGTCAGAAGCAACAAGAGCAGACAAAGGTTTCAAACCACCCGGTGGGCTCCACTAGCTGGTTCTTGCTTCTTCCTACATCATATCCATCTTCTCTTCCCAAACGCTTTCCTTGTAGACTTCAAGCTCCAACAACAGACATGAAGACAGTGGCCTTAAAGAAACTACTTAACTGGGACGCCTGGGTGGCTCAGTTGGTTGGACGACTGCCTTCGGCTCAGGTCATGATCCTGGAGTCCCGGGATCAAGTCCCGCATCAGGATCCCAGCACCATGGGGAGTCTGCTTCTCTCTCTGACCTTCTCCTCGTTAATGCTCTCTCTCACTGTCTCTCTCTCAAGTAAATAAATAAAATCTTTAAAAGAAAAAAAAAAAGAAACTAGTTAACTAGTTCCCAAATTCCATAGGGTCAAATCCCTGTAATAAATCCCTTTGAATATGATATAAGATAATGTATGTGTTTATATACACCCTGATCCTCTGAACCTTTGAGTTTCCATATTTGTTTGGAGGTTGCCAAAAATTCATTCCAATTTCTGTGATATATAGAAATTACATTTAGTGCCTCTCATGGATTATTATTCTGGTCATTTACTCCTTTGACTTGTCCCTTACTTTCCTTGACTATTATTGTTCTTGGACGAACAGACTGTAAATGATTCATATTCAGATAAAGTAATCATTTGTTTCCTCCTTAAAGCTATCTATAAACATCTCTCCCTACCATTCCTTCAACACCCTCCCCAAAGCCTTGAAAGGATCATTTAAAATGCATAACTCAGATATATTGCTCAAAAAGAACCAGTCAGGGATCCATGAATAAATTATGAATAGTGACAGAAGGCAAGGCAATGCTTTTGATTCAGCTCAACAGACTTGGCTGGCAAGAAAACATCCTGTAATCAATCCTTTGACTTCTGGAAAACACCGTTCAAAATTTTAAAATGAAGTAGGGAGGAGTTAAGATGGCGCAGATGTAGCAGGCTGAGACTACTTCAGCTAGCCGGAGATCAGCTAGACAGCTTATCTAAAGATTGCAAACACCTACAAATCCATCAGCAGATCAAAGAGAAGAACAGCAATTCTAGAAACAGTAAAACAACCACTTTCTGAAAGGTAGGACTGGTGGAGAAGTGAATCCAAAGCGATGGGAAGATGGGGGGCGGGGCGCGGCAAGCGGCGGAGCAATGGAGCACAAAAAACAGACTTTCAGAAGTCTGTTCCGCTGAGGGACATCGCTCCAGAGGCTACCCGGGGCAAAGCCCATACGGGGTCAGCGTGGCCTCAGGTCCCGCAGGGTCACAGAAGGATCGGGGTGTCTGAGTGTCGCAGAGCTTGCGGGTATTGGAACGGGAAAGCCGGCTACAGAGACAGAGCCGACAGTAAGCTCGCAGCTCGGGGTGACCTTGAACCGGTCGCAGGCTCGGTGAGCTCGGAGCGCGGCCGGAGGTCAGGCAGACAGGAGTGACTGGGCGCTGTTCTCTGAGGGCGCACTGAGGAGTGGGGCCCTGGGCTCTCGGCTCCTCCAGGCCGGAGACCAGGAGGCCGCCATTTGTATTCCCGTCCTCCGGAACTCTACGGAAAGCGCTCAGGGAACAAAAGCTCCTGAAAGCAAACCCGAGCGGATTACTCACCCCGGCCCCCGGTAAGGGCGGTGCAATTCCGCCTGGGGCAAAGACAATTGAGAATCTCTACAACAGGCCCCTCCCCCAGAAGATCAACAAGAAATCCAGCCGAGACCAAGTTCACCTACCAAGGAGTGCGGTTTCAATACCAAAGAGAGCAGCAGAATTCCAGAGGAGGAGAAAGCAAAGCACGGAACTCATGGCTTTCTCCCTGTGATTTTTTTGGTCTTGCAGTTAATTTAATTTTTTTCTTTTTCATTTTTCTTTTCTCTTCTTCTGCTAAAATTTTTTTAACTTTTACCCTTTTCTTTTTTAACGTTTTTTAACTAGTTTATCTAATATATATATATTTTCTTTTTTATACTTTTCTTTATTCGTTTTCTTTTTTTTTAATTCTTTTTTTTTCTTTCTTTCTTTTTGAACCTCTTTTTATCCCCTTTCTCCCCCCCCCCCCCCATGATTTGGGATCTCTTCTGATTTGGTTAAAGCATATTTTCCTGGGGTTATTGCCACCCTTTTAGTATTTTACTTGATCCTTCATATACTCTTATCTGGACAAAATGACAAGGCGGAAAAATTCACCACAAAAAAAAGAACAAGAGGCAGTACCGAAGGCTAGGGGCCTAATCAATACAGACATTGGTAATATGTCAGATCTAGAGTTCAGAATAATGATTCTCAAGGTTCTAGCCAGGCTCGAAAAAGGCATGGAAGATATTAGAGAAACTCTCTCGGGAGATATAAAAGCCCTTTCTGGAGAAATAAAAGAACTAAAATCTAACCAAGTTGAAATCAAAAAAGCTATTAATGAGGTGCAATCAAAAATGGAGACTCTCACTGCTAGGATAAATGAGGCAGAAGAAAGAATTAGCGATATAGAAGACCAAATGACAGAGAATAAAGAAGCTGAGCAAAAGAGGGACAAACAGCTACTGGACCACGAGGGGAGAATTCGAGAGATAACTGACACCATAAGCCAAAACAACATTAGAATAATTGGGATTCCAGAAGAAGAAGAAAGAGACAGGGGAGCAGAAAGTATACTGGAGAGAATTATTGGGGAGAATTTCCCCAATATGGCAAAGGGAATGAGCATCAAAATTCAGGAGGTTCAGAGAATGCCCCTCAAAATCAATAAGAATAGGCCCACACCCCATCACCTAATAGTAAAATTTACAAGTCTTAGTGACAAAGAGAAAATCCTGAAAGCAGCCCAGGAAAAGAAGTCTGTAACATACAATGGTAAAAATATTAGATTGGCAGCTGACTTATCCACAGAGATCTGTCAGGCCAGAAAGAGCTGGCATGATATTTTCAGAGCACTAAACGAGAAAAACATGCAGCCAAGAATACTATATCCAGCTAGGCTATCATTGAAAATAGAAGGAGAGATTAAAAGCTTCCAGGACAAACAAAAACTGAAAGAATTTGCAAACACCAAACCAGCTCTACAGGTAATATTGAAAGGTGTCCTCTAAGCAAAGAGAGAGTCTACAAGTGGTATATCAGAAAGGAACAGAGACAATATACAGTAACAGTCACCTTACAGGCAATACAATGGCACTAAATTCATATCTCTCAATAGTTACCCTGAATGTTAATGGGCTAAATGCCCCAATCAAAAGACACAGGGTATCAGAATGGATAAAAAAACAAAACCCATCTATATGTTGCCTTCAAGAAACACATTTTAGACCCAAAGACACCTCCAGATTTAAAGTGAGGGGGTGGAAAACAATTTACCATGCTAATGGACATCAAAAGAAAGCAGGAGTGGCAATCCTTATATCAGATCAATTAGATTTTAAGCCAAAGACTGTAATAAGAGATGAGGAAGGACACTATATCATACTCAAAGGGTCTGTCCAACAAGAAGATCTAACAATTTTAAATATCTATGCCCCTAACGTGGGAGCAGCCAACTATATAAACCAATTAATAACAAAATCAAAGAAACACATCAACAATAATACAATAATAGTAGGGGACTTTAACACTCCCCTCACTGAAATGGACAGATCATCCAAGCAAAAGATCAACAAGGAAATAAAGGCCTTAAACGACACACTGGACCAGATGGACATTACAGATATATTCAGAACATTTCATCCCAAAGCAACAGAATACACATTCTTCTCTAGTGCACATGGAACATTCTCCAGAATAGATCACATCCTCGGTCCTAAATCGGGACTCAACCAGTATCAAAAGATTGGGATCATTCCCTGCATATTTTCAGACCACAATGCTCTGAAGCTAGAACTCAACCACAAGAGGAAGTTTGGAAAGAACCCAAATACATGGAGACTAAACAGCATCCTTCTAAAGAATGAATGGGTCAACAGGGAAATTAAGAATTGAAAAAAATCATGGAAACAAATGATAATGAAAATACAACGGTTCAAAATCTGTGGGACACAACAAAGGCAGTCCTGAGAGGAAAATATATAGCGGTACAAGCCTTTCTCAAGAAACAAGAAAGGTCTCAGGTACACAACCTAACCCTACACCTAAAGGAGCTGGAGAAAGAATAAGAAAAAAACCTTAAACCCAGCAGGAGAAGAGAAATCATAAAGATCAGAGCAGAAATCAATGAAATAGAAACCAAAAAAACAACAGAACAAATCAACAAAACTAGGAGCTGGTTCTTTGAAAGAATTAATAAAATTGATAAACCCCTGGCCAGACTTATCAAGAAGAAAAGAGAAAGGACCCAAATAAATAAAATCATGAATGACAGAGTAGAGATCAAAACTAACACCAAAGAAATACAAACTATTTTCAGAACATACTATGAGCAACTCTACGCCAACAAATTTGACAATCTGGAAGAAATGGATGCATTCCTAGAAACATATAAACTACCACAACTGAACCAGGAAGAAATAGAAAACCTGAACAGACCCATAACCAGTAAGGAGGTTGAAACAGTCATTAAAAATCTCCAAACAACCAAAGCCTAGGGCCAGATGGCTTCCCGGGGGAATTCTACCAAACATTTAAAGAAGAACTAATTCCTATTCTCCTGAAACTGTTTCAAAAAATAGAAATGGAAGGAAAACTTCCAATCTCATTTTATGAGGCCAGCATCACCTTGATCCCCAAACCAGACAAGGATCCCATCAAAAAAGAGAACTATAGACCAATATCCTTGATGAACACAGATGCGAAAATTCTCACCAAAATACTAGCCAATAGGATTCAACAGTACATTAAAAGTATTATTCACCATGACCAAGTGGGATTTATTCCAGGGCTGCAAGGTTGGTTCAACATCCAATCAATGTGATACAACACATCAATAAAAGAAAGAACAAGAACCATATGATACTCTCAATAGATGCTGAAAAAGCATTTGACAAAGTATAGCATCCCTTCCTGATCAGAACTCTTCAAAGTGTAGGGATAGAGGGCACATACCTCAATATCATCAAAGCCATCTATGAAAAACCCACCGCAAATATCATTCTCAATGGAGAAAAACTGAAAGCTTTTCCGCTAAGGTCAGGAACATGGCAGGGATGTCCATTATCACCACTGCTATTCAACATAGTACTAGAAGTCCTAGCCTCAGCAATCAGACAACAAGAGGAAATTAAAGGCATCCAAATTGGCAAAGAAGAAGTGAAACTATCACTCTTCACAGATAATATGATACTATATGTGGAAAACCCAAAAGACTCCACTCCAAAACTGCTAGAACTTGTATAGGAATTCAGTAAAGTGTCAGGATATAAAATCAATGCACAGAAATCAGTTGCATTTCTCTATACCAACAACAAGACAGAAGAAAGAGAAATTAAGGAGTCCATCCCATTTACAATTGCACCCCAAACCATAAGATACCTAGGAATAAACCTAACCAAAGAAGCACAGAATCTATACTCAGAAAACTATAAAGTACTCATGAAAGAAATTGAGGAAGACACAAAGAAATGGAAAAATGTTCCATGCTCCTGGATTGGGAGAATAAATATTGTGAAAATGTCTATGCTACCTAAAGCAATCTACACATTTAATGCAATTCCTATCAAAGTACCATCCATCTTCTTCAAAGAAATGGAACAAATAATCCTAAAATTTATATGGAACCAGAAAAGACCTCAAATATCCAAAGGAATATTGAAAAAGAAAGCCAAAGTTGGTGGCATCACAAATCTGGACTTCAAGCTCTATTACAAAGCTGTCATCATCAAGACAGCATGGTACTGGCACAAAAACAGACACATAGATCAATGGAACAGAATAGAGCGCTCAGAAATAGACCCTCAACTCTACAGTCAACTAATCTTCAACAAAGCAGGAAAGAATGTCCTATGGAAAAAAGACAGCCTCTTCAATAAATGGTGTTGGGAAAATTGGACAGCCACATGCAGAAAAATGAAATTAGACCATTTCCTTAAACCACACACGAAAATTGACTCAAAATGGATGAAGGACCTCAATGTGAGAGAGGAATCCTTGAGGATAACACAGGCAGCAACCTCTTTGACCTCAGCCGCAGCAACATCTTCCTAGGAACATCGCCAAAGGCAAGGGAAGCAAGGGCAAAAATGAACTATTGGGATTTCATCAAGATCAAAAGCTTTTTCACAGCAAAGTAAACAGTTAACAAAACCAGAAGAGAACTGACAGAATGGGAGAAGATATTTGCAAACGACATATCAAATAAAGGGCTAGTGTCCAAAATCTATAAAGAATTTAGCAAACTCAACACCCAAAGAACAAATAATCCAATCAAGAAATGGGCAGAGGGCATGAACAGACATTTCTGCAAAGAAGACATCCAGATGGCCAACAGACACATGAAAAAGTGCTCCATATCACTCGGCATCAGGGAAATACAAATCAAAACCACAATGAGATCCCACCTCACACCAATCAGAATGGCTAAAATTAACAGGTCAGGAAATGACAGATGCTGGCGAGGATGCGGAGAAAGGGGAACCCTCCTACACTGTTGGTGGGAATGCAAGCTGGTGCAGCCACTCTGGAAAACAGCATGGAGGTTCCTCAAAATGTTGAAAATAGAACTACCCTATGACCCAGCAATAGCACTACTGAGTATTTACCCTAAAGATACAAACGTAGTGATCCGAAGGGGCACGTGCACCCGAATGTTTATAGCAGCAATGTCCACAATAGCCAAACTATGGAAAGAATCTAGATGTCCATCAACAGATGAATGGATCAAGAAGAGGTGGTATATATACACAATGGAATACTATGCAGCCATCAAAAGTAATTTTGCCATTTGCAACAACACGGATGGAACTAGAGCGTATCATGCTTAGTGAAATAAGTCAAGCGGAGAAAGACAACTATCCTATGATCTCCCTGATATGAGGAAGTGGTGATGCAACATGGGGGCTTAAGGGGGTAGGAGAAGAATCAATGAAACAAGATGGGATTGGGAGGGAGACAAACCATTAAGTGACTCTTAATCTCACAAAACAAACTGAGGGTTGCTGGGGGGAGGGGGTTTGGGAGAAGGGGGTTGGTTTATGGACATTGGGGAGGGTATGTGCATTGGTGAGTGCTGTGAAGTGTGTCAACTGGGCGATTCACAGACCTGTACCCCTGGGGATAAAAATATATTATATGTTTATAAAAAATTTAAAAAAATACAAAATTATGAAAAGGGGGAAAAAAATGAAGTAGTCCTGCAAATACAGCCAGAAACATAAGAACAGATACTTGCAAACTTAGAATTCCATGCTTCTGACCCCTTCAAAAGCACAACAAAACAGACCAACTCAAGCTGCACGAGGGCGTGGGGGTTTGCGTCAGGCCCCAGGGTCGGTCATGGTCTGGCGTTCCGCAGCTCCGTGGCTTTGAGCCAGCAATGGAACTTTCCGGAAGGTCAGTTTTCTTATCTACCAACGGCAGGAACAGTAGCAGCCCCACGGGACTGCGACCAGAGGAGCGATCACGCGTGAAGCTTGTGCCGCGGAAGGCGCTGGCGGGCGCCCCTCTCGCTGCGCGCGTCCCTCCGTGGGCGCCTTTGGACGCGCATCTCGGAGCGGAGGCCCTGGAGGAGCCCTGCGCAAGGATGCGCGAAGGCGCGGCGCTCGCTTGAGCCCCTGCGCGCCCTCCGCAGCCGCGAGAGCCGCACCCGCCGCAGCGCGTCCCGCAGAGCCGAGCCGGGCCGAGGCTGGAGCTCAGCCCCTCGCAGCCGGCCCGGCGCTCCCGGCAGGTCCCTGGACGGGGGTGTCCGAGGGGCCCGCCCTGGGCCCTCCGCGACCGCGGCTGCGGCAGGAGCCGCCGCAAGGGCCCGTCCCGACCGGCGAGGACAGAGAGAGGCCAGGCCCCCCTGGCCCGGTGGAGGGGGCGGCGGCCGTGCCTTTCCCCCGACGGCCGCGGAGGCTCCCCCACCTTCCCTGCGGGCTCCCCGGCCCCGCGCCCGGCCCGGGACCCCCAGGGAGAGCGCGCGCTGCCCGCTGCCCGGGGTCTGCGTGACACAGTTTAACCACCGCGCACTGGGCCAAACTTGACCTTCGAAGGAGAGGAAACCAGTCCCCCAAAGACCGAACAAACACGAAGGGCGCACGCAAATAAAAATGTCCCAGAACGAAACGAAATTATGGATGAAGAAAGGAAAACACGCCAATAAAACATTATCCTACTATTACAGTCAGTAGTTTAAAAAATGCTGGGGCCAAGAGGACAGATCTTTATTCTAGAACCTCAAACAGAACGCTCTTGTCGCCCACTTACACTGTCGACCACCCATGATTTATTTTCCGGGTCTTGCCATGTGCATTATTATTATTTTAGCTCAGTAACGATTTTTCTTTTTTTTAAGACCAATAAACACTCCTCTGTGGCTCAGAGGAGCACACCTGCACCACGTGAGCACTTCCACCTGCGGCTGAAGTTTCCGGAGGTGCGCCCCGCGAACACCGTCTTTATGAACAGGATGAATGATTATAGCCCTGAAAACGAAGAACTGACAACATAGCATTTCCAGTACTTTTCTTTTGCTTCTAGCAATAAACCCAATATAAGTGAAATGTTACTCACAGAAGGTAGAATTAGACAGAACTCTGGTTTTAATAGCCAGTCCTCATCTCTAAGGAAGTACAAAACTATGCCCAGATCAGATGTACAATGTTCGTGAGAGGCTCTTTCTCTGGGTTGGCAAGGATTTCTGGGAAAAAGACACTTTTGAGTACCCCTGCTACACATCCAAATCAATACATCTTTCTGAAGGACAAATTGGAAAAATGATTCAAATTCTTAAAGATGTATTTATTAAAGATGTCTCTTTTAAAAAGACATATATATGTATTTATAAAAGGATTTTCCACTGAGGATATATTTTGAAATATTATTGTGACAGAAAATTTGAAAGAATCTAAATGTCCTACAATATGAACTAAATTGTTAAATATTAATATGATATAATACTATATAATCATTGAACAATAATGTATAAAAATATCTAGTGATTTGGACTTGAAATTAACTGACATTGTAGTCAATTTGTTTACTTACTGAGTATATAAGGCAAAATGTTAATAGTAATTATTCCTAAATGAAGAGATGATGAGGGGGTTTTTGTTTTTAACTCTGTGCTTTCTGTATTTTATAAATTTTCTATGATGAATATGCATTAGTTTGTATTCAGATTCTGTCAGGTATTAAAAACTATCCTAGAAACCCAGAATTTAAAGCATATTTATATTTGTGTTTATGAAATTTATTTCAAATCTTATGAAAAATTTTAAAAACAAATTTATGAAACTTATTTATATTTGTATTTGTACTTATTATTTGAATTATAAAATTTCATATTTGAAAGGAATCACAGAGATATTGTGGTACAAACTCTAGATCCAAAGTTTGGCCTCTAAGAAGTTAAGAAACACATCTTACATCACTGAATAGTCCTTTTAAATCACTCATGTGAGTTATGACCTCTTTAGTCCTTAAAATGGTTGCACTTGGGCTACTTGTGGTTTTTTTTTTAAATAAAAGAGGAT
Organism: Mustela nivalis; assembly: GCF_964662115.1. Taxonomy (NCBI): domain Eukaryota; kingdom Metazoa; phylum Chordata; class Mammalia; order Carnivora; family Mustelidae; genus Mustela; species Mustela nivalis. Next base: position 111,319,079 of record NC_139030.1, read on the forward strand.
AAATTCTACTAGTTTGATAAAAATAAATTATCTTTTACTTTAAGAAACAAAGGAAACAGGCTTTTTTTTGTTTTTTGTTTTTTTTAACCTTTAAACGTAGGTCACTTGTAACGTATTTCAGGACAGGTTAAAATTCCTTTAAATTACTTCCAAAAGTAATTTAGGAAGACTTTCTGAAGTAAATTCATATATAAGATGTCAAACTGGAAATACTGGTAATATTTTCTATGGTCTTTCAGAGTTAAACTTAAGATGAATTTCTGTTTCTATCCCCAAATGCAAACAGGTACCACAGATAGACTGTCTGATTAACATAACATCTAAAATTTCTTTTTAAATACAATGTGTTGTTGAACTTTCATATGTATTTTCCATTCTTGGGACTACTAGGCAAAATTAATTTCTCAATTTGTGTGGGTGGTTCATCTATTAATGTGGGAGCAACTAAGCAGGAAAAATACCAAAGTTTTTTCATAAAGGATATACTTCCAGCTTTTTTTCTTGCCTACCTACTAAGTGGCAGCTATTGTGCTAGGCTGAAGACCCATCTCCAACAGGCCAGAGTTCCCGCCCTCAAGGAGCCGACAGAACAGAGTAAACAGGACGTTAGATTATAGCTCCCTAAGTACTCTTCCAAGAGAAGTGCTCCCGCGTGGGAAAGGTAGCATGGGGCCCTGGGAGAAGCCACTTGCAGGACCTACCTCAGCTCTTACGTCTTTCCGTGAAGGCTGCCTTCTATCCTTGTATCACAGCCCTGTTTGTACAACGTATCTTCATCTCCAACCACAGAGGAGGCAGCCCAGGGCCAAGAGGCACATACCTGTCCCAGGCTGGAATGCATCTCAAGAGAAATTCGAGCACTTAGGTATGGCAGTTGCGTAAGCTGGTCGTATAAAATCAGAAGTGAGGTGGTTGGTGGAGGCTCTATCCAAGTGGGGTAGAGAAGGCCCCCGCACAGGAGTTGGAGGGGGGACTCCATCCACTTGGGCAGAATCCTCCTGCCGGTGCCCGCCGTCGTGGCTGGCAAGTAGGTGCTGGCTACAGTTAGGAGGCCTCCGTTCCTGTCCACAGGATTTGTGGAGGAATGACAGACAGCCGACTCGCCCACCAGCACGCAATCTAAGAGGCCAAGGCCGCTGTCAGGCTTTTCATGACCTTGTCTCTGGAGCCACAGGCTACTGGTTTCCCTGTACGTGTCACCATCCTGATTAGCTGTGGAAGGAGACGCTGCCAGGCCCGACTACCCGCCTGGACTTGGACTTTAAGAGGCATATTGGACATGGCAGCAGCAGCTAGAGCTGCCAACCTTTCTCAAAGGGACAGGTGCGTATGTATAAGCAGGAAAAGGGGAGAATGAGACTAATGGGCCACCATCTACCTGTTGAGAACTACTCCGGGCTAAGTAGTGTCATCATAGGGATGCCACATGCATCGGACCAAAGGACCAGAGACACTGCTCTCCATGGTATAAAAAGTTAACTTTCTTTGGTGTCTGATACACTATTATGTCTTGTTTAAACACATGGAGTTTGGGGTAAAGTTTAAGGCAGAATGAATCCCTTTGGAGTAGTCCTAAATAGAACAAGAGTTCTAAAAAGTGTTAAGATTTAGAGTTTAAGACTAAGGACTTAAACCTAATATTTAGGATTCTGGGGAATCCTATGACTTTCTGGGCGTAATTCTGACTGTTTTGGATAGCTGCCTTCCAGCATCACGGACACAGGGATCTTCCACTCTTCGTGTTACATGTACAGTTACCAGGTTGTAATCTGACAATAGAACTTTAAAATTAGAACTGTCATTGAGGGGCACCTGGGTGGCTCGGTCCATTAAGCGGCTGCCTTCGGCTCAGGTCATGATCCCAGTGTCCTGAGAATCGAGCCCCACGTCGGGCTCCCCGCTCAGCAGGGAGCCTGCTTCTCCCTTCTCCCTCTCCCTCTGCCGGCCACTCTGCCGACTTGTGCGCTCTTTCTCTGCCAAAATAAATAAATAAAATCTTAAAAAAAAAAAAAAGACTGTCACTGAACTGAAATCCTACCTTTCTCTTGGATATATAAACTGGTCTTTTCATGGTTTCATATACACAGCAACATAGCTATGGAGGAGTAGAAGTAATTCATAGAACTTTAGACTTCTCAGGGACAGAGGTAAACACATTTTTTGAGGTATTCATAGATTCCCCGCAAAAAACCCCAAAACAAAAAGATAATCCTTCGGGATAGGTTTGAAATTTGTGTTTTTGTTTTCATATCATATATTTAAAGAAGAAATATAATATTTTATATTCATCACAATTCTTGGAGGTGAAAAAAATCTAAGGTAGTTAATTAGATAAAATAAATTCTCCTAAAGGACCCCAGAATCAATGGAGATAAATGATCTCCAAGCACAGGGAAAACAAATAAACAGAACAAAAGAACATTTGCAGTGGGTTTTCTACGAATATTTGGAAATCAATCCAGATAACACCTGGTACTGAGAGGCTCTACGCATTCTCCAACACAAAATCAGGACAAAGGGTGGATATAACTAACCTTGAACTACAAAGTAAGACTTGGATTTAGGGCACAATGTGACGATAGTGACCCCTGCTGGAGCCTTTTTTTTTTTTTTTTTTAACTCAAAAAGCCAAATCAGGGCTGTGTAAGGATAAAGCGTTTTTATAGAATACTTGTATTTAAAAGCTAAGAGAGACTTAGGAATATGCAGCATTACCTCTTTAGCTCATAATTGATGAAACAGCCTTTGGTCCAGAGAGGTTAAATGACTCGCTTTAGGTCACAGAACTGGGATTACCAGGAAATAAAGCATGCGCAGTTCTTGGGCCTGTTTACACAGATGGCGTTTTATATCACAATAAATAAAAAAGTCTATAACCCACAAAATGAGGAGGGCAAGAAAAACGTCAAGAACTTACACTGATTTTAAAATAAACTCTTCATTTGATTTGTTCAGTGAAGACTCAATGTTGCTGCAAGGAAAAAATGTCTAATTGATGCCAACATGACAATTTTTTCCCCTTCCTCTCTAGACTTTTTTTTTTTTTTAAGTTTATATAACTTCATGTCAGACACAAATTTATTTTTGGAATGTTAAGTTGTCTGCCTTTGCTAGGTTACCTGTGTTCCCCATCTCTGCAATTTTGATCTTTATGAAATATTTCTTTGCGTTTGAGTATGCTTTTTATGTCCTTCCCTACTCTTTACCTCTAAAAACTCTTGATAATGTACTTAGAAAAAAGACAAAACAAAAATAAAACAATGACAATGGTTATTCTACCAGGATTTTCTGGAGAGTCTGACTGGTTTCTACCCTCGGGGCCCTGGGGTCACCCATTCCTGAATGCCCTTCGCTGCTTTATCTTTCTTCCATCAACCAACATCTCTCCGTCTCTACTCCAGAATTCCCCGGAGTTCTCCCAGAGTATCACGACCGTGGGGCTTGTGCTTTCTTTCTTTTGTCACTGTACTAGAAGGCAAAATCCTGGTCCCCTGGTTATATTCTTAGACAGTTACAGAACTTTTGACAAAGCCACTTTACTCATTCTACATTTCAGTTGTGTCATATTTAAAGTGTGGACACTAGTATTAGCCATACTCCACAGTATTTCAGTGAGAAGCAAATAAAATATTCAAAAGAGCTTTGAAAAACAAAGAATTATGTGCAGGATAGTTTTTAAGATATTATTTTTATGATTTCTTTATATTTTTTTTTCCTCTCCAACTCTGTAAGCAGGTAGCCAGATCACTCTCTATTTCTGTGCTTCTGGAATTGTATGTCTGTCTGTATGCAGGTACGCATGCATGAGCTGGAGTGCTTGTGAGTCGGGGGAGGGGCAGGGCGAGCCGGAGAGGCAGAGAATCTCAGCCAGATTCGGTGCCGAGCACAGAGCACAGCACAGGGCTCAATCCCACAACCCTGAGATCAAGACCTGAGCTGAAGCCAAGAGCCAGATGCTTCACTTACTGAGCCACTCCACTTCCACACTTCTGGAAGTTTGTTGCTTAGGGAAATCTTAAGCTATCTGAGGTTTCAAAAATTCTTCTTTTCTTTTCTTTTTTTTTTCTTTTCCTTTTTTTTTTTTTTTTAAAGAGAGAGGGGGAGAGAGCGAGCACAGGCAGACAGAATGGCAGGCAGAGGCAGAAGCAGGCTCCCTGCCGAGCAAGGAGCCCGATGTGGGACTTGATCCCAGGATGCTGGGATCATGACCCGAGCCGAAGGCAGCTGCTTAACCAACTGAGCCACCCAGGCATCCCTCTTCTTTTCTTTTATAGGAAAGATTATGTTAGGAGTCCTAGAGAAGGAAAGAAGAGGAGGGCTTCAAGGAAAGAGAACAAGATAGAAGAGAAGAAGTTTGAAGATAAAACAAGGTACAAGTTTGTCCCAATATGGTTATAAAGATTATAGAGGTTTATTAGTTTCGTGACCAATGGGGACACTGTAGAGCCCTACTCTGTTCCTAGGAAGATGGCAGGCCTCAGGGTGGAAGACATCATGATAGATGTGTTAAAACCAGATTGTCCACTTTGCTTGGCAGAGAGACAGAAGTAGAGATCTATGCTGATCCATGAGCAAGTGGCTATTTGGACAAAATACAGGGGCTTGAAAAAACAAGTCAGGGGCTTGAAAAAATAGGCTTGCAGACGGATTAAAAGGAGATCTGAGAAGGAGTTATATGGATGGGCCTCTCAGAGTAAGTAGAGTGAGGATAATTGTGTCCCACATAAATACTCAATCAAAGACATCCACTGAAAAAGATTTTCAGTAATCAGGTAAACAATATGACAAGTCTTATAGATGTTAGCCGTCTTCCCTGCCACCCTGGTGCATATATGATAGGCTTGGGAACATAATGGCAACAATATGGGCTTAAGAACGTAGGCTTTCCTTCACCAAGGCTGATCTGGCTATTGTCACTGATGAGTGCCTACCTCACCTTTATCAGAGTCTACGTACCTAAAATGGCACTAATCCCGCGACCTGCTGGCCCCGTGGCAGGTGGCTTACACTGAACTTTTATCATCAGAGAGGACAAAACACTCAACTTGGATATGGATTTACCTTCTTTGCCTATAATGGTTCTGCTAGCACCACTGTCCATGGACTTATGGATTGCCTTGTTCAATGTCCTGGCATCCCATAAAATATTGCTTTTGACTAAGAAACTCCATTTAAATAATTAGGGTTGGAGGTACCCCGGTGGCTTAGTTAAGAGTCTGACTTGATACTGGCTAAGGTCATGATCTTGGGGTCCTGGGATTGAGCCCTGTGTCAGGCTCCAAACTCAGCATGGACTTTTTGGTTGAGGATTTTTCTCCCCCTCTCTCTGCCTCTCCCCTAGCTCATGCACTCTCTCTGTATAAAATAAATACATAATAAGAAAAAAGAATTAGAATTGAAGACATAGGTCATGTCCTTATGAAGAAGCTGGTTTGATAAAATGGTGGAATGCTCTATTGACAACTCACTACATTGCCACATGTGGGACTGGAGAGAAGTCACACCAGTTATACTGTATTTCCTGAGCCAGCAACCAGAATATAACGTTCTTTCTTCCTTGGCCATCATACTCAGATCTAAGGACCAAAATGTAGAAGTAGTGGTGGCTCCTTCACTGTAATTCCAAATGACCTAACTCATGCAACTTTTGTTTCTATCTCCACAATGTTGTGTTTTTACTTTCCAAGGGAAGATTATTTTCCCTAAAAAATACCAGAAGGCCTCCATTGAGTGGGATAGGAGATGGCCACATTAACCTCTTCGGGCTCTTCATGTCACTGAAACAAGCAAAGAAGGGGATTACTGTATTGAATGGGGCAACTGATTCTAACTATAAAGTAGAAAGAGGGTTGGTTCTGTACAGCAGAGAGAGAAGACTATCTCTGGAAGTCCAGGGAGTCTCTGGGAACTCTTAATACTCCCATGTCCATGGTAAAAGTTGCTAGAAGATTAGAGCAACTCAAGCCAAGCAAGAACCATTAGTGGTTCAGACCTTTCAGGAATGAAAGTTTGGATCCCTGGGACTGATAAATAACACAACTAGCTCAAGTGTCAGCTGACAGTGGGAACAGTGTAAGGAAAGCAAAAAGACAGAGCTGCAAATGCTGTATTGACGGGGGCAACCAGTCCTAAGTATAAAGTGAATCAACTATATAGAAATGAGGGCTGCAGTCGTGTGTATTGTTTAGTTTTTCTCTTTTCTTCTTCCTCCCTGAGGTATGGCCAGATTTGAATCTGGGAACATCTGGATACATCTGGATACATCTGGATGCCATAAGAAGCGGGGGTTGACCCGAAGGAGTTTCATCACCTCCTGGCACACTGACTGCCTGAGGTAATGTAACAGGTTATCAGGCAGACAGAGAGATTGCCGGACGGAGCAAGAGAGACTGCTCCTAACAGTTAAGACTTGATGGGAGTTGAGGACTCAAGGTAGCCGGATTAGAACTACCAGTAAGCACCATCAGGACATACAAGAGTATTTTTATGTGGGCGATCTCATGCTTCCAACCGGTGCTTACAAAGTCTGCATTGTAATGCATAAAACCAAAAAAGTCAAATGTAGGTTTGATTTTTGGTACCTCAGATCCACTGATACAAGAAATAAGACCTTTTTTTTTTTTAAGGTAGTCAAGGAAGCTTTCTGATTCTCTGACAGTACCTTGAGCTAATAATATAAATTCCTGAGCTTGTCATTTTCTTTATGTAAGCTTTCCAGTGCATTCAGAACCACCCCCAGGCCCTTAAACTCATAATTTCCATCATGATATCTTACTTTGATTGTTACTTCGTTTCCTAAAGTCTCGTCATTGAAAGGTGCCTGATTCCAGGCAACAATAAGTAATGATTTGAGGAACATTTTGTCACTGCAGGGTGCGGACCCCCGTGTCCTGTATTTCCACTGAAAGTGAGGTCATTACTGATTTCAAATCTTATCTATGAACATGTTAGTGTCTACTATATGTTCATACTATATGATAGGGTGCTTGAGAAGAGAGAAACAAATGAAAGAAAGAATTAGTCCTCAACCTCAAGTATGTTGTGAATTTAAGATCAGTAACTCAAAGATTTAAGATCAGTAACTCAAAGAGTTGTGCTAAACTCCAGAGAGCACACAACATTCTGTGAGCTGCCTCATCTCTTTTCATTAGGTGAGCAGTGGGCTCTCTACTTGTTAAGCTGAGTCAGAGAGGGGAGAAGATATTTCTTTCCTTCTTTTTTTTGAGAAGATATTTCTTAAAGTCCCAAGCAGTGATCCCATAGTTCTCATAGAAACAATGATATAAAGGATGGTTTTGCTTCCATACTAATTCCTCAAAGCCTCTTTGACATGAAAGTTTATTGCAATACCGTCCTATCTGAACATAAAATACAGTACATTTCCGTATTATGAGTAGGCTTTACTTAAATAACCAAGGAACCCAATAATCATCCAGTCATCATTTCTATTATGAAATATATTTCAAGTCTAGTCTGAGACATTAAAAATATCTTTCTCCTTATGTTTAAAGGGAACATACCTCAACATAATAAAGGCCACATATAAAAAACCCACAGCTAACATTATATTCAATGGTGAGAAGTTGAGAGGTTTTCCCCTAAGACCAGGAACGATGTAAGGATGGTCAGTCTCACCACTTTTATTCAACATATTACTGGAAGACCTAGCCACAACTATCAGACAGGAAAAAGGAAAAAAGGCATCTAAATTGGCACAGAAAAAATAAAACCTTCACTATTTGCCTATGCCATGATATATAGAAAACCCTAAAGACTCCATCAAAAAACTATTAGAACTGATAAATGAATTCAGTAAAGTTGCAGGATAAAAAAAAATCAATGCACATAAATCTGTTGCATTTCTATACACTAATAATGAAGTAGCAAAAAAAAAAGATTTATTAAAACAATCCTATTTACGTTTGTACCAAAAATAAGAAAATACCGAGGAATAAACTTAACCAAGGAGGTTAAAGACCTCTACTCTGAAAACCATAAACACTGATGAAAGAAATTAAAGACGACACAAACAAGTGGAAAGATATTCCATGCTAATGGATTGAGAGAACAAATACTATTAAAATGTCCATCATCCTAAAGCAATCTATAGTCAATGCAATCCCCATCAAAAAATCTAATAGCATTCTTTACAGAACCGAAATAATCCTAATATTTGAATGAAACCACAAAGACCCTAGTTGCCAAAACAATCTTGAAAAATTAGAAAACTGGAGGTATCACAATCCCAGATTTCAAGATATAGCACAGAGCTGTAGTAATCAAAACAGTATGGTACTTCTCCAAAAGCAAACACTTAGATCAAAGGAACAGAATAGAGAGCCTAAAAATAAACCCACATTTACATGTTCAATTAATCTCTGACAAAGGAGATACAATGGGAAAAATTCTCTTCAACAAATGGCTTTGGGAAAACAGGTGGCGGGTGATGAGCCCTGAGTCATGTGTAGAATTGTTGGGTCACTGTATTGTACATTCGAAACTACATACGACACTGTATATTAATTATACTGAAACTTAAAAATAGACTAATTAATTTAAAAAATAGATATCCTTCCACTTTCCCCCTCACCCACCCTGGCACTGGCTAAAGTGGGGTCATCCTTTCCTGGTCACCTCCCCGTGAGGCCATGGTCTGGCAGTAGAGGAATCCCTCCCGAGTGTCTGTAAGAGAGTCCTGGTGGTTTGGGGTCATGCTTGGTGTGGGGAGACAGAAGATGGGCTTTCTGGGACCGGCTGAAGGACACCTGTGGTTCCAACGCTAAGCAGTCCCGGACTGCTTTGGATGCCCTCAAGAGCGATGCCACTTCTCGTGATGGTTTTAGGGACGCCCCGTGCCCCCACCCCCACCGCCATTCCTAGCCCAGACATTGAGACTCCAGAGTCTGAGGCCCAACCGGGACTCCTCCTGCGCAAGAAGAGATGGCTTCTGTCACTCACCTCCGACGCAGGCTGCCCGGCTTCTGGGAGTGCTGTCCCTCCCCGTCACCGTTTTAGTTCGTTGGAAATTCTGACTCTTCCAAGCGTCCCGTTCTCTCTCCCCTGCCAGTTTATGTCACGACTCTCTGCTTGTCTGAGGGGGCTCTTGGCCCTTGCCCTCTCCTCCACGTTTACCTGGTCTGTTCTATTGCAATGTGGCTCCTTATGTCAGCAGAACAGTCTCTGTTTTTGTAAAATATTAAGAATCAATGAAGTCAGTGGCCTTCAAAAAAAACAAACGAGTCAGGTTGACCAGAAAAACTATCGAGTTTTCCCAAGGCCTTTTCAGCACTTTGTGTATAATACGCCTGGGGAGGAGGCGCCCAGAGCCGCGCTCATTTCATTTACTCCGGACAAGAGTCCTCTTCGCAAGGGCAGCTTCTCCTTCTTTCACAGGCAGTGGTTTGTGGGAGGCTGAGTAACTCGCCAAAGGTCACTCAGTAAGAGAGGGTCAAAGTTGAGGTTCAAAGTCACGTCATTCCTAATCTAAAGCCTATGTTGCTTCTTCTCTGTTCTTCAGAACTTTCTACAAAAATACAATCACTTTAAAAATAACCTCTAAGTGGCATCTTCCACCAATTTACCATGCTACGTGAAACCGTGCCTTGAGCCAGGCTTCTGACTCACTTTAACTCTTGAGAGCTGTGGTCTGAAACCAGACAACACGCTCTAAGCACCTAGAAGATTTAAATCACCTGGGCTCCCCTCAGACCAACTAAATTAGACTCTCCAGGGGTAGGACTTTTTTTTCCCCCCCAAATTTCCCCATTTGATTGCAAGGTACTCTAGGGAGGAGAACACTGTGTAGTATAATAGAAATAAAGCAGACATCTCAGTCTCAGACCCAGACCTGAAGTCAAGATCTGTAATTGGCTTGCTGTGACTGTTGGCAAGGTACTCAATTGCTTTAAATGTTGCATGAAAGAAAATTCACGAGGATTAGAGAAAATGTATTTGAGCATCTCACATTGTGTACGGCATATGGTGGAAACACAGTAAATGGTAGGAGTCAGCTTGGACGTTGCTATAGAGGAAAGAAAGTGGGGTGGGAGTTTGATGGACCTGATTTTAAATTCTAGTGCTGCCATTTTTAGGTACGTTTAATGGTCTATACCTTAGTTTCCTAATTTGTACAATAGTTAAAACAATTTCTATGGTATAGAGTTGCTGTAAGAATTAAATAAATTGTGGATAAATTAATACATTCCTTCTATTACTTGTAACTGGGCTATGCTAGTAAAACTGCTATTGAAAACAATCATAGGGGTGCCTGGGTGGCTCAGTCATTAAGCCTCTGCCTTCAGCTCAGGTCATGATCCCAGGGTCCTGGCATCAAGCCCTACATTGGTCTCCCTGCTTGGTGGGAGTCCTGCTTCTCCCTGTCCTACTCCCTTTGCTGTGTTCCCTCTCTCGTTGTATCTCTCTCTGTCAAATAAATAAATAAAATCGTAAAAGACTGGAAGGAAGGAAGGAAGGAAGGAAGGAAGGAAGGAAGGAAGGAAGGAAGAAAATAATCACAGAGGTGCTTGGGTGGCTCATTTGGTTAAGCATCTGCCATTGGGTCAGGTCATGGTCTCAGCGTCCTGGGATGGAGGCCTGCATTGGGCTTTCTGCTCAGCAGGGAACCTGCTTCTCTTTCCAGCTCTGTCTACTGCTTGGCCTATTTGTGTGCGCTCTCTCTGTCAAATAAATAAAAATTTTTAAAAAGAAAGCAATCATAGAGTGTTCCTTACATTTAGAAATGTTGTGTTTTAAGGGCGCCTGCTTCAAAAATTCCTGTGTCTATTCCAATTAAAGCTCTATCACCATGGCTTTAAAGAACACAGGATGGGGTGCCTGGGTGGCTCAGTGTGTTAAGCCGCTGCCTTCGGCTCAGGTCATGATCTCAGAGTCCTGGGATCGAGTCCCGCATCAGGCTCTCTGCTCAGCAGGGAGCCTGATTCCTCCTCTCTCTCTCTGCCTGCCTCTCTGCCTACTTGTGATCTCTCTCTCTGTGTCAAATAAATAAATAAAAATCTAAAAAAAAAAGATGTTCTTTTTTAGACACAAAAGTGTATAGGTTCTGTAGTAAACATCAAAGTTTGGTGGTTAGTTATGATAAAGGGACTTACTGAAGAGAGGGAAAGTTGAACCTCCTGGTCATTGTGCTGGAAGAGAAACGCTGGCATCTGGATCCTTCGGTTCTTGCTATGGGGATGAGCTGTTGCTTGGCCCTCATCCAAGTGAAAATCAAAGTGACCCCAAAACACAGGGGGAAGCCAGGTCAGCCTGTCACCACAGCCCTCATGAACTCAGCCTGGACCAGCCATCACCACTCACAGCTGAGTGCGGCCGGCGCTGTGGCAGTCGGGGCGCGCGGACGAGAAGGAAATGGGTCAGCAGTGTTAAAACAAACATCCCTGCTCCATCTTGAGAGCAAAATCTATAAATAGTAGATCTGAACATGGCTCACACTGGACCCTTGTGTAATTATCTGTCTTCACAGGATGTGCCTGGCACATAGGGCCGAAGAACCTGGAACACGGCCTGACATGTACAAGGTCCCCAATAAGTGTTCCTTGAATTGAACTGACCTTTGTCCTCTGCCTGGGCACTTCCCTGACTGGAAATAGATGTTAACATTTATTGGGTCTTACTCAGTGCCTGGCCCTATTCTAGGCACTTTATATAGAGACCATCTCATTCACCTGGCACAGTCTTGCCCATCCTTCAAGATCCAGCTCAAATGTCATCTATTCTGTAAACCTGCTTGACTCCCTCAGGCAGGGTCTGATGTGCCTCTGCGCCGACAGCTCTCTGCCCAGCCCTCAGAAGAGTACTTACCACCTTCTCCTCTAACATATCTGCTTACAGGCCGGCCTCCCCCGCTGGGGTGTAAGGTCGCCAGGGGCATTCTGTTTTTATCAATTTCTTCCTTGCTGGTACTTAGCATAGAACCTGATAAAATGAATTTTCAAAACCTTCTTGTGATTCTGTTAAGAAGTTGTACAGATGCATTTATTTAAAAAAAAAAAAAACCTACATCCTTCTAAACATAAAGACAGCTAATATTTTCATACAACCGAGAAAGAAGCAAGACTTTTATATAACTGAGGAAAAATGGATTCTGTAGAATTTGAACTCATGAAGAAGCAGGGACAGAAGACTCCATCTGTGCACACCCGCTGTGACAACCAGCACTTCACAGGACGCACCTGCTGGGTTTTTATCGGCACCTGCTTTGGGGCCACACTGGTGTTCTTAGGAAATCGGTATCACCTGGCAACACTCTTCTGGCATGACCTACGTACTGCAACCAAGAAAGAGAATCACAAGAGGACTTACACACACACACACACACACACACATACCAGGTCCAAGCAAGCTCATTTTTCACTAAAGCATTATCACCTGAAATTTTAAACTGTAATAAATGTTAAAGTAAGCCTGGCCTTACAGAGTTTTGTGAGAGTTAAATGAGATAATATGTATGTGAGGTTGCTGTCATAGTGATTAATTTACTGCTACTTTTAAAAAGTGGAAGCTATTTTATTGTCGCACAACCACGACATTTTATTGAACTTCCAGTTTTCTGACTCCCTTATTCCTACTGAATGGTGTGGCGTGGGGAGCTCAGTGAGAATAACTGTTTGACTCGCAGGTGTCTGACAACAAGTGGTGGAATGTTGGTGCCACTCACTGAAACGGGGAAGACCGCCAGGAGGAGAGAACTGGTAAATCAGGACCCTACTTCGGCCACGTTGGATTGGAAATGCCCAGTAACTCTCCAACAGGGATGTGAAGTAGACTGTTGAGTATGAGTCTGGAGCAAACATCAGCAAATATTTGCTATTGAAGGTCATGGGGTTGGATGAAATATCTATGGAGAAAGCATAATATAATGAATATAACTTTATTTCATAGTTACAAAATCTATTCCGTTCTAAAGTTTGCTTTTTCTACTTTGTACGTTACAGTTATCTTTCTATGTCGGTATATATGCACAGCTCCGCTTAGTGATAGTATTATTTGTTGATATTTAATCTGACATCTACATTATTTCCAACTTGTCCACACTATAAGCTTTATAAATATTTTTGACTTTGTGCAAGTTCATCTGAGGGCAAATCCTAGAAAATAGAATTGCGGGGTCAAAAGCGGATAGTGTACTTAAAATACTGAAAGACAGTGTCAAACTGTCCTGCAGAGTGAGTAAAAAAAATTAAAATCTACACTCACTGAGAGAGGCGGAGGGAGGTGTTTTCCGGTGTTCATTCTAATACTTGAGTGAGAAATGGTATTTCTCTGACATTTTAATTATATTTTTACTTATACGTGAGGTTGCACATCTTTTTATAGGTTTATTAGAAATTGTTATATTTTGGTCATTTTTCTACTGGGTTGTTAAATTTCTTCTTATGCTTAAGAGTTCTGGACTGAGGCTAACAAGAAATTCAGCCTTTTCTTCCAACAATGCCCTCACCGTTTCGATTTCCCTTCGTTGTATTTGTCCTCTGAGGGGCGACCGCAGGCGGCCTCCGAGTCTCTCTGGGCCCGCACCTGCCGCAGTAGCCGCACTGCGGGTCCCACAGCGGAGGGGCGCCCAGGCGTCCTGGGGGCCGGGGACCGCGGGGAGGCGGGCGCTGGACGCGGCGGGGCGCAGCGCCCGGAGGAGCCCGCGATGCAAAGGACGCCCGAGTCTGAAACCGGTCCCAAGGCCGTAGGGACACGTGCAGGGCCAAGACCGCCTCTGGGGCTGCGGGCTGAGCCCTCTTCGGGCGCAGACGGCTCCGAGTCTGACCAGCCGGCCGGGAAGATGGTCGCACACTCAGGGCCTGGAAAGGTCTACGTCGTCCCTTAGTCTTTGGACCAGACTAGGCCTGGAGGCTGCTGCAGTCCAGCCGGCAGAGCTTCAGAGTCAGCCTCGAAAGCGTCAGGCTGACCCCCAAGTACCTTAACAGCTCATCTGAGCCAACGTCAACGCTATAAAAGAAGAAAACAAAATTCAAAAATTTTGCAACAGAACATTTACAATTCCCTACCCACCATAAAAAATTACCAGATATGCAAATGAGAAAAAAAATGTGACTCATAACTAGGAGAAAAAACAGTCAGTCAACGGACATACACCCCAAAATGACATAGGTAAGGCACACGAATGGCTCATTCAGTTAAGCCACTGCCTTCAGCTCAGGTCATGATCCCAGGGTCCTGGGATCGAGTCCCCTAGCCGGCTCCTTGCTCAGGGGGAGCCTGCTGCTGTCTCTGCTTCCTGCTCCCCCTGCTTGTGCTCTCTCTCTCCCTCTCTCTGACAAATAAATGAATAAAATCTTTAAAAAAAAAAAAGACATAGGTAATGAAATCTGCAGACATGGATTTTAAAGCCATTAAGACAAATAGCATATGAGTCCACTCAAAAGTGGAATTTAAGAAACAAAACAAATGGACAAAGAAAAAAGAAACAAACCCAAAACACCCAAACTCTTCACTGTAGAGAGTGGATGGTTACCAGAGAGGGGGTAGGTGGAAGGTGGGTGAAGTAGGGAAAGGGTTAGGGTACACTTACCACACGCCCCGAGTCCTGCATAGAACCGCTGAACCACTAGATTGAACACCTGAAATTAATATAACGCTGTCTGTTCACTAGAATTAAACATTTTTAAGACAAATAAAAATAAAAATAGAGGGTGCCTGGGTGGCTCAGTGGGTTGAGCCTCTGCCTTCAGCTCAGGTCATGATTTCGGGGTCCTGGGATCGAGTCCCACATCGGGCTCTCTGCTCAGTGGGGGGTCTGCTTCCCCCTCTCTCTCTGCCTGTCTCTCTGTCTATTTGTGATCTCACTCTGTCAAATAAATAAGTAAAATCTTAAAAAAAAGTAAATAAATAAAAATAGAGATACAGGTTGAAAGTAAATGGATAGAAAAAGATGTACAGTGCACACACTAATCCTAAGAAAGATGGAGTGGTCACATTAATATCAGAGCAGATTCTGAGAGAAGGAATATTACTAGAGATAAAGACGAGCGTTGCGTCACGATTATGGAGTCTGTTTAATTCATCAGGAAAGCATTACATTATAAATATGTATGTATCCAATTACGCAGTTTCACAATACATGAAGCAAAAACTGGCAGAAATGAAAGGAGAGATAGTCAAATCGATCATTATAGCTGGAGATTTCAGTACTCCTTTCTAGTTACTGATAGAACAAGTATACAGAAATAAGTAAGGTTATAGAAAACTACCAGACCCAATAGACATTTATTGAACTCTACGGGCAACAACAAAAAGATACACATTCTTTTCAAGTGCTCATGAAACATTCACCAAGATAGACCATTTGCTGGGTCACAATACCAACTTTAACGCATGCAAAACGATTGAAATCATACAGAGTGTGTTTTCTTATCAGAACAGAATGAAACTAGAAGTTAGTAACAAAAATATATCTAGTGAAATCTCTAAATATTTGGAAACTAAACAACACACTTGTAAATAACAGATTGGTCACAGAAATAATCAGAAGAAAAATTAGAAAATATTTTGTATTGTGCATGAATTTTGGGGAGGTTTTCTTTGCCATGCCGAAATTGAGAACTTTTACTAAGGCACATTTACCAAGCCCTACATTGAAAAGATTGATAAATGTGACCAGTTAATTTTAAATTTTCATCATGGCAAAGAAAACCTTAAACAAATTCATATAGATATACATGCCTAGACCATATGACACCCACTCTAAAATTTACATGATGGTATTAAAAAACTACTTGCATTTTCTTCTCATGCTTTTCTGATTTTGTTTTTGAGATTTAAATTTTTGATGTATATGAAATAATTGTCCCTGCTTTCACGGAGCTTACGGCCTAGTGGCCGGGAGTCCACATGACTTCTGGTCTGTCTCGGTACTAATACATATTGCATCTTTTTAATGGCCTAACTTAAAAAAGACACTTGTATCACTTACATGGTTTTCTTACATGCTGGGGTCTATTTTCCACTCTTTTTTTTTTCTGCGTTACTTCTCTACTTTTTTGTTTTCTGTCAATAACATGATACTTTAAATTAGCAGTCCTTAAAATGTTTTCATATCCATGAGTGTCAGTCCCTCTCATTTCTCTAGCTTATCAAAATTTACCTAGCTATTCTGAAACATTTCTTACACTTAAAAATTGGTTGCTATTTGCAGGGGAAATTACATTGCATTTATGGACTAAAGAGAAGGGCATTTATGCAACATTGAGTCTACTCATTCATGAATAGGATGTGGTTTTCCATTTATTAAGAGTTTTAATATTTTCTTCATTTGGAGCAGGAGTTCTTTATCCTGTATTTTATAATCACTTAGATGGAAAAAAAATACCACTGTCTATGCCTTACCACCGAATGTTTAATTGGTCTGGTGTGGAGCAGAAGCCGTGTGTATTTGTTAAGAATTTAGCCCCAGTCAGGGCTAAGAACTGCTATGACAGAGTCCACATATTTCCAGCTAAGTTCTCCTTTGGTGGTGGTATTTGGTTTAGTTTAGTTTTGGCTGTGATTTTGAGTCACATTTTTTCTTGTTCATTATATTTGTGAGTTGATTACTTTTGGCATAGAGAAAATCTGTGATTTCTGAGTATATTTGTTTTGTAACATGTCAGCTTACTAAATTCGATTCGTATATTGTTTTCAGTTGATTCTTCAGTTTTTGTTTTGTTTTGTTTTTTAGAGAGAGCGAGAGAGAGAGAGCACGTGTGGAGTAAGGGGCAGAGGGAGAGGAGAGAGAATCTTCATGGGGTTCCACACCCAGTGTGGGACCCAATGTAGGGCTCAATCTCTTGACCTGAGCTGAAATCAAGAGGTGGAGGCTTCACCAACTGAGTCACCCAGGTGGCCCGCTTCTTTAGATTTTTTTGGCATTAAATTATACCACCTGCAAAAATGACAATTTGCCTTTTATTGTCCTGTATTTATGGTCCTTTTTTTTCTTCCCTATATTTATGCCTCTTATTCTACAATCTTGTCTTCTTGTCTTGGCTAATAATTCCCTAAAAATAACAAGTAATAGTTACAATTGAGGGTATCTTTAAAGTATTTCCGATTTTAATGAGATTATGTATAGTGTTTTATCATTAAACATAATGCTGGTTTATCACTTCAACAAAATATCCAACTAGTCATTTTAGCGAAGGTTTTTATAATAAAGAATGGTCTTAATTAAAGGACTTCTATTTAAATTCTGTCAGTGCTTTATAGGAATCTATTAAGACAGTCATGTTTTCCCCTCCTTTTGCCTATTAATATGTTGAAAGAGATTAAGAGATTTCAGACATTGGGCCACATTTGCGCTGCTGGAATGACTAGGCTTGGCTTCAGGATATTGTTCTTTCGAAGCTGCAGAATTTTCTTGCTAATATCTGACTTGAAATTTTGTGTCAATGTTCTTTTCTTTCTTTCCTTGCCAGTTGTTAGCTTCAGTATGATGGTAGCTTAAAAATTTTTCTAAGCTTCCTGTATTCACTTGTTTCTATTCTTTGGTTTGTTTAAATTTTAGAAGAGTGGCTTCTGGAGTGTTTTGATGGTGACTCACAGTAAGAAATGCAGCTTTCAGAAGAGATCTGGTATAAATATGTCCATTGAACCAAGAGTTTCACGAATAATGTTTGCCCTCTACTATGAGAATATACCTTATATTACTATATTTCAGTAAAAAATGTTTACCTCAAAACACTATTTTGAAAAATACTATCTGTTCTTTGAAGATTTGGAAGAATCCTCTATAAAATGGCACTTTTCAGAGACTAATTCTTTGGTAATTATTCCATTTTCTTCCTTTGTTATGTTTTCTCTAGAAAAATCTTTATTATCTCAATTTTGCACAGGTCTTTACATTTATTTGCATAATACTCTTGCAATATGCTCTTTTAATACTTTAATTCTCTCACTGTGTCTGTAAATTCTTTTTTAAATTTGAAATATCCATGCCTTATTTATATTGATTAGCTTAGCTAGTGTATTATTTTTTCTCTCCTTAAGGAAACAGGCCATAGGATTCATTCTACTGCTTTGCTATTTCTGACTCAGTTTCTCATTTTACCGTTTTATTTTTCTTCTGCTTTTTAAGATTTAATTTGTAATCTATTTTGTAGTTCATTTGCTGGTATTCTGAGTAAAATAGTTTGGTATTTCCATGTTTTATAGTTTCATAATACTGTGTAAAGCTATAAATATCTGCTGAACACACTGTAGTTGCATCCTACAGGTCTTGGTATATAATGTTTTAAATATTATTTTGTACAGATTCTGCCATATCGGTTTTACTTCAATTTGTACCAAAGTTTCTTCTAAATAACTTTTGTATTTCCAAGTAATTGAGATGTTGATTTTTATTGTGGTTATCCATTTTATTCATTTTTGGTTAATTACATTATTATCAGAGAATGTAGTCTGAATTATTTTTAATTTCTATAATTTACTGAGAGATTTTTTGGGTGGGTGCCGATATATTTAGTCAGTTGTTAAATTTCTCTTGGGTTTTTAAAAAATAAGATTAATTTTCAGTTCACAGGAAATGGGTTCCATCCACCACATTTATTTTGGCAACCTCACTGGCTTCGTTGTTCAGGTGTACCCTCAGCTTAAGCCATGAAATGAATTAAAGTCGGCTACTACTATTTCGGGTCTGATCATTTTTCCTTGTATCTCTGCAGCTCTTCTTTATGTACTTCTGTTATTATTCAGTGCTTTAAGATTTATGAAAGGAACATTCTTTCTTTAAATCCTTTACCATCATAAAATTTCTACCTTGAATTTAGTCTGTCTGTGATTAGTATCATGACCCCAGCTTTCTTTTTGTTAGCATTCACCTGGCATGTTTTCCCTACTCTTTTCTTTCTAGTTTTCTAGTAGTTTTGCTTCATGTCTTCCTCTTGTGTACATCATATACAGCTGACCTTTGAACAACCAGGATGGAACTGTGCAGGTCCGTTGATACAGATTTTTTTTTTTTAAATAAAAACAGTGATCCTGTAAATGAATTTTCTTTTAAGGTTTTCTCAACATTTTCTTTTCTCTAGCTTCTTTTATTGAAGGAATACAATACATAATATATTATTTGTATGTAATAACATACATAATATGTACTAGTTATATGTATGTTATTGGCAAGGCTTCTGGTCAACAGTAGCTATAGAGAGTTAAGTTTTGGAGGAGTCAAAAGTTAAATGCAGTTTTTTTTTTAAATTTAATTTATTTATCTGACAGACAGAGATCACAAGTAGGCAGAGAGGCAGGCAGAGAGAGAGAGGAGGAAGTAGGCTCTCCACAGAGCAGAGAGCCCGACGTGGGGCTCGATCCCAGAACCCTGGGATCATGACCCGAGCCGAAGGCAGAGGCCTTAACCCACTGAGCCACCCAGGCGCCCCTAAATGCAGATTTTTGACTACACAGGAGGAGGTTCCTTTAACCCCTGTGTTGTTCAAGAGTCAACTGTATAACCATCTCTCACTTTACAAAATTTCAATTTGTAAACTTTCAATTTTGCAAAGGTTTCTAATACAAATTAACTTAATGACATATATATACACATACATACATATGTGTGTATATATATATGCACACATTATTAGGTACTACTGTTCATTACATGTTGATGGTAAGTTTAATAATTAATGTTTATTAAGTACTTGTCATCAGGCACTGTTCTTGGCACTTAACATTACCTCATTTTGTCCGTACAATGTTACCAATATTCCCATTTTGCAGTAAGGAAAGGAAATTCCCCTAATTTGGCCAAAGTAAAGAGCTTGTAGAGACTGTTTGGGCAAGAGTTTGGAGGTTTGTTTGCAGAGGGGGTGTTTTATAATCTTGTTTCTAGTCTCCTGTTTGACCACCACCTCCAACCCTGTTTCCCATGTGCATAAATCATTTCAGCTACACCCAAGAAACCTGGTTTGTCCCACAGTCTATAGTCCATTCAACGAATTTGCACTTGCTGAGGTGCTGTTTTATAACTGTTACCTAGTAGGATCTGGCAATGTTTTGTATAAATACACTCAGCACCTACCCACACCGAACACTGGGTATTCCATGAACATTTGATGAAATGAAATTATAAGTAGAGTCTTTACAACACTTTTTCAAATACTTAAACTTAACCTGTTCTCTCATCATATTTCTACTCTGAGTTTTATTGTAGATGAAAGATATTAGATTTCTTCATATTTAAAACTAAGGTAGAAAATTTGAATTACAGTGAATTTAAATTCAATGTGTCATGTGAAAATGCCCAATATTTAGCACAGGTTGAGTCTCAACAATAGTAAAACATTTGCCTTACTTATAGATTCTATTTAATACATTTCTGTATGTTCAAAAAGGAGAGAAAAATATATAAAACTGAGTTCAAGATTTAAGTTCTTAGACCTTGGGAAAATTGGTAGTACCAGTGATGTAGTTCTTAGAGCTCCCAGCAGGGGCCAGAATGTTCATGTTAAATCTAATTAAATGAAAATTTTTCCTATAATTAAAGGTGGTATCTAACTTTTAAGCCAGTAAGAAAAAATCACCTAGAACTCTCTAGGGTTAAAATTATCAAAAACTACTGACTTACTAGTCTGAAATTTCAAGAATGGAAGTATATAATTTAAAATATTGAAAGTGAGTTTAACAGAAATAGTGACATCCTATAATAAAAGTTTGATCCCCAGGATCTGAGCAAATGAGCATTCAAAGTATGTTTAGTTAGTAGACACTAAAACTCCTATACTAATTGCCAAATGCAGGTCATTGGGTCTTTCAGCTGCCAAGCCAGACCATGGACTGATTCCAAGAACAAAGGGCACCACTGTGGCATTGACCCAGGAAATTGAGCACTGACCTTATTTGTTAATTATAGAACATTAAAAAAAAAAATCTTAACTCAATATAAAAGAAGTACTTGGTGCTTCAAAAGTATTTCAATGCAATTTGCCTTTGTAAATCAAATCAGCTTTTTAAAATTTAATTCTAATTTAAGTCATAAGTCGTGTAACCTTTCTCTGGGTCTCAGTTTCTCCATCTGTGCATAAATAGATTAGATGTAATAATCTTAAAATCTATATGCTTCTAAAATTCAGAGTTTTATCCTTGGGTAAAAAGCCTCCTTTTTTTTTTTTTCTTGTTTTCAATGCTGGCATAGTATCTATCATAAATCAGGTGCTAGTAAGTGCTTAATGAACAAATAAATGACAAAATGACCAAATGAATACATCTTTTTGAAGAGTTCTTTCTAGGAATTTACAAAGGAATTTGGAAATAGAATGCTTTTGAAAGCCAATAATCTATGAATTGTGAAAAACAATGCTTTAGGCTATTCCAAAAAAATACAAAAAAATTTTCTGAATACTCTTGGAAGGAACGGAATTTTTCTAAGGTTATCACTACTCCCAAGACACTAACTGAGTAAAAAGGAGCTAAAAGATATTTAAAGTGTTTTAAGACTTTACATCTTAAAACCTCAACCAAAAAATTTAAAGAAATTATGTTTATTTCCAGAAACATAGTCTTTATCGAATTTATTGTGGGTTTCAAAGGTCCCCCAAAGCAAAGCTCTAAATATTGCAAGATTTTCTCTCAGGAAGTGGTTATTTCCTGGAAAGCTTAACTCAACAATAAGAGTAAAGATTTTAAAACTAAGACATGTCTTTGCCAGTTTAATCTATATTGTCACCTACTCTGGAAACCATGAGTTTGTTCTAAAGTGAATCAAAACATCGTGAAGGAAAGCAGTTATCAAAAATAATGAAAATTAATTTATTATAGTTCTCATTTGTAAATTTTAAAAATGTGACTTCATTAAATTTTGCAGGCAGAAGTTTGTGTCTTCTTAATCCAGGGAGGTGGGGGACGTGTGGAAGGGCAGGCTGAAGGCGAGTGTGTGCTGTAGCAAACCAGAGTCCCGCGGAAGGCCCGTGTCACTGCGGGCAGGTGGTCTGGAACATTCCTGGTCTGGAACATTCCTGGTTCCTGCAGGCTGTGTCTCGGCTGGTGCACTCAACATAAACAACAAAACCAAATTTACCTCCAGTAAAAAGGGATCAAGTCGTGACTCACAGACTTTTTCCAAACTAAGCCCCTGTCTTCAGGCAAAGAACTTAAGTAGCTAAGCTTATTTGCTGTTGATAAAATAAGAAAGTTATTTGAGCCAGGTTCTCAAGCCTGAATAACATAAAGATCACTTTCAAAGAAAAAACAATTTTTGAGAACTCCCACAAATGAAAGTTAACCTTATCATATTAGATGCACTTGAAGCCAACTTGATTATAGTAAACAAACAGACAAAAACCAAACCAAACCAAAAACCCTCCCCAACTGTAAATACTGTATTTGCAGACTGTAGAAAACGGAGATGTTGAAGTAGGACTCCGATACAAGGTAGTTACCTAGATGAGCGAGAATACCATAGACAGCTGAGTTTTATGAAATTATTTATGGAATTCACAGATGCCCCTGGGGGCTAAAGAACTTAATTTAAGAGAACATTCTGGGAAAGAGGTTGATTTCTCGCCCACCTTGGCTGTCTACTCAGTTCTGCCTTACCAGTTAAGCTGAGGGGATGAACGCTGTCCGAGTTTCGGGGGAGGCTCCCTCCTGCTCCGATGAAGAGAAAGGAGGTAGAGAAGGATCACGGGACACTTAGTCCTTCATGGAAAAGGATGCAAAGGAGAAGGTGAAAGACTAGGGCACATATGATCAGTTCACAGCTCTCCCCACTAGGTCAAGGCAAAAAAGATTGTTCTGCATTTGCCTTGCTTAAACACACACACACACACACACACACACACACACACACACACACACTCTGCTCTTTTGAAAATTTTTTTCTTTTCTCTGACTTCCTTTGCTGCTCCTGAAAATCAAATTGATCTAAATGTGACCTGTGTTGGGTAAGGGTCCTGGTCTTAAGGTCTGCTTCTTTTTCCTTTTTCTCCCAGTAGGCTCCATGCCCACCCAACATGGAACTTGAACTCACAACCCTGAGGTCAACACCTGAGCTGAGATCAGGACTCAGACTCTTAACCAACTGAGCCACCCAGGAGCCCCTGTTCCTAGGGTGTTCAAGAGTGGTGTTGGAGCCGGCACGGTCCTCCCAGCAAGCTCCTCCTTGGGAGTCTGTGGGTGGTCATGATCACCAAATGCAAAAGCTCCACTGAGTTGTTCAAAATGCTCCTTGCTCTACCAAAGAACTACTACAGCTGGCAAAGACACAAGACCTGTAACACCAGTCTCCCCTACCAGTTTGTGTAAGAGGGGTCCCAGGAGAAAAGTTACAAACCATAGTCAGAGCAAACTAAAAGCACAACCAGAGTCACTTAGAAAGGCTATATGGAACTAATTATATCTTTTGAAAAATTAGGAAGTTAATGTTTTTTGTATTTAAGGAGACATTCAACCACTTATTACTTTAATTATTCAGGCAATATCCTTTCTCCAATGTAATTATGTGGTAGGTGTTGGACCAAGATCTAAAGACACAAAAATGAACGAAAGAATTCCCTTCCTTTAAGAGCTCATAGTCTGTCTGGGGGATGGAGGAGTAGAGGCAGAATGACAAGTGAGGGGAAAAAGCAAACAATTGAGAATTGTAACAATAGAGGCAGGTACAACCTATACAATGCCAGCACTAAGTCTTTGAGTCAAGCATCTTTTTTTTTTTATGGAAAAATGAGGAAGCTACATTATGACTATTTTTAAATATTTTATTTATTTGACAGAGAGAGATCACAAGTAGGCAGAGAGGCAGAGAGAGAGAGGAGGAAGCAGGCTCCCCGCTGAGCAGAGAGCCCGATGCGGGACTCGATCCCAGGACCCTGAGATCATGACCTGAGCCGAAGGCAGCGGCTTAACCCACTGAGCCACTCAGACGCCCCATTATGACTATTTTTGATTCTCTGTATTTCACACCTATGATAAGTAAACTGGAGTTTATTGCAAAGGAAAGGAGAAATTGCATTTCAAAGTTTTTCTTTTCTTTTTAAAGATTAATTTATTAACTTTTTTTTTTTAAAGATTTTATTTATTTATTTGACAGAGATCACAAGTAGGCAGAGAGACAGACAGAGAGAGAGGAGGAAGCAGGCTCCCCGCTGAGCAGAGAGCCCGATGTGGGACTCGATCCCAGGACCCTGGGATCATGACCTGAGCCGAAAGCAGAGGCTTTAGCCCACTGAGCCACCCAGGCGCCCCAATTTATTCACTTTAGAGAGAGAGAGAGCGCGCAGGGGAGGGGCCAAGGGAGAGGGAGAGAGTCTCCTCCAGCCCTTCCGCACTATGCACTGAGGACCATGTTAAACAGAATTGCTCAAGAAAAGCCCACCCGCCAAAAATGTGAAAAACATGGTAGTAAGTAGATTGTGAAAAGGGCATTGTTTACAGTACGAAAGCTGAAACAAGGCAGAGCATCATCTTGTCTGACCTTGGTTGGGAACCTGTGTTGGAAGATTCAAATTTTTACCATTCTGCGCATGTGCATGAGTGACCACAAAATCATCCTGTGTACTGATTTTGGAGGTTAAAAATAAATTCTAGCAAGTACACAAATTTGTAAATATGGAATCCATGAGCGATGAGCATTGGCTGTATGTGGAAAAGGCAACCTTTGTTTGCTTTATTCTAGGTAGTGAAAATAAAGAGTTGGGGGCGCCGGGGTGGCTCAGTGGGTTAAAGCCTCTGCCTTCAGCTTAGGTCATGATCCCGGGGTCCTGGGATCGAGCCCCGCATTGGGCTCTCTGCTCAGCAGGGAACCTGCTTCTTCCTCTCTCTGCCTGCCTCTCTGCTTACTTGTGATCTCTGTCAAATAAATAAATACAATCTTAAAAAAAATAAATAAGAAGCTGAAATATGCCAGTAATAGGGCTACCTTAAGAAATTTTGGTCTCTGAGAATTGGTAACTGGCAGCTACAATCTAAAGCAGTTGCGGCTCGTGGGGAGGATGTATTTAAGCATGACCTCAAAGCTCTCTGCAGGAAACGAAGACTGGGACTCCAGGGGCACTTGTCACTGACTACATGACAGGCCCTGTATTCAGCAATTTACATGCACTATGAAATTACATCCCCCGAAGTTCTCGGAGGAAACTCATAGGTTAGAGAAGTTAAGGGCCTTACCCATTATCACGTAGTTAGAAGTGGCAACACTGAGACTTGAACTCAGTTCCCCCTGATTCCAGAGCCCAAATTCCCAACTGCTAGGCAAATCTAATCAAGTGTTTTTTCTTTCTTTTTTTTTTTAAAGTTCAACTTAACGCAGAAGTGTATAGAAGCATTATGTTACAATGATTATAACCTTACCAGGATTTATATATAGAAAAACAGATTTACCAAATAAAACTTTATAAGCCTGATCTGATATTGTTCCACAAGCAAAAGTGGCTGAAATCCTTCAGGGCATCTGGTTTGTGTCTGGGTTTCCTTAATCTTTAATGATGGGCAAATCTAATGCATTATGTAAGGCCATTTTTTCTCAAGAGATGTAGATATCTCTTAAGAATTTGATGAAAATGCATTAACTTTTCAGGCTACTGAGTTGCATTTTAGTGCACTGAGGCAGTAAATGTGTGTACAATGTGAAAAAGTGGTAGTGACCTAAAAAATAAATATTTGATATGAGCCACTGCATTCTCTTGGGGCGGGGGAGGAAGAATAATGGACTAAGTCTCCCCGGAGTCCTGAGCTTCCTAAAAAGGAGCAGGAAGAAGAAAAATCTCCTGTGGCTCAGAAACAGCTTGTTTCTCCCTGGCTCTGTTTGCTTAGCTCTTTACCAGCTCATGTGGTTAGATCTCGTGGCTCCCAAAGCTAAGTTTGAGAGTTTGATCCCTACACAGGCCACTTAAATTTGGAGGAAAAAAGCTCCATTCTCTGCTCCCAGACCTTACCCCAAATCTCTGCCAGGTGTCTGCTCTCTGGTCAAAATGAGATACTGGCAAAGGGGTGCAAACCAATTACAGTGCTGGGGGACCAAAAAATGGGCGCCCCCTTCCTATGGTGCTCTTTTGCTTGCATGTGCCACAGCATTCTGACATAATTTATGAAGAACAGATACTATGGTTTTTACTTTTATCAGTGGAAATCTGAGGCAAACTGTGGTATGTGCTGCATTGCCCGTCATGAACCCCATTATCTTCTTATTCTAAGTTCAGAGATTTTTCTACTAGTTAACATTATCCTCTTGGTAATAAGCAATGAAAAAACAGATCTTCTAATTAATATTAATCTGCAACTTTAGAATAGGAAATAGCTGAAAGTAATTGGCCAAAAAGTGAGCACAATCTTTATATTAATAAAAAACATTAAATTATTTCAAAATAATTCCATGTATAGCTTTATGATAAGTTGATTTTTAAAACACCTAAGCACTTAATCACATTTCTCCAATTACAGCTGAAAATCTTTTACTTGTACCACAATCTTACCTTTTTCTTTAATTCAAGTCTTCCATATTTAAATTCATATTTCCCTAATTACACAGCATTAAACATAATTTAATACAATAAGTAAAATTCTTTTTACTTCAAATCCTTGTATAAATAATAGATAATCATTTTAACTTTTGAGGAAACATTTCAACTTTTTAAGTATGAAGTGTAAAACTAAGATTTACCTATTTAAATTACAGCTTGAATTTCACATATAAAGATTAATCAGATTTAAATGTACTTTCTATTATTGTTAACATAGACTTTAATTCTTCAAATGTCACATAGATCTTTCATTATCTGTAGATTTACTTCTTTTATGAAGTAGTCGAATGAATCAGCTCACCCTTGACTGTAACAAAATACTGTTTGGTGACTTGTGACAGACAGGGTTTTAACCTCTGACAGTGAGATTCATTGTGGAGCAAGAGCCAATCATAGATCCTGACGACACTTGTCTCATCAAAGTTGGAATATAAAAAGCCACTTGGAATACAGTATAAAAGATTCACTGGTGTGGCAAGTTGTCCCTCAGACTGTACAGGCATTACAATTTTGCTTGGCATTACTCAAAAGCAAAACAAAAGTAGAAGGAAGAAATAAGAACAAGGAAAAAGATTGTACTGATTTAAAATCATGCAGAAACTGCAAATTTATGTTTCTATTTACCTGTTCATGCTGATTGTTGCTGGTCCGGTGGATCTAAGTGAGAACAGTGAGCAGAAAGA
Organism: Mustela nivalis; assembly: GCF_964662115.1. Lineage (NCBI taxonomy): Eukaryota > Metazoa > Chordata > Mammalia > Carnivora > Mustelidae > Mustela > Mustela nivalis. Next base: position 111,346,218 of record NC_139030.1, read on the forward strand.
AAATGTGGATAAGGAGCGGCTGTGTAACGCATGTACTTGGAGACAAAACACGAAATCTTCAAGGATAGAAGCCATAAAAATTCAAATCCTCAGTAAACTTCGCCTGGAAACAGCTCCTAACATCAGCAAAGATGCTATAAGACAACTTTTGCCCAAAGCTCCTCCGCTCCGGGAACTGATTGATCAGTACGACGTGCAGAGGGATGACAGCAGCGACGGCTCTTTGGAAGACGACGATTTCCACGCCACGACGGAAACCGTCCTCACCATGCCCACCGAGTGTGAGTAGCCCTCTTGGTACACCGACAGTTCTGCTGACTGCGGCTCTAGTGTTTATGAGAAACAGATCTATTTTCAGGCTCTTTTAACAAGCTGTTGGCTTGTATGTAAGTAGGAAGGAAGAAAAGGAAATCTTTTTCAAGATTTCATGCAAAATACACTAATGAGACTGAAGTCTGGGGCATTATTTGTTTCGCTGGAGAGCTAGAAAGCCAAGAGGAAATAAAAATTAAACGCTTGCATGGCACTCGTGGTTAGTTTAATATAACAAGCATAACGTGCTTGCGCTTCCACAGCTTAGGGCTACCAAGGCAATGCTTGGGAGATACTACGAGCAATGTTCAAACCTTACGTGAAATTTCATGATCGCATTCCGTTGCCTGAAATATGCATTAGAAATAATGAGGATTTCCCTCTAATAATAGAGAAAGGGCTTCCTTTGAGCATTTGCTAAGTGCCTAGAACTTCTGTGATTCAAAACCATTTCTCAGAGTGTTATGTTCTTCACAAATTAAAATATTTAATCTTGAAAGCTATGACACTGGAGAGTAAAAAAAAAAAAAAAAAAAGTTTTAAAAAATTTAATGTCTGAGGAAGACCAGTGACGAAGTAAACGCAGCGTAACGGTCATCATGAGCCGAGTGTCAGAAAATGCCTGGGAAGCACACACTCTCATTAGGTAGGTTACAGCTTACACAGTCCCACTCACACCTTGACTGCGGCGCTGTTCCTGGGAGACCCTGGTGTGCACAGCTCCGGGCAGGCACACTGCTTCCTAAGCCTCTAGAATATTGTTTTAGTCCTCAAGAGAGGGAGGAAGCTCTTCCCTGCCGTACGTACCTTGCTTCTGAAAGACGGTGTATTTCACCCCATTCCTTTTGCAGCCACAGGGCTTTGAACTCTGCTCAAGGCAAGGCAGACGGGCACCTCAACCGAGAAGGCAAGACAAGCAAGCTTTTATGCCATGTGCCTGTGGTCTTGCTTGAAACAGTGCTTTTTACACTTTAAACTGAACTGGAAACAGTTTCAAAATATTGTTTTCCTTATTAGGTAGCCACGTTATAATGCAGCAAATAATTTTCCTTTAAGACCCTGCTATCAGACAGTCCTGCAAGACATTCCCCTGATTTGTAAACAATCTTAGAAAAACAGAAGGACAGAGACAGCTCGTGCTTCTGCTTATAGTGACAGCCTGGCTCTGAAGACGGTGTTTTCTAACTTCTGAGACAGCCTGAATGTAACATTCCCAGTTTGGGGCTAATTACCTGATTCGTTTTGTTCCTTTAGGCTTCTTCCAGAGCCAAAGTGTAGCAGATGTGCTATATTTTCTGCTAATTCCCCAGGCTCAGCTAGTTGCTCAGTGTGTCTTGTCCCCAGGTGATTCAGGCCTGGGGGAAGGGTTCCTCCTTCCAGACTGATTGGTGCAGCTGCTCAGTCAGGGTAACTACTCAGATTCCCAAAGAATTCTAAGTGGATGTTCCTGCACGGTGTCTCTTGTTCTCTCTAATCATCATCATTTTAAAATTTCATCCACTCTTCATTCTTTTATAGAATTCTCTTAGTCCACGCTTCTCTGGAGAGGGAGTAGATTCCTCATAATCAGCCGAAAAAAATATGTATGTAAAGATTTCTGAAAAGCCACTGAAAAGTAATTATTTTCTTTGATATTTTTCTGACTTATGAATGAAATTCTGCGTGGTTTTTCCCTTTAAAATATGCATTTACTGTTCCAGTGGGAAAAGATGTTTACCAATTTATATAAAGGGACTTGCTCATTTTTTATGAGAAATAATTTCCATAACTATTTTTCTTTTCTTATTCATTTATAGCTGATCTTCTCATGCAAGTGGAAGGAAAACCCAAATGTTGCTTCTTTAAGTTTAGCTCTAAAATACAGTATAATAAAGTAGTAAAAGCCCAACTGTGGATCTATCTAAGACCCGTCAGCACTCCTACAACAGTGTTTGTGCAAATCCTGAGACTCATCAAACCCATGAAAGACGGTACAAGGTATACTGGAATCCGATCTCTGAAACTTGACATGAACCCAGGCACTGGTATTTGGCAGAGCATTGATGTGAAGACAGTGTTGCAAAATTGGCTCAAACAGCCTGAATCCAACTTAGGCATTGAAATCAAAGCTTTAGATGAGAATGGTCATGATCTTGCTGTAACCTTCCCAGGACCAGGAGAAGATGGGCTGGTAAGTGATAACTGAAAATACCATGGAACAACAAACATTGTTACATTTTTACAAATCATGTGAACAAATAATAGTGAAAAAATCACCCCCCATTTCCTATGCTTATAAGCGAGACAAAGGTTATCTTACCCCAACGGTAGCCCTGTACCTCATAAAAGTAGGGTGTCTAATTTCATATTCTATGAAACACCCTCTTGATACTTTTATTTTGCACGAAGATTAAAAAAACAGTTATGCCATGGTCCTTAACTTCTGAGGGAGTTCTTTTGAATTGGAGTTGAAATATAAATTGCTTTTCATTGATATGTTACATGGTTACATGAATAAACATGTGAAATCTTCATAGTGGATTCTGCTACAGATCCAACAAATCAAAACTTTTCTTTCCTCTAAAGAATGCCAAATGTGTTGAAATTTTTTGGTTTAAATAAGCAGAAAAAACAAACTTGAAAAATTACGGTGAAAATTAAACGCTTTTATATATAGCAGTTAACTAAGTATGATAGGTTTAGGCTTACATCTTATTAAATATAGTATACTTAAGGTCCTTTATGATAAATATGTTTATGGTATTTCAGACTGTCCATGCACTGATGTATATGTAGATAACTTTGTGAATTACCACTAATAAAATTTAAATTTCCAGGCTAGTTAACCTTTATTACCTAGCTTATTTCTAAGCGGCCTTACCATTTTTGTGCTTGAGTTTACTTAAGTAATGCCTAGTAAATTAACTAACTTAATAATATCAGGCCATGCAGATGACAATACTTCACATATTATAAACATTTACAAAAACTATTTTAAACCCTAGTATAAATTTATAGTTACTCACTCTTCTGGCTTACCTGTGCTTTCCTGAACTTATTTAATGTGACCATCTTTTTATTTCCATCTATTGACATAATGTGGAACAGAAGATTATACTTACAAACAATAAATGCTATCTTTCTAAGTTTTTTAATGTTTTGGTTATAAAAAGTACATTATTAGATAGTTAATCTACTTTGAGTAAAAACATATTCTTTAAAGTTTATATAGTTTTCCAAAAGATTTGTCTTTGAATATGCTACCTCCAATGTGATTGACTCACAAAATGATGCTATTTTAAAAATAATGTTAAATAACAGTAATTACCAGGTCTATTTTGATTTTGATATAGGATAAAAACTTATTATTTAAGAAAGTATTCTTTTTTACAGGTAGCGTTTTAATGATTAACGTTGCTAATGTGACAGAAGCTTTAAGCATTATTAAACAGATTGTTTATTAAACAAATCAAATATAATTATTAATGACACATTCCTCAGATTTTTCTATATTAAAAGGAAAAGTCTCAAATGCATTAAAAGATGGGGGTAAGGGAGGCGCCAGCAAATTATTGTTTAAATTTATGAAGAGAAACATTCTTCAGTGAAAGAATAAAGTGAAATAATGTGTATTTTCTGAATCTGTGCCTTGCTCTCTTAAGAGTTTTTCTTTCCGACCCAACATGCATTCCGCTCCTCTTACTACGCTACCTTTCTTCTTCCTGCTACAACCCAGGTAGTACTGGAGGTGTTCACAGCCAAGTTTCCCCGAGGAAAGATCTAGGCAACGGAGGAAGGATGAGTACAGCTGTTCCTCCAGGAGTCCTCAGACGGCTTCGGCCAACACGTTTAATCAGGGAGAGAGAGAACGAACGTCTCGCTTCCTCCGTTCTGCTCCCTCTTCTTCCCCGTTCCCCCCTGTGTCCCTTCATTCCCATAGATACTGTCAGAGCATCGGGCATGTGCCAGGAAGCTGGGGAAAACAGAAATGAGAAAGACAGAGATCTGACCGCCGGGAGTTCGAACCGCTGTTACATTCTTGGGGGCCATCAGGGAGGAATCGAGCCTAGTGTAAATTAAAAGTCCTTAAGGCTCTGTCTTTGAAAAATAAATGTCATATAAGCAAAACTATTAGTTTCTTCAATAATGACTCCTGGAGGGAGGCAGTGTTTCGGGGCCTCTTCCTCTTACTGATTGTTCTTTTCCTTCTCACCCAGAACCCCTTTTTAGAAGTCAAGGTGACAGACACACCGAAAAGGTCCAGGAGAGATTTTGGGCTGGACTGTGACGAGCACTCCACAGAGTCTCGGTGCTGTCGCTACCCCCTGACCGTGGACTTTGAAGCTTTTGGATGGGATTGGATTATTGCGCCCAAAAGATACAAGGCCAATTACTGCTCTGGAGAGTGTGAATTTGTGTTTTTACAGAAATATCCCCATACTCACCTTGTACACCAGGCAAACCCCAGAGGCTCGGCAGGCCCCTGCTGTACCCCCACAAAGATGTCGCCCATTAATATGCTATATTTTAATGGCAAAGAACAAATAATATACGGGAAGATTCCAGCCATGGTGGTAGATCGCTGTGGGTGCTCATGAGATGTTTGCTTGGTTCCTAACTTCCGAGACCACGGAAGGCCTTCCCCTCAACAATTTCGAAACTGTGAAATGATGTCCACGGGCTATAAGCCGAGAGTATGCTACAGTCACTTACGCACAAGCTCAGTAAATGGACTAAAAGAGAGAGAATGTATGCAATGGTTGCCATTTAACCATCAGAATAAATCACACGATAACCAGCCTTAAAGATTTCCAGGGTTTTTGAACGAGGAGATCAAATTACGTTTATGTTCGTATATATTACAGCACATCCAGGTAAATGAAGCAATTCTCCTTGTGTTCTGGTGAATTAAGGGAGGAAGCTTCAAAGCCTATTTCTTTACAGCATCATTTAATATCTACAGAAAAACCTATAGTATTGGTAAAATGCAGGATTGTTATATACCATCATTTGAATCATCCTTAAACACTTGAATTTATATTGTATGATAGCATAGTTGGTAAGATGAATTCCACAAAACTAGGGATGGTCCCCCATTTGTAAGTCCCCGTCCCTGTTGTGATCGGTACAGTACATTAACAGTCCATGCCAGTGGTGCTAATACGATATGCCGAATGGCTGATATTATCAGGTTTGTCAAATAAAAAACATTCAGTAAAATAATAAGTTTCTCCTTTCTTAAGGTGCACTTTTCACACACCTCCAAATGGGGAGTGGATTTTCTTTAATGAAAGAAAAATCATTTTTCTAGAGGTCAGCATTCAATTCTGTAGCATACTTGAAGAAACTGTGTTATCTTAAAAGGCAGCCAAAAGTATTCATTTTTAATCAGGATTTCTGAATTACAGCCTGCCTTTGCAACACTGCAGTTCTTATGATAAAATAATGGAAATGGCTGATTCTATCAATATTGTATAAAAAGACTTTGAAACAATTGCATTTATGTAATATGTATACAAAATTGTTTTGTAAATAAGTGTCTCCTTTTTTATTTACTTTGGTATATTTTTATGGTAAGCACATTTCAAATTAAGTATTAAGGCACAAAAATATGTCATGTATCACAGAAAAGCAACTGCTTATATTTCAGAGCAAATTAGCAGATTAAATAGTGGTCTTAAAACTCCATATGCTAATGGTTAGATGGTTATATTACAATCATTTTATATTTTTTTACATTATTAACATTCACTTACAGATTCATGATGGCTGTATCACGTGAATGTGAAATTTCAATGGTTTACTGTCATTGTATTCAAATCTCAACGTTCCATTATTATAATACTCATATTATTAAACATCCCCAAATGGTTTAACTCTATTATCTCAAATGCAAAATAATAAACTGATGATATCTTAACAAGAATTGTTAATCTTATTTTATAATTTGATAATGAAATATTTCTGCATATATTTACTTCTATTTTGTAAATCAGGATTTTGTTAATCAAATTCACTGTACTTATGACTAAGTGAAATTATTTCTTACACTTAATGTGTAGAAACAATATAAATTATATTAAAGTGATTTCACCTTTTTTGAAAGATACAACAGTTTTATGTTATAATGACTAATTCTGGATTTCTGACTTCACTTTTAGCATAAAAGTTTGGTTTGGGAATTTCAGGTCCGCTACTAGAGTTCTCATGAGTGAAATTCTTGTTAAACTGGTTCTAGTTAAGTTGCTTTAAATGTATGAAAGCAAGGACTAGTTATACTTGCTTCATTTCTCTTTATCTTGACCTGAAAACTATTTATATGTTTTCATAGGTTCAATTTCCAAATGCATTGCAGTTGGCAAGGGTATATAGTCCTAGAGTTACAAGTTACAAATCACAGGGACACGGGGAAGCTGCATTTTTTTCTTAGCACTTAATGATACTGGCACATTTATCTGAGCTTTGAGGGCATAGTTTTCAAATTAAATTGATAAACAATTATAAAGTATCTAGAAATTCTTAAGTGTAACATTGTATATAATGTCTTTGAAGTGGACTCTCTTCACTACTTATCAGTTTAGTAACTTAGCTATAAAGCAGTCACTAAATCTAATGGAAGAGGTTATTAAAATTCTACCTAGTGTATGGCTCCTAAATAAGTAATTTATAATTAATATAAATGTGATTTTTAACCATCAATGATATTACAGCTATTTACACTCATACAAACTAAGTGTAGTACTTTTTCTAGTTTTAATACTGAGACATTTAGCATCGACGGGTCTGGAGCTGTCTCTGTGAATGGGACCAACGATGAGGACGAGGGGCCGCTTCGAATCACACAAACTAGAAGCTACTTCTAGGGTCATGAATACACCTGATCCAGAAGTCTGCGTCAGTAGGCCCATGAGCATACCTTAGGCTCTGGAGGACAAATAACTGCGGACTTTGACTCTGCGGTGTGAGGAAGGAGCACCCTCATTTTCTAGACCCCGTTACCGAACTCCCTGATCTTTACACTCAGCCTTCCCGTGCAGCCCTAGGATCTCATCACCAATTTCACCATGTGGTAGTCCTCTTGAAACCCATATGACCATGAAAGAAAACATCAGGACCAATGTCTTTTGTGACAGGACCTGTCACAAAAGGCATTTTCTTTTCTATTTTGCCTATGTCCCAGAAATGGCAAGTGTACTCATCACTTTCATTGAAGTACCCCAAGAATATTCACTTATATCATACTAATCTCTGGGATTTTCAGAAAACACCATGTGAAGTTTGATGTGGTGCATCAGTTTTAACATTCTGACTATTTTGTAATATTTCTCTTACTTCCCACTAACCTATACTAGTCAAAAATACATATATAAATATAACAGCAAAACCTCCCAAACTCTACACATTTTTTAAAAGATTTGGATTAATTTACTTACTTGTTGGGGTGGTGTGGGAGAGAGAGCATGAGCAGGAAGCAGCAGGCACAGGGAGAAGCAGGCTCCCCACTGGGCAGGGAGTCCAATGCCAAACTCGATCCCAGGACCCTGGAATCATGACCTGAGCCAAAGGCAGGCACTGAACCCACTGAGCCACCCACGCATCCCTACTCTACTCTTTTTGCATTCAGTTTGGTTTTTGCACTTTTGTATAGAACCCGTTTTCTTTAAAAAAAAAGAAAAAGGCAGTAATTTTATATTGACAGTAATTAAATGAGAACTAAATTATTCTATCCCCCAAATGAGAACAAATTCATTTCACTTTAAACCATGACAGACACATTTTAGGATGCAATGATCCTTTTGGAATCTGTTGAAAACTAAAGACAGTCTCAGGAGAAGAAATAAAACTCACAGTTTTGCATAGAGTTTCAGGGAATTTAGGGCCTTCATAGAATGTGTTCATAGAACCTGGTTTACAAACTCTTGTATTTTTCTTCTGAAGACAAAAATTATTTTTCCTGAAATAATACAATATATTTATAATGACTGCTTCCCAATTAATGAGCTTTATCATTAAACAATTTGGGTGTTGAAGGAAAATAAATTTCAAATCAATGTGGATGTCTTAACATGGCTAAGAAGCCTTACTATATACCAAAACATTTTGTTCTTAAAGATCATCCAAACACCAACTGACAACTCTGTGATAGATTAAACTAGACAACTAAATAAAAAGACTTCAAAGTATGACATCATATTTATGTGTCAAAAACGAAACCAGGCTATCATCAAGGTTACTGATGTGGGGGTGTCTGAATTAAGAGGGTATGAGACGATAATATTTACTGAGCACCAGAAGTGTGCCAGACCCTTTCGTGACATGCTCCGCATGCAAGACATTGTTGTTCCCAGTTCGCAGATGAGAACTTTGAGAAACCGTGACAATGGGACGGATCTCAGTGAGCAGCCTGGGTGTGAACTAAGCGCAGTTTGACACAACGATTCGTTACTCTGGTTCTAATTCTTCACCAAGCCCTAATGGAAGAATGAAACCATATTTGTTAATGCTTATATTTTGGAATGTATCCTTACTGGATTCTGCATTGGTTTCTGCCAAACGTTGTGTGGCCGCATTATAGTAAGAGAAGGTGAAGTTGGTTTTAACAAGAAGGAGCACGAAGAGAGGATGACGACCGAAGAAGAAGAATGTGCATACGGAGATGGAAATGGGTCAGCGTCATAGGATAGGAGACCTGGAACAGGTCTTAGAGATCATCTAATTTACATAAAATTGAATTGAGGTCTAGGGAGAGGGTTGCCCAAAATTATGAAGAGGATTGGTTCAGGAACTGAGATAAAAGCTCTAAAATGCTAGACAAGAGTGCATGGTGGCTAAGATTGAGAAGAATGATTTCAAAGGACAAAATGCAGGAAAGTTAAAAACAAAAACAAAAAAGCTCCGAGTCATGGTCGGTTAGCTGGGAAAATCCAACATAAGACATTAAATAAATGTTCATATGATTATCATGATCTACATCTATTGAAACAAATCTTTTATCAACTTGGAGATTTTCTTGGACAGATAGACCCTAAGGGGAAATCTATGGTCAGATGCACCTAAAACCATTAGTTTATTGCATATAGTAACAAAAAGTTAAAAGTAATAATGTATTAATAATTAAATTTTCAAAGTGCTTTCACATTAATGATGTAATGTTGAAAGTTCAGTATTATTATGGTCATATTCGTTTCAAAAAAGGAATTGAGGCTAAACAAATTAAACTGCCCAAGGAAACAGCATTTATATTTAATATTAATTATATAGGAAATAGAAATCCAGATCCCTTACACTTTTTTGATCATTTATTCCAATATTACTTATTAAAAAGGTAGCATGATAAAAATTCATTTAAATATCAGATGCTCACTTTTTAAAATAAGACACATGAATATTGCCCTATAATATATTTAAGAAATTAAACCATAGTCTAAAATGTGATATGCAATCATTACTTGCCTGGCATGTAAGGAATAGTGTTGAAATTCTCATTCCCATGATCATTCAGTTCTAGTTTATACACTGTGAAACAGATCAGAGTAAACTATACTCATTTTGGTCATTCCTATATAAGATCTCAAGCAATGCAAAATGGTACTAAATTTAGTTCATTCATGTCCAGATGGAATTTCACAGAGAATGTCTTTGGGAAATGAATACATTTTAATTAGATAGCATGCATGGTTTATAGCAAATTATCTTTGTTGTCACTTAAATACTAAATGGAGGGAACACTTACATATATTTTACTAGATTACCTATCAAAATAACTCAATAAATATTATATTCTATCAAGAATACAGGATTCTCTTGGAATATGATTTTATATATGAAGTTGCCTCTTTTACCTGACAGGCATAAAATGTATATGAATAATGACAAATAACTCCTTAATAATCTGCTATAAAATTTAAATAGTTCACTTCAGCTATGGTTTAACATTACACTAAATATTCCTGATACAGAAATACATAGCTTGGTAATGAAGCAAAGATGTACATGCTTAGTTTTCATTGATTCCAGATTTGGATTATTATAAGATAGAAAAGTTTTTAACAATGTAATGCTATTATGTCAGCTCCATAATTAAGGTAATTTTTACTTAAATACACACATATATATGTACTTTCTTAAAAAATTGACTTCAACCAAATTTTATTTTATTATTTCTACATATGCACTCTAGGCAAAAAAATCTATTCACTGGATTTAAATTATAGAAATCTAAAACATATTCTCCTAGATTCTGATATTAAGAAGATCTGTTGAAAAGTTCTCCTGAGAAGGAACAACAGATAAACTTGATTCAATTAATCATAAAAGTAACTTTAAACCAAAAATTATAAATAGATTAAGCTACTAAATAACATCTTTAATTTATATTATTAACCATTCAAGATTATTCTATTAAGAAAACCTTTTCCCAATAAATGTTATGCCTTTTTTTTTCCCCCTAACGTCTTATGAAGGACCCTATTCAGAACAAAATTTGATTATGCGGTTTTGGCCACGGATCCTCCACAAGACTGTCCCAGATCCGCTCCCACGGACACTAACTCCAACTAAGAAGCCAAACGTCTCTTGGCTCTATTCCCATGGAACTCAGAATTTTGGCATCCTCCACCAGCCAAAAACAAAACATGTCAATACAAGGACATTTGCCTACATCATGACATCAGATCCTCATAATACTGAGACAGAATTCTGAAAGTAAAAATCAGGCATAAAACACCACTTTACTGAGCACACTGAAGTGACTGTGGGAGAAAATCCAAATTGTGAAATGGAAACAATCAGGCAGTCATTGAGGCAACTGCTTGGCTCCAAGCTCCAAGAATATCTTCCTGAAAAGCTTCATACTTCTCAGCAACTCAAGTAATGGCATGAGTTATATGGCTGCCGGTACCCCAAGTGAAGAATTCTATTAAGGAGACTCAGGTCATCTTGGGCTCTGAACCAGCCCAGTCACCATGGGATCGATTATAGCAAAAAAGAGTAGGTGAGGGTAGTCCTCCATACTTGTAGATGTGCCTTGGTCACCAGCAAAGTCTTAGTCCCAAAGACTAGAATCTACCATGACCTGTGTCTTAAAGCAAACTTACAGCTCCAGAGTCAGACAGGATTCTGAGGATGTTGTATAGGACTGGTGAAAATCTATCTAGAGTCCCATCTACTCATAGGTCAAGATTCATTCCGGGGGCACCTGGGTGGCTCAGTGGGTTGGGCCTCTGCCTTCGGCTGGGGTCATGGTCTCAGGGTCCCGGGATCAAGCCCCGCATCGGGCTCTCTGCTCAGTGGGGACCCTGCTTCTCCCTCTCTCGTTGCCTGCCTCTTAGCCAGCTTGTGATCTCTCACTCTGTCAAAGAAATGAATAAAATCTTTAAAAAAAAGATGCATTCCGAAAATATGACTGAAATATTGAAAGTGGGACTCTCCTGGGAGAAATAGCCCTGTGACTGTAGTGTGAACAGACCTCTCTTGCTTGCTGATAAATGTGGATAGACTATCAATAGTGAGACTTATGTTGACCAGATGTTTGACCAAAGATTCCGGGTACTGGCCAAAGACAGCATGCCATTTCAGGACAGAATGTATGTTAGAGCCTTGATTTTGGCTTTATATCTGTTGATACAACATACACTTTGTTGACACAATGCATGTATTTGTTGACCAGGTATATTACCTGGTTATATATTCTATTCAGTGTGGAAATAAATAAACCAACCAAGAAATGGGATCTTGGACAAGAAACAGGAGCATTTATTTTCAAGAAGAAAGGATATTGTATAGACATTATTATGTCCATTTTTAAAGTAAAGAATTTGGGTTCATAGAAGCTCGTGACTAAGACAAGTGTATACGTGATGGAAGAAATACAAATGTAAATATGGTGTATAATTTTTTAATCATTAGTTCTGAAATGAATTAGACTAAAAAGACTAATGACTAAAGCTCTCTCTTCTCATCAAATTCACTCCTGTCATCAGCTCATGAGATCTTTATGTGAGAAGATAAAGTAATAGGTTCTGGCTGACTCAATCTTTCTATTTATGCTTTCTACTTCATACCTGACCTCTAGACTCTTGAATTTAAAATTCTAATACTAAATACTTGCTATCTTTTTTTTCTTTTTTCTGATTCTAATCTGAAAAGTATCCTCTGGAAAATGTTACCTTTCAATAAATCACAGTGTTCATTCTCACTAATAATTAAAATTTAAATTAGAATTACTTACTACCCTTTCATTTACAAATGCAGTACATTTTTATAATACTATCTAGCATTATTAGTAAGGGTGATCAGAAGGGAACGCTACACACATTACCTGACCAGTTGCCTTCCAATATTTAAAAAAAAAAACCCTTGAAGTTTCTGTGCATTGATTTTATTTCTAAAATTTTAGCCATAGAAAATCAAGGTAAAAACATTTATGTAAAATCACAATCTTATTATTTAAAAAAATTGGAACAACAGGATATGGTTACATTGATTATGATAGCTTTTGTAATAGCATACTCAAATTTAAAGACTATATGTATAGATGTACACATGATATATGTATATACACACACATTTATTTATTTAAAATGCTTTCAGCTGCAAATAACAAAAAACCCCAATTCAAAAATGGCTGAAGTAGTAGAAAATGTAGTCTCTTATGTAACTCTAAGGGCGGGTGTAAGGCAGCCCTAGGTACTGTGAGATCAGCAGCTCAGAAATGTCAGTGAGGACTTGGATCACTCTGTTGCCCTCAGAGAGTCTGCGGGTCCCTCAGGCTGTTGCCCTTTAGGGCTGCGTTTCCTTGACAATGTCCAGGTCCACTGAAGGAAGAGAGCCACATCTCCTCGGTGTGTGTGTGTGTGTGTATGAAAATATCTTTTTGCAGAGTCAAAGGATAAGATTATCATTAATTTTAATAGATATTGCCCATTTGTGCTCTCTAGAGGTTGTACCAATTCATCTTTCTGTTAACAAGGCATGAGATCCCCTACTTTCCCGCACCTTCCTCATTCCTACTTCTAGTCTGGTGGGTGGAAAATGGTCTCTGATCATGATGTTCGCCGCATTTTTCGAGCATATTCGTCTTTTCACGTTTAAGCACCATCTGTACTTCCTTCCCTGTTAACTGTTTGCTTTTGTCCTTTGCTCATTTTTTATTAGGTTGGGATTTTTAAAAAATCTACGTATTAAGAAATTAGGTACAACTATTTCAGATGTTCACTTGTCTTTTAACTTTATGATTTCTTGTGTGTCCTAATACAGAATTTAAAATATTTATATGATGTCACATATTTTAGTCTTTTTTATGGCTTCCATCTTTGTGTCATGGGAAGACGTTTTCTACTATGCCTCTATACTTTAGAATGTATCTTATATTTTCTTCTAATATTTTTATGGCTTATTTACTTTAAAAAAAAATCTCTATTTAAAAAAAAAGATTTGTTGATTTATTTATTTGTCAGAGAGATGCCAGCACAAGCAGTGGGGGGCAGCAGGCAGAGGGAGAAGCGGACTTCCCACTAAGGAGGGAACCCGATGTGGGACTCAGTCCCAGGACCCCGGGATCATGACCTGAGCTGAAGACAGAGGCTCAGCTGACTGAGACTCCCAGGCATCCTGACTTTGAAAATCTTTAATCCACCCCAGTCCACTCGGTCATAGTGTCCAATTTATTTTTCTTCCGATGATTATCCATTTATCCCCATTTATCATCCTGTCTTCCCATGATTGTGACTGGAAATGTGGACTGATGCGTAATGGACACTTATCCTGACCGCATGGATCCTTAGATCCCCAAAGTGCTTTTCATAAAACTGAGCAATAACACAGGAAGCCTAAGGGTCAAATCAGGAAACCTCTTGAAATCTAACCACAACCAGCACAGATGAAAGTTACCATCACTAGTTGGTAACAGTGTTTCTGTCCAATCCGGAAAATGACCAGCCACAGCCCTTCTCACATTCCATTTATTCTATCAATAATTGTATAATACTTCCTACTTTATGTTAGGTGGGGGATAGTTAGCCCACAACAACCAAGTCCTTCCAGGGCAGTGTCCCTTACTTCCACCGATGCCAAGCCAAGGTCTCTTTCTCCCAGGCCTCCAGAGGAAAAAAAAATTACACGTTTTTTCTCCCCCAAAGTCACAAAGCTTCTCCTCAGTTACACAACCCAATATATCATTCAGCTTCCCAAAGGAGCAATGTTTTCCCCCAACTATTATGAGAAAAGGAAGGAATGAAAATAATTCAGAATGTCCCTGGTACTTTGTCTCCAAGATAACATCAATTCTGTTCCTATTTGTATGATATCCTATCAGATTTTACCTGTTCGTTGAGTCCTAGATCCTACTGCAGGAGCTGAGAGAGGAGAGAAGCATAAATCCTGCCTCTCACTCAAGGAACTCACAGTCTAGTGAGGCAGAAAAGCAAACAGTCAAATTTAATAAAATGTGACAAATGGTTTACACCGGATGCTGTGGGAGAGGACAGGAGAGTCACCTCAGCCATACTGGGAGTTCGCTGAAGACTCAAAGCAGGAGGAGATGTTATCAATGTCTTTAATAATGAATAAAAGTTGGTGGACGAGTAAGGAGCAGGAATAAATGAGGAAGAAGGAAGAAGGGCATTCCAAACCAACCCCGCCCCCCATACACAGGGCACATAAATGCAGTCATAAAAGAGCTTGATGCCTTCTGGCTGGAGGGGTAGGGCCTCAGGCAGTGACAAGCACTGAGGCTCTAAGGGTAGACTGAGAGCCAGTACATTCCTTGTATATCTTCTTAAGTAGTTTGTGCTTTGAAATGGTCCATGATAAGACCTAGCAAAACACTTTAATCAGGAAGCAAAAAGGTTAGATGTAAATTTTAAAAACCCACTTCAAAAAAGGTATTTTAACCTTTTTTTGTGCCAAGGTCCCTGTGATATCTGATGAAACCTGTATATCCCTTCTCAAAATAATGGTTTAAATTGAAAACATATTTTAAATGTGATATAATAAAACCTGATAGTATAAAAACTTAATAAAATAACAATATCTAGTCGTGATTTAAATAACCACTAGTTTAAAAGTAGTTATGAGCATAAATGAGATATGTGCGTTCATGAGATTTCACATGAAATATGTGTGATTTCTGTTGGTGACATGGTCACAGACATTAAGGGTACTTTTGTGTTTTCAAGCCTACATGCAGAATGGGGAAAAATGCCAAATTTCAGTTAAATAGCAGCTAAAATAAAGATGTAATTTTTCCCACCCAATTCTCACATTCCCCGAATTCTATATAACAGTACAAATGAAGAAGTCCAGAGGTAGAAATAGGGATAATAAATTCCATTAGAAGTCTATTTTACTGGCCTAGAGGAGAAGCAATGATGGTCTGAATATTAAGAGCTGATATTAATTGAGCAATTACTATGCTGAAGGCACTGTTCAAAATACTGTTCATGACGACCTCATCTGCAGCGCGGGCTGCTCTGAATCGACATTTTCCAAGTAAAGAAACTGAGGCGCAGAGAGCGAAGGGGCGTCATTCATTTCCCAGAGCGGGTGAGTTAGCAGAGCCGCATTTCGAGCCGAGGTAGTGTGACTCGGAGCTTTCCTCTTACCCGCGACCGGGGCAGTCACAGTCGTGGTGAAGGGCGTCCTGGAAGCATGTGAGAAGCAGAGTGAGCCCCGCGGAAGCGCGGAGAGAGGGATCTCCCGAGAGGCCAGTGCAAGCGCAGGCACCGTCCAAGTGTTGCCAACCATTGTTTCCTTCTTGGTAATTCTGCCCCATCCTCTCCCAGGAGACTTTTGGTCCCCGAGGGTCACCCGCGAGGCTCATTGCCCCTGGGAAGGTAGAGAAAACTCGAACTAGGAAATTGAGATGTAGTACTTCTTTTTTTTCCTGGGCAGATGGCGGAGACAGAAAGTAGGAGAGTGATACACCCGGGTATCCTTGCTCCCGTTTGGGGTCAAAATTTGGCTGAGAGAAGTACGTAGGGGAGAAAAATACAGACAAATGTAGGAGCATCCAAGAATCGCAGGGCTGGTGTCCTGGTTCCTGGGTAGCAAGACCAGTGAGGAACCTTTACGCGGCGCCCCGGGCTGGGAGATGGGCCTGACCTAACGCGCTGCTGGAGCGGCTGAGCCGCGGTGACCGGGAAGGCCGCTACGGCTCCGGCCGTCTCCGGGGGTCCGGGACGCTCCAGTTCCCGAGAAAGTGTCGAAGAGCCAAAGGTCTCCAAGGGGCGACAGCACGTTGAAGGGCTGCGGGGTGCGGACGGGATGACAACGCCCGGGACCGGTCACCGGAGGCGACGGTGCGCCCGTCGGCAGCACGTGTCCGCGCAACGCTCCGAAATTAGGTGACATCAGCGACGTCTGGGGCTGCCGGACAGCGGATGCTCCGTCACCAGGAGCCCGGCCGGATTCCGACGGAGGCAGCGGAGGAACTGATGACGCCCTTAGACCGACGAACGGACACTCCGGCAGGAAGGCCTCGCGCAGCGCCAGGAAGCCGGGTGAGCTGTCCGGCTCCGGACTCCTGCGGAAAGCGCAGTGGGGGTCGGAGAGAAACATTCGGGTGCGAGGAACGCGACCGAGGTGTGAGAGACCCAGACCGGATTCTTCCAGACCATGTCTAATTCGTTTTCGTTTTTTAAATTGTGGTTAAAAAATCATGACATCAACTTCACTATCCACCATCCTTAACTGTGCATTTTAGTAAGGTCGGCCGCACCCGCCCGCGCAGCGGCTCCCGACGACTCTGTCACTGCGCGGGCCGGAGCCGTGGTCACTGCGCGGGCCGGAGCCGTGGACACTGCGCGGACCGGAGCCGTGGTCACTGCGCTGACCGGAGCCGTGGACACTGCGCGGACCGGAGCCGTGGTCACTGCGCGGACCGGAGCCGTGGTCACTGCGCGGACCGGAGCCGTGGACACTGCGCGGACCGGAGCCGTGGACACTGCGCGGACCGGAGCCGTGGTCACTGCGCGGACCGGAGCCGTGGACACTGCGCGGACCGGAGCCGTGGACACTGCGCGGACCGGAGCCGTGGTCACTGCGCGGACGGGGACCGTGGTCACTGCGCGGACGGGGACCGTGGACACTGCGCGGACCGGAGCCGTGGTCACTGCGCGGACCGGAGCCGTGGACACTGCGCGGACCGGAGCCGTGGTCACTGCGCGGACGGGGACCGTGGTCACTGCGCGGACCGGAGCCGTGGTCACTGCGCGGACCGGAGCCGTGGTCACTGCGCGGACGGGGACCGTGGTCACTGCGCGGACCGGAGCCGTGGTCACTGCGCGGACCGGAGCCGTGGTCACTGCGCGGACCGGAGCCGTGGTCACTGCGCGGACGGGGACCGTGGTCACTGCGCGGACGGGGACCGTGGACACTGCGCGGACCGGGACCGTGGACACTGCACCGACCGGAGCCGTGGTCACTGCGCGAACTGGAGCCGTGGTCACTGCGCTGACCGGAGCCGTTGACACTGCGCGGACCGGAGCGGTGGTCACTGCGCGGACCGGAGCCGTGGACACTGCATAGACCCGGACCGTGCACACACGCGGCTGCCCTCCCGCCCCCGCCAGCACCCGCGGCAGCTCCGGGCCGACACTGTTCTGCATCGTGTTTCCGAGTTGGACAACTTTATTTTATTTTTAAAAAATCGTAAGTAGGCTCCATGCCCAGCGGGGAGACCCGCATGGGGCCTACACGGAAGACCCTTCCGAGCCGGTGACACGAGGTTTCGGCCTCGCGGACGCGGGGCCGCCCAGGGCGCCCAGCGGGAGGGCGCCTCCGCGGGCTCAGCCGCAGCCTGGGGCCGGCCGCGGGGTCAGCGTCGGTCCGCGGCGCCCGCGGGGTCAGCGTCGGTCGGCGGCGCCCGCGGGGTCAGCGTCGGTCGGCGGCGCCCGCGGGGTCAGCGTCGGTCGGCGGCGCCCGCGGCTGCCCCGCGGCTCGCGGTCCGGCTCTGGAACGTCCGTCGCCCGCACAGCCGCAGGCGTCCCCTCCGTCCGGCTCCGACCCGCCTCTAACACCCCGTATCCAGGGCCTCCCCCTCCGAGAAGTCCCCATACTTTGAAAATTCAGAGTCCAAGCAAAGGGACACGCTCTTCCCAACTGGCACGGCATTTCTTGTTTCTCTTTTCTTTTTTCTTCCTAGTTTCTGGCGCTCAGCTCCGGCCGACTGCGACCTCGGATCTGGGATTCACCATCACGTCCCGGTGCGGGCTGAGCTGCGGCGCCTCAGGTGCTGGACGACTCCAGCATTCGCTGCAAATAAATATGACTGTGAGACGGCGTCCAGCTCCCAGTATGGGCAGCTGCGGCAAAGAACCCCATCAAGGTTTAGAAACCCGACGAAACCAAGTCCTCTTCCTCTGGGGGCGGACTTCAGGGCTGCCTGCCCCCGGGGGGTTGAGTCATTTCAGGTCTCACTGGAACTTGCCCAGTTCAAGGAATCATCAATAACGTCCTCCTCGAGCAGCTAGTTGGCTTTCTCTGAGAATAAAATGAGACCTTATACGTTCTTGGCTGAGAGTTTAACTGCTGTGTTGTGCTATAAATTTCAAAGATAGTTATATAATTTTTTTTAATTGCCAAAATTTGTTTAATAGCCAAGAGTAATTCCTGTGCACTTACATCACATAGTGGATAAAGCTTGCACCTTGCTAAAGTTGTCCGTGTACGTGGTCTTCTAGGAAACTGTTCCAGCAGTTTTCATCTGTTATGCTTAAAGAATGCACTAGATAGAGATCTAGCACAGGACCTCATAGTCTGTGGCACTCAGTTAAACGTAGTCGAAATGAGATGTTTATAATATCTTATCTGAATCTATTCTACACCCTATCAAAGCAAGAATAAATAAACTACCTTTAATTTTCTAGTGAAACTGAAAATATGTCATAGTCTCAAATCAGGATTTTTCAAAACTCTGATGACCAGAAAAAAGGGCCCTTGAGAATCTGGAACTCCTAACTTAAAGTATTTCGCCAAGTCAAAAGATAATGTTCTAGGATGCCATTGCTTATACTTCCTTTCCAAAATACTTAATGACAATGATACTTTTCCATTTTAAAAAGAACCTATTTTAACCCTACGTATAAGATGTGTTTCTTCTTCAGTGGCGGCTTCATTTGATCAGAAAAAATGAATGTTCTGGAATCTGTAGTCTTGTAAGATACAGCCTGACTTAAGCCCCGACTTTGCTAAATCCAAACACTCTGCAAGGATCAAGTCAGCCGCACTGCGCCATGGCCCACTGCCACACTGTGATTTGGGAGCACATGGTTGGCAGGGCTGTCCCGTGGTCTGTCCAAGAGAACTCTCGCCAGGATCTTGCCAGCAGTAAGCAGCAAGATGTCTTGATAGTTGCCTCAGTGCATCTTATTTCTTTGAGTAATAAAAATAACCAAGTACTTGAGATCAAAGATTTATTAGGAACAGAAATTTAAAACTCCAAAATTTAGAGCTTTCTTAGTTTGAAATTTCACACTGATGTTCACTGAATTTTTCACTGAAACAGTGAGGCCACTTTGGAAAACAGTTTGGCCATTTCTTATAAAAATAAACATGCCCACTCTTTGACCTAGCAATCCCACACCTATGTATTTACCCAAGAGAAAGAAATACATGTATCTACAGGAAAGACTGTATGCAAATATTTAAAGTGGTTTCCCTCATAATAGCTTAAAACAGGAACCAATCTAAAGTTCATCATCTGTTGAATAAACAAACTGTGGTACATCCATAAACTAGAGGAAAATAGAACAATTACTGATACATGCAACAGCATGGGGAATCTCAGAAGCTTTAGATCTAACCGAAGAGGCCGGACACAAAAGCCTCCATATTGTTTGAATCTATTTCTTTCTTCCTTTCTTTCTTTCTTTTTTTTTTTTTTAAGATTTTATTTATTTATTTGACACAGAGAGAGATCACAAGGCAGAGACGCAGGCAGAGAGAGAGGAAGGAGGCTCCCTGCTGAGCAGAGAACCTGTTGTGGGGCTCCATCCTAGCACCCTGGAATCATGACCTGAGCCAAAGGCGGAGGCCCAACGCACTGAGCCACCCAGGTGCCCCTGTTTGAATCTATTTCTATGGACATTCCAGACAAAGACAAAACTCTAGTGACAGAAACGAATCAGTAGTTGCCTGAAGGTGGGGACGGGAAGAAGACCAAGTGGCATGCGGGTAAAGATTCTGTAATAGAAACCATCTGTACCTTGGGCACGCACACGCGTGTATGTTTACCCCAGCTACCCAAACTTTACACTTAAAACTGGGACATCATATGTTATATCAGCAAGTCTGCCTTTAAGAAAATCTGGGGCAGGGACAGCAGGTAGGGGAAGAGATGAAACCAGACTGGCCATGGCTGAAATGTTGGAAGCTGGGCGACGAGTCACAGGGGATGCACTAAACCAGTGTCTCTACTTGTGAATATGTGTGAACTTTTCCATAATTAACAGTCAACCATTTATTTTTGCACCGTAGGTTGCTAGGTTCGTGCTTCTTACAACCCTCTGACCATCTTGCCCCACTTTTCCTTGAAGAATAAAGCTCATGGAACTTCATGCAACTGATCAAAGAAAAAAGTCCATTAGCTGTTTTTCAACACGTGTACACAAACTAACAATCAGGAAAACTACCTCAAAAGCCATTGTCAGTAAAATCATAGTCAAGGTTTTTTTTTTTTTTTAAGATTTTATTTATTTATTTGACACACAGAGATCACAAGTAGGCAGAGAGGCAGGAAGAGAGAGAGGAGGAAGCAGGCTCCCCGCTGAGCAGAGAGCCCGATGCGGGGCTCGATCCCAGGACCCTGAGATCATGACCTGAGCCGAAGGCAGCAGCTTAACCCACTGAGCCACCCAGGTGCCCCCATAGTCAAGGTTCTTAAAAGCTAAGTTCATTCGAAGCAAAAATACTTAAAAGTGCCTCTACAGATATTTTTCTGGTCTTCTAAAATTCATCGAAGTACATTTCTTTAATCACAACAAACATGAAAAGAATAACTCAACTATTCATTCACTAAACATCGCTACACGCCTACTACACGTTAAACACAGCACAACCTCTCCGCTGAGGAGCCCACAGAGGCAGACACAACAGGCCACAGCACAACCGCTATGGGCGTGGAAAGGAAAGTGAGCGCTCCGGCTGCGTGGGGGACGGACGCGGCCGGAGAGAGGGATGGTGAGAGCGCTAGAAAAGTATCTGCACATACTCCAAATCTAGAAAGAGGAGCTAGAGGTTTCCTTGGCCAGGAGAGACGCGTGGCTGTGAGGGGAGGACAGGCAAGGAGGAAGGAGAAGGAAAGGGAGCGGGTTCCAAGGAGGGGGACAGCACAAGCTAAGGTACAAAGGCAGAAGTACAAAGCGTATTGGAGGACGGCCTGCAGCTGACAGAGATGGCAAAACAAAGCTGAAGAATTCATCTATAATCAGCTCAATCTGTTACTGTCAAGTCTATAAGTCTATGAATTGTGCAGTTGATAAACGCATAATGCTAATAAGTTCATGAATTTATTCCACAAATAGACAAACCGGTGTTGTCCCATGGTCACAAGTCATAACTCTGGCCAGCTAGTCGGCAAAGGTATGCAGTTGCCCTTGAGGCCAGACTGCACTGTGGTGATGTTTGTCGCCTCTACTAGAAAGGCAGTTTAAATCTCAGGTCTCATTAGTTTTGCCAATCAACACACACATTTAAGATTCACTCTGTTTAGCCTTTTCTTAGCAATCTGGGAGGACGTGTAGGAGGGATAATTTGCTAGTTAAACCGAGGACTCCACATAACCATCCACCAAAGAGCACCGAAGAGCCGCACAATCACCTTCCCGCTAGCGAGCCAAGCTTACAATTAACAAAATCATTAGATTATTGTTACAAGTCTGCTTCTTTGTTCCACCTGGCTAAAATCTGGTTGCTGGCGTGGTTCAGGCTAAACTCACATGCAGAGAGCCTCATACCCTCATGATCCTTTATCGAGGAAAGCGAAGTTGTTCTCACTGTATGATACTGGCGAGGATCACCACTTCTCTTTCTCCTCCATCTATTACCAGTTAGGGAGGGTTGAATGGGCTTCTTTTCTTTATGACTCTCTGGTATATAAAGGAATGATCATTTACTTATTTATTTGAGAGAGAGAGAAAGTACACACGTGTGAGTGGGTCAGGGGCAGGGAAAGGTAGAGGGAGGGAAAGAATCTCAAGCTGATTCGGTGGTGGGCACTGAGCCAGACGAGGGGCTCGGTCTCACGACCCTGAGATCATGACCTGAGCCCAAACCGAGAGTCAGACACTTACCCGCCTGCGCCAGCCAGGTGCCCCCAAAGCAATGATATTCTATTGACTTGTTAACTACATTGAAAAATGATCTTTTTCATATTTGGTACAAATTTAACTTTTAGTGATGTAAACTGTTATACATTTAAGAGTATATTGATGTTTCTAAATTTAATTCCAAGGAGAGAATATATTAGAAGAATCCTTGTGGATGATACGTAGTAGCGACTTAATGCTTTATATAATTTAATGACTCAAAAGATAAACAAAACATTTCATCAGGACAAAAAACCCAACACACTCAGGTGTAATAATAAAAGAATCCACTTGGAAAAACACAGATGGTCAACTTTAGGAGTAACGTAATCTGGTCAAAGAGCAGGCCCAAACACACTTCTCTACCACACGAGCAGACTTGAGCCCGTTTAAAAAGGCACATTAGTAGGGGTGAAGGGAGTTCAGGTCAGTTAGTCCTTGGCACCGCAATCAAGATTGCCGGCATAGTTATCAATTAATGTTGCCGTGGTTTCAGCAATGCATGCGCGTGTCAGATGGGAGCCATACCGGGTCTGCCACTATGTCTTACACACGATCCTGAACACCTGTCAGGTCGTGATGGCTTTTCAGTCACTACTGACCCAGGATAAATTTTAACAGGTGACAGGCTTTGGATCAAATTACCAATTCCCCGAGGCATCCAGTCCTCCCAATCCTAAGTATTTTTGGCATGATTTATATGCTCTTTAGCTTCCTCTATAATGTAATTTAGAGTTAGGTCAATTCTAGAACTATTCCTGAAATGTGAGAAAGTACCTAGTGGTCAGTTTTCAAAATCTCCTTACCAGAGAACTATAAACAATAGAACATAAGGGAAAAATGGGTTTTATTATGCCTTTAATGTTTTATTGTGCAAAATAAAAGCAGGCAATTCTATGCTGGTCTCATAAATTAGAAATGAAATTTTAGCAGGCGGTGGATCTAAATGTCTAAGGATAGCTGATTTATAAGGATAAGGTGAAAAGACTTTAGCATGGAATTAGCATGGAATTTTTTAAAAATATTTTATTTATTTTTGTGACAGAGAGATAGTGAGAGAGCACAAGCAGGCAGAGAGGCAGGCAGAGGGAGAAGCAGGCTCTCCACTGAGCGGGGAGTCCAGTGTGGGGCTCGATCCCAGGATCCAAGGATCGTGACCTGAGCTGAAGGCAGAGGCTTAATGGACTGAGCCACCCAGGTGCCCCACAGCATGGAATTTAAGAACTCACACAATCAGGCGCTAGCTTACTTTCCCAGACTTACTTCTCTATGCTGACCTTCCCTACTCCATACCTCATTCTATTAACTACTCAAGTATGCACAGATTCCAGAAAACACCATTTCCACGCCTTCGAGCCTCCACTAATATTGCTCCTTCTGCTTGAGACGCCCAGGCCCCTTCTGCCCAGCAAGATCTTCAAACTTCTGACCCTCACTTCTCTGTCGCAGCAGATGATGACAGCTTTCTCTGTCATGGAGAAAAAACGCCAGTATTCCCTATTTGTACATGCCAGAAAAGTGAGTTATCTTTGGTGGACTCTCTCCTTCACCTTTCCAAACTAGTCCTTCACTAGATCTTAGTGTTCGTGAAATCCCAGAAGCCACCACTTCTTTTCATCCGCACAGCCGTCCCGCCAGCAAAGGCCACCGTCATAGTGCGCCGAGGCAACTACAGGTGAGACCTCTTGGTTGCTCTGCTTGTCTTCCCCTCTGTCTCTGAATCTACATCCGGAAGGAACCAAAGCGCCTCTTCCAAGGCTGATTTTAGAAATCTAGTTCATAATCTTGGCATATTGTGGTGAGCCAAATGTGAAAGCTGAGGTAGAAAATCTAAATTCGGGGCATCTCTGGTAGGAGTTTGATGGAGAGCTGAAGCCTGCGCGAGCAGCTGAACGTGGTTCTGGGCAACTGGTTGTGGGAAATAGGTGTGGGTTTGACTAAATCCTCAAAACAGAATTGGCGACCTGTCACTTTCCTGATGTCAGATGAGCCCTCACATTAGGGTTTACGTTATCTGAACCCATAAGAATGCCAGAGGAGACAATGCAGCAAAAGACGAGACCGAGGTCTGAAATGTGGGAACGCCTGTATTAGGAGAATAGGAAGAGAGACCAGAAAGCCGGCAGTAACAGAAATAGGAGAGCCAAAAAAGTAGTGTGTGTGTGTGTGTTTATTTTTATTACAAAATTGGATAACTCATATATTCTAGAAGACGTAGATCATAGAATTCTAGATTTCAAAAAATACACTTAGATACATCTGGCGATGTGTCTGTACCAGGAAGAGAAAGCGCTATTAAAAACCAGGGGCAAGAATATTGTTAAAGAAGCAAGTACAATAATGCAAGCATGAGGTGATTTTGTACCAAAGAAAATGTAAATATTACAGTATTTCATATTTACATATGTAACGTGGATCTTAAAAATAGAACTCCCAGGCATTTTATTCTATGAACTTATTTTTCTGCAAGGTAAACAGTCTTTCCTTTCATGAAATAATAAATAATTTTTATGACTTTTTTAATCCCTACGAAAATCAAACAATATAGAAAATACAAACTAGCAAATAAAAATCATCTAGAAATTCCCCCTCTACAGCCATGCTGTTAACATTCCTCTAGAAACGTATATTCTTCCTACACACACACACACACACACACACACACACTGCTACATATGTAGGCAATATGGTCAGCAAGCTACGAGGTGGCTGCCTGTTTCCATAAATAAAGATTTATTGGAGCCATAACCACGCTCACCTCTTTACAGCCTGTCCGTGGCTACCTCTGTACAACAGAAGAATTGTATCATATGACAGAGACTATATGACCCACGAAACTTAAAATATTTACTCCCTGGCCTTTTATAGCAAAAGTTTTCCAACCTTGATAGGCAGAATCATATTACACATGCTATATTGTAACCTGGTTTTTCACTCAACAGCATGTCATTAAAATTTCTATAGATCCGTAAATATAGACCATCATTTTAATGGACACATGGCATTCCATCATATACAGGAGGCATGGTTTACTTAATAAATTTCCAAGGATGGATATTATAGTTCTAATTTTTCTATATTATAATCAGTGTTGTCACAAACATCCTTACACAGACTTACACTTGATCATATCCTTAAGATAAATTCTTAAGGGGGCCCCTGGGCGGCTCAGTCGGTTAAGCGGCTGCCTTGAGCTCAGGTCATGACCCTGGGGTCCTGAGACTGAGCCCCAGTATTGGGCTCCCTGGCCAGCAGGGGGTCTGCTTCTCCCTCTCCCTGTGCCCCTCACCCTGGTCATGCTCTCTCTCTCAAATAAATAAAATCTTAAGAAAAAAAAGAGAGAGAGAGAGAGGCGCCTGGGTGGCTCAGTTAGTTAAGCCTCTGCCTTCAGCTCAGGTCATGATCTCAAGGTCCTGGAATTGAGCCTCCCGTTGGGCTCCCTGCTTCTCCTTAGTGGGGAGTCTGCTTCTCCCTTTCCCTCTGCTACTCCCCCTGCTTGTGCTCTCTCTCTCAAATAAATAAATAAAATCTTTTAAAAATTAAAAAATATAAAGATAAATTCTTAGAGCTAGAACATATGGGTTAAAAACTCCATACATTTTATATCTGATGCATATTTCCAAACTGGCTTCCAGAATAAATTGAAACAACTTTCACTTTTATCGAGAGGGCATGAAAGTACACATTCTTCTCTAACCTCTTGCCAATCCTGAGGATAAGCAAATACTCTGCATCTTCAATGGAAAAGAAAGATACATCCATCATTTCCATGTGTATTGCTTGATTGATAAGGAGGTAAAACATCTTTCATGATTATTGGCCATTTGTATTTTTCTTTATGAAAGAATGGACTGCGTTACTTTTTATTTACATAATAATGTACTTCACATACTTTGCCAGGGTTTCTATTGGAGCATTTCTTAAACTGATTTGTAAGTGCCATATGTTAAATAATTCAACAGATGCCCGGTATGACGAAAGAGGGGGAGAAAGCGATTTTCTATTGCAAGAGAAACAGGTTTGGTCCTCCTTCTTAATGACAGTCCGGTAAAGAAAGGGGTGATCATTTTGTCTGAAAGGTAAAATGCAAAGAACTTCCTAATATTCAGTGAATCGGTTCATAAACATCTCTTAGGAAGAGCAACATCAGTTTACTTGGAAATTCATCTAATCACAGGGACCTTGGCTTGCCTCTAAAGCCTGTATAGCAAGAAACCTGAAATTTCCTAGCATGTTAATACTGGTTTTTTATGACTAGAATAATCACTTTTTCACTTTTTCTAGTGCTTATAAACCTCAAACAATAAAGAAAAATAAAAAGGAGAAAATAAAAACCACAGAAAACCCTTCACACATACACGTTTTTATGTTTATTTTCACTTGTCCCCACTAAGTATGCGCACCTGAGGCAAATGTCAGGGAGTGAAGATAACCAGAAAGCGAAGCACAGAAAGGGAAGCTAAAGCAACCAGAGAAGAAGGGAAACTTGCGCAGACAGCAAAAGATTATAATAGAAGAAACACCCTCTACTCTTGAGATTTCTTCTGGCAGTGAAGAATTGAACTTCATACACAAAATTACGTGTTAAAGTTCTATAATGACTGGTCTGATCATTTGTTATAATTTTGCAAAATAAATGAACAAGTAGACTCACATTTAAATTTATGGATTCTGAACAAATATTGTTATGCAAGAAGAAATTTAAAGAAATTCTAACCATTTTTATTACCTGTTATAAAACCTAAGAATAGGCTGCTATATGATTATAGTTCTTGCAAAATGTACAGAGGAAATTGGCAATCAAATACCACCGATGACAGATATTTATATCTAATTCACATAACTACTCCTAGTTACAAATATAGATATGCATTCCAGGATTATCCACAAGTATGTACTCCTATGAATGCTTATATGCGGTCACATATGCACATGAAAGGAGATATGCCCTTTCACCTTTCATGAACTACTCAGAAATATTAGAGCATCACCAGCTGCCCAGAAGGTCACACTGAATTTTGGGTGCTAATTGTGGCAGACTTATGTACATCACTTAATTTAAAAATAAAGATGTTTAAAATCTTCATTTTAATGTACTCTTCCTGCTTAAACGGAAACCAAAAGAGTTAGTAAGTGACCATGTTTATATGTGGTCCTCCCTCTGCGCAGAAGCGGCTGGTATAAAGTATGTGAAACCTGATAAACTAGCTGGTTGAAACCTCAAGTCAAGTTTGATCTCGAGGACATACAGCCACCACATGACTCCCACCGGCTCTATTAAGAGTAGAGCATTCTGCGTGCATGTCCCAGGCTTGGATCTGGAACACAGCGTGGCATGTGGGGTGAGGGCAGGGGTTAGAGGGCAAGAAATATTACTCTTTTAACAAATGGTGTTGAGTATAAAGTTAATGCTAAGGTACATAATCTTTCCAAAGGCCAATTTAAGTACTTGTATTTTAGTACATGCAATAAGTTGTTCTCAAATTCTAACCATGGATATTTGGACCTGGGTTACGCTGAAGTCAATATTTGAGGTATATATAAAGAAAGGACTTAACAAAATTAGTGTGTTTTATGGAATGATAAATGTATTGTATTTTTCAGGTCTGAAATCCTTTAATATTAAAAAATTCATTAAGTTATAGCTGCACTGTACTAACTCTCCTCCAAGCCATTTATTTCTGCATCTTGGTACCATGTCTCCTGTTTTCTCCTTTCAAATGAATTTTCTCCAATCTCTTCTCAGTTTCAAAAGCCTTTTTAATTCCTAGGTTATATACTATTTCCACCACGAAGACATCCCCTTTCCCTCTTTTAGCACTTTCCCTGTAATCTCTACTCACCAGTTACTTACACTGTATCTCACGGCAGGGCTGGTTCTTTGTCTCTACTTCAGTCTCTCTCACCAGACTGGTTTACAAGCAGCGGGCTGTAAAACTCCTTAAAGGCAAGAGGTAGTTTTTATTAATCTGGGCATTTTATGAAGTGTCTAGAAAACTAAATGATCACAATGTTCTTTCAATTTAATTCAATAAACATTTTTAAAAGTCCAAGTACAATTAACATACAGTGTTATATTTCAGAGTATAATTCAACAATTCTACACATTTCTCAGTGCTCATCAAGATAACTGTACTTTTAATCCCCTTCATCTATTCCACACATCCCCACCCCCACCAATATATTCTCTGCATTTGAGTCTGTTTTTTGGTTTGCCTTTTTTACCTTTGTTTGTTTGCTTGTTTTGTTCCTTAACTTCCACATACGAACGAAATCATACAGTATTTTTCCTTCTCCGACTGACTCATTTCACTTGCAAATTAAAACCACAGTGAGACATCACTTTTTGCCTGTCAGAGTGGCTAAAATAAAAAACACAAGAAACAACAAGTGGTGGTGAGGAGGAGAAGGCGCCCTAGGGCACTGCTGGTGAGAGCGCAGAGTCGTGCAACCAGTCGGGAAGCGCGAAGTGAGCATGGAGGCTCCTCAGAGAGTGGAAAATAGAGCTCTCCTACGACCCAGCAGTTTCACTACTGGGTGATTCAATAAACTTTTGTACAAATGCTTTATGCAAGACAGCATGCCAGATATTTGCCACAAATTTTTAATCAACATGTAGTTCCTACATATTCACACTCCTGTGTTCATCCTCGAATCACTGGAAATAGTAGCTAGGAGCTTGAAAACTAGTAGCTTGAAAATGACATTTTCCAAAGTTCATTGCCAAAAGGATTCTGGTTAGATTCTGCCTTCTGGAGGCATTCATGAAGTTAGAGGGCAGGAGTTAGACAAAACCCATTCTTGTTTTGGGCCGCCATAAAGCCTTCCAGATCTTACAAGGCCATTAAGAGCATGGGCTCTGTCTCTGGAAAACAGCATGGAGGTTCCTCAAAAAGTTGAAAATAGAGCTACCCTATGACCCAGCTGTTGCACTACGGGATATTTACCCTAAAGATACAAATACAGTGATCAGAAGGGACACATATACCCAAATATTTATAGCACAATGTCCACAATAGCCAAACTATGGAAAGAGCCCAGATGAATGGATCAAGAAGATGTGGTATATACACACAATGGAATACTATGCAGCCATCAAAAGAAATGAAATCTTGCCATTTGCAACGATGCGAATGGAATTAGAGGGTATTATGCTAAGTGAAATAAGTCAGTCAGAGAAAGACAATTATAATATGATCTCTCTGACAGAGGAATTTGAGAAACAAGACACAGGATCATCGGGGAAAGGAGGGAAAAATGAAACAAGACAAAACCAGAGAGGGAGACAAACCGTAAGACTCTTAATCTCAGGAAACAAATTGAGGGTTGCGGGAGGGGGTGGGGAGGGAAGGAGTGGCCGGGTGACGGACACGGGGGCAAGTGTGTGCTATGGCAAGAGAAAAACATTTCATTTTTCCTGGGCGGGGGGAAGTCTGGGCTCTGGTCTCTGGTTGATATGATCTCCCTTTATGTTCCACTCACTCTTCTAGCCATTCTGTGTTTTAAAACCTTCGTACTGAAATACCTAACTTGGTTTCTGTTTTCCTAACCGAACTCTAACCGATACAGATATGCACTTGGGCTGCAAAGATCTCGCAGCCAAACAGAGCAGAAGACAAGTGGAAGAGTGACTTGGCAGACAGGTATTTTAGGTTTGGTAGCCTACATGTCATCTCCGCCACATATTCTTTCTCTCTTTTTCTTTCTTTCTAACAACTTTTTAAAAATGTAAAGCCAATATAAAAAGGCAATAAACTTTTCTAAAACAAACAAAGCTATAAAGCCATTCTTAGGGTCGGGGTATACAAAAACAAGGCGGCAGGGGTTGTGGAATTTGGCCAGTTGGACACATCACAGGCCATGGTCTGCTGACTGTGATGTAATATAGTAAGTGTAGAGAAGAGATGACACCTAACTCTGTGTAGAACAGTCATCTTATGTTGACAAAGGGGTTCAGCATGAGTTGAAGTTTTAAAAATGTCTAGATGTTCAACAGGCTAACAAGGCATTTCAAAAACAAAGAGTCCTCCGTCACGAAGATGCGAGAGGGTAGAGACAGAGACGGTCTTGCCTAGAGTAAACATAAAAGGTTCAGAACTAATGATACATGCAATAATATGAGTGAGTTTTAAATATATTACGCTAAGTTAAAGAAAGCAAACTGAAAAAGCTATATACCGTATGGCTCCATTTATATGACATCCTGGAAAAGGTAGAGCTGCAGGGACTGAGCACAGATCCGAGGTCACCAAGGGTAAGGGATAGAGACAGGGATAGGGATTGACTCCAAAGGGACAGTATGAGGTCATTTATGGTGGTGATGAACCTTTCCTGTATCTCGATTAATGTTGTGGTTAAGTAACTATACACATTTGTAAAAATTTATAGAAATCTATACCAAAAATAGAATGTAACTTACTACATATAAGTGTTTTAAAACTGTATAAAAATAATAATCTATTGTGGGCTCATGATATGGAATGTAGGAAGAGGAGAGACGGACCCGCAGGCACCCAGGGGCTAGATGCTGAAGTGTCCTGCGGGCTCCGCTGAAGATTTTGAACGTCATCCTGTACTAGATAACGTGTGGCTGACAGAACTCAAATTTGCGAGTAGTCCAACTACTTTTAAAAAGAATCCCTCGTGTTTTAATGTAGAATTGATGTAATTAATTAATTAATGAAAAAGAGATTAGGCTAGAAGCAGGGAAACGAAGTGTGGAGTCGCCATCCTGAGTGGCCGTTCAGGAGAGAAAACGAATAGAGCTTCCTGAGGAACTGGACAGAGGGCTGAGCCCGAGACAGGCCTCTGAAGGGACTGTGTCCCCGCCGCGGGCAGCTGCGCGCTGATGCTCCACGCGAAGGTTAGAGCGAGAGGAGAGCTGAGGTTTCACACGCAAGCTAAATTCTGTCTTTGCAATGTTGACTAAGCAGTGAGCACAGACCAGCCGGGCTTACACGCTCGACCGGCGCGGACACATGCACGTCCACCAGGACTGACAGGAGCTGCAGGTGTGGCGGGCACCGGCGCGTGCAGCGCGGTTGGCCAGCGAGGGGTGGATGACAGAGAGTCTCGTACAGAATTTGAGGGAACTTCAACACTTCCTTTGACAAGGCAGAAGGAGGAGAGAACTTGGAGATTGGAAGAAGGTATGAAAGAGAGAGAGAGAACTGACAGGATAATGTAAGCTGAGAATAGAGATTTCGTGAGAAAAGAAATGGAAAATGGTAGTGAAAACTCGAATCACAAACCCCCCCTTCCTTAAAAACATGACAAAATGAACAGCAAAAGCAAAATACACCAAAATTAAAATAACATAAATAATAACCAAATAAGAATAAAATATATACCAGTAGCACTCAGACTAAGAATGACACAAAATCCCCTACTGTAAAATGGAAAAGTATTAGCCAGATAAAGCGGAAGACGATTCTAATAATTAGCATTTGGCAACAAATCTCACTGCTGAACTTGGGGTGCAAGATCGTGAGTTTGTAAACTCTGAAAAGTACTAAGTATAGACAGAAGAAAAGATAACAATAATGATAATACAGGAAAGAGTTGGGGGAAGGTGATTATATTCAATGCAAACTAAGATGTTCAGCTCAAAAAATAGGGATACAAACAGGAATTTTAAATAATTGCTATTTGTGATTCCTTGGTTTGGAGACATAAATGTTATTCTTCTAAACATTAGTCATTTCAAGTGATTATAAATATATTTAGGGATTTTCCTTTACAAAAAGGCAAAAAACATATACATATGACACATCAGCAGTCTAGGTTAGAAATAATGAATGATTGGATCATTAGGTGTATGTGGAATCAGAATGAGATATTTTAGAATCCATAGAACACTTGAGGTTGTTTTGGAAGTTCATAGTTGACCTTATAAGCAACCTGAGTTCATTCAAGTATCCACTGGGAGCTCCTCAAGCCTAGACTAGACTGAACAGTAACACGTGTGCACTAGTCTTCAATGACAAGAGTTTGGATAGATCTCAACATGCTTTCCCTACAGACATGCCGTTCAAATAGACTTATTACAATTCAGCATCGCCTAGGAATTGTGCCCACTCTGTAGTTGCACAAAGTGCATATAAACACACCTTTACTTTTCTGTGTCCTTGTATACGGAGTGGAAAGAACTAGCCATTTTGATAAATGAATATAGGCCGTTGTGTAAATCTTATCGTGGTTTCTCACTCAAAAACCTTTTAAGATTCCAGGTGCATATCAACCAGCTAATCCTACAAAACCTACATTTCCTAGGATGCTGCTCAGGGACCAAAGATCCTGTAGGAGCTCCATGGTAGTCAGGATGCTGCCTCCTATCTCATTACTTCCCCACGCAGGTCATTTGTATTCGCAGAAGATCAAATACATTCACTATTGTATCTAGTGCCCCCTGGAGGACATCTTGAATTTTATAAGACAAGGACAGTATAGATTAACAGGTGTGGGGAAATTACTATAAGGAAAAATTGCTATGTTTCCTCTTTAATAGAGTATTGGTGGTGTAAATGTAAAAATCATAATAGCAAATTAGAAAATGTTGTAACCTAACTAATATATCTTTATTTCCAACTATTTATATATGGCCTGGTAAATTTTTATATATTACTTACAGCAAATACAATCTTCTGAGGCTCCATCTGTAATCCAAAAGAAATCTAAGAAGGTTTTCTTTTTCCTTAAGTTTCCGGTAAGACACTCCTCTTAAAACTACACAGATTGCTTCATAACAAGAAAAAAACTCATTTTAAAAGTTCGACATTTTAAAATAAAAAGAAAACACTGGAATAAAAATAGAGAAGGATTTTTCTTCAGAATGACAAATCTCTATAGTATTTCTCAAGCCTTCCCATCAAAGTACCTCTTTTTTTCTTCAATTTTATTAAATATAATTGACATATAACATTTTATTAGTTTGAGACACAAAACATGATTTGATATATGTATATATTGGAAAATATCACAATAAATTTTAAGTAAAATATTAGCAAATACAATATGGAATTGTATCAAAAAATAATGTTCTATCATCAAGTAGGTTTTAACTCCAAGAATATAAGGATGATATTATATCAAGAATTCTGTTAACATACTTCCTACATCAACAATTAAAGGAGAAAAACTATATGATCATATCAGTAGATGCTAAGAGGCATTTAATAAAAGCCCAGCAATCACTAATAAAAACCCAAGATGATTTAAACTTGAAGATTCTTTTCTAAAAACCATAGTAAGTATTATCTTAAATAAGACACAAGAATGATTTCACTCAGTATCAGATATCAGAAAGTGATACACTATCTAGAAATTCCAAGAAAATATAAGAAAATTCTATTGGATACAATACAAAAACTACTAAGGTGATTAAATGTAATAAATATATAAAATCAATAGCTTTCTTTCTGTAATAGCATATATATTGAAGAATATAGATGATAAAGTGATCTTTTACAGAGAAATAAAATCTACAAAGTGTTAACAAATCAGTATGGTATTGGCATAGAAATTCAGTTATTAGGTATATATCTCAAAGAATTGAAAGCAGGGACTCAAACAGATATTTATACTCTGTCCCAGAGAAGTATTATTCATAAGAGCCAAAAGATGGACATGACCCAAATGTCCACTGACGGATGAATGGATAAATAAAATGTGGCACACATACAATGGAAAATTATTCAGCCTTAAAAAGGAAGGAAATTCTGACACACACTACAACATTAATAAACATCAAAGGCATTATGCAAAGTGAAATCAGCCAGTAACAAAAGTATACATACTGTATGATTTCACCAATATGAAGCCCCTGTCTTCAAATTCATAGACACAGAAAATAGAAGGGGAGAGTGGAGAGTTACCATTTAATGGGGACAGAGTTTAAGTTGGGGATGATAAAAACATTCTGCAAAATCATGGTGGTGATGGTCGCATAACAATGTTTAGGGAAGCCTGGGTGGCTCAGTGGGTTAAAGCCTCTGCCTTCAGCTCAGGTCATGATTTTGGGGCCCTGGATCAAGCCCCGCATCAGGCTCTCTGCTCAGCAGGGAGCCTGCTTCTCTCCCTCCCCTCTCTCTGCCTGCCTCTCTGCCTATTTGTGATCTCTCTCTGTCAGATAAATAAACAAAATCTTTCAAAAAAAATCTTCTTTAGTTAAACAGAATAGATCTGCATATAAATGACAAATGCGGTATCTCAAATAAGTGGAGGAAAAATGCTATATCTAATAAATGATATTGACTCAGTTGGCCAATCATCTTCAAAAAATAAATCTGGACCTTGATCTCACATCACATATAAACTCAGGTTCCAGGTTGATTAAATACTTAGAAGCAAAAAGTATGACTTTAAAGAGTTAGTTAAAAGCTTAAAAATTACACATAAACATGTTTGACCAAGTTAAAACAAGCAACATGAATGGCATAAGAGATTAGAAATAACAGACTCTATACATTTAGGCAAAAAGTATTTTCATTGTGGACTTCCCTCAAAAAGTTAAAAACGGAACTACCCTAGGATCCAGTAATCACACTACTGGATATTTACCTCCAAAATACAAAAACATTAAATCAAAGGGATCTATGAACCCCTATGTTTACTGCAGCATTATTTCCAATGGCCAAATGATGGGAGGAATCCCGGTGTCCATCAATAGATGAATGAATAAAGAAGAGGCGGAATATACAATGGAATATTATTCAGCCACAAAAAAGAACGAGATCTTACCACTTGCAACAACATGCATGGAGCTAAAGAACATAATGCTAAATAAAACGAGTCCGTCAGAAAAGGGCAAATACCATATGGCTTCACTCATATGTGGGATTTAAGAAACAAAACAAGCAAGCAAAGGGGGGGGGGGAGAGAGACAGACAGACAGCTCTTAATTGTAGAAAACAAATTAATGGTTACCAGAAGGGCGTGGGAGGGTGGATTTTTGAAACACAGGATGGGGATTAAAGAGGACACTTACATGATGAACACCGTGTGACCGTGTGATGTATGAAATTACTGCATCACTGTAGCATACATGAGAACTAACATAACACTATGCTAACAATAGTAGAATTAAAATAGAAAACTTAATACAAAATATTTCCATTATAATTGGTAGATCATGGATTGACTTCTGTGGTATAGCAAGAGCTCCTAAAATTTGCTACAACAAGACAAACTAGAATTTAAATGGATCCGATCCAGATCTGAATAGAAAATTAATTGAAGAACAAATCCAAATGTCCAACTGTCCCCAAATTCCCTCTGTCCCTGCATATACATGTCCCCTCACATCAAGAAGTAGAATCTATTTTTCTCCCCTTGAATCTGCACTAGTTTTGTACTTGTTTTGTAAAGTCACGTTAAGTGTCCCCGTTACAATAAATGTGACAGAAGTGATGTTCTAGGAGTTCCTGAGGTATTAAAAGGACTAGCACCTTCTCTTAAAATGCACCTGCCGTATTATACAAAATCCAGGTTCTGCTAATGAATGATCCATGGGAAAGGGGTTCCCTAGAATATGAGGGTGATGACATTCCTGCCCCAGCCAAGATCTGGACTGGATATTCCAGCCTCAGCCACACTCTTGAATAAATGCAGCCCTGTAAAGGACAAATGCACCTGTAGTGAGGAAATGGAATTTAAGAAGCAGTGAGATGCATTTATGCACTGCAGAGTGGGCCAAGAATTTTTATTGTTTGCACAATGAAAATATGTGGAAAATATGACTTGATGAGATCTGTACGGAAGATGATTAACAATGGCCCATAAAATTTGAAGAAGTGATTGTGACGTGATCTTATATACTTATGGGTTGTCCTCAAAGCAATCTAAAAATACTATCAGACTTGGAAACTGAATTTGCTTGAGCAAAGATCATACTGCTTTTGTTTTGTCCACATTTATTTAGGTCCACAAGCAAAGGTGTGATTTAAAGTAATAGTCTTCAAACTTCTGTTATTCCCCAAAAGAATTCTGAAAACCTACATCTGCATATTCCTTCACATATTTTTGGTTGATGTCTAAAACTGTTCATCGGGATTTGAAAGAAGTATAAAAATGTACATATATTGTAAATATTGATATTTAGAAATAAAACTATAATTTTACTCTTTCAAACATATCCAAAGGAATCTTAATAGCCTAATGGTCTGATATACATCATCCCCCATTTTAAAAATACATGAACAAACTCTTCTCTAAATATTTCCTTTTTATCGTTGGTCTCAATGTTTCATTTTATTTCCTTCTCAAATATTTATTTATTTAAGTGTCTATCTGAATGTAAATCTATTGGTACAAGTTTCGTATTGGTCGCTCGTGGTACTCTGAGTACATGAATGTTTCTAAATGATGTCCTCCCTGCGTCTATGCCCTGCCTCCTCTAGTTTTGCAGTCTCCTTCCTCTCTAACTCTGGACATGGCCATATGACTTGCATTGGCCCATGATATGTCAGAAAATGGGATGCTTGTTCATTTCTGCTCTTGGTTTCTCTGTCTTCTCTATAAGAACATGCCCCGGCTAGCCTCCTGGCAAAAGAAACACAGAACAGCAAGGTCAGCAAAGTTGTCCAAGCTGAGGCCCCAGATATGTGAGTCTAGCAAAGATCAGTTAAGCCCCTAACAGACTCTGTGCTGACTGTAGACATTGAATTTGACCCACTAAACTCAAATCAATAAAGAGAAATCATAGAACTGGAAGCCAAAGTAAATGTGTATTTTCGTATGCCACTGAGATGTTGTGACCTTTTTGTTGCTGCTGTTGTTACGCAGCTCTACTGCTAGAATCGGGCGACAAGTACACCACTCACCATATTTTCTGGACAATCACACTAACTTCAAATTCATGACTAATCATCAAACATTTGAATGAATCTGCAACAAAAACATGTATATTAACTGAAATTTAAGATTTTATTTTTCTTTCCTATGACCATATGACTCTAAATATTGAAAAAGTTTAAATTCATGACTAATCTGTTAATATTTCTATCATGTGATACATTCTTAACTCACTCTCTTTTTGCTTTCCTTGATGATTTTCACCTATCATCTCTTCTTAAACCATAGTAACTCCCTTCCCTGTTATTCAAAGTAGATGAACTTACCTCCTACTGCTGCAAGAAAATTTAAGCAATTAGGAAAGAAATTCCCCAACTATTATCTGTACATCTTCTCCTTTCCTGCCTGTTTCCCTAGATGGATTATTCATAGTCTGATATAAAGCAAAATTCACCACCTGTATACTGCATCATATCCTCTCTCATTTACTCAAGAATATAGATCCAAAAATACTTCCTTGTTTTTCCTAAATTTTCAATTTGTCTTTGTTCCCTACTTGATCACTCCTACCAACATATATGCATGATGTTATTTCTCCTATCTTTCAAATAAGTGTTTCTTTGGTCTGACTCTCCCCAACCCCCAACTGTCATCTCTATTCTTTATTCCTTTTTGCAACCCAAACTTGTTACTCTCTGGTCCTTGAAACACTTTACTCACTTGATTTCTTCTCTTGACTTTACTGGTCACTACTTCTCAGGCCCCTTTGCTGAGTCTGTCTCTTCTTCCCAACCTCTTAATGTGGTCTATCTCAGGACTCAGTCCCTGACCTGTTTGTTTCCCTGCCTACTCATTTTGTGCAGACTCTCCTCCAGTCTATAGCTTTAAATATCTCTTTGACAAGAGCTTCCAAATTAAAACCTCCAGCCTACACTTCTCTTCCAAACTCCAGATCTGATTATCGGAGAGTCTACTTGATATCTCTCTTTGGATATTCATAAACATCTCGATGTCATCATGGATTAAATTCCTGACCCTCCGAGGCTGCTCCACTGCGGTCCTTCCCGCCTCAGTTGACGGCAGCTCCATTTTTCTTGTTGCTCAGAACCCAAAC
Source organism: Mustela nivalis (assembly GCF_964662115.1). NCBI lineage: Eukaryota > Metazoa > Chordata > Mammalia > Carnivora > Mustelidae > Mustela > Mustela nivalis. Next base: position 111,384,716 of record NC_139030.1, read on the forward strand.
CTTGGATTAACTCCTCTCTTTCCTGCATAGCCTTAAAAAATACATCCTAAATCCAACCATTTCTCCACATTTCCTCTTGTTTCACTCCAGTCTGAGCCACTACCATATCCTAAGAGCTCCTAACAACTCAGCATATATCAGTTCTTGCCTCCTGCAGCCTATTCTCAACACAGAAGTCGAGAATGATAAAGCTGTACCTCTGCTCACTACCCGCCAGGGCTCTCCATCTCACAATGGACAGCACAAACACAAAGTGCTTTTAAAAGGCTCTACGAGGCTCTGCGTGATCCGGCCTCTTCCCTCCCCCACATTTCTCTGACTATTCTTACTATGCTTGCTCCATTTGCTCTACCTGCAGTGGCTCCGAGCTATTCCTCAAAATACGAACCATCTTAGGGTCTTTGTCAGCAATTGTCTGCCTGGAACCCCAGGTATCTATGTGGCAAACTTCTACCCTCTTTGAATTTTCTTCAAGTATCACCTTTTCAACACAGTATACCCCCCATCTCCCTTTTTAAAGTTAGTTTCCTCAAACCACTCCTCCTATAAACCCCTACTTCCTAACCTCTAACTTTGCTGCTTGATTTACTCATTGTCCAAAGCACTTATCACCTTCCAACATAGTGTATGATTTGCCTACCTACACCCCATAATATAAATTCCAAGTGATCAGTTGTAGGGATGTGTGTGTGCTCTCTTTGATTCACTGACATATCGCAAGAAACTAATACAGTTTCTGGCCCAAAGGAGGAGCTCAGTAAATACTACAACAAAACCCAGGATATTAACTAGGATTTTAAATTTTGTTTTTTATTTCTGATGATCATAAGGCCCTAAATATTAAATATTTTCTTTTGGATTAAGTTACCACTGGAATTATTATTAGTATACAACTGATCAAATAATAGAATTATATTTTAAACATTGATGTTTATTAAACAAGTAAAATTTTACTGGTGAATACCTTAATAAGATGAATCATGAACGACCTTTCACTTCATTTAATGAAAACAAAATGTATATACTGCTGTAAAGTAACTGGTATAGCGGTTGTCCTTTATTTTTTAAAGGAAGTAGAAAATTCTTCAAAAAACATTCTAAGGTTAGAAAAATAAAGTAAAATTACAAAAAAAATTTAAAATTTTCTAAGATAAAACATTATTTTTAAATATCTAAGATGAAATTGAGAATTGGTTATAATTGAAATAAATGATTCATCATATATACTCAAAATGGGTTTTAAGTACTTTGTTTAATATCATCAAATCTGAGTGAAAAGTGAGAGTCTTATTGATAAGTTTTACCTAATATGTCTTGAAAAATTTGGTAGCACCAAAAAAAAAAATTTCAGTTACATTTTAAAAATCACCAGTAAACTTTACCTTTTTGGCTTTTCCAAGAAGCTTTTCTTTCCAGCAAATAGCATGTCCTTGGGATGAGTATAGCTAAAAATAATTAATGCTTCAATGCATAAAGGACTGTTATTAGCCTTCAATATTTTTTTAAAAGATTTTATTTATTTATTTGATTGAGAGACAGAGAGCACAAGCAGACAGAGCAGCCATCAGAGGCAGAGGGAGAAGCAGACTTCCTGCCCAGCAGGGAGCCCGGTGCGGGGCTTGATCCCAGGACCCTGGGACCATGACCCAGCCAAAGGCAGCCACTTAAGTGACCGAGCCATCCCGGTGCCCCCGCATTCAATACATCTTCACTTTTCTTTTCTTTCTAGCAGCATGGAAGAGGCACAGTCCTCAAACGAAAATCATCATCAGTTCCACTACGAACCCCAATTTACTATATATACTGCGTTCAGAATATCCCAGCTGGGACAAAATGCTGCTTTCCTAACCTATTTTTCACCCATAACATAAATAGAGAAGACAGGGAAATTTCCTATGGGTTATGGTGACTTGATTAATCACTTACTAAGTCCTCTTTTTTTTTTCTTGTTCCCCCTGCCCCCCCCCACCCCGATTTGGTGGCCAGTGTGAGCGGATGCCATTTAGTTTTAATTTCAAGTTATCAGGAGATTTTCGGGACATCTGTCAATGAACTACATAAATAAGACATGAAAGTATAGAAACTTAGTGAATGTTATTTCAGAAACTGCTGGGCATGAGCTTTGTCTTAGGAGAATCCCGGCATGTTTCTTAGGAAATACACACATTCTCGCTGTGAATGTTCAGTCCTCTCTTCTGTTGGAAGCTCCATGTGTGTGTGTGTGTGTGTGTGTGTGTGTGTGTGTGTAAGCTTTTATATCGTAGAGTGAGGGAAGAACTGTTAAGAACTTGGTGACTTCTCACTCAAATGGATTTTGGGGAAGAGTTAGAAGTGGAGAATCTGGAAGTTGATTACTTTAAAGTATTCTTATATCCTCTAGAAAGTTTTTCACATCCTTAAGAAGTAGCCTAGCCCAATTTGAAGATTATTGATAAAGGGCATTGCTCTCCCATGATAAAGTGTAGACTGCTGTGGTTATCTGACATCCTTTACCAAATTATTGGAACTTTTGTACTTGGATCTTGCTCGGAAGATCTACTTATCTAAGATAGTGTCTCTCCAGAATATATCATACCATTCCCTAGAATTCTGATTCCAACTAGCTTTTATGTACAGTTTCTCATGCAATCATCCACTTTGAGAAGGAAGTTGTGGATCTCTGAGTTAGATATTTGACTGTGAATCTGAGGGAGACCTAGAGAAAGTCTATTATTCAGTTATGCTCCAGAAATGATGTCAAGGAACATCAACTTTATAACTGTAATTCTTGAATATTCTCCAGTCCTCTGACACAGTCTTTTCACAGACCAATCACTCATTCACCTGATGACTAAGTGATAAGAACATAAACTATTACACATTTAGGGCTATGTCTTTCTCATTAGACACATTGGAATGTTTAAACGGCCGTCTTCAGATGCTTCCAGTGCTCATTTGCACCCCCACTAGATGGTAATGGAAACATACACTTGAGCTTCGGTATAATATATCAAATATTATAAAGAAAGAAGGCGAAAGAACAAAAATTCAGATTAGAAAGTTTATCTGCCTCCCTTCTTCCCAATCCAAACTAAATTGGCCCAGGAAAAATGTAAAAATAAGGAAAAGCTGAGTTAGTGTTTAAAGCTAAGGAAAGTATGTTAAACACTACAAACGCTGAAAATATTTAAATAGAGTTCTAAACTAAAGGAAGACACCTCAAGGAAGCTTGCCACACACTTCCAGAAGAAAACAGCATTGCCTCTTGGGAATAAGAAAAGCAGGCTCTAAATCCCATGGCCCTTTCTCCTAACTTAGGGAGAGGAAAAGCGGAAAGCCGTGTGACGAACAGGAAACATGCCACTGTGAAAATATAAAGGTTGTGGCAGGACTCTGTAGTGCCAGCATCTGGGATAAGGGGAAGTCCCGTGGCAGTAGTGGAACATGACTGGCAGAGATGGAGGGAAGAGGCCGGGAAGGTGGTGAGATTCCTCCCACGACCCACTAAAATATCCAATGAAAATTGTGGTGGTTCTCCGTCCCAGAAAGGTACACACTCAGACGTTTATAATACAATTCCCTCCTCCCTGCCTCCCCCCCACCCCTTCCTCCTTAACGTGCTCCCTGCGCACCGGCTGCTTTTGCTGCTATCTTTTTGCCAATTCCTTCCTTTGCAAGGGGGCCTGCAGCATACAAGTGCCCTCCAACCCATGGTAAAATGATTATAATCATATCATATAATTATATAATCTTATGATATAAACAGAAATTAGGTGATTATCTAGGGAAGAGGTGTGAAAAACGGTTGTTTGTTGCTCTCAAAATAAAAGGATGAATAAACATAAAATAAACATAAAATAAAGAAACCATATGATTTAAAAGAAAAGATATTTCTTGACAAAAAATAAGGAGAATATTAGTACTTAGAAGGAAGGAAGGTTTACTTTTAAAATTGATCTGCTGGGGAATAAGATTACGTGATAAGGTAAGAAATAAAAGGAGCACATCATAAAAGGCCTCATGAGTCATTGTAAAATTTTGAATTTTATTCCATATAGATTAAAACCAGGGGAGGATTTTGAGCAGGATACTGATATTATCTGACTTACATTTTCATATACTCACATTGGCTAAGTTGAATGTATTAATATACTGAACATCAATTCTTCCACGAAAACAAACACAGAGGTTGGCTATGTTATTGCAATAATCCACGCCTTACTCTTACCTCCAGTTGATGACATCTTGGAACAGGTTAAATCAATGACAACTGTGAGAAGTGATGAGATTTTTGAAATTGTAAAGTTAGAGCTAAGATTTTTGTAACGGAATAGATTGGGTAATGAAAGAAAGTCAATTGAAATGTATTATAGTGGGACGCCTGGATGGCTCAGCCGGTTAAGCCGCTGCCTTCTGCTCAGGTCACAATCCCAAAGTTCTGGGATCAAGTCCCACATCAGGCTCCTTGCTCAGTGGGGAGCCTGCTTCTCTCTCTACCTCTGCCTACCACTCTGCCTGCTTGTGCCCTCTCTCTTTTTCTGACAAATAAATAAATAAAATCTTTAAAAAAAAGAAAAGAAAAAAAGAAAATGTATTATAGTTACCACTGATAATACTAATAATAATCTGAAGGATATATAACTAGTAGATATATATCTTGCCCCAGTATTTCTATTTTTAAGAATTTAAGCTATGGACTCTCATGATTCACCTCCCCTTCCAATTTCCCCCAACTCCCTTCTCCTCTCTAACTCCCCATGGGGAGGTGAATCATGAGAGATTATGGCTCTGAAAAACAATCTGAGGGTTTTGAAGGGGTGGGGGGTGGGAGGTTGGGGGAAGCAGGTGGTGAGTATTAGAGAGTGCACGGATTGCACGGAGCACTGGGTGTGGTGCAAAAATAATGAATACTGTTATGCTGAAAATAAATAAATTTAATTTAAAAAAAAGAATTTAGGTTATGGAAATATTCCTGTATCCCAAAGGATTTATTAATTACAACAGAAAAAAATTGGAAATCATCTGAATGTTAAAAAAAAAAACCTGTTTAAATAAATTAAAGTAGAATGAGGTAAATAAATAATATGCAAATAGTAACAAAAAAAGAATTAGCTCTATAAGCACTGATATGGAAGGATATTCATGAAGTTTAAATTAGAAAAGGTGGAGGAAAAATATCATTATCTATAGAAACAGATAGAAGTCTTCCTAGAATATCCAAAATAAACTTTTAAAAATTATAAACGAAATAAAAGTCAGTAAGAAATCCAGATACAAGAATAACTTACAGAAGTCAATACAGTTCCTATCAAAAAATGGAATGAGAAAATAATTTTTCTGCTTTAATTGCAATATAAATCATAATTATCTAGGAATAAACTAACAAGAAAAAAAAGAAAAAAATAACAGGAAATGTTAAATATTTTCTTAGGGAAAAAGAACTAGGAAACTTAATAAGCAACATAAAGACCCAGTCTTTATGGGTCATAAAGACTCTAGGACATTGACAGCAATATGGCACTGATGGCGTAGTTTGAATATTTCTGAATCCTCATATAAAAACAGAAAGAACGACTAATTTAAAAAAAAAATCAGAATCCTATGGACATTAAAAAAACAAGCAAACAAACAAAAAAAAAAAAAAACCCTAGGAGACAAAGTATTCCCAGAAAACCCAAAGACCAAACAGGCAAGAATAGACCTTAAGACATGTAAGAATCTGGCATCTGTGAAAGTAAAGATGGAGGGAAAAATAAACCATCTGATGGCTCTGATAACCAAAGTAAACAGCAGGTATTCAATAGAAAGCTTTGAGTCAGCCTGAGAAAAGCAGATATGCAATGCAATAGTGGTTAAGTACAAGCAGTCCCCAATAAGGGCTGAAGCTGACTAGCCTCCATGAATTCATAAAACTGAGCCACCAGAACAGCTTCCTACAGTGGTTCCCCAAACTCAAGAGAAATTGATGAGAGGGAAATAAAAAGTCAACAGGAAAAGAAATATAGAAATGAAGAGGAAAAAAAGTCTAGATAAAAGCAGAGAGCAGAGTTTCTGGCTATAACATAGAGATGTGCTCAAAAAACATTCTTCCAGGGTGCCTGGGTGGCTCAGTGGGTTAAGCCTCTGCCTTTGGCTCAGGTCATGATCTCAGGGTCCTGGGATCAAGCCCCACATCGGGCTCTCTGCTCAGTAGGGAGCCCGCTTTCCTCTCTCTCTCTCTGCCTGCCTCTCTGCCTACTTGTGATCTCTGTCAAATAAATAAATAAAAATCTTAAAAAAAAAATTCTTCCAAAGACTAATTACACACTGGGAAAATTCACAAGCCATTTCAGCACTGGAAATCAAACAAAGCGCTAAACAGTCTGAGAAGCATTTTAATGCTTGCAATACTGCTGAACACCAGGCAAGAACAGTAGGAGTGTGTGGTGTTCTGCTCCGAGGCTGCTCCTACAGCACCTGCCCTTGTCTATGTGGGGGTTCTACCTGGTCGAGCAAGCTCTGAGGATTGGCAGCTTCTCTGCTACTTTCAAAAGGGGCTCACGTGATTTTGAGGGGCAGATAAGACACAGGTCGGGTGGCACTGCTAGTGGAAGTGACTTCGCAAAGGTTGGCCAGTTGGGGAGGGCCAACAGCTTGACTGCAATATTCCCCAAGATTGCAGCGCAGATTGGGCAAGCATATTACCGGCTGAGGCTGTGTACATATACAGTGGTTATGGAGTGGTCCCAAGCTATTCACAGACTCCTAAGAAATTACTCATATGGAAGATAAAAGACTCAAAAGGACCCCATTCAAAGTAAAACCTGAGCCAGATACAAACATGTCCTGAATGTGTTCCCTTGCCTATATATAGATCTTTCTGTAGATCATAGAGCTTTATTGGCTCGAAGTATTTAAATATAATCTGTCAATCAATGGCAGACTACTAAACTATGCAGATGAAAGGCAGCTCCTAGAAAGCCAAGTTTGAAAATAAAAACAAAATAAATAAAACTTCTAATAAACTAACTAACTAACTAAATTTAATAACTAAATAAATAAATGAATAAATAGAGACATCAGTGGTAACACTCCACAAGGGAGATTTCACAGACTAAGCCCAGGCAAGTAACTAAACAAATGAACACACAGAAACCCAGCAGAACATTTTGTGGGACTGAGGGGTGGGGGAGTGGGAGGAATGGTAGAGATTAAGAATTCAAAATGCTACAGCATGTTACCTGAACTGTCCAGTTGCCAACAAAAAATTGTGGGATATTTGAAGAAATATGAAAGTGAGATCCATACTTAAGAAAAAAAGCAGTCAATTGTTGTTTAGCAAAGATTTAAAGCAGCTATGACAAATATGTTCAAAGAACTAAAAGAAACCATGTATAAAGAATTAAAGTATGACAACAAAGAATCAACAGATACAGATTTTCAATAAGGATGTAGAAATTATTAAAAGAAGAAAGAAACAAATAGAAAATGTGAAGTTGAAGATTCTAATAAATAAAGTAAAATTCACTGTAACTCATCACTACACATGTTTGAGATGGCAGAAGAAAGAATCAGAGAAGTGATGATGGAGCAATTATAAACTATACAATCTGCAAAAAAAAAGAATAAGGATTGAAGAAAAATTAATAAAGCCTCAGACACCTGTGGAACATCACCTGTACCAGCACAAATGTAATGGGAATCTCCCCAAAAAGTAAGAGGAAAGAAAAAAAAAAGGCAGAAATTTGTTAGAAGAAATAATGGCTAAAAAATTCTTCAATTTAAAGAAAAAAAAATCACTATAGATCCAAAAGCTCAACAAACTCCAAGTAAGATAAATACAAAAAATTCTATAAGTAGACATTTTATAGTTAAAATGTTGAAAGATTAAGAGAAATTTTGAAATCAAGATGAAGAAAACAACTCATTATATATAAAGCAACATCAACACAATTAATAGTTGACTTTTCACCAAAAAACAATGTAAATCAGAAGGCAGTAGAACAATAAATTCCAAGTGCTAAAAGAAAAAATAGACAATAATTCCATATTTGATAAAACTATTCCTCATAAATGAAGGTAAATCTCCAGAAGAAAAAGAGTATCTTTCTCACAATAGTTCCAAGAAAAATAGAATTAAAACTTGTCAGTTTGAATTGTCCTGGCTGGGGTCACACACAATGGATATAGAGGTCACCCGTGATATGAGGAAGAGCCTGACATGGTAAGCTAGTTTAGCTTGGTCGTCTGTACAGTGCCTCTTCTCCCTCTTTTGGTAATAGTAAAAATTTTTATTTATGGAGATTATTTACTTTATATGGTTAGTGGAACTGCCAATCACAGGATTCTTAGCACAAAGGAGGTCATGTTACCCAAGTTAGCCAATCTTTCCCAGAAAGTGTTTTCATTAGGTTTGGGGTATAAAGGCCAAGGGTGGTTGTAACTAAGTTATCCAGTGGTATGACCATTGACATCTTATGGATATTAAAAGAGATGCCCCAAGATATCTGATTTCTAGAATCTCTAAAGATGAATTCCTATACTTCTAGAGTTCTAGCTATTTAACTCTTACTTTGATTCTGTGAGAAAAGAAATATATAACCATAAATGTTCTTTTATTGCTTATGTTAAGGACAATTCCTGTCACAGGCAACCTCAAACCCTTACAAGTGGTCTGGTTTCATAGGCTCTCAGAAGAGTCCACATTACCTCAGATGCCCAAGAAAAAAGTTAGACTTCTGTCAAAATCTATGCCTGACCCTAAAATAGTAGTAAACCAAGAATGTTTCAGTCACGGAAGGAGGATGGTGAGAGGCCACAGTCCGCAAATGGACAGTACACAGAGTTCAAGTCTGTATCCAAAAGGAACTTAACTAGTCAGATGCAAGGAAAAAAACAAATCAGATCAAATCAGATCAAACAAAATAATTTTCAGATAAACAAATACTGAGAGAAATCATTGCCAGTGCACTTGCCTTATTAAAAATAAAAGTACCAAAGAAAATCCTCCAGGCTCAAGGAAAGTGACTAAAATCCACAGAAAGATGTGACAAACACTATAAATGGTAAATTAGTGTACTAATGTAAAAGATTATAGAAATGTATCTTTTCACCCAGAGTTATGGTCTCTAACCACAAAAGAATTCAATTTAAAATTAACAAAGAAAGAAATCTTTGAAATCCTGAAACACTTGCAAGTTAAGCACATTTCACAATAGCCCAGAAATCAAAGTAAAAATCACAGGGTAAGTTAGAAAACATTATGAATTGAATGAAAACAAAAACACAATATATCAGAATTATTGAAAGAAAATGAAGCAGTGCTTACAGGTACACTGATAAAGAAAGTAATGAGAAGATGTAAATTAACAGAATTAGGAATAAAAGAGGGCACATCAATTCTGACACTGCAGAAATTAAAGAAGTTATTCTTTTTTTTTTTAAGATTTTATTTATTTATTTGACAGAGATCACAAGTAGGCAGAGAGGCAGGCAGAGAGAGAGGGGGAAGCAGGTTCCCTGCTGAGCAGAGAGCCCAATGCGGGGCTCGATCCCAGGACCCTGAGATCACGACCCGAGCCAAAGGCAGCAGCTTAATCCACTGAGCCACCCAGGCGCCCCGAAATTAAAGAAGTTAAATAAAGGAATATCATAACTGACTTTATACCAATGAATTAGATAACTTTAATGAAATGGAAAGATTCCTAAAAAGATACAAATGATAAAAATCAACTAACCTAGTAGAAAAACCTGAATAGAATGGGGAAAGAGATTGAACTAATTATTTTAAAAATTCCTATAAAGAAAAACTTAGGCCCAGATGCATTCACCAGTGAAATCTATCAAATATTAAAGAAATAAGATTAATTCTTTATAAACTCTTTCAGAAAACAAAAGAGAAGAAACACCTTTCCACTATTCTGTGAGCACAGTATTAGCCTGATTCCGAAGCCAGACTAAAACATCACAAGAAAAGAAGGGACAAATAGCGCTCATAAACAAGACCAACATTCTTTACAAATGTTAGCAAGCGGAGCTGGGGGACAGGCAGACCCACGTTCGGAGCAGCAGTACTTATAATAGCCAAAAGGTGAAAGGCACCAAGTGTCACCCAAGGATGAATGGGTAGGCGGATGGGGGTTCTCCACACCGTGAGATATTATTCAGCCTCAAAAAGAAGGAAATACACACTCTGCAACATGGCTGAAGCCCGAGGCCATGACGCTAACTGAAATAAATGAACACGAAAGGACAAAAAGAAATATTAGCCAGTGGAATCCAACAACATATGAGAAGGATTATACACCAGGACCAATTAAGGATTTATCTCAGGAACGCAAGCTTAGCTTAATATGAAGATGAATTAGTGTAATACACTACATTAATAGAGTGAAAGACAAAAACCATCAGAACATTTGAATAGATGCATCCAAAACATTTGACAAAATCCAATGTCCATTCATGATTTCTAAAAAAGATTCTCAACATATCAGAAATAAGAAACCATCCTAGATCTTACAAAGGACATTTATAAAACATTCATAGTTAATATCATATATAATGGTGAAAAACTTATACTTTCACCCTAAAATCCAAAACAAGGCAAAAATATCTGCTCTCACCATTTCTATTAACATTACAATGGAGGTTCTGAAACCTAGTGTAATAAGGAACAATAAATAAGTTAAAGGCATTCAGATTATAAAAATAAAATTGTCTTCTTTTTCAAAATTGCTTTGGCTTATTCTTTGTCCTTTGCATTTCTATATAAATTTTAGGATCAGCTCATCCATTTCTACAAAAAGAAATAAAGTTTGCTAGGCTTTATGGGGACTGCATTGAATCAATTATTCAATTTAGACAGAAAGCCATATTGATAATATTGACTTTTCCAATCCATAAATATGAAAAATCTCTTTACTGATACAGATCTTTAATTTCTCTTAGCAATGTTTTGGCTTTTAGTATACAGGTCTTGTGCTTCTTTTATTAAACTTATTTGAGCCATCTTGCTCAATTTATTTAAGAGGTATAATAAATATTTTTAGGATTCCTTGAGAATTTCCACATCCAGAATAATGGATATGCTTTTCCAGATAGATAGGGTTCAACCTCTCTTAAAATAATACCCATGTATGTCATGGCTGTATTATTAGGGGAACACAAGTTAGTAATTGTGATATCTTCCTTCAGAACTGAAATTTGTGTGGAGTGACTCTTTCTATCTCTAATGCTGTTTTGTGTCTCACAATTTGTCTAACAGATATATAACCACCTCAATGCTATTTTGTCTAATATATATATACATATATATATATATTAAAAGTATTATAAGATTAAAAGTAAAGAACAGATATATCTATCTATCTTTCTATATTCTGAGGACTTTTAATTGGTGAGCTCAGCTAATTGCATGTCTGGAGATGACTTATATTTCCAGACTTGTTTCTATAATTCTACTTTATGTTATTTGTCCTGCTTTTCTTCTTTGTTTCTACTTCTTCCTGGTCTATTTTGGGGGGCAGGGGGTGAAAATTAAGATTTTTACAACTAGAAGTTATATACTCTATTTCTATGCTTTTCGTGCTTACCTTTGAGATTCTTTCATGCATCTAAGACTGTCTCAGTGCTCTGAATTAACTAGGGAAAAGGCTAAGCTACTGAAAGATACAATGGCTTAACAAAAAATTTACTTCTCTTTCATATAACAGTCCTGAAGCAAGCGGTCCAGGTTAATATGGTGGCTCTGCTCTATGAGGTAACTCAGGGCCCTAGCCTGCCTCCAAGTCACTGCACTGTCATTTGTTAGGATGTTGCCCCCATCTGCATGGTCACAGCTGGACTGCTGCCACATCTATGACCCATAGGAAGAAGAGACAAAACCCAGAGCGTTTCTTTATTTTAAAGCAATGAGGCCAGAAGCTGCACACAGCACTTCTGTCCAAGAGCAAGAAGTTATTCATATGGAAATAACTTGCTGCCAGTCAGAATGGGAAATGCTGTCTCCTGTTGGTAAGACCATGTACCTAGCAAGGAGAGAATAGATCTTTCAGGGACACGTAGTCGTTTGGTCATCTAAATATTTAGGTGTACTTTCTTCCCACACAAAGAAAAGGTTTACTCTTTTTATCAAGATCCCATCTAGTACAAAATACAAGCTAAGTGCTGCAAAATTCTCTCCATTCAGTGCATCAAGGCTTCTCTCCGTCCTGGGAACAACATATTAATAGACAAGTTATATGAACCTGAATCCTAATGTGTCATGATGGAAAACCTTTTGGATAAAGGAAGAATAGGAAATACAAGTAGTCACTGGTCCAGGAATCAGGAGGAAACCATGCTGAGCAGGTGTTACAAAGAACTTCCTGGCCTAGTAGTCAAGAAGGTTCCTTGGTTTCATGCTGGTTCTGATCACTAAGAAAAATTCCCCTATCATCCATGAACTCTGTCTTGCCTTCTAGATGTTCTTCATTGTTCTTAAATCTGTGGCCATATTTGATTTGGGGAAGAATGTAGGTAAGTTGGAGTGGAAATGGAGAGCACGCTGTGGTAATAGCCCACTTCTAACTAGAGTATGTTTGCCTGAAAGACTGAACAATCACGGACTTGCACAAGATCTTACTTTTAGACTTGGTGGTGGTATAATTATGAAAACAACTTAGTAGCCTTCAGTTCTGTTTATTTATTTGTTTATATGCCTATAATCACATCAAACTTTTTTTTTTTTCTGTACAAATCTTCTAAGCCAGGCTCTTCATGATTTCTTGGCTCCCTCTCTCCCTTTTTTCTCATTTTAATTATAGCTACTGTGAGTCTATCTCAACAGTAGATTTAGGTTGGAAGACAACACACTTAAACTGATCTTTGTTAAAGGGTTGCATCTCTTTCTTTGGGAAGATGTTTCAGTTGTAGTTTTATCTCATGCTATGTCTTATCATTCATTGTAAGAGCAATAAGGGATATGTGTTGGCTGCTCTTGCTGCTTTCAGCAAGGTATTATAAGAAAAAGATGAGCTAAGGCAAGAATATGCCAATTTGCAAGCAGAGAAGGAAGGGAATAGAGAAACCAGAAATTTGAGCCTCACAAGCTGGAAAAAGCCAACTGCTTCTGTACCCCAAACACAAGATCCACTGCCTCAGTGCTAAGCCCTAAATTTTGCCAAGCCAAGTGCCCCATATTTAAGGTTTCTGTGATTGCTGCATTCTTTCAGGCACTGATTTAGTCAGCTTAAGGTTAAGTTACTCTAAGCAAGAACTCTTAAAATACAGTTAAATGATGTAAATTTCTACCTCAAGTAATGGTCCTAAGATAAAATCAGATTAGTGGTATGGTTCTGCTCGTAGTCATTCAGGGACCCAGATGATGCCCTTTCATTGTGCCACTATTCCCTACAGTCTGCATTTGTATGGTCAACTCTAGGTCTCTATATTGTCCATGTTTCAAAAATCAAAAAAGGGAAAGATTAGTCTAGGACAAGCAATTTTCTTTTAAGCAAATAAGGCAAAAGGTGCACACATGACTCCAACTCACATTATATTGGCCTGTATGCAGCAGGCCACCTGCAGGGAACTGACTGAATGGTATGCACCCAGGAAGGAGGGAAATTCAGATCCTAAATTTAATTTAGAAAGGACACCACACCTACAAATTCCTGCCCCAGATATAAATATCTTAGAATACTTTTATTATGGTCAACCCCTTTCAATTTATATGATTTGCTCAGATTGTTATTTTTGTCTTTTTTGGAGACAACTCAAGATAGATATTGTTATTTTTATGTGGATGTTTATTTAGACTTACATGTTTACCGATTTATATATGCCCACTTTTGTCACCGTATACTTTTTTTTTGCTGCATAATAAACTACCAGGAGCTTAGCAGCTTAAAGCAACACCTACCTGTTAGCTTACTGTTCTGTGTATCAGAAGTCTGGCAAGGCAAGGTGGGGTTCTCTGCTAAAAGTATCACAAGGGTGATATCAAGCTGTTAGCTAGATTATGTTCTCATCAGGAGGCCTTGTGGGGGAGTCCTCTTCCAAGCTCATTCTTTTTGTTGGCAGAATTTGTTCCTTGGGGCTATATGACTGAGGCCTCCCTTTTCTTGCTAGCCATCATCCATTGATCCATCTCAGCTCCTTCCCAGCACAGACATACGCTGTCAGGGCCATTCAGGGAGTGCCACTTTCACTTCTTCTGCAGCTAAGGATAAATATATATTAGCATATGCACAAGCAGCTTCTCAATTTCCCTTAGAATTAGTCATATCATCTTACTGAGTAAAAGAAAATCTTTGATACTTGTCCATTCTTATTTGTATCAGATATGTTTTTTAACATGTTTGAAAGTTATATACTTTAATAGTGGTAACCAATGAAAAACGCCAGGTAGCCAGAGTTGCCCTATTATAAAAAATGCTAGTCATTCAAGACCCGTAGAAGAATAAGCGTCTGTAAACCAGACTTTCAGTTCCTCACTATTAAATATGAATAATGAATTTCAGCCTCTGATATATGAAAATACAGCATAAAGAAGAAATCAAATTAAGAGGAAACTAAGAGATTGCTGGGGGCAGAAAAACTCTAAGAAATAACAATTAAATCTTTTAAAAAAAACCCTCAGTTCTGGACAAGATGGGGTAAGCATATGCAACCCAATTTCTCTTGTTGATCACAATGAAAACCCCATGGACAAAATGCATAAGGCAATTATCAGAAGACTCTGAAAGGTGGGAAAAAGACAGACTAGCTAGGGACTATTGAGAAATGGCCTGTGTGAGTATGCTGTTTTGTTTTGTTTTGTTTTTTGTTTGTCTCCTATGTATGCTATGGGCACAGACAAAAACAAAACAGACAAAACTCCCCCAAAGCCCCCAAAAAACCCTACTCAAAGGACTAGGAAGAGGATGACTCTGCAGAACAGAATTCTTTTTAATATACCCTCCCAAATCCAGGTAAATACCATGAAAGGTGCACTGCCCCTTTCCGTCCATACCTGACACAGGGGATGGGGCCTTCTTGATAATTCTTATATGTACTAAGCAAAAGAGCAAAGAGCAGCATCTTGCCCCCTCCCAAATTAGAGAGTGGGAGAAGGATTAGAAAGAAGGAAGAAAAGACGCTCAACCTCACTAATCATCAGGGAAATGGAAATAAATAAAAATCATAATGAGATCGCTTCACACCTTTTAAGATGGCCATTATTAAAAACAAAAACAAAAACAAAACCCCAATCATTAGTGATAATGTTGAGAAATTGAAAATCCTTTTATACTGTTGCTGGGAATGTAAAATGGTGCAGCTGCTATGTAGAAGAGTATGGTCATTCCTTGAAAACAAAACCAAAACAAAACCACCGTGTGATCCAGCAGTCCTGCTTTTGGGTTATTTATCCAAATGAATTTAAATCAGAATCTCAAAGAGATATCTATACTCCTATGTTCATTAGAGCATTGTTCATAATAGCCAAGAGGTGGAAAAAACCCAAATACACATTACAAATAAACAAAGCAAATGTGGTCTATACACACAGAGGAGTATTATTCAGCCATAAAAAGAACAAAATTCTGTAATATGCTGCAGCATGGGTGAAACTTAAGGACATTGCGCTAAGTAAAGTAAGCAAGTCACAGAAGGACCAATACTGCATGATTTTACTTATATGAGGTTTCTAAAGTAGTCAGGTTAATCAAAGCACAAAATAGGATGGTGGTTGCCAGGGGCTGAGGGGAGGAGTAAATGGAGAGTTCCTGTTCAAAGATATAAAGTGTCAGTTATGCAAGATGAAAAAGTTCTAGAGCTCTGCTCTGCAACATTGTTGTAACAGTAAATAATGCTATATTTAATACATAAATGCTTGTTAAGAGGGTAAATCTCATGTGATTTTCACATGATTTTTTAAAAAAGTGGTTCAACATTTTTAAAATGCTAAAAGAAAAAATCCCCTATAATCCAGAATTGAATAGCAAGTGAAAGGTGCAAAGCAATTGAATGGAGGAAAGGATAATATTGGAACAATCTGACAATTGCTATGAGTCAATTTCTACGGGGGTGGGGGGTACAGAGAGAGAGAGAGAGTGAGATTGAGAAACTCAAGCTAAACCTCCTCATTAAAAGCACCTTACTGGGGCGCCTGGGTGGCTCAGTCAGCTAAGCATCTTCCTTGACTCAGGTCATGATCCCAGGGTCCTGGGATGGAGCCCTGCATCAGGCTCCCTGCTCAGCGGGGAGTCTGCTTCTCCTTCTCCCTCTGCCTGAGGCTCCCCCTGCTTGTGCTCTCTCTCTCTCTGTCAAATAAATAAAATCATTAAAAATAAATAAATTAATTAAACCTTTTTACTAAACCTCACTGCTTATACAAAAAATAACTCCGTAAATGGATCATGGATCTAAATGTAAAATGTGTAACAATAAATTTTTAAAGGAAAATCTTGATGGCTTAAGCCAAGAGTTCTTAGACATGATATCAAAAACACATCCACCAAAGAAAAAAAGACAATTAATTAGAGTCATCAAAATTTAAAACTTTTGTATTAAAATTTAATACACTCTTCAGAGAATGATAATACAAGCTAGAGACAGGAGGAAAATATTTGCAAAACACATATAGGCCACAGGAGAGAAAAATATATATACAATGAAAGCATCCTTTTAGGTGGTCAGTCATCTAAAAGAAGTTTCAGAAAAAGAGGAGAAATTAAATTGGGAAGAAAGTATTAAAGAAATATTACAATAAAATTTCCCTAAACTGAAGAACATAAATCTCAAGCCTGAAATTAGCCAGGGAATACCTAGTAAAATGACAGAAATTAAGAACAAGGTACATTATCATAAAATTTTACAAAACTGGAAATACAGAAAAAGTCTTAAGAAATTCCTTAGAGAAACAACCAGTAACATGCAAAAGATCAGGAATACAAATAGTATTGGTCTTCTCACCAAAAACAACAGTTTCCCATTACTACCAGGATAAATTAAGAACAAAACCCACTACATGGCCTAAAGGCTGCGCACGGTCCTAGACCTGCCCAGCTCTCAAGTCTCATACCATTTCCCTTTTTATTTCTCTTTAAATCAGTTACACTGGCTTATTTTCCTTCCTTCCACCCTGTAAAGCATTTATATGTGCTATTTCCTTCATAGAGAAGACTCTTCTCACTTCAAATGTTTCACTCTTTCTTCACATCTCAATTCAACTGTTCTTCCTTTACATTTCAGTAGTTACAATGTTTTTAGGAAAGTCAGGGACCCAAATCCTCCTCTTATATGTTTACACAGTCCTATATGCCACCCCATGTAGTACTTACTTCAACCATGATTTTATTTCCTAGTATACTTTTATTAATCTTTAGATGTCATCCTATTTGAAACACCAGCAGTAGCTGATATTTTAATCACTCTGTCCTCTTTAAAAATTGTCTTTGTTAGGCTTGCAGAATCCCACATGCTCCTTTTCCCCCTTAAGTTACTGGATATTACACCATCTCTTTTGAGATTCTTCTATACCTCCACAACTTTGAAATGTCAGAATGCCCCAAGGTCCACTCCAACACCTTTTGTTTTCTACCTGCAGTCATTCCAATGACTTTATTCTGTCTCAGTGGTTTAAATACCATTTATAAACAAATGAATACAAAAATTAAGTTAATAGCTTGGATTTCTCTTCTGAGTCCAAGCTTGAGTGTCCAAATGCTTATCTACTTGAATGCTGAATAACCAAACCCAATCTTTTTAGACAAACATCATTTTCAATGCAGCATTCTATATTTGAAATTATATATCAGTCTGAGAGGCCTTTAAGCTATAAAAGCCCTCTGGATATCTTGAGCTGAGAGTCGATATTTGCATGAAAGTTGGTGGTTTCAAACTGAGTTAGTCCAGAGGAAGACATTCAATTATATATCAATACTGTAAGCTGAAAAAGGCAGAAAAATAACTTTGTATCCCTACCTTGGGGCACGAACAGTGGTCTATCTCATTCACCATTATATATTTAGCATGTAGCACAATGACTGACATATGGAAGAATTAAATAAACAATCTGACCTAGCCACTTAGTATATTTTTGAAGACTACTTAATAAAGTGGAATGCATTGCAATTCATGAAGGAAGAAAACCAAATTGCAAATAAATATATAAAAAGATGACCAACCTAAAAAATAAATAAATAAAGATGATTAACCTCAGGGCACCAGGGTGGCTCAGTTGTTTAAGCGTCTGACTGCTGATTCTGGCTTAGGTCACAGTCTTGGGGTCGTGAGAATGAGCCTGCATCAGACTCTGCACTGTGTATTGCAGTAGGTCTGCTCAAGATTCTCTCTCTTCCTCTCCCTCTTCCCCTTTCCCCCACCCCTGCTCTCTCTTGCTCTAAAATAAATAAATAAATCTTTAAAAAAAAGATGATCAACCTCATGAGTTATCAAGAAAATGTACTTAGAGTCACAGAAAGATATAATTTCATGCTTGCTATAATTATAACTTTAAATATCTCACAATACTAAGTATTAGTAAGGATGTGCAGAAATATACTTTCATATGCTGATGAATATAAGTTGGCACAAATGCCTTGGAGAGCAATTTGGCAATATCCTATGAAAATATGCATATCCTATGACCAGTATTTCCACTCATAAACACATCATTCAAAGGAACTCTGCATAACAGCATAACTCTTGCATAAGGGCATATGTGAAAAATATTCATAGCATTATTGTTTAAAATAGCAACATTTTGGGGAACCTAAATGGCCAGTAACAGAAAAATAAATGAATAAATTGAGGGAGTATATAAATGCAATTGAATATTACTCAGCAGTGAAAATGAACAAAATATCTATGTTTTCAGTACAAATATACTGCATATACACACCATTGAGCAAAAAGGCAATCTGCAAAAGAACACCCAGTGATAACATTTACATTAAGTTTCCAAACATGCAAAGCAATACCATATTGCTTAAGAGATATGTATTTAATGAAAGTATTTTAAAAATATGGGAATGATAAATATCAAATGTAATAATCTTTGGAGGAGAAGTGGGAGAGAATATAATCCAGGAAACACAGTTTCTACTCTGTTAGCAATGTTTTATGTCTTAAGCTGGGTAGGAGATACATTGGTGTTGCTTATGTTATTCTTCAGGTTTCCTGAATCTTTTTTTCCTTTTTTTTTTGTAATTCTGAAATAGTTCTTAATTTTTTTTTAGCAATTAAAAAAAAAAAACCTCATCACATATGTAAGTCTAATAAAAATGAGTACCTAAAACTTAAGTCAAAACATCTATAACATTAATTCAATGAAATTTAGTCATTTCTTCTTTTTTCTTTTCTTTTCAGCATAACAGTATTCATTGATTTTGCACGACACCCAGTGCTCCATGCAATCTGTGCCCTAATACCCACCACCTGGTTCCCCCAACCAACCACCCCCTGCCCCTTCAAAACCTTCAGATTGTTTTTCAGAGTCCATAATCTCTCATGGTTCACCCCCCTTTCCAATTTCCCTCAACTCCCTTCTCCTCTCCATCTCCCTTTATCCTCCATGCTAAGAAAAAAGACAGTCTCTTCAATAAATGGTGCTGGGAAAACTAAACAGCTATATGTAGAAGAATGAAACTCGACCATTCTCTTACATTCTTTTATCCATAAACTCAAAATGGATAAAAGTTTAGTCATTTCTAATGATGGCAGAAAGGATGTGGGCAAGAAAGTAAAAATATAAACTGGTAATAATTTATGATACATTTGGATTTATATTTGCATATGACATACATGTAGTATATTTCAGAAGCCTTAAATATGTTTATACTATTTGACCCTACATGTTTTTGGATAACATAAAAAATTTCTATGCACATATTTCTAAGTTTTCCTATAAGAACACTATATTTGTATAATAAACCTTTTCTTAAAAGATGAAGTTTAATTTAAGGAATCTCCACACTGTTTTCCAAAGTGGCTGCACCAACTTGCATTCCCACCAACAGTGTAAGAGGGTTCCCCTTTCTCCACATCCTCTCCAACACTTGTTTACTGTCTTGTTGATTTTGGCCATTCTAACTGGTGTAAGGTGGTATCTCAGTGTGGTTTTGATTTGAATCTCCCTGATGGCTAACGATGAGGAACATTTTTTCATGCATCTGATAACCATTTGTATGTCTTCTTTAGAGAAGTGTCTGTTCATGGCTTCTGCCCATTTTTTGACATGATTATCTGTTTTGTGGGTGTTGAGTTTGAGGAGTTCTTTATAGACCTTGGATATAAGCCCTTTGTCTGTAGTGTCATTTGCAAATATCTTCTCCCATTCCATGTGTTGCCTCTTTGTTTTGTTGACAGGTTTTTTTTGCTGTGCAGAAGCTTTTGATCTTGACAAAGTCCCAAAAGTTCATTTTTGCTTTTGTTTCCGTTGCTCTTGGAGACATATCTCGAAAGAAGTTGCTGTGGCCAATGTCGAAGAGGTTACTGCCTATGTTCTCCTCTAGGGTTCTGATAGACTGCTGCCTCACATTGAGGTCTTTGATCCATTTTGAGTTTATCTTTGTGTATGGTGTAAGAGTATGGTCGAGTTTCATTCTTCTACACATATCTGTCCAATTTTCCCAGCGTCATTTATTGAAGAGACTGTCTTTTTTTTCACTGTATATTTTTTCCTGCTTTGTTGAAGATTATTTGACCATAGAGTTGAGGGTCCATATCTGGGATCTCTACTCTGTTCCACTGGTCTATGTGTCTGCAGATGAATGGATAAATGTATATATGGTCCATATATACAATGGAGTATTATGCCTCCATCAGAAAGGATGAATACCCAAATTCTGTATCAACAAGGATGGGACTGGAAAAGATTATGCTGAGTAAAATAAGTCAGCAGAGAGAGTCAATTATCATATGGTTTCACTTACTTGTGGACCATAAGGAATAACATCGAGGATATTGGGAGATGGAGAGAAGTGAGTTGGGGGAAATTGGAGGGGGAGATGAACCATGAGAGACTGTGGACTCTGAGAAACAAACTGAGGGTTTTGGAGGAGAAGGGGGGGTGAGAGATTGGGTGGGCCTAGTGGTGGGTATTATGGAGGTCATGTATTGCATGGAGCACTGGCTATGGTGCATAAACAATGAATTTTGGAACACTGAAAATAAAATAAATTGTTTAAAAAAGAAGTTTAGAGTAAATAAAAGAAACTGTACTGGTGAAGTGAACTTGTAAACATTATAAAGAAACCTCCTAATTCTAGTAAAACTTTTGCCTTAAAGTCTATTAATATATCAAAATCAGTTTTTGGAAGGAGTTTCTGTATTTCATAAGTTTTTCTTTTTCATTCTTCTACTCTTAACCTCTTTGTACTTTTATATATGCTTTTTGTACATAGAGCATAGTTGTATTTTGTCTAATCCAGTCAACCTTTGTTGTTTAACTAGTTAAAAATATTTAACTATAGCATTTAGTTTGTTCACGTTTATCATAGTTATTGAAAAAAATTATGTTTCCCATCTTATTTTTGCTCTTGTCCCATCTATTTTTTATGTTTCCTCTCTCATCTACTTTTCAATTGACTAAATTTTTTTTTTTAATCGTTTGTTTTTCTCCCTCAACTAGTATACTGTTCCTATTGTTTTGGCGATAACCCTGGTATTACCTAGTATTTGATGTAGACTTATACAAGTTTTATATTAATATCTTTTATTCTCTTCTTGAACTACACAGGAACATCTGCTCTTCTTTTGATATATATTCTGTTGCTTTCCAATATTTTAACTTTTTATCATTAAATGTCTTTTTTTTTTTTTTTTTAGACAATGCTTCTTTGTTCTTACATTTGGGATCAATTCACCTCTGAAAAAAGTACATCCGGGAGAATTTTTTTCAGTCAAGTTCTGCTCATTATAATCTATTCTACTGTCGAAGTTTTCTTATTTCACTCTTGTTTTTGAAGAATCTATACCTTTAAATCAGGTATAGAATTCAGAATGATGGCTGTTCTCTTTTAGAACATTAGAGATAACATTCCAAAGTCGGTTGGGTGACGGTCTTTGGCTGAGGTCAGGATCCTGGAGTTCCTGGATCAAGTCTGCATTGGGCTCCCTGCTCAGTGGAGTCCGCTTCTCCCTCTGACCTTTCCCCTTGTGCTCTCTCACTCAAATAAATAAGTAACATCTTAAAACAACAACAACAACAACAACAAATAGTTGGTCTTTGTTTTTCTTTTTTGTTTTCTGCAGTTACACTGCAATCTATCTAGGTTTATTACCAGTTCAGGGAAGTACTAGTTGTACAACAGGAAAACCAAACACACAGTCATTCAGTATGATAGGTAATAATCTAGGCTGCCTATTCCAAGTTGATAAGTGGGTTCCTCCCACATTATTTTTCAGGAACCCGGTTTCCTTCCTTCTAGCTTCCTGCCATTCCATGGTCAAAATCAGGTTATAGGCATATTCTTGCTCTGGTTTACAGGAAGTTGGAAAGAAAATGGAAGTAGCCTGTTTATTTCTTAAGGTCCCTAGCTGAAAGTATTTTATAGGTAAGAAATAAGGCAATAAGTCACACTAAACATAAGGGAGACTGGAAGATATAGAGTAGTTGAAAAGTAATGATTCTGGTACTTCCATTACTAAGTAAGAAAGGGAAATTGTGAATTGGTAGATACCTAGCTGTTCTTACCAGTCTACCTGCAGATTCCCTTTATTTATTTTCCATGGGATTATCTGACTACTTAATCTGCAGTATTTTTTTTTAAATAATTTCTGTGAAATTCTTAACTATCCTTTGTTGTCATAGAAATGTTTAGTATTATTCCAGATTCATGTGAAATCTTAATGAATAACCCAACAAGATCCCATGGATTTTTACCCAGTTTCCACTAATGGTAACATCTCACAATAAAAATGCATGAATTAAGCTTCCTGCAATAACTTGGATGAATCTCAGGAATACAGTGTTGAACCAAATAAATGTCAAAGAATACTTAGAGTATTATTTCATTTACATAAAATTTAGAATATTCAACAGTGAACAATAGTTGATCAAGGAGGCAACCTTATGTGGTACCCCCTAAAGAGAAGCAAGACAATGAAATAGACAAAATGAGGAAAGTGTTTATGTCTGAGGGGCAGCTCTAGCTCTAGCTCTATATTTGGAGTTTCAAATACAAGATCATCTAATGATAAGATGGATTTTGATTTTTCCACTTGCAGTTGTCTCTTATATATATATCCCTCCTCAGGAATCTTACAAGGAAGGGTAGTTTACCCAAAGCAAGATTTAAGCACCTGGGTCTCTTGAGATAATGCCTAACAGGAGGTGTTCAATAAATAATTATTACCAGTTAATGATCAAACATATATAATGTACCAAAGATAGAAATTAATATAAGATCAGTTTGGAATGAGTTCTGCCAAGGCAAGTTAAGCTCTGGCTGAATAAAAAACATACTTGCATTTTTTAAAAATTATTTTTGATGCTTATAGGCGGAAGTGGCTTAGTAATGTTTTCGTGTGAAAAGAATGTGAAAACTAATCTACACAAATGTTACATTAAAATTCTTCTCATTTTATGAAAATACCATTGAATATAATAAATAATGATACCACAATTATTTCTGGGTATGTATTTTTTCATTTCAAATGAATATAACATTATCTACTGCCTCCAATAAAGAAATTATAAATGGATTTTTAAGCTAATGAATCATGAAATATTTTTGTTGAGTTATAAGTGAACCAAATGGTCATATTTATTTTAACACCTGGAAGAAGTCAGGATATGCACAGCTGGCTGTTAGCTTGTCACACATTCCTAAGTTTACAATTACTACTAGTGTTCTCAAAGTCCACTGACAAACAGTTGCAGGTGGCCAAGATGTTTTTGTGTAGAAACAGCTTTACTCAGCAAAATCTAATAATGTATCAATAATAGCATTTACTTTGGAAACTATCAGTATTTAAGAATAACAATTTTCAAATATTTTCTTACAATTATTTAAGACATGCTTGGAACTACTAATGAGAAATTTAAAAATATTGCTCTAATTTAAATAAAAATTCAGTAAATAAAAGAACAGTTAAAAATACTGTCAAAGGATTATCATATGATCTCCCTGATACAAGGAATTTGAGAGGCAGGGTTGAAGGTTTGAGGGGTAAGGAAGGAAAAATGAAACAAGATGGGATCTGGAGGGAGACAAACCATAAGAGACTCTTAATCTCACAAAACAAACGGAGGGTTGCTGGAGGGAGGAGGGTAGTGAGAGGGGGGTGGGGTTATGGACACTGGGGAGGGTATGTGATGTAGTGAGTGCTGTGAAGTGTGTAAACCTGATGATTCACAGACCTGTAGCCCTAGCGCAAATAATACATTATATGTTAATAAAAATAATTAATAAAGAGAAGAATACTGTCAAAGGAAAAAAAAGAATACTGTCAAAGAAAAAGTTAACCTGTTAAATAAACTCTATTTGATATATTTCTTACAGTGAAAATAGCCACATCCTTATACTATAAAGGGTTACTTACATAATTCATTTTCTAGAGCATTAGTTCTTTTAAAAAAGATTTTATTTATTTATTTGACAGAGATAGACAGCCAGAGAGGGAACACAAGGAGGGCGTGTGGGAGAGGGAGAAGCAGGCTCCCCGCTGGGCAGGGAGCCCAACTTGGGACTTGGGCCCAGGATTCTAGGATCATGACCCCAGCTGAAGGCAGGTGCTTAATGACTGAGACACCCAGGTGCCTATCTAGAGCATTATTTCTATATGAAATGCAACTAGTATTCCAGAAGAGGGGAATACATATCATTTTACAGAAGGATCTTTTTCAAGTTTTTAGATAATATTAAAAAGCTAAATTTCTATATTAATTTAAAATGCTTTAATTTAAATTGTTCCATATAATTATTTCAAAATTTCCATTAAATATTGGGGTGCCTGGGTGGCTCAGTGGGTTTAAGCCTCTGCTTTCGGCTCAGGTCATGATCCCAGGATCCCGGGATCTATCCCTGCATCGGGCTCTCTGCTCAGCAGGGATCCTGCTTCCCCCTCTCTCTCTGCCTGCCTCTCTGCCTACTTGTGATCTCTGTCTGTCAAATAAATAAATAAAAATCTTTAAAAAAATTTTTTTAAATTAAAAAATTTTCCATTAAATATTGATAGGAAATATTTACAAAGTATATAACATGTAAAGAATAACAGAAACAAATATTTACATACCACCTCTCAGTTTAAGAAAATAACATTACCATTGTAGTTCTTTGTGCCTTTTTCTGAACTCATTTCCCTCCCCTTTGCCCCTCAGACATAAACACTTTCCTGAATTTTGTCTATTTCATTGTCTTGCTTCTCTTTAAGGGGTACCACATAAGATTGCCTCCTAGATCAACTGTTGTTCACTGTTGAATATTCTAAATTTTATGTAAATGAAATAATACTGTAAGTATTCTTTGACACTTATTTGGTTCAACACTGTATTCCTGAGATTCATCCAAGTTATTGCAGGAAGCTGTAATTCATGCATTTTTATTGCAGTATATAATTACACCATATAA
Organism: Mustela nivalis; assembly: GCF_964662115.1. Classification (NCBI taxonomy): domain Eukaryota; kingdom Metazoa; phylum Chordata; class Mammalia; order Carnivora; family Mustelidae; genus Mustela; species Mustela nivalis. The sequence continues at coordinate 111,410,212 of NC_139030.1, forward strand.
AAGTACCATAGTAACCATTCATTCTATTGTTGATGGACATTTTGCATATTCCATTTTTGCTATTATTTAGTGTTACTAAAAACGATTTTACACAACCTTTTTGGTCCCCACATCCAAGAGTTCCTAATGTATATGCATATAGAGATATATACATACACATATTTATAAATGTCTAATTTATATGTAATATACACATTACTTTATTATGTCAAATTATTCCCTAGTTTGGTTTTTACCAACTCCTATTTTCACCACAGTAAATAAGTATTCTGGCTATTCTATATCCTTGCCATACTTGATATTTTTAGATTTTAAATTTAAGTCAATCTGGTAAGTTTATAGCAGTATTTATTTGTGGTTTTAATTTGCATTTCTTCAATTCCAGTGAGGTTGAGAAACTTTTTGATTGTTTAATGGCCATACTAATAACCTCTCATGAAGTGCTCCTTCAAGTATCTTGTTCATTTTCCTTTGGAATTGCTTGTCTTTTTCTCAACTGAACAGGAAAGAGTTATTTATTAATTCTAAACATTAATCCATTGTCAATTTTATGTTGCAAATATCATCTCTTAATGGATTGTTTTCATTTTTTCATCTTTTGATCAACAGATCCTAATTTTAATGTAGAATTATTTAACCATCGTTTCCTTGTTCAAAACCATTTTCATGGGGGAGACAAGATGGTGGGGAAGTAGGAGGAGGCGCCCTTTCAACCTGTACCCTAAAGTGAGCTGATTACCTTCCAAAGAACTTCAATCACCCAAAACCATTTTCTTGCCATTATTTCGTATGAAAAAGGCTTACTTCAGAAGCCAAACATCTGTACTATAGAAATTGAGAAAATGTCATAGCTATTCTATCATATATTTTAAAAATTAATCAACAGATATTCATATGAAAAACTGTGACTCAGACAAATGGCTAGTTGATTGTTTTTTCTGGGTTTAGTGGCAGTTGATATATCAACAAATTAGTTTATTTGCTGATAAATCTGGAGCTACAGAAAAAACCCACAGAGGTTTCTGAAAAGTTTTCTACAACTTATCACTTAACTGCAATAAAATACTAGTGAGTATTAGTTGTAAAGGTTGTTGGCTGTTAACCAATTGGTTGTTAACACCTGAATTAATAATGGAGATGATACCATTTGTAATGGGAGTTTAGGTGGGTGAAAAGAATAATTTTTTTTACTTTTCACATCCAATCTTTCTATAGTATCTGAACATTATAACATAAGCGTGAATTACCTTTATAACAAAAAACATGTTTGATATTCTTCAAGCTGAATTTAAATTTATTATAAAAAATTAAAGCTATAATGATATGAAATTTATGATCTTATTATAGTGCAACACAGATTTTGTCATGTTTGTATGTAAGATTTGAGTCTTCTAACAACTCTTAAAATTATACTAAGAAAAATAAGTTCAAGAATGCTGAAATATTATCAGTTAAAAATGTACCATTATTTTAAAGAATTTTTGGAAAGACCTTTAGATAGACCATGGGTTCTATTATTTCTAAAACGGAGAGGCAGAATACATCAGCACTAGAAGTCATTTGTGAACATAACTTATATCCAAACTTAGAACACAAGAATTATAATTTTTGGCAAGAAAACAAAGCAAATGGCTAACTGGTATTCAGATATCTATCTGGTATTAAGTTAGGTGTATGTTAATTTTCTGAGACACTTGCATTGAATTAAGTTTTTAAAAGGCCCTCAGGGAGAAAACTGGATGGGAAGAAATTACAGAAGACAAACCACGGGAGACACTGGACTCTGGGAAACAAACTGAGGGTTACAGAAGGACGGGTGGGGGCACAGTAACCAGGTGATGGGCATTAAGGAGGGCACGTGTTGTGATGAGCACTGCGTGTTATACACAACTAATGAATCATTGACACTACATCAAAAACTAATGTACTATATGTTGGCTATCTGAATATAATAAAAAATTTTAAAAAAGAAAAAGACCCTCAGTGAGATGATAAGGGAAAAATAAGAACTTTGAAGTTTCTCTTTTCAGTGCCTGGGTGGCTTAGTCAGTTAAGTGTCTGCCTTCCACTCAGGTCATGATCCCAGGGACCTAGGACCGAGTTCCGCGTTGGGCTCCCTCCTCTGCTGGGAGTCTGCTGCTCCCTCTGCCCACCCCGCACTTGTTTTTTCAATCTCTCATGCTCAATCTCTCAAATAAAATATCTTTTAAAAATTTATGTTTTTCTTCCTGCTTTGCCACATAGTGGTGTTTCTGATAAATTTTGTATTCTTAAATCACATCCCAGTAAGAATTTGCAAGCTGAATAAGTTAAAGAGAAAGCTTCTAGAGTCCAGAAATACTGGTATGCATACATCAATAATATATATATACAGAGAAATGTAGAACTTGCATCATCTAATTCTGATCAAGGATGCAGCGATCATTTTTGCTGATAATGTTTGAGTATTAGAAAAGTCAGTGATGGTCAGTAAAACTGTAATATTCCAAATCAATTAATATGAGATATGCCAACAGATGTCTGCAAAAAATAATAATCAACTGAAATGAATTAGTCACTATGATAAAAATGATGCAAAGATGTGTTATTTGTAACAGTTAAAACAATACTTATTTAATATTCAACTACAATGTAATTTAATGTTTATATATTTCTCTGGTTTCTCACATAAATACATCACCAAACCAGAAGTTTGGTCAAACCATGTTACTGATATTTTAATCTGCAAAATAAAATTTGAAGTACATGTACCTCTTAGCAGCTCATACCAAGAAGGTAAGGAAAAAAGGACTTGAGAGAATATTCCTTTTGCTTCTAGAAATACCTGACCTGGACTGTATCCTTTCTCTTTCTCTTGCCTTCCATCTAACCTAGATCCCCAACCTTGATGATTTAAAGCATTTGCCAAAGGATTAGAGACTTAAATGTAAAAATGAAACCGTAAAAGAACTAGCAAAAATATAAACCAATACTTAAATAATCTTGGGATGAAAAAGATGCTTCTAAGCTTAACTCTGAAAGTATACTAAAAGAAAAACTTTTTATCTTTTTCACTGAATAAAAATTTAAAACATATGACAGTAAAAATATCACAAATTAATATTATTGCAGTACTTTTGTATATGCTATATATATGTTGACATGCTATATGTTTTATATGACTTATGCTAAAATATAAAGGCCTTAATAGAAAAAATCAAAAGGCAATATAAGGCAATTAATAATTAAAATGGCATTATATATTTAATATATTAACTTGGAAAAACATGTTCCTAGCATGTTTCTTGGAGTGGGTATATGTATGTGTGGGTATATGTATATGTATATATGTACATATATATATGCATATATAAATATGTATATGAATACAATTTTTAAAAGTAGAGCCCATAAAAGTAGACTCACATTCATAGTGGGTATTGCTGGGGAGTAGAACTACATGTACTTTTTATTTTGTTTTCTCCATTAAAGTTTCTTTTTTGTGGGGGGATGGGATACATGTTATTGTAGCAGTAAGAAAAAAAAACTCACTTTAAAAGTTAAATGTACAGGGAAGCCTGGGTGGCTCAGTCAGTTAAGCAGCTGCCTTTGGCTCAGGTCATGGTCCCAGGGTCCTGGGATCGAGTCCCACATTGGACTCCTTGCTTGGCAGGGAACCTGCTTCTCTCTCTGCCTGCCACTCTGCCTGCTTGTGTGCTCTCTCTCTCTCTCTGACAAATAAATAAATAAATAAATAAATAAAATCTTTAAAAAAAAATAAAGAGTTAAATGTACAAAATTAAACTTCAAAGGAAAATAGAGATATACAGAAAGCCCTATGTCTTCTGAGCTAAAGCAGAGACAAAGTAATAATTCTTCTGTTGATGTGAATCTCATTTTCTGAATGTGTGAAAACAGAATTGGTAAAAAAAAAAAATATTTTGTAAGTTGTGAATTAATTTCTTCCTCTGTTAACTTTCAGTATTTCATTTGTAGGTATATAGGGAAGTCAAGAATGCTAAACATTTTTAATTTTCCCAGCTCATAGCAATTAATAGTAACAAATTAATAATTACATCCTGCCTACAATGTATTTACCACTGTAAATACAATGTGGTAAGTTCCACTGGAAGTAAACAAAAGTACTTATTATATGTTAAATATTTAATAACCCAAACTTTCTACCAAATCAGTCTGGTATGACCCAACAAATAATGATTCAGGAAACTTCTTAGTCAAGAATCTCAGCAACATAAACTTACTGCTTCAATCTTCCACGTAACATGCCACTTCAATAAAAATACTATTGGTCCACCATCAACAAAATATGCACTTTTGAATACTGGAAAAAGATTTATTCTTCACACAAATTTGAAAACTCTGGTTAGAATCAGAAATCACTATCAATGTGCTAACTTAATCTATATAGGGTTAAATCTGTAATAGTCATTTAATAATGATGATGTTATACAACTTACATTTTTTGAGTGCTTAATACTTTCCATGTACCAAGCTAAGCACTTAATCATTATCATTATGTAACTTCTTGAAAAATTTGGGCTCAGACATTATGCAGCTTGCCCAAGTTCACTTAGCCAGCAAGGGGACTCCAACCTACTGCTGTCTGGCTAGAAAGTGCCACATTGTGTCTTCATTAAATATTTTATACATTTAGCTACTAAGCAATACTAGACTAAATGGCAATGATTTAAGTACCAGTAAAATAGTTTAAATCACACACTTATAAAAATATATGAATACTTAATAATCCACTCTTGAAAACTATTCAGAGCCAACAAAGTGCAAAAAATACAGACAATAGTCACATATCAAGCCAAAGTATATGCAGATAGATAGGATGAAACTAAAAGGATCAAACTAATTTTTTTTCTATTACTAGTTCTCATATATGGCAAAACAAAGATTAAACTGTTAGATCTAATGATTGGTACATTGTTAAATCCGTAAACTTTGGGGAACAAAAGAAAATAGTTTCTCACTCTAGGTACTTTTGTTATGCTTAATCACTTAATCCTTAACTAGTTAGCAATTTCATGAGATAGGTATGATTCCTCCATTTTATTTTATTTTTTTTAAGATTTTACTTATTTATTTGACACAGAGAGAGGTCACAAGTAGGCAGAGAGGCAGGCAGAGAGGGAGGGGGAAGCAGGCTCCCTGTTAAGCAGAGCAGGCTTGATGTCAGGACCCGGAGACCATGACCTGAGCCGAAGGCAGAGGCTTAACCCACTGAGCCACCCAGGTGTCCGCCTTCCTCCATTAAAAACAAAAAACAAAAAACAAAAAACAAAAATAACCCGGGGCTCAGAAAGTCTGAACAATTCATATAACACTGATAAATGACAAAGCTATTTGCTTCTATCTAAATGACCCCAAAGTTGCCCTAGGCATGGGCTAATGACAATGTAGGAACGCACAATTAGTAAATCAATGAGCTACACTTTAAAATAATGTTTTTGTGTGTTGATCACAGATTACTACATTTATGTAACTAAACTACAGATCAAGCTACCTTTCTGGCATGACATGCAAGACTCAGATGTAAAACATTTACAAAAGTGTAAAATCATTTGCTTTAAATTCTCTAGATCATAATGCATGTGCCCACTTTCCATAACTAAAAATCTAGTAATAGAAGATAAACTCAGATTATTTCAGAATTTTGGACTGAAAAGATTTTACAAGCTAAAAGAAAAACAGGATGTTTAACATAAATATGTTAAAATAGACATTTTAGTTTCTACTTTTTTGGATCACAACATACAATACTCCAACAAAGTCAACACCTTCAGGTTGTTAAATCAAAATCCTCTCTTTTAAATGCTTCTTTTAAAAAGTAGGAATTTAGAAAAGCATCACAGTGAACTATCTTGGAAGGTTCACAGCACCTATAATTGTTTCACATAAAATCAGAAATAGACACATTTTTAATGCTATATTTATCCTATTTAATGCTACATATTATATTCTCATCATCCATTAAAGTTCCTACTTCATAGAATCATAGATTTCAAAGTTATTTTAGGCCACCTAGTCTAATAACTTCATTTTCATAATGGAGGAGATTAAGACCCAGAGAAATTTGACCAATTTCTCCATGATTGGAGAAATTAAATCTTCAATTTATCACATGATTGTTTTGTGAATTAGTGCTGGAGTGGGGAATGAATGCTAGATTTCCTGATATAGAATCCAAAAACCCACTACATCACACCACCATATCACCTTCATTTCTATTTTGGATAGTGTCAAGCAGTAACTACAGCATATTTAAATCCTTGGGCCCCAAGCAAATATTTTAGAAGTCCCCACCCTCCTACTGAGGAAGTTGAGCAGGATTCTAAGGTGGACAAGTACTTTTATCCCAAATGTATACGGGTGAGGTAGAATTTCTGAATAAACAGTCTCCTGCTAAAAGGGGTGCAGATTATTAGTGTCCTGGCCTGCAATCTAAAGTACTCTCAGAGAGTACTCAAAACAGTAGTAACATATTTTGACATATTACAATTTACAATGTCATTTTACATATTATCTTAGCCAAAGACTCTCAACTAAGGTTGTTTTTAAAAATCTATACTTTTGGGGTGCCTGGGTGGCTCAGTCATTAAGCATCTGTCTTCAGCTCAGGGCATGATCCCAGGGTCCTGGGATTGAGCCCCACATCTGGCTTCCTGCTCGGCAGGATGCCTGCTTCTCTCTCTCTCACTCCCCTTGCTTGTGTTCCCTCTCTCACTGTGTCTCTCTCTCTGTCAAATAAATAAGTAAAATCTTAAAAAGAAAATCTGTATTATTGAAGTATAACTTAAATACCATAAGCCAAAGAAAAATCAATTTAGAGTGTTTGGTTTGATGTTTTTCTGTTGTAGTTTACTAGCAGTCTATGTGAATGGGTATTGGGAGAGCCTGGATGCTTTTGGCTCAACTATCTTACAAAGTTGCAGTGAGGTTGTCACCCATGGTATAGAGTAATCTGAAGGTTTGAGTGGGGCTGGGGATATGCTTCTAGGATGGCTCACCCACTTGACTCTTGGAAACAGGCCTTAGTTCTTCTAAGCAAACAGACCTCTCCACTGGGCTACTCGAATGTCCTCAGAAATGTCAGCTGGATTCCTCAAGTTTAATGAGTTCTGAAAAAGATACACCTATATAACCACTTATAATCAAGATACAGAACATCTCTTTCAGCCAAACAGCTCTCTCAGGAACCTCACCTCAGTTCTGCCCCCAGAAGAGGTACTATTTTGCATTACTTCATGAAACCTGTTGCATTTATAGACACAGCCACAAAAAAATCCATATTTTGGGTTGCCATATAAACTTATTTCATGCTATGCAAATCTCATATGAATAACTCGCATTAGAAGGATGAAAAACCTTTAATCTGCATGTGAGGAAAGGCAGGATGGAAGGTTAATCTTCCCCACAAACTTGCTCTAATGTAAACTGCTGAGGAATAATATCATTCTTCAGTTTAAAAATTTTTCTTTATCACTTTGTTGATCTAGAAATCGTGCTCCTGTTCAAGATGCTGTTCTAGTTTAGCTTTCTTCTGTTGTAAATGCATCAGTTTTCTGGAAAGTTCATTAGTAAGGAACTCTTCTTCCTTCTTGTAATTTACAATAAGGGTGTATTTCTGCTTTTCCAAAGGAGAAACTTGGCTCTATATTACCATTGATTAGTTTGTATTTTCTAGAACTTCACGTAAATGGAATCACATAGAATATAACTTTTGTGGAGGGACTCTTTCACTCAGCATGTTTTTGAAATTCATTCCTGTTGTATGTATTGTTAGATCATTCTTTTTTATTGCTGAATAGTGTTTTGCTACATGGAAATAATACAAAAATAATCATTATACTTTTAATTTTACCAGTAAATTATTGAACATTTTTTGTTTTGTTATGTGAACACCTACACAATATCCTTGTTGTGCAAAGTCTAGAATATTTGCTACCCAGACCCTTAAAGAAAAAGTTTGAGGACCTCAAACTAGCTGAATGGTTATGAGCTGAGAGCTTGATAGAAATGCAGAATCATCAATCATACCCTAGGACTACTGAACCAGAAACTGGGTTTTAGCAAGATTTCCAGATAATTCATATACAAAGTCTGAGAAGCCCTGCTGCTTTCTTTTTCTTACAATTCTAACAAGAAACAACATATATTGTATATGTAAAAGTGTGTAAGCATGTGTGTATATGCATGTGTCCATTGTTAAACCTAGAATCACTCATATCTATGACGTTCAGAAAATTATCTAAAATAAATATTTAAAATAAGCACATAAAAATATGGAGATAAATGCAGGCTGAAAAGTCTTATTTTAAAAACTCCTGTTTAGATATAAAATGATCATTATTTTACAATCTTAAGAGTATAAAATAATCTTAAAAAACTCCTTGCTAAAGCAATTTCCAAAAGAGCAAATGTAGCACAAATGAAAACCATTCCATATTCTGTGCAAGGAGGTACCAGTAATTAGTAGAGATTAACAGATGATCATCTTCATGCATGTGATCAACAAGACCAAAAGGTCAACAGGGTTTTAGTTTACCATATGCTGCAAAATTCATGCTGCAAACCTACTTGGCATGTGCTTTCATTATCTATCCCTTTTAATCAACAAATTAGAAGTTAGAAACAAACCATTCACTTATACTCCTATTAACATCTGTCTAATAAGTACTGGAATATGAAGATTTTTCTCTTCTTTATGCAAAACAGCATGATAAAGATATTTTCAAAACCAGAGAAAACTCATTTATATGTAATTATTTTAAATTTGCTATAATAATAACAAATGACATTTTATTACTAAACTTGGATGTTCAGTTTGTATTCATCTCTATAACAAAGAGTTATAACTTTTTGGATTTCTTAGTTAACATTTGAAACTAAATTATACTTATGTAACTGCTATTTTAGATAAAGAGCTTCATAATTCCACTGATTTAATTCTATTTATTCTAAGTTACTATTTAAGACTCAATAAAAATCTTCAAAATAAAGAAAACTTAAAATTTCTTTTACATACTTATTTCATTAGTGCTAGCCAAATAACAATTTCTCCTTTTCAAACAATCTTTTCCAGAATTTCTTGATTCGGTTTGTATCTTTTTGCACACATGTTAGTTCTAAATATACATCTGAACTCTAAATGACTTCTGTTCATATTAATAGTCCATAACAAGCTATTAAATCTTCCTTACAACAAGCAACAATATGCCAAAACACTTGCTCTGTATTTTGGTACTTTTATGAGAAGAACCTATAATCCCCCCAAAAGTAATTATAAAACAATCATTCCTTCATTAATACATATTGTTTTCTTCATTCATACAATAAAATTCAGAAATAGTAAGAAACTCTCAAAGGAATTATTCAAAGGCCAGGAGTTTTAGGGTTTATCTCACCTCATTTGAATATGTATAGGTATTATGCTTATAACAAGATTATTTGGTCTCTTCATGTCCTTCAGTTATTCACTTTAATTAGTCCCACTTTGGAATGTGAAAGTTGTTTCCATGTTATTGTTCAAATCTTATCAGAAAACAAGTTAACGCAAGAGTACATCTTTTTGTTTCTGTTTGGCATTCTACTCATATTTATCTCTCAGTCTTCAGATAAAGTTGAATGTGAAAAAACATAAAATAGGTAAATTATATACTATAATATCTACTTTAGAAACAAGAAATGGTAAGAGATATATAATAAGAAGGGTTACATTTAAAACTGTGTCCTTCTCTGAGAAATACAAAAATGAGAAAGGTTACGTAAAGAGAAATACAAGCAAAAGCATAAAAAAGGGCAGCTGAAATGAAATTCTAGGTTTAAATATAGGTGTTTGGAGAACACATAGGTTATAATGTAATAAGCCCCGATTTTAAAATGTCATGTTTTTCACTCTGAAAAATACCCTTTCATATTTGAATGGTGATATATGGAGAAAAATGGAAATCATTAATGATGCATGAGTCAGAACATTAGTTTAGAGTAAAAGCCAATTACAATTATGGAATCTGCATCTGTTCATTACAACTTTGTCAGTTTTCCAGAATATGAGGCTAGGCAGTTTTTACAAATGACGTAAATGGAAATGTGTTAGAAACGGCTAAACAATTTGCGCAACATGTAAAAAATGTGATGTTACAGCTAAAAAGGAATTTACTCTTCCTCACATTACTATTTATATAGACTCTTCTTGGTTCTAGTTATATGGACTTTTTCTTACTCTGTGCAATTTTGTCATTAAGAGACTGACTACATTCCGTGAATGTTTAAAATTTTGGTTACTTTTTCTATTAGAATACAAAACATCTCTCACCAAGGTGTATAGAATGGTTTACAAAGAACATAAATGACTTTGAAATTTGGCATTAAATTGTTTGATGAGTGTGTGATAAAAGTTTAGATGAATAATCTTTCTAAAGCCATCTGTAATATATGGGCTCTGCTTTTTGGAAAATCAATGGAGTTCATAAAACATGTCATTTAGCTGAAAAGAGGTTGTGTGGATTAGTAAGAAAGAAAATACACCTGGGACATATCAAGTGGACCAAAAATGACAACTTTATACTAAAATAATAATAATAATAATAACAAAGGAATTAGTGTAAAGGAAGTGAAGCAGAACTTTAGAGATCAGATAAGCATTTCCTAAAGTGTATTCTATGATACCATGTCTCTAATAAACTGAGAAAATGAGTTTTATCATTAAATAAGCTTCAAAGATAAGGAGTATTCTCTTTCCTCTAAGAGTGTCACAGTGTACAATAATAGTGTAAGGATCTGTGAGCAAAGTGCTGGAAAAAATATCAACCTGATTTTTATGCATGAAATTCCCATCCCTTTTTGAAAATTTCAACCTACCTATTTTCCCACAGAAAACAATTTGTGAACCCTTTAATAGATAAGTATAGATATTTAGGCAGCAAAATGTTAAAAATAAAAATGGCCCATATATGAAAACCTATTAAGTTAAAAAATGATCTGAAGGAATTTAAAAAACAAAAGCGGCAAGTTGAACCCTTCTTTCAGCCATTTTTCATTCAATCAACAAATATTTACAGAACACTAACTTAAGTGCCAAACAATGCTAGGCACTGGGTATAGTTTTGGCTTTCTGACAAGTTGCTCCCACCTCACCTTCCTATTTCTTCGCAAAAAACTAAGGATCATTTTGAGTGATACTTGAATAAACTGCCAATTTCAACCTGTATATAATGATAACCCTTTTTCACAGTACTGAAATTAGTAAAGATATTTAACGATCAGGAAAGTAACAAAATGCCAAGAAATGCCAAAATAAACAAATGGGATTACAACAGACTAAAAAAGCTTCTGCACAGCAAAAGAAATCATCAAAATAATGGAAGAAAATATTTTCAAATTACGTATCTGCTTAGGGGTTAATATCCAAAATACATAAAGTAGTCAGTGACAAAAAACAATCCAATTTAAAAATGGACAGAGTATCTGAACAGATATTTTTTCAAAGAAGACATACAGATGCACACATATAGACATGAAAAGATGCTCAACATCATTAATTATCAGAGAAATGCAAATCAAAACCACAGTGAGATATCACCTCATACTTGTTAGAATGGCTATTACCAAAAAACCCCACAAGAAATAACAAGTATTGGAGAGAACGTAGAGAAAAGGGAACGCTCTTGCACTGTTGGTGGGAATGTAAATTGGTAGAACCACTATGGAAAACTGTATGGAAGCTCCTCAAAAAATTAAAAATGTAACTACCATGTGATCCAACAATTCTACTTCTAGGTATTTATCCAAAGAAAATGAAAACACTAACTTAAAAAGATATGTTCACTGAAGCATTATTTATAATAGCCAGGAAGCAACCCAAGTATCTATTGATGGATGAATGGATTAGGTAATTGTGGTGTATGTGTACACACACACACACACACACACACACACGAATATTTATTCAGTCATAAAAAAGAAATCCTGCCATTTGCAACAATGTGGATGGACCTCAAGGGCACTAACTGAAATAGCTAGACAAAGACAAATACTATATGATCTCTCCTCTAATATGGAGTCCAATATGTACAGAAAACAGACTGGTGGCTGGCAGAGTCAGGGGATGGAGAAATGGGTGAACTATCTTTTTTGCTTAAATTTAAATAAATTGAATAATAATAATAGAATCCCAGGGCCAAGGCATTTCTTTTAAGCAGAAGAATCTGAAGTTACATCACTTCTGCTCACATTCCATTTGTGAAATCTGTATCACATAACCATGACTTTGCTGCAGGGGATACTGGGAAATGTAGTCCTAGGCCTGGCAACCATATCTTAGTTCTGATTCTATCGTTATGGAGGAAGGGAGAATAAAATTTAGTGATTGCCTCCTCAAAGTCTATATATATCTATAAACAAAAAGACAAATAATTATCTGTTCCCTCTCTACCCAATACCCAGTGATGATGTCAGAATAGGATAATCATAAAGAAACTCCTATTTGGGAAAAGGAAGAATTAGAAATATTAACAGTCATTGATCTGTATCATTTGTTAAGCCCACTTAGCAGGTAGTCCAAAGACTCCTATCTCTGACAAAAGATTAAATTCCTTGGCTAGACTGACTGCCCTGATTTTGCTGATGGGGAGAATTTCCATGACCACTATCCTCTAAGGTCCTGTCTTTGCTCTCTGGGCATTGCTTCTTTGTCTATTAATCCGCACAATATGGGAGCTATATCATTTTCATAACCGGGTTCTTGCTGCTGCAGGTTTTTCCAAACATTATCATCCTTTGTGTCACCTAGATGGTTTCTAATGCTGCACTGGTTAACATTCAACTATTGTCTCTGGAATTTCCCCAACCATTGGCACCCATTATGCAAGTTCTGATGTTGGCACTTCTTGATCCTACCAGAATTTAAAGTTTCACCAATACCAAATTTATGCCTTGCTGCTCTGGGCTTTTTGCAAATAGATTTTTTTTTTCTTTCATTTCAATGGAAAACAATAGTATTACATTTTTGCAATACTTTAATGGCAATGGAGCTTAACATATGTAGTATCAACAATGCATATAATGGGATGCTGGGTGGCTTAGTTGGTTAAGTATCTGCCTTCAGCTCAGCTCATGATCTCAGGTCCTGGGATTGAGCCCCACACTGGGTTCCTTGCTCAGTGGGAAGCCTGCTTCTCCCTCTCCCTGCCCCTCCCTCTGCTTGTAAGCTCTGAGACAAATAAATCTTAAAAAAAAAAAACCACACCCACACACACCCACAGTGCATATAACTCAACCAAAGTGATGGCAATATGAATTACTTTGACTAAATTCCTGTATGTTTCAACAATTACAAATACGTCAGAACAGATGTTTGACAAACAGGGATTGTAACTCACTTTCAATTGTAAGATACTCTTGATTTCCAGAATATTAAAATGTTAAAGCGCATGTCTTAGAATTGATGATTTAAAGGGTATCTCCATGTTTTCAGCAGAATTATTTACAATAGCTAAGACATGGAAATAACCTAAAGAAAAACATCCATTAACAGATAAATGGATAAAGAATATATATTCTTTTTCCATATATAAATATATGTATATATATACATATATAAACATATATATGTATATATATATACATTTAATGTTTAGTTTTTAAATATTTAATTTTAATATTTAATATTAATTTTATTTAATATTTAATAATATAATTTTAATTTTTAAAATTTAATTTTAAAATTTAAGATATAAATATTTATATATAAAGATATATCTCTATATAAAAATAAATATATATACAATATATGAAAATATATATTTATATAATCTATAAATTTATTTGTATAATATATAAAAATTTATTTATGTATTATATATAAATATATTTATATAAATATATATTTAATTTTTATTTGAATATTAATTAATAATTAATTATAAATAAAATTAATATCTACATAATCTATATAAATATACATATATGTTTATAAAGATATATATGTGTGTGTGTGTATGTGTGTATAAATAGAATAATACTCAGCCACAAAAAAGAGGGAAATCCTATCATTTTAGACAACATGAATGGAACTCGAAGGCATTATGTTAGGTGAAGTAAGTCAGAGAAAGACAAACACTGCATGATTTCACTTATATGTGGAATCTAAACAAACAAAAATCCCGAACTCATGAGATCAGCTGTGTGGTTAGCAGGGGGTGGAAGCAGAGGAAATAAAGGCATTAGATGAAGGTGGGGGTTAAAAGGCACAAACTAAGAGAAATAAGTACTGGGGATATACAACATTGCTATTGTTAATACTGCTGCATGGTATATTTGAAAGTACTAAGACAGTAGATTTTAAGAGTTTTCAACACAAGGAAGAAATTTTTTTCTTTTTTTTTTTTTTATCTATACAAGATGATGGATGTTAACTAAACTTATAGGAGCAATAACTTCACAATATAGAAGTCCTTATGCTGTATACCTCAGTGCTGTATGTCAATTACAGCTCAATAAAACTCCAAAAAAAAAAAAAAGAATTGATAAGAAAGGGAAATAAGTGTTAATTTTATGAAAACTCTTCTCGAAACTAGAGTGAATAAATTAGTGAATGTTTGCCCAAGTTAAACAGTAACAAAGCATCCTAGTGAAAACATCTTTCTTTCAATAATGGGTGTGAGATATAGGATAATGCAGAGATGAGATTCAGGCAACTATATGATGAATAATATTTGATTTAATAGTATAATGATAAGTCAGATATTTTAAACAGGCTAAAGATATTCAGCAGATAAGGAATGCCATAATCCATATGACTTCTATCAATACTGCAAAAACAATCCCATTTTCATTACATGATTTACTCAGGATGAATATGAATCAGCCTGAAGGGCTCCCTCCCGCTGGTCAAACCTGGGATAATTTGAACATCAAATAACTAAAGATAGCAACAGATTTTATCCATAAATGAAAGAATCCATGAGTCCCTGAACAATAGAAATAAATTAAAAAGAAGAGAAAATTCTTTCTTAAAATAGAATTCCAATTAATAAATATGGTAGATTTGATAGGATTAGAAAAAAAATCACAATTTGTCATGAAATAAAGAGAAAGACTAAGGAACTTCTTCAGAGTGGAGGAGACTAACAGAGACATAATAAATAAATGCAATAGAGATCCTGGACCAAAGTAAGAGCAATAGGTATTTAGCAAAATCTGGAACTTTTTCTTTTGCTATAAAAGGCATCAGTGGAACAATGGGCATGATTAAACTCTCTGGACCATTTCTGTCTAACAGAACTTTATGCAATGATTAAAATTGTCTATATCTATGCTTTCCAGTATAACAGCCACTGAATTGATAAATGCTTGAAATGTTAAGTAGTGTGACTGGGGAGTGACATTTCTAATTAATTTAATTAGCCACATGTCGCTAGTTGTTATCATATTGCACAGCACAGATATATAGATTAAACAATGATACTATATCAATCTTAATTACTGATTTTTATAATTGTATTGAGTTTGTCATGCTGTCTTTAATTTTGGGAACTATATAGAAAAGTTTTCAGAGGTTAAAGGCGATTACATGTACAGCTTAAATACTTCAAAAAGTTTCAGAAAAACATAAGAGAGAACGAAATCAAATGTGGTTAAATGTTAATATTTGGAGTATTTGGGTAAAGGTATAGAATGCATTGTATTATTTTTGCAACATTTTTGAACGTCTAACATTACTTCAAATAAAAATTTAAAAAGAGAAAAGAATAAAATAGCACATAAAACCAATGTTATTCTCATTAGAACTTATTTTAAATATAAAATTATTGAGTTTCTATTCATCTCTGTATTTTTCACTTGTTTTTGGAATTTAAGTATTCAACTAATTTGATTTTCATTTAAAAAAAAAAGCAACTCTTCCAACGCTCTAAAATAAAATATTCACTTTTGACCCAAAGTGTGTATGTTTAATTATTCTAAACTTTTTATAGTAGCAGAGAAGAGAAGAAAGCTCAGATTTTGGCCTAAGTATAGAATGTTAAAAGCAGTAAAGGTATTTATTTATTTATTTATTTTTAATTTTAATTTTTTTAATTTTTTATTTTTTATAAACATATATTTTTATCCCCAGGGGTACAGGTCTGTGAATTACCAGGTTTACACACTTTACAGCACTCACCAAAGCACATACCCTCCCCAATGTGCAGCAAAGGTATTTAAAAGTTAAGGTTATTCAGGAGAGCACAAATAACATTTTGAGCATCTCTCTGAGGATGTGGAACATATATAGTCATTCCTACAGAGTAAAATGGAGAGGCCTGAAAAGAGTAAGATTTAGTGGGTTCATCCTTGGGAAGATACGCAAGAAAAAAATGACTGTACGTCTCAACTTTATGTGATCAATCATAGGTCAATGACAAATAAACAAAAAAATGACAATAACAAAAAAAGTTGCTGAATGGAAAATCTGGAAAATAAGTAAAAAAAGTTATCTAATTTTAAATAAGATTTCTTTTTTTCTACATGCTCCTTAATCCAGTATAATCAAGTTTTCACCATTACTTCACTAACACTATTCTCATCAAGATCAATTATGTGCATTTCACTAAATCCAATGAATAATTTTTCATTCTTAAAATCTGGATAATGTATAATAATACAGACCATGCCTTTTTTCTTCAAACTTTCTTTTCTCTTGACTTTAATGACGTATATTTTCCTGATTTTCTCTACATCCTGCTTCCAATATCCTTTGCATGCATGCTTCTCTTCCTTTACTCATTTCTTAACTATTGATATTTCTCCAGATTCTGTTCTAGAATATCTTTTCACATTATACACACTGTCCCTGAGTAATTTCATCCCATATGAGCATATTTTCACATTATACACACTGTCCCTGAGTAATTTCATCCCATATGAGCATATCTAGCTGAATGTCTTTCAGGAACCTAGAACTCAAAAACTAAACTTCTTACTTTTGACTCCTGTGGCTACTTCCTCCCCATAAACTTCTCTTCCTTAATTCTTGCTCTTCAAAAATGGCACCATCATTTATTTGTGCACAATAGATCTGAGAGTTATTTCTGATTTTTCCCTCTCCATTACTTCTATTTAAAGGATCATCAAGTTTTGTACATTCTACCATTTAGAGCAGATTCTCATTATTTGCAGTAGTTATGTTCCACTAAAAGTATAAAGTAAGTGTTATTGATTTAGGATCTTTTTAAAAACAACAAAGCATTTATAGCTCCCAGTACTTTCTTATACTTAAGAAAATGAAAGCCAAAGCAGCGTCAAGGCCTGAAATAAAAGACCGGAGTTTTTAATTGTAACGCCCATGTACAGTTGAGATTTTTGGCTATGATTACTTATACATGAGACAAACTGGAATCAGCTAAGATAGAAGTCTAAGATTTGAGATAATTTTTTTGAAAAGTCACATATAGCACTTATAAAAAGTGACTATTTAACCTAAAGAAAATAATGGGCTCCCAAAAATGCAACAGCAGAAATTGTTTCTTAAGTTGCACATCCCACAAGAGAGCATATTCTTTAATGTACACTTTAAATGTGGCTAAAAATAAAAACCTTCTAACAGAAAAGCCAGGGATCACAGAAGACATTGGAAAAAAAGATTCCTACCAACAAACAGAACTGGGGATAGAGTAAGAGATAGGTGATGTTATACTGTATGTAGGAAGTAGTTTAGTTATGGCTATTTGGGTGGTCTTTCAGTTATCTATTGCAGTGTAAAAAATTACCACAAATTAAGCAACTTAAAACTATGTACATTTATTATCTCGCAGTTTCTGAGGACAAAGAATCCAAACATTAGTTAGGTGTGTCTCTTGCAAGGTTACAATCCACATGTTGGCTAGGCCTGGGTTCTCATCTAAAGGCAACATTCTGTTCCTTAAGATTATAGTCCGGAGCATTATATACTTGCTCTACTCAAATAAAATATCACAGAAAAGCTGTGGCCATACCCTCATCCCAAAGCCTGATAGATTTCCACTATGACCAGGTAATAACAAGGCAACAATTAGCTCTGCAGATCTGGAGTCAAAGAAGACCAGTAGGGAACCAGACTTTCACCCACACAGCCAATAAAAGAACCTACTCCTGGGATGTCAGGGGAGGCCTTGTGAGGAGATGGAGACTGCACACCCACCCAGCTGTCATGAGAAGCTCTTCTCCACAATACCCCTTGGGAATCAACAGAGGACAATTGGGAAACCTAACATTTCTATCTCCACATGGCAGTAATTAGCCTCCTTCTCCTGCCGGACAGGTGTGGGAGAAAAACAGCTAAAATAACAGGTTTAAATAATACTTGGAGTCTTGTACTGTAATTCTGGACAAAATAAAAATGAGGTTTTGGCTGAAAGTTACTCATCATACAAAGAACCAGGAAGATCTTAAACTGAATGAAAAAGACATTCAACAGATGTCAAAGCCCAGATAACAGAGATGTTCAAATTCTCTGACAAAGAATTTAAAGTGGTCATCTATGCTTCAGGGAGCAACTTAGAAGACACTTTAAACAAATAAAAATTAGAAAACTCAGCAAAGAAACAGGAGATATAAAGAACTAAATGGAAATTTTAGAAATGAAAAATATATAACCTGACTAAAAAACTCAAAGGATAGGATCAACGACAGAAGAAAGGAATCAGAAGAAATAATTAGTATTCCAGAAGATAAAACAGAAATTTTATAGTAATGGCAGTGGAATATAGACTTAAAAATTGAACAGAACTTTAGGAACCTGTGGACCTATAACAAAAAGTCTAATAACACTCATGTCATAAGAGTCCTAAAAGAAGAGAAGAAAGAGCGTGGAGCTGAAAAAGTACTCAAACAAATAAAAGCTAAAAATTCCCCAAATCCAGAAAAGACATAAACTTAAAGGGGCACCTGGGTGGCTCAGTGGGTTAAGCTTCTGCCTTCGGCTCAGGTTATGATATCAGGGTCCTGGGATCGAGCCCCACATCTTGCTCTCTGCTCAGCAGGGAGCTTGCTTCCCCCCCCCTCTCTGCCTCTCTGCCTACTCATGATCTCTCTCTGTCAAATAAATAAATGAAATATTTTAAAAAGACATAAACTTACAGATTCAAGAAGGTAAGCCCCCCAAACAAAAACCCAAATAAATTTCTACCAATACATATTAAGTCAGACTTCCAAAACTAATGACCAAGAAAAAAATTTGAAAGCATGGAACAAACAATCTGGAAGACAGATTTTTCATCAGAAACCACAGAACCTAGAAGGAAGTGGGATAACATTTTTCAAGAGCTAAAAGAAAAGAGCTGTTAACCCAGAATCCTATATCCATTAAAATTCCATCCGGAATGACAGATTAATGAAGACATTTCTTGATAAAGAAAAACTAACAGAACTTGTCACCACAGACACAGTATAAAAAAAAGCTACAGGAAATCCTCTAAACAGAGAAGGAATAATGAAAGATGAGAAAAAATATGGGTAAATACAGTATGCTTTACTTTTCTTCTCCAGGTTTCAAAATTATATTTGATGGCTGAAGTAAAAATTATGTTAACTACTATGTCTCTAAATGTATATAGAGCAATCTTAAGACAATTATATTATAAATGGGAAAAAAAGAACATCAAAGGAAGCAAAGTTTCTGTACTTGAACTGGTAATATGACAACAGAATAGACAATAAGGGGTGTGTATGTATTGTTTGTGTGTGTACACTAATACCTGGAGCAACCCCTAAAAAAGCTCTACAGAGATATTCAAAAACACTAAAGATAAATCAAAATTCTAAAAAATGTTCAACTGACCCATATAAAAGTGGAAAAAATAAAACAAAATGAAAAATACATTAAACAGAAAAAAAGAAGCAGACTTAAGTCCTTTATAGTCACAATTACATTAAATGTAAATGGTCTTAGTACACTAGTTAAAAGACAGAGACTGGCAGATTGGATGAAAAACACAACCTAAGTATATGCTGTCTATAAGAAATTCAACTTCAAAAATAATAATATAATCAGATTGGAAATAAAGGGATAGAAAAAATTTATCATGCAAACACAAATCAAGAAAAAGCAGGTGTGGCTATATTTAGTAGACCTCAGAAAATTACTAAATACAGAGAGTGACTTTATATGATGATAAAAAGTCAGTCCATTAAGACAATATAGCAATCTGAAATGTGTATACACCTAAGAGCAGAGCTACAATATTTGAAGTAAAAAATGATAGAACTAAATGGGGAAATAGACAATCCACAATTACTGTTGAAGACTTAAACTCTCAACAGCTAATAGAACTAGACAGAAAATCAAGAAGATTATAAAATTTGAACAACACAATCAACAAACAGGATCTAATAAACATTTATAGAATACTCCATTCCTAACAGCAGAATACACACTCTATTCAAATACCTACAGAACATACACCAAGATAGACCATATCTTGGGCTATAAAACAAATTTCAAAAAATTTAAAAGAATTGAAATATAATAGAGTATATTCTCTGACCACCACGGAGTCTAATTAGAAATCAAATATCAGAAGGATAATGGGAATATCTTCAAACACACAGAAATTTGTCAAAGACAAAGTCTCAACATAAATTTTAAAAAATATACTGCAATGAAAGAAGTGAGAATAAAACATATCAAAATATGCATGACTCAGACAAAAGATTTTACCCATTAAGTGTATTCATATGAAAAGTCTCTTTATCAATAATCTGTTTTTACCTCAAGATCCCAGAAAAAGATCAAAATAAACCCAAAGAAAGTTGAAGGAAGAATATAATAAAAATTAAAAAAATCAATGATATTAAAAGCTGAAAAACCTACTGAGAAAAAAATCAAAGAAATCACAAGTTGGCTCTTCAGAAAGATCAATAAAATGAACCTCTCACAAAAGTAA
The DNA here is from genome assembly GCF_964662115.1 of Mustela nivalis. Lineage (NCBI taxonomy): Eukaryota > Metazoa > Chordata > Mammalia > Carnivora > Mustelidae > Mustela > Mustela nivalis. The sequence goes on from NC_139030.1 coordinate 111,431,121, forward strand.
CAAAGCAAAGAACAGACAAGACACATATTACCAATATAAAAAATGAAATAGTGACATCATAATAGACCTGCAGGCATCAAAAGAGTAATAAGAAAATATTACAAAGAAGCCTGCACACATAAATCTGACAACTTGGATAAAATAATACAATATCTCAAAAAGTACAAGCTACCATAACTCATCCACTATGAAACAGATAATATCCAATATAATCATAATTACCTTAGAGTGAATAACCCATCATCTAAAAAAACTCCCAATGTAATAAGTCTTTAGGACCAGGAGTCTATCAAATGTTTAAAGAACTGACACAAATTCTGCAGTCTTTTCTAGAAAACAGAAGAGGAGGGAACACTTTGCAATTCATTTTATTAAGTTAATAATACTCTGATGTAAAAAAAAAAAAGGATATAGAAGAAAAATACAGACCAATACCCCTCATAAGTATAGATGCAAACACCCTTAACAAAATAGCAACAAATAGAATTCAGCAATATACAAAAAGGTTCTTTTCACTATGATCAATGGGGTTTATTCCAGGGATGCAAGGCTGGTTCAATATTTGAAAGTCAATATATTCCTTTATTACTAAAAAGATAAAGAAAAATCGATGATCATAATGATCAATGCATAAAAACATCTGAAAAAATTCAACACCCATTTCAGAATTTAAAAAAATAACTCAGATAATGAGAATAGAGGGAGCTTAACTTGACAGGGTATCTACAAAAATCTATAGCCAACATTATAGTTAATGGTAAAACTGAAGGGAGAAACTTAAGAGAGAAATCCTAAGATAGGGAACATGTAAAGGAGTGTCCTCTCTAAACTACTTCTATTTAACATAATGCTGGAAGTTATAGCCAGGCGAATGGTAGAAAAAAGAAATGCACAGAAATGGAAAAGAAAGAAAACTGTTCCTATTGCAGATGACATGACTATCTACTTGGAAAATCCCAAGGAGGGATGCCTGGGTGGCTCAGTCCATTAAGCATCTGCCTTTGGCTTCAGTCATGGTCCCAGGGTCCTGGGATCAAGTCCTACATTGGGCTCCTTGCTCATCAGGGAACCTGTTTCTCTCTCTGTCTGCCATTCCCTCTGCTTGTTCTCTCCCACTCTCTCTCTGACAAATAAAATCTTAAAAAAAAAAAAAAAAAAGGAAGGAAGGAAAGAAGGAAGGTAAGAAGGAAAGAAGGAAGGCCCAAGGAATTCACAAAAAAACTCCTAGAACTAATGAGTTCAGTACGGTTGCAGGATACAAGGTAAACATATACTAGCAATGACCACATAGACACTAAATGTGAAAATACAATACCCTTTATAACCATTCAAGAAAAATGAGTTATATAGGTATAAATCTAACAAGACATACATTACTTGGATGCTGAAAATACAAAATAGAGATAAAAGAGATAAAAATCCTAAATAAATGGAGAAAAAGAACCGTATTCATGGATTAGAAGACTCAATATAGTTAAGATTTCAACAGTCTCCTCATTGGTATTCAAAATTCATTCAATTCCTATCAAAATCACAGCAAGAATTTTTGTAGATATAGATGAGATTATTCTAAAATTGATATTAAGGATAAAGAAAGTAGAAAAGCTAAAACAATTTTGAAAAAAAAAACAGAGAGAGAGAAATAGAGCCTGTTTTCAAGGCATGATATAGATGTAGTAATCAAGACTTTATATTAGTGGAGGGATACACACACAGATCAATGGAACACAAATAAGAATCAAGAAAAACACCTATACAAATGTGGCCAACTGATTTTTGACTAAAGTGCAAAAACAATTCAATGAAGCAAAGATAGCTCTTTCAACAAATGGTAAAGGACCAATTTGGTGTCCATTATCTCCACCTGACTCCCACCAAAAAAGAATCTGCCTAAGATTTAAGTATAAAATATAAAACTATAAAACTTAATACCATTGAAAAAAAGATTTTATATTGTTTTTGAAACAACCCAGATGTCTTTCAATGGGTGAATGGTTAAACATATACAGTGGCATATCCATACTATGGAATAATACTATAAGCCATAAAAAAATTAAAAACCACTGATAAATGCAACAACTCTCTGCATGAATCTCTAGAGAGTTATGCTGAGTGGAAAAAAAATGCCATTCCCAAATGGTTACATACAGTATTAGTTCATTTATATAACGTTCTTAACATGACAAAATTATAGAAATGGAGAACAGATTAGTTGTCAGGGTTAAGGGAAAGCAGTGAAAAAGGAAGTAGATATAGCTTTGTAAGGTTAACACAGGGATCCCTGTAGGGAAATGTCCTGTATCTTGACTGTTTTAATATCCGTGTCCTAGATGAGATATTGAACTATATAGTTTTGTAATATGCCATCATTAAGGGAAGTTGGTAAAATGTACAGTGTCTGTAGTAGTAGTATTACTTAAAATTGCATGTAAATCTACAGTTATCTCAAAATAAATGCTCACTTCAAAAAAGTCTTTTAAAAGTATGAAAAAAACAGACTACAAAGTACTTCTGCCTAATAAATCTCTGTATTATATAAATGATATATATATTCTCTGTGTTGGGTAATTAATTTTGATGGAGACACAAATAATCTGAATAAAATAGCAATGTTGAAAATAGCATAGCTGATTAAATTTAGCAAAATATGTAGAATCTTCATTCATTTAAAACTGATAACATGAAATATGACATTTCATACCCTTGTATGCAAAAGGATATGTCTAATGTCTTATATTTCAGACAACTTTCAGGCAAGAACATTTTGCTCCTAAAAAAACCACCTTATAGTGGGCTTCTACTTTATTAAGTTTCTTCTAGAAATACCTCATGACGTTGTTGATCCTAGTTAATCTTATAAGCATTCCCATCAGTGTCAAGGGAAACTGTGTTGAAGTAACCATCTGTTAGAGATGGAAATCTTAAAGCTCTCCACAAAATAATTAGCTGGACACTTTTAGATTTCTACTAGATTTTTTTTTAAATCAAATGCATACAAACATCATTTGCTAGCTGTGATCTTGACAGATTTAATACCTCTGAGACTCAGTTTCTTTGTATATAAAATCGCATAATTCCTACAGCAAATGACAAAATAAACTCTAAGTGTGGAGGTAGTAATGATACCTGGCAGTGAACAGTCATTTAATAAATTTCAATAATAGCTGATATTTCTAGGTTAAGGCATAAAAAATACAACATAGGTATAAATTACATCATGCTGCTTCAAAAAAGGGACACTAAGTTCACTTTGCACATAATGTTCCTTCTATATAATGCTAGTGTTAGATGCTAAAGGAAGGCAAAACACAAAGTTGTTACGAACAAGTGGCTTGAGGTACCTGGGTGGCTCAGTCAGTTAAGTATCTGCCTTGGGCTCATTCAGGACATGATCTAAGAGTCCTGGGATTAAGTCCCTGGACTCCTTTCTCATCAGGGAGTCTGCTTCACTCCCCTCCTCTGCCCTTTCCCCTGCTTGTGCTCTGTCTCTCAAATAAATAAAATCTTAAAAAACAAACAAACAAACAAACAAACAAACAAGTAGCTTAAGAGAGAAAATGCCTGGGTTTAAATTCAGTCTCCATCACTTCCCAGCTGTAAGACCTTGGTCCATTTACATCCCATCTCTAAAGCTGGACTTCCTCATCTACAAAAAGGAGCAAGAATATTATAATACATGTAAAGTTCTTTGCATAAATCCTTTCAGATATTAAGAGCACAATAAATGTTAGCTATTAATAATAACAATAATCTTACCTAACATAGTGGCTCAAGTATAAAAGTGATAATTATTGACATCACATCTAAAATACCTTTTCTGACAGTGTGGAGATTCCTTAAGAAATTAAATATAGAGCTACCTTATGACCCTGCAATTGCACTACTGGGTATTTACCCCAAAGATACAGATATGGTGAAAAGATGGGCCATCTGTACCCCAATATTCATAGCAGCAATGGCCACAGTTGCCAAACTGTGGAAAGAGCCAAGATGCCCTTCAAAAGACGAATGGATAAAGAAGATGTGGTCCATACATAAAATGGAATATTATGCCTCCATCAGAAGGATGAATACCCCACTTTTGTATCAACATGGACGGGAGTAGAAGAGATTATGCTGAGTGAACTAAGTCAAGCAGAGAGAGTGAATTATCATATGGTTTCACTTACTTGTGGAGCATGAGGAATAACATGGAGGACACTGGGAGAAGGAGAGAAGAAGTGAGTTGGGGGAAATTGAAGGGGTAGACAAACCATGAGAGACTGTGGACTCTGAGAAACAAACAGGGTTTTGGAAGGTGGGGGTTGGGTGAACCTGGTGGTGGGTATTAAGGAAGGCACGTATTACATGGAGTACTGGGTGTGATGCATAAACAATGAATCCTGGAACACTGAAAAAATAAAATTAAATTAAAAAATAAAATATATTTTCTGACAAGGTGAAATGTAAGGATTAAAATATAATTAAATTGCAAAAGGTCCACTAGAACTGAAATAATTTGCTAAATGATTTTGCCCAAATGTGTTCATTATGTAAGAAAGTATTATGTACTCTGCTCCATAAATATTTGATAAAAGAACCATAATTTCCTTTTTAGCTCATTGATGGCATTTTTCAAGCATAAAATTAAAACAAAATTGTTACATTTAATAATCATATTCATATTCATAAGCAAATATATTTTTTAAAATACTTTAAAAATTATTTATGTCAGTCAATTCAGAGAAATAACAAGTTTTATAAACTTATCAATCTATCTCTTTAACAGTCAAATAAACTATCTTTAGAAATCAAATTGTAATAAACTACATTATGAACAATTTAAGATTAGAAATTAGATCTTATTTGGGCCTGGGAAGGGGAAATTAACTAAGAAATTCTATAATTGTAAGTAACAGCTGCACAGTCAATATTTAATCACTATATTGTGAGACAGTTCAGTAGTGGAAGACAGGATTAACATATTGCTTTAAAACATTCCATTACTTTCTGCATCTGTTTACTGATAATAAAAGACACAGCTGTTCTAAACGAAACACACTAACAGGTGTAAAGTGCCAATTTGGCATTTTACACAAAAGTTACTCCTCATTTCCTTTTGGAATACTCTAAAATTATACTCTAAGCACAGCTACCAGTAACTTAAAGAATTTTTTATACTAACTTGGATTATTCTAGTCATTGAAGAAAAGATACACTTCATTCTCCATGAATTCAGGATTATTTTTAAACAGTACACATCCTGAACTAATTATAATTACCCCAGATGTTTTCCATAAAAATGGTCACACATTTGAACAGAGTTTCTTTAGCAACTGTTCTATATCAAATTTACTGCAAAGAGCATCAAAATTATGAAGTAACACTGTATCAGATTTGTCATGTTTAAACTACAAATGATAATGAAGCTTGAGCTTATAATTTATTTTGACAAGTATTCCAGCTAATCTGTAGTTGTATGTATTTAGTCCAAGGCCACCATAAGGAAATTCAGTATTTTTATAATAAATTCTCAATAATCACTCACCTAAAGCAACTTAAAGTAACCAAAATTTGTGAATTCCATAAATATAACTATATAGTTTTGGCTTTTTTTACTTGCTTGTTTTTAAAATATAATATATCACAATTAACTTAAAATATCCCAAGTGAAAGAATGCCATTCAGGTAATTTAATAAACCTGGATAACTACTTTTTAAATTTTATAAAATACATAATGAGACAATTACAGAATCAATGTCAATGAAAATACTTATTTGTGATAAGAAAGAACACTGAAATATTTTAATTTGGCCACCATATTTACTTTAATATATAAAACTTGGAGAGGAAAGGTTAAGGTAGAATATCAAAGAAGTCCAAAGCATTCCAGTCTCTTTCTTTTCTTTTCCTAAAATAAAGACATCTGTCAAATTAGCTTTAGAAAAAGAGATTCACTAATATTTAAAAATACTTAAGAGTCCTTGAGACTATGTCTATATTTTGAGATATACCTAACCTGAGGAAAAACATATAAAATATAAACATTTTAATTACTTAAGATTACATAAAGCATTCATATATTCCTCCAATAGTTCCTTTTCCTATTGTAGCTCAGCTACAAATTCAAATAAAATACTCCTCAGCTTTACAGTAAAGTGCCGTCAGCCAGGTCATTTTGTTACTATAGCTTTTCTGGTGCTTCCAGAAACATGTTATGATCAATGAAAACTCTCTTAGTTTGCTGCTTAAGCTTTGTAAAAAAACACAGCAAGCAAATTTTTACATCAAAAGAATACATAAATAAATCACTTTTACTGTGGAATCTAATAAAGCTTAACTCTGCCTATAATGTGGTAAAATTATGTTACCCAGAAACATAACCATGGGATTTTCTGATTTGTAAAATAAGTCAAAGTACATAGTCAGTAACCCAAATCATATGATAATGAAATCTGTGAGTTGTTTATATAGATTTCATAAGGCTCTCAGTCTTTATAAATTTAACTACTACATACAATGATTTATCTAAGCTATCTTAATCTTTATCATATTTATTATCAAGAAAGGGGCTTGTTACTTGGAATTGCGTGGAAGTACATGCTGTGGTGTATCAGCTACAAAACTACAATGCACACCTTAGTGGATTTTTAAATTCCTTTCCCATACAAGATTATACTTAATTGTTTAATCCTTGCTGTAACTGGATACACATACATTCTAGTAGTTACATAATTATTTTGTATTCTTTTCTGTTCATAGGAAAGGTGGATCAACCAATTTGTATTTTTAAAAGAAACAGTTGAGGTAGACATAAAGGAAAAACAGAGAAAAACAGAGCCTACTTTAGAAAACTGAGATTGTAAAACACTTGCTAAAGCAGTTAATTCCACTGATTCAGGGGAAAAAAGACAAAATGGCAACCAAGAGACAAAACAACTTGTCAATTCATTAAAGATAGTAGGAATCACAGTTTAATGCCTTTAAAGAATCAGCCTTTAAAGGAATTACAGGATGAGTGCTTCTAACAATTAAAAACTACTTAATTTTTAAAACCTATATTGTATAAATTTAAATTTCTATGTAAACTCTTGACTCTCTTTCCAGTATATATAAGTATGGTTAGAATCATGAGATACTGGCATAGGGTTTTACATTATACCCGACTTGAGTAGCTAAGGCGCTTCATCTAACAATCAAGTAATGAGTTACAGCTGTGGTTTGAAATATTTTAGGATGGTAAGAAATCAATAAATTCTCTAAATCTCTTTCATAATTCAATAATCTTACTGCATCAATCTTACTGTATCTCCTGGATCAATCTTAAAAACTGATATATTTCCTCCAAAACTAGTAACAAATACATAATGAGAATCCTATGTACAAATGGGTTTTAATAAAATGGTATGTTAAGACTAGCAAACCCAGAATTTATTTTGTTCTATAAAATTTCATTTAAAAATCTTCAAGTATTGATTCTAATTCCTACAACCATGATGTAGCTATCCATCTGGTAAATTCTGAGCCATTAATTATTAAGTCTAACTAGTGTGCTTTCCTTCCACCTTCTACTAATGCAATTTTTCTTCAGATGAAGTAAAATTCTTTCAATTCATTGTTTTTCAAAAATTTAAATAAAAGTTTGAGTCAACATGTAAATACATGTAGAGTAATACATAGGAGACTTCATTTAGAAAAGGTATATTAGAAGCTTAACTTAAATCCATGGAATAAATTCTGCCTTTCCTTAGCTTGAGATGTGAACAGTGCTTAAAAAGGAAAGAGATTCCCATCAGAAAGGATCAATACCCAACTTTTGTATCAACATGGACAGGACTAGAGGAGGTTATGCTGAGTGAAATAAGTCAAGCAGAGAGAGTCAATTATCATATGGTCTCATTTACATGTGAAGCATAAGTAATAACATGGAGGACATTCGGAGAAGGAAAGGAAAAGTGAGTTGGGGGAAATTGGAAATTGGAAGGGGAGACGAAGCATGAGAGACTGTGGACTCTGAGAAACAAACTCGGGGTTTCAGAGGGTGAGGGTAGGGGAATGGGTGAGCCTGGTGGTGGGTATTAAGGAGGTATTGCATGGAGCACTGGGTGTGGTGCATAAACAATGATCTTGGAACACTGAAAAAAATAAAATAAAATAAAGATGTTAGAAAAAAAAGGAAAGAAATTGAGGCATACATAGTTTATATCAGATTACCTCCAATCTCTAGTGAAAAAATAAGTTACTAAAGAGTGTTTATAAATACTTTTTAACTAGTTACATGTTACATATCACCATTTTATACTCCTAAAACAAAAGCTGTATCTTTGCTTTCGCTGAAAATTTAAATAGCTTTATTGCTACCATATTAGCAATTTAGATACTGATTTCATTATTGATTAACTTAAATACTGATTAACAGTAAAGAAAATTTGATTATGCTTCAATTGTTATGACTGAATAAAACAAGACACTCATAAATATAACCATAGACTACTAATGCATATTAATCTGCACTACTAATACATATTAGTCAAGCATTGAAAACTATTTTAAGAGGTAAATAAGTGAATTTTATAGATCTGGAATTTCATTATTAGGTACATAGTATCAGAATAGGTCAAACTACTACCTGTTAAAAAGGGATTTTCAAATTGTTCTATGACTATGCGGTTTGTATACTTCCAAATTTTAAAAAAATCAATTAAAAATACAAATTCAGATCTTATATATGACATGTTTACACAAACTGGAAGATTGTCAATGTATTAGTTTGGGTGTCAATGGAGAAAGATTAAGAGAGAGATTGAGAGAGATGGGGAGAGAAAACAGACACAGACCCTTGGAGTAAACTTTTTTGGTTTGGTCATTTCTGCATACTTTCCAAATTCTTATGATACTACAATTTAGGAAAATGTAGTTTGGTATGGAGGTGCTGGCTTAAATTCAGATTGGCCAGCCCAGGTCCATTTTCAGGAGAATATTCAGATGAGTGTAACAATACTGTAAATCAAGACTTTACAAAAAGCAATAAAGAAATACACTGCAACCAGTGCTTATATAAGACTGTAACTGTTATGTTTAACCTTGTTAAAATTAGTTCCTAAAAGCAAGTCTCTTATTCCCATTTTTATATAAAAAGTAAATATAAATTAACATGACTTTTATGTAATCTATGCTTTCGATGTTTGTTCTAAAGTCATTAAAAATCTTTTACTTGTATATTAATTTAGCAAAATTCCATAATGCAAAGATAAATGTCCTATCCATTTCAAATGATAAGTTCTTAAATGAATAAAATTTGGATCATAAAGCTAAATTCAGAATACATCCATTTTCACAATGATCTATTCATAGCGGGTAATTCAAGCATAGAGCTAAAGCAAAACATATTTATTCTAGATATTGGGCCTGTGTTATTCAGACTTCTTTCATACTTGAAAAAACAACTTTATGGGCACCTGGGTGGCTCAGTAGGCTAAGCGTCTGCCTTCGGCTCAGGTCATGAACTCAGGGCCCTGGGATCGAGCCCCACATCGGGGCTCTCTGCTCAGCGGGGAGCCTGCTTCCCCCTCTGTGCTCCCACTCTCTCAAATAAATAAATAAAACCTTTTTAAAACTAAACAACAACAACAAAAATGAAATAAAAAAGAGAAAACTCCTTTAACATAATTCTAAAAGCAAAATTTTTAAACTATCACTACTGAAATCAGTAATTATCCATAAAGCATCTGAGGTACATACAAAACACAATTTTTTTATTCATAAATATTATAGCTTACCATGTCGGATTTGACTTCTTTGCCTAAGAATAAAAGATAATTCAGGTTTCAAATGATATTAAATATTGTCACATAATAGGTTCAATTTTAAAAGCTGATAGAAAAACATAAATATTGACAAAAGCAAACTAAGCAGTTCCTTATGGTACCTAAGGTGCCTATGATACCAATATTAAACACCCACTACATGTGCTAAGTACTGTGTATATAACTCCACATGGATTATTTGTAAACTTTAAAAAAATCTCTACAAGCTGGCATTTTCCAAATTTTATAAATAAGATGACCAAGTGATTTACTGATAAAACTGGTACCTTTCTGAGAATTAAGGCAAAAGGCATTATTAATAATTATGCTAAGAGGACATCTGTAAGTCATGACTATTCCAGGAAAATGACAATACATGGTCACCTTACCAATGAGGAAAATGCCTTAAACAGACGCATTCAAAATGTATTCATGAACATTTATTTAACAAATTTTGTACTCTTAGTTAACAGGGATGGCACTCTGAATTTGCAGAACAGGTAACTGTCCTATTTGCTTTCAAAGCTTTATCTCTAACCACTATATACACAACCTACAATTCATAAATAATCTGAATCTCTAAGGCTTTATGTTTTTCAAAACATTTTCACGTTCATATACCCTTTGATTTTAAAGGTATATTATGTTACCTGACCATTTCAACCAATAACTTCTACTGTTCACATGTGTTCATTGAACTTAAAAAATGCTCTTAGAAGTTCGATATGCATTTTTATTTTCTACTAGTTTTGCTCTAGTTTCACTATATATATATATATATATATATATATATATATATATATATATATATCTTACTTTGAAATAGATTATGAGATAGGATTCTAAGATTTTTTGGTCCAAATTAATAATGTAATGGCTGAATATTGTTCTGAATAATCCATTATATGGCTTGTGATTTATAGCATTTGGTTTTTCATTCTCACAGGTTAAATTGGAGTCATCAATTTCATTCTATTGATATCTGCTTAATCCCATGTTATTAATATACTATCTTATTTACTGAAACTATATAATTATTACTTGGCCCTACCACTCCTTCTATACTTGCTATTATTGCCTATTTATTTTTTCAGATTCCAGCTTGAATCAAGATAATCAAACTCTAAGAAAAAAAATTGAGAAAAAAGAATTCAGAAAGAAACAGACAGTTGTGAAAATCAATGGTAACACAGAAAATGGTAAGATTTTGGTTAACAACTGACATAACAATTCTACATTTTGTGTTAAAATATTGAAACAAATTCTAGGTAATTTTAACAAGAAATTGCCATGGGAGCTCTATGGGTAAAGTTAAATTTGTCTTATTCAGGGGGAAGAGAGATGCTGACTAATTTTGCTAAAAAAAATATTTACAGTTAAGAATATATTTTAGGAGGACTTTCCAAGTTGGTGGAGTAGGAGACCTTAGTTTTGTCTGGTCCAAGGAATTCAGCTAGATAGCTATCAATTCATTCTAAATACATGTGAACTCAACTGGAGATCTAAGAAAAGAATTGCTGCAATTCTACAAATAGAAAAGCAACCACTTTCTGCAAGGCAGGAGGTGCACAGAAGTGATCTGAGGTGATATTTTGAAAAATAAACTGCAGGGGGAGGGAGCCTTCATAAATCAGGTACTGGAAAGTAATTTAGCAATGAAGTGCAAAATCAAAATCAAAACTATAACAAGTCTGCTCCAGTGAGGGACGTCCCTGCCTGAAAGGCACTCTGGTGGCAAAGCAGAGTGGAATCTTAGGTGGGAGAGTGTGGTCTCAGGATCCCGGGGTGGGGGGGAGGTGTCACAGAAATAATGGGGGTGCCTAAGTGTGGCAGAGCTCCCAGGCATCAGAGTGAGGGAATCAGCTGCAATCATTGAGCTCAGGAGTGGACTTTCAGCTCATTGCTGCTATAAAGCACAAACCACCGAAGAGTTGGACAACTGCTGTCCAAGCAGGGACCACGCAAGTAGCAAAACCATGGGGAGACCCCACCCCTATCTCTGGGAGGAGTGGTGCAGCTGTGCTCTGCAGGAGTCAGCAAGGTTTGGAGATGCAAAGCAGGGTCACATGCCTGAGATAGAAACGCTTGGTCACAGGCTAGGCGAGCACAGAGTGTGGATGGAGATCAGGGAGAGAGGAGTGATTGACTGCTTTGCTCTGAGGGTGCACTGAGGAGTAGGGGGCATGAGCTTTTGGCTCTGGGGCTGGAGACTGGGAGGCCGCTATCTTCATTCTCATCCTCTAAAGAGGCATGGAAAGGCTTCAGGGAATAAAAGCTACATAGAGCAATCCAGAGCCACTTACTTAGCATGGCTGTCTGGCAATGGCAGTGTAATTCCGCCCCAGGCAAAGACACCTGAGAATCAGCACAGCAGGCCCCTCCCACAGAAGATCAACAAGAACATCCAACTAAAAACAAGTTTACCAATCACACAGAACTGTAAACCTCCAGCACTAGGGGAAAATAGGATATAGAATTCATAGTTGTTTTCTTATGGTTCTTTAGTCTTTCAATTTTAATTTTTTTCTCTTTCCTTTTCAACCAATTTTTTATTTTGTCAACTTTTTCTAAGTCTTCTTTATTTTCATCTTTACAGTTACCTTCTGTCCTTTCATTGTATTTAATTTTATTTTTGTATAAATAATAAATATTTTTATTCACTACAATTTTGGTGTGTAGCTTCCTCTAACAAAGAGACCAAAATTTACCCAGAATCCATTGTACTGCTCTATTCTCTTTACCTGTCTGATTATATTCTCTCTTTTTTAAGTCTTTTTTAATTTTCATCTTTACTGTAACATCTTACCCTTTCACTGTATTTAATTTTACATATATATATATATATATATATATATATATATATATATATATGAGTTTTTTTCTCTTTATAATTTTGGGATGTAGTTTTCTAGAAAAATGACCAAAATACACACAGAATCCAGTGTATTACTCATTCACTTGTATGATTATATTCTCTCTCTCTCTCTCTCTTTTGGTTTTGGGTCTCTTCTGACTTGTTTAGTGTATATCTCTCTGGCGGTTGTTGTTCCCATTTTAGTATTTTGTTCTCTTGTTCATCTATTCTATTCTGCACAGAAGACAAGATGGAAAAACCCACCTCAAAACAAGAGCACAAAAGGCAGTACTGACTGTCAAGGATGTAATCAACATGAATATAAGTAAGATGTCAGAAATAGAGATCAAAATACCAATTATAAAGATACTAATTGGGCTTGAAAAAAGCATAGAGGACACTAGAGAATCCCATTCTGAAGAAATAAAAGAACTAAAATCTAATCAATATTAAAAAGGCTAGTAATGAGATGCAATAAAAAATGGAGGCTCTGCTAGGATAATAAAACAGAAGAGAGGAATAGTGATATAGAAGACAAAACAGGCATCTGGGTGGCTCAGTCAATTAAGCATCAGCCTTTGGCTCAGGTCATGATCCTAGGGTCCTGGATCAAGCCTTGCATCAGGCTCCCTGCTCAGCAGGAAACCTTCTTCTCCCTCTCCCACTTTCCCTGCTTGTGTTCCCTCTCTCTTCCTCTGTCAAATAAATAAATAAATAAATCTTTTTAAAAAGGAAGACAAAATAATGGAGAAAAAAGAAGCTGAGAAAAAGAGAGATAAATAACTACTGGATCACCAGAGGAGATTCTGAGAGATAAGTGATACCATAAAGTATAACAATATTAGAATAACTGGGATCCCAGAAGTGGAGAGAGAGGGGCAGAAGGAATATTGAAGCAAATTATATTGGATAACTTCCCTAATCCAGGGAAGGAAACAGGCATTCAAGTCCAGGAGGCACAGAGAATTCCCTTCAAAATCAATAAAGATAGGTCAACACCTCAACATATAATAGTGAAATTTGCAAATCTCAGAGACAAAGAGAAAATCCTGAAATCAGCTTGAGACAAGTCCTTAACATATAAAGGGAGAATTATTACACTGGCAGCAGACCTATCCACAGAGACCTGGCTGACCAGAAAGGAATGACATAATATACTCAGGGTGCTAAATGAGAAAATATGCATCCAAGAATACTTTATTCAGCAAGGGTGTCATTCAAAATAGAACAAATAAAAAGCTCCGAGGACAAACAGAAACTAAAAAGAATTTGTGATCACTAAACCAGACCTTCAAAAAAAATATTAAAAGGGATCCTTTAAGTGAAGAGGTAACACAAAAAGTAACAAAAGTAGCACAGCCCAGAAAGGAACAGAGAAAATACACAGCTTTACAGGTAATACAACAGCACTAAATTTATATCTTTCAAATTTACTGTGAATGTAAATGGGCTAAATGCCCCAATCCAAAGACAAAGGGTATCATATTGGATTAAAAAAGCGAAACCCATCAATATGCTGTCTGCAAGACTCATTTTAGGCCCAAAGACATTTCCAGATTTAAAATGAAGGGGTGGGGGCGCCTGGGTGGCTCAGTGGGTTAAAGCCTCTGCCTTCAGCTCGGGTCATGATCCCAGGGTCCTGGGATCGAGCCCTGCATTGGGCTCTCTGCTGAGCGGGGAGCCTGCTTCCCCCCATCTCTGCCTGTCTCTCTGCCTACTTGTGATCTCCGTCTGTCAAATAAATAAATAAAATCTTTAAAATAAAATAAAATGAAGGGGTGGAAAACCATTTATGATGCTAATGGACATCAAAAGATATCTGGGGTAGTAATACTTACATCAGACAAAGTAGATTTTAAACCAAAGACTATAGTAAGGGAAGAAAAAGACTGAGAAAGCCTATATCATACTAAGGGTCTACATAAGGGTCTAAAGGGTCTGTGCAATAATAAGATCTAACAATTACAAATATTTATGTTCCTAATTGGGGAGCAGCCAATTATATAAACCAATTAATAACAAAATTACAGAAACACATTGATGATAATACAATAATAGTAGGTGATATTAACATCCCACTCATAGCAATGGACGGATCACCCAAGCAAAAGATCAAAATGGAAACAAGGGCTTTGAATGACACAGTGGACTAAATGGACTTGACAGATATATACAGAGCATTCCATCCTAAGGCAACAGAATACGCATTCTTCTTGAGTGTACATGGAACATTCTCGAGATTAGATCACATACTGGGTCACAAATCAGGTCTCAAAGAGACTGGGATTATTCTCTGCATATTTTCAGACCACAGTGCTTTCAAACATGAACTCAATCACAAGAAGAAATTTGCAAAGAACTCAAATACATGAAGGCTAAACAGCATCCTACTAAAGACTGAATGAGTCAATCAGGAAATTAAAGAAGAATTTTAAAAATTTATGGAAATAAATGAAAATGGCATGTATTGTATTGCATAGAGCACTGGGTGTGGTGCACAAACAGTGAATTTTGGAACACTTAAAAAATTTTTTTGAAAATGAAACACAACACTTTAATATCTTTGGGATACAGCAAAGGTAGTCCTAAGAGGGAAGTACTTAGCAGTACAAGCATTTCTCAAGAAATACAGAAGCTCACCTTACACCTAAAAGACTTGGAGAAAAAACAGCAAATGAACCCCTAAATGCAGTAGGAGAAGAGAAATAATAAAGATTAGAGCAGAAATCACTGAACTAGAAACTAAAAGAACAGTAGAACAGCTCAATGAAACTAGGAGTTTGTTCTTTGAAAGAATTAATAAGATTGATAAACCCCTAGTCTGACGTATCAAAAAGAAAAAACAAAGGACCCAAATAAATAAAATCATATAAGAGATCACAACCAACACCAAAAAAATACAAATTGAAGAACATATTATAAACAACTATACACCAAAAAATTAGGCAATCTGGAAGAAATGGATGCATTTCTAGAGTCATATAAACTACCGAAATTGAAACAGGAAGAAATAGGAAACCTGAACAAATGCATGACCAGAAAGGAAATTGACACAATAATAAATAATCTCCCCCAAAACAAGAGTCCAGAGCTGGATGGCTTCCCAGCAGAATTCTACCGAACATTTAAAGAAGAATTAATACTTATTTTTCAGAGGGTTTTTGAAAAACAGAAATGGAAGGAAATCTTCCAAACTCTTTTTATGAGGCCATCATTACTTTGACCCCAAATCCAGACCAAAACCCCACCAAAAAGGAAAATTACAGACAAATATCCCTGATAAACATGGGTGCAAAAATTATCATCAAGACACTAACCAATAGGATCCAACAGTACATTAAAAGGATTATTCACCACAACTAAATGGGATTTATTCCTGGGGTGCACAGGTGGTTAAACATCTGCAAATCAAGTACAAAATACACTACACTAATAAAAAAGAGGACAAGAACCATACTGTCCTCTCAATAGATGCAGAAAAAAAACATTTGACAAAGTAGAGCAAACTTTTTTAATTAAAACTTTTCACAGTGTAGGGATAGAGGGAGCATAACTCAGTATCATGAAAGCCATCTGTGAAATGCCCATAGTGATTATCAAGGGTAAAACCTGAGAGCTTTTCCCCTAAGGTCAGGAACATGGCAGGGATGTCAACCATCACTGTTGACTTCAACACTGTTCTTCAACATAGTACTAGCCTCAGCAATCAGACAATAAAAAGAAATAAAAGATCCAAATCAGCAAAGAAGAAGTTAAACTCTCACTTTTCACAGATGATATGATATTCTATGTGGAAACCCCAAAAGACTCCACCCTAAAATTGCCAGAACTCATACAGGAATTCAGCAAAGTGGGAGGATAAAAAATCAACATAAAGAAATCAGTTGCATTTCTATACACTAATATGAGACAGAAGAAAGAGAAATTAAAGAGATATTAAAGAGTCAATCCCATTTACAATTGCATCCAAGACCATTAGATACCTAAGAATAAACCTCACCAAAGAAGCAAAGGATCTATACTGAGAAAACTATAGAACACTCATGAAAGAGACAGAGAAAAACACAAAGAAACGTCCCATGCTTATGGATTGAAAGAACAAATATTGTTAAAATGTCCATGTTACCTTGAACAATCTATACATTCAATATGATCCCTTTCCAAATACCATCAACTTTTTTCATAGAGCTGGAACAAATATTTGTATGGAAACAGAAAAGACCCCAAGTAGCCAAAGGAATGTTGAAAAAGAAAACCAAAGTTGGTGGCATCACAATTCCGAAAGTCAAGCTGTATTACAAAGCTGTAATCATCAAGATAGTATGGTACTGGCACAAAAACAGACATATAGGTCAATGGAACATAATAGAGAACCCAGAAATAGACCTTAAACTCTATGGTCAACAACTCTTCAACAAGGCAGGAAAGAATATCCAATGGAAAAAAAAAACAGTCTCTTCAACAAATGGTTTTGGAAAAATTGGGTGCCCATGTAGAAGAATGAAACTGGACCATTTTCTTACACCATACACAAAAATAGATTCAAAATAGATGAAAGACCTAAATGTGAGACAGGAATCCATCAAAATCCTAGAGGAGAACACAGACAGCCATCTCTGTGACCTTGGCCACAGCAACTTCTTGCTAGACCAGTCTCCAAAGGAAAGGCAAACAAAGGCAAAAATGAACTATTGGGACTTCACCAAGATCAAAAGCTTTTATACAGCAAAAAGGACAGTTGAAAAAACCAAAAGACAACCTACAGAATGGGAGATATTTGCAAATATCTTATCAGATGAAGGGTTATTATCCAAAATCTATAAAGAACTTGTCAAACTCAACACCCAAAGAACAAATAATCCAATCACAAAAATGGGGAGAAGACACGAACATGCATTTTTCTATAGAGAACATACAAATGACAACAAGACACATGAAAAAATGCTTAACATCACTCAGCATCAGGGAAATGCAAATCAAAACCACAATGAGAAACCACTTCACACTGGTCAGAATGGCTAAAATTAACAAGTCTAGGAAAAACAGATTTCAGTGAGAATGCAGAGAAAGAAGAGCCCTTTACTTTATGACACAGCAATTGCACTACTAGGGATTTACCCCAATGATATAAATGTAGTGATCTGAAGGGTCACTTGAACCCCAATATTTATAGCAGCAATGTTCACAATAGCCACACTGTGGAAAGAGCCCAGATGTCCACTGACAGATAAATAAAAAAGATGAGGTATTTACATACAATGGAACACTGCTCAACAACAAAAAAAGAAATCTTGCCACTTGCAAAGACACGGATGGAACTAGAGGGTATTACGCTAAGTCAATCAGAGAAAGACAGTATCATATTATCTCACTCATATGTGGGATTTCAGAAACAAAACAGAGGCTCCTATGGGAAGGGAGGAAAAAATAAAATAAGATCAAATTAGAGAGGGAGACAAACCATGAGAGATTCTTAATCATAGGAAACAAACTGTGGGTTGCTAGAGGGGAGGAAGGTGGGGAGTTGGGATAGTTGGGTGATGGACATTAAGGAGGGCACTGGGTATACAATTAGAATATAATTAGAACTATTATGTAAGACTGATAAATCTCTGACCTCTACCTCTGAAACTATTAATATACTATATGTTAATTAATTGAATTTAAATAAAAAGAAACTAAAATTAAACTGACATTCTGAGTATCTTAAAAAAGAATATATTCTAAACATTTAAGAGTAAGCATTAAAAATAAAAACCAACAAAGACCAAAAACAATAAGCAAACAAAAAACATAAATGAAAACTATTGCTTCCAAGCCAAGGAAGACTAAAAAAGGGAAAATAAATTTTATTTTTTCAAAGAGAAAGCATTAAATCAGGGAAACACACACATACACAAGCAAAAACAAAAAGAACAATATAAGATGATGGCACTACGTCCAAATAGATCAGTTATCCCAATAAATGCAATTGTTTAAATTCACCCATTAACTAATAATATTATATTGTCAAGGAGATGAGCAAAACTATATCCTCAATTCTGTTAAAGGACTAGAGGTAGAGAAAAGCCATGCTGCCATCTGGTTTCAATCTTCTATACAAAAGAGATTGACAATTTAAGTCTAGGGTGGTATAGACTCTCTCCTAAAATATTATTCTTCCTTCTCTCCCCACCAAAACACTGCTCACCCATACTTATTACAAAGATCTCCCAGCCTCAGGGGGTTTTCAAAATACTGGTAGTCAGGATTACCCTTTAAGAAGGAAATTGAAATATTCTTCCCTTGGGAATAGGACCAGACCAAAGAAAAGACCTGAAATCTGGCCTGGTTCTCCAAAAAAGCAGTCCTCAGATAACTATTTAAGGAAGCCTTCAATAAACAAACCTACCAACTAGGTATTTAGTGTCCCTTTTTCTTAGTATAAACAGGCAGTCAAGGATCAGAAAATATCTGAGAAAAGCCACTAACATAAAAGACTGAAGTGAAAAACTTGAAAGAGTTACTTGGAAGGAACAAAGGGATATGAAACCTTCAAAAGAACTCATATTTCATATTGAGAAAGAAGAACAGTCATATATCATTAATGGAAGTGCAAAAAAAAAAGTACAATCCTTATCAAAGAGAGTTTTGCTAATATATTTACCCTTTGACCCAGAGTCCCTATTTCAAAGATCCATCCTGAATATATATCTCTACCAGTAAGAAATAACATATTCACAAAGTTATTCATTGAAGCATTACTTATAATAGCAAAGACCATAAAAACACAAATAACCATTTTAGGGTACTAGCTGAATAAACTAACATATCCATATAAGACTACACAGCCATAAAAAAAGAGCGAGGAAGCTCTCTCTGCACTGATCTCCAAGATATATTGTTAAATGAAAAAAGCCAAGCTGCAGCACAAGCTAACTCAAGAAAAAAAAAAGCTGAAATAAATAACCTAATCTTATAGCTAACAGAGCTAGAAGAACAAACAAACAAACAAACAAACAAAGCCCAAAGCTAGTAGAAGGAAGGAAATAATATTAGAACAGAACTAAATGAAACTGGGGGTGCCTGGGTGTCTCAGTTGGTTATTGTCAACTTGTGATTCTGGCTCAGATCATGATCTCATGGACTGTGAGACTGAGTCCTATGATGGTAGGTTCTACGCTAAGTGGGGAGTCTGCTTGAGAGTCTCTCCCTTTGCCTCCCCCCCACCACTTGCACATGTACACTTTCTCTCTAAGGTAGATAGATAAATAAATAAATAAATACTTTTAAAAAAAAAGAAACAAGACTTTAAAAAAATAGAAAAGATCAACAAAACCAGAAGCTGGTTCTTTCAAAAGATAAAATTGGCCAACCTTTAACCTGACTCATCAAGAAAAAAAGAAAGAGAACTCAAATAAAATCAGAAATGAAGAAGTAACAACCAACACCACAGAAACACAGAAACAAAGGATTGTAAAAGAATAATAAAGGAAATTAATTGCTAACAAATTGGACAACCTGGAAGAAATGGCTGAATTCCTAGAAGCAGATAATCTTCCAAAACTAAAACAGGAAGAAATAGGAAATTTGAACAGACTGAATACAAAAAAATGAAATTGAATTGGTAAAAACAAAAACAAAACCTCCACACAAACAAAAATTCAGGACCAGATGGCTTCACAGATGAATTCCACCGGAGTTAATACCTACTCTTCCCAAACTACTCCAAAAATAGAAGAAGGAAAACTTCCAAATTAACCCTATGAGGGCAGCATTACCCTAATATCAGGACCAGACAAAGTGAATATGAAAAAATAACACTATAGGCTGATACCTCTGATGAACATGGATGCGACCCTCCCCCCACCAAAATACTAGCAAAATGAATCCAAGAATGCAGTAACAAAAAATCATTCACTATAAGCAAATTAGATTTATTCCAGGGAAGCAAAGGTGATTCAGTATTCACAAATCAATGTGGTATGTCACATTAACAAGGGAAAGGATAAAAACCATATGATCATCTAAATAGAGACAGAAAAAACACTTGACAAAATACAACATCCATTCATGATAAAACGCTCAATAAAGTGGGTGTAGAGGGAACATACCTCAACATAATGAAGGTCGTATATGAAAACCCCACAGCTAACATCATACTCACTGGGGAAAAATTAGAAGCATTTCCTCGAAGATCAAAACCAAAATATGAATGTCCACTCTCACCACTTTTATTCAACTTAGTACTGAAAGTTGTAACTGCAGCAGACAAGAAAAAGAAATGAAAAAAGACTCCGTATTAATAATGAATAAGTCAAACAATATTTGCCGATGACTTGATATTATACATAGAAAATCCTAATGGCCATTAAAAAGCTATTAGAATAAATAAATTCAGTAAAGTCACAGAATACAAAATTCATGTACAGAATATTGTTGCATTTCTATACACTAATAATGAAGTAGCGGAAAGATAAATTAAGAAAACAATCCCATTTGCAACTGTACCAAATAGAATAAAGTATCTAGGAGTAACTTAACTAAGGAGGTGAAAGATCAGTACTTCAAAAACTATAACTCATTAATGAAAGAAATTAAAGATGACACAAATTGAATAATCAACCCTCATAGATTGGAAGAATAGTGTTAAAATGTTCACACTACCCAAAGCTATCTATAGTCAATGCAGTGCCCATCAAAATACCAACATGTTTCACAGAATTAGTACAAATAACACTAACATTTGTATGGAACCACAAAAGACCCTGAATACTTAAAGCAATCTTGAGAAAGAACAAAACTGAAGGTATCACAAGCTCAGATTTCAAGATACACTACAAAGACAGTAATCAAAAAAATATAGTACTGTAACAAAAACAGATACATAGGTCAATGGAACAAAATGGAGAGCCCGGAAATAAATACATGATTACATGGTCAATTAGTCCATGAAAAAGGAGGCAAGAATATACAACGGAGAAAATCTCTTCAATAAATGGTGTTGGGAAAACTGGACCATATACAAAAGAATGAAACTGGAGCATTTTCTTAAACCACACAGAGAAATAAAATGGAATAAAGATCTAAATGTGAAACTTGAAGAAATAAAACTCTTAGAAGAAAACACAAGGATTATTAATTTCTTTGACACAGGCCTTTGCAACATTTTTATAGATATGTCTCCTCAGGCAAGGGAAATAAGAGCAAGATGTGGTCCATATACACGATGGAGTATTATGCCTCCATCAGAAAGGATGAATACCCAACTTTTGTAGCAACATGGACGGGACTGGAGGAGATTATGCTGAGTGAAATAAGTCAAGCAGAGAGAGTCAATTATCATTTGGTTTCACTTATTTGTGGAGCATAACAAATATCATGGAGGACAAGTGTTAGGAGAAGGGAGTTGGGGTAAATTGGAAGGGGAGGTGAATCATGAGAGACTATGGACTCTGAAAAACAATCTGAGGGGTTTGAAGTGGCGGGGGCGTGGGAGATTGGGGTACCAGGTGGTGGGTATTATAGAGGGCACGGATTGCATGGAGCACTGGGTGTGGTGAAAAAATAATGAATACTATTTTTCTGAAAATAAATTAATTAATTAAAAAAAAGAAATCTGTATTTGAACTCAGTTTTTCAAAAAATGACATGGGGTATGTGTATGTGTGTGTGTATCTCCATCCATCTTAGCTATAGGCCCTGGGAAAGCCCCAAATTATTAATACCATCCCAGTAATGAATGAGTACACCTAAAATACATGCCATTGGTTTCTATATGCTATTCTGACAAAAAGGAGCCAGGAAAGATGGCTGATTTTCAGGGCTGAGGAAAGTACAAGATGAGCCTGGGCCATCACATATGGGAAAAAACAGTGATGTGCTCAAAGACTATAAAAGTGTAGGTTGAAAGGACACAAAAGCAGCTTGAAGGGACTCTTATTGGGCAGATTTGGAACAATTTTAGCGTTAAAAGAGTATCTGTAGTTAACTGTAAGATACTGAATTCATAAACATTTAAGAATCCATACTAACAGTCAAAGGGAAAGGAAAAAAATCTTTTGCCGGTATAGGAAAGGACTGCCACATCACTTATAGGGTGAAAATTGGTAAATATTCAAGAATTAGACATTCAACCTGCTTTTTTAACTATAGCTGATGAGAGAAAGCTCTACTTCACAGAAAAAAAGTCAGCTAATAAATATAAAAAGAACAATCAAATTAGAAATTGCCATTCTGTAACCCCCAGTATAGTAACTGAGAAGAATACTCGCACAATTAGCATGGCACCTGGGTGGCTCAGTTGGTTGAGTGTCCCTGATTTTGGCTCAGATCATGATCTTGATGTCGTGGGATTGAACCCCAGATGATGAAGTATTAGAATATAAGGGAGGTTCAGTGGGGTGGAGTCCGGAGCTGAGAACCAAGAAAGAATTTCTTGAGCCATCTTTGGTTTACTGAATGAGGTTTCCTGAAGCACAGGGACAGGACCCATGGGCAGAAAGAGCTGCTGCACAGGGGAGGGGGTGGGTGTTATGAGGGGTGGCTGATTATATATGTTGTGGTTGGAGGAAGTAAGGAAAAGGGAGGTTTTAAAAGAACTTTTATATGCTAAAGAGGACCATTGTCAAGTTAAGGTTATTTTTCCCCTCTAGCAAGGCGCTACCATTAAGAAAGTTGGAGGAATCCTGAAGAATGTCACACGTGCCCCACCCAGAAGTGGAGGGTTGGGGGAACCATAGGGTGTCTGCCTCTGCTTCACTCTCAGCTCACCTTGTGTTCGTCATCACAGGCTGGACTGTGAACTCAGTCCAAGTCTACATGAAATTCTCTCTCTCACTCTCCGTTGTCCCCTCTCCCTACTCATGTGCTTGCTCTAAAAATAAATTCTTTAAAAAAAGGAAATATTTGCACAATACCAAGTTCTGTTCCCACAGATAACTTGCTAATTGCAAAGGGAAAGCACGCCTTTACAATGAAGAGGCCTAACAGTCATCACCTTCACCACATGATCAAACTTAGCATCATGGATAGTGGAACAACCTGATATTACATCCTTCCGTTATTATGTAGCATATTAAGTCATCACCTATGAAGTCATCTTGCCAAAAAGATTTAACCAGAATCTAATACAAATTGCATTTAGAAATACAAAGCACAGAACAAGTTAAAAAACCAAGAGAAAACAATCAGACAAATCCTTCTTCAAGGCAACTTTCTTGGTCTCATTAAAAAGACAAAGCTATTTTTAAAAAATGAGAGACCCGTTCAACATGAAATAACATCAGTAGATACAATAGCCAAATGCAATGAATGAATCTGATTGTATTTGAATTTTATTTATTTTTAAAAGACATATTCATTTATTTGAGAGAGAGAGAACTTGTGTGAGCAGGGGTAGGGGCAGAGGGAGAGAATCTTCAAGCAAACTTCTGGCTAAGCAATGAGCTGGATGTAGGGCTTAATCCCACAACCCATGAGATCGTGACCTGAGCTAAAACCGAAAACCAGATGCTCAACCAAACGAGCCACCCAGGCACCCCCGTATTTGAATTAAAACAAAACAAAACAAACAAACAAGCAAAACAGTTCTGGAAGATATTTTTGGACTGGGAAAATCTGAATATGGATTAGGTGATTTAAGGAATTAACATTAACTTTCTTACATATGACACTTATTGGGGTTAATGTACAGCATGAAATCATACATACCAGGCTGCTAAATTGTAACACAGAGCCTGTGGGGGGGCAAGGCAAGGTTTTGGAGAAGGCCATAGGCCTTTGGAATGCCAAGGCCTGTGTGACCACGCTGCCGTAGGAATGCCGTGGGGAGTTGCCTTCCCTGAAGCTTTCTTAGCCCAAAGGGCTGCCCTGTGATCTAAGAGATGTATGCACTGTCCCCTCAGCTATGTTTAGCAGATCTCATAGAATATGCAGATTAGCATATTGTATCTTTACTATGAACAGATCCTCCTAGTTCCAGTAACCCCTCTTGTCACACATTATGTGCTTGAGAAACAGTGATAAGGATCTGTGATTATCCTGAAGGACCAATAAAAGGGGGAGCAAAGAAGGGTAAAGGGTCTTTGTTCCTGAGCGTTGACCCCCTTGCCTTCTCTCTTTCATGGCAAAGTCTGGAGAAGTTTCATCCGTCAGGTCAGGGACTGCTGGCCATTCCTGGCAGACACAGTTTTATTTTTGAAGAAGAATATTTCTAGGAAATGCATTCTTTTAGGAGATACATTCTGAAGTACTTAGAGATCAAGTGTCATGATGATTACAACTTTCAAATAGTTCAGAAAAAAATACAAACATGTAAATAGCTATAGAAAATGTTAACTGTAAATCTAGAAGGTGAGAATATGGGTAATCACAGGACTATTCTCTCAGCTTTTCTGTTTAAAATGTTCATAATAAATTTTTTGAAAAAATACAGAATATGAGCAGTTGATAATAATAGATTAGCACACATTTTTTTTTAAAGTTGGAAAATGAAGTTGAGGAAATTTAGAAACTACAGTATAAAGGCAAAGAGATAGATAATTATTCATATATACATATACATCTATATACAGGCATGTGCATATCTATCTATATACTCATCAATCTAAGAAGAGTGTCATACAAAAATTTTAAGAGAATACACGTAGGAAGAAACCAGCTAGAAAACACAAGAAAATATCTCAGAACTAAAGGAACATAGATTTAAAACTGAAAAGGCTCATGGGGTGCTCAGCACAGTAATAAAATCAAATCCTCACCAAGACACATTTTCATAAAATTCCAGAATAGTTAGGGTAGAAAGGTCCTACCAGTTTCTAGAGAGAATAAACAAGTCACATACCACCTACCCCTCCACATCAAATGCCTTTAGATGGCACGGCTAGAAGCTAAGACAAAAAAGAATACTGCCTTTAAAGTTCTATAACAAATATTTTCTGAGACACCTAGAAGATGTACTTAGTACATCACGCCATTTTATAAAAAGTGGGCATTTTGTAACACAATCATGTTACTATAAATGTGTTATCGCAACCTTGACATACACACACACACAAAAACCAAAACGCAAAATACTCCAGACATAACAATTTCAGGAAATGTACCCCTACCCTAAATATCTGTTTAGCCCAGAATTTCTGCTTCTGTACTACGTTTAGCAATTTTAAAAAACTGGCAATGGGATGTGGTTTATGCCTTTGTAAGTCTACCCCTGAGCTCATTCGGGGCTGCGAGATTTTGGAGTGCATGAGCCCCCTCACAGCCACTGGCTTTTTAATAAAGACTCCTCAATTTGGCCTCCTGAATGTGGTGCCTAGGTGCATAACTCGCTGCTCTAGATACAACACTTCCACACTAGAATTTTATATCTTGCTGAGTATAAACAATCAGACATAAGTTATTCCAGGCACAAGAAGTCTCAAAAACTTTAAATCTCATGTACCATTTCTTAAGATAGTACTGGAGGATGTGCCTCACTATAACAATGTAGAAAACAGGAAAGAGAGACACTGGGATTCAGGAAACTCAATTCAACCCAAGAGATGTAAAATGAATCCCCAGATCATGGTAGACCCCTGGAACATGGCCGTGCAAGAGGCATAGAGAATGACCAATTCAGAGTAGAGCAGGTCAGAAGCCTCCAGTGTGGTGACTTTAAGAAAATAAAAATTATAGATTACATAAAGTATGTAAATGTACTGAGAAACAATTTAGAGATTGGGCAGGTTTGGTGGATAAATGAATGACAGATGTAAAAACCCCAAAGGGAAAAAAAAACACATAGAAAATACATTTGTATTTGATATGGGAATACAAAAATGTTCTTTACAAAAACCTGTTATTTTTTAAAGTTGTTAGATTTTACAAGTAATAACATTTGATCTATATAGCAAAAAAAAAAAAAATAGGTAAAGAAAAGTCTATGGGAGAAAATTAAACCCACCTAAAATTCTATTACTTAGAGAAAATATTCATTCATTAAACAAATAATTAGTCAATGCTAACTGTATATCCTGCCCTATTTTAGTATCTGGGATACAGTAATGACTAAAATAAATTCTTGGTTTTATAAAGTTTACATTTTAGTGAGTAGAGACGAACAAACCATTAAACATAGATTAGGTCAGTGATAAAAAGAAAAAAAAACTAGGATAAGTAGGACAGAGTAATAAATAAAAAGGGAGGGATGGGCTATTTTTTTTTTAAAGATTTATTTATTAGACAGAGATCACAAGTAGGCAGAGAGGCAGGCAGAGAGAGAGGAGGAAGCAGACTCTCTGCTGAGCAGCAAGCCCGATGCAGGGCTTGATCTCAGGACCCTGGGATCATGACCTGAGCCAAAGGCAGAGGCTTTAGCCCACTGAGCCACCCAGGCGCCCCTGGGCTGTGTTTTATAGAGGGACTAGGGAAGTCATTACTGATAAAAGAATAGTGCTGCAGAAAGTTCAATAAAGTGAGTCAATAAACAATGTGAATACCAGAACAAAAGCATCCCAGAAAAAAAAAAAAAAAAAAAGGCAACTGGAAAGACCCTGAGAAAAAGATCATGACTTACACTTTGAAGCAACATTAAAAGGAGCCAGTGTGGCAGAGGACAAGAACAGACATTTCTGCAAAGAAGACATCCAGATGGCCAACAGACACATGAAAAAGTGCTCCATATCACTCGGCATCAGGGAAATACAAATCAAAACCACAATGAGATACCACCTCACACCAGTCAGAATGGCTAAAATCAACAAGTCAGGAAATGACAGATGCTGGCGAGGATGTGGAGAAAGGGGAACCCTCCTACACTGTTGGTGGGAATGCAAGCTGGTGCAACCACTCTGGAAAACAGCATGGAGGTTCCTCAAAATGTTGAAAATAGAACTGCCCTATGACCCAGCAATTGCACTACTGGGTATTTACCCTAAAGATACAAACGTAGTGATCCGAAGGGGCATGTGCACCCGAATGTTTATAGCAGCAATGTCCACAATAGCCAAACTATGGAAAGAACCTAGATGTCCATCCACAGATGAATGGATCAAGAAGATGTGGTATATATACACAATGGAATACTATGCAGCCATCAAAAGAAATGAAATCCTGCCATTTGCGACGACGTGGATGGAACTAGAGCTTATCATGCTTAGCGAAATAAGTCAAGCAGAGAAAGACAACTATCATATGATCTCCCTGATATGAGAAAGTGGTGATGCAACATGGGGGCTTGAGTGGGTAGGAGAAGAATAAATGAAACAAGATGGGATTGGGAGGGAGACAAACCATAAGTGATTCTTAATCTCACAAAACAAACTGAGGGTTGCTCAGGGGAAGGGGGTTGGGAGAAGGGGGTGGGGTTATGGACATTGGGGAGGGTATGTGCTTTGGTGAGTGCTGTGAAGTGTGTAAACCTGGTGATTCACAGACCTGTAGCCCTGGGGATAAAACTATATTAAACATTTATTAAAAAAAAAAATAAGTTGGATTTACAAAAAAAAAAAGGAGCCAGTGTGGCTAGAGGAATGAAACATGGAATCAAATACAGAATGTTAAAAGCATAGAGAAATGGAAGTTGGGGCTGAGAGGTAGTCATAGTGTAAGACTTTGTAGGGCGTAGTAAGTGTCTGGAATTTACTCTGACAAAGCCATTGGAAATTATATAGAGAGAAATGACTTAATTTCTGTGAAGGATTGCTCTGGCTCCTATGTGGAGAAGAGTTTATAAGGAAGCAAAACTGGAATTAAGAGATCAGTTAAGCAGCTTTTAAAAAAAAATAATTCATTAGCTAACATATAGTGTTCTACTAGTTTCAGGAGCACAATACAGTAATTCAGCAATTCCATATATCTCCCAGCGCTCACCACAGGTGCACCCTTAATCCTCATCTCCTCTTGAAACCCATGCCCACGGCCCCCTGCTCTCTGGTAACCATCAGTATCTTTCTCATAATTAAAGAGTCTGTTTCTTGATTTGTCTTTTTTTTCTCCTTTTGCTTGTTTTGTTTCTTATATTCCACTAGTGAAATCATACGGTATTTGTCTTTCTCTGACTTATTTTGCCTAGAATTATACTCTCTAGCTCCAACCATGTCTTCACAAATGCAAAGATTTCATTCCTTTCTAAAGGCTGAGTAATATTACATTGTATATATGCACCATTTCTTTATCCATTCATCAACTGATGGACACATACGCTGCTCCCCTATCTTGGGTATTGTAAATAATAATGCTATAAACACACGGGTGCATGACTTAGCGATTTTGTATCCTTTGGGCAAATACCTAGTAGTGGAATTACTGGGTTATTTGCTATTTTTAATCTTTTGAGGAACCACCATACTATTTTCCACAGTGGCTGTACCAGTTTGCATTCTACCAACAGCAAGGGAATATTCTTTTTTTTTTTTTTCCATTTCCTTGCCAATACTTGTTTCTTATGTTGATTTCAGCCATTCTAACAGGTGTCAGATGAAATCTCATGGATGTTTTAATTTCCCTGATGGTAAGTGATGATGACTATCTTTTCATTTTTCGGTTGGCCATCTCTATGTCTTCTTTGGAGAAGTGTTTATTAATGTCTTCTGCCCATTTTTTATGGGATTATTTGTGGGTTTTTGGTGTTGGGTCATATAAGTTCCATTTTATTTTTATTTTTTTAAGATTTTATTTATTTGACAGAGAGAGAGTACAAATAGGGGTAGCAGCAGGCAGATGAGAGAGGAAGAAGCAGGCTCCCCACCAAGCAGAGAGCCTGATGCAGGGCTCGATTCCAGGACGCTGCATTTTGGGATCATGACCTGAGCCAAAGGCAGTCACTTAATGACTGAGCCCCTCAGGTGCACTGGGTTGTGTAAATTCTTTATGTATTTTGATACTAACTCCTTATAGGATATGTCATTTGCAAACATCGTCTGCCATGAAGAATCTACTATGATTCTCTTTTAGGTTTATTGTTCCTTTGCTGTGCAGATGATTTTTACTGTGTTATAGTTCAAATAGTTTATTTTTGCTTTTGTTTCTCTTGACTCAGGAGTCATGTCTAGAAAGATGGTGTTACAGCTGATGTCAGACAAATTACAGCTTGTTTCTAGGACACTTAGGGTTTCAGGTCTCGCTCTTAGGTCCTTAATCCATTTTATTTTTGAGTGTGATGTAAGAAAATGGTCCAGTTTCATTATGTTGCATGTAGCTGTCCAGTTTTCCCAACACCATTTCAGGGTTGTGAGACTAAGCCCATGCTGGGCTCCACACTCAGTGCGGAGTCTACTTGAGATTTTTTTCCCCCTCTGCTCCTCCGCCTCTGCTCCTGCCCTTGCCCTGACTCATGCTCAAATAAATAGAAATTTTTAAAAAATGCAACATATTTCTGTTCACTTATTTTGTATCCTGCAATTTTATTGAGTTTGTTTTTCAGCTCTAGTTTTAGTGGGTTTTGGGGTTCTCTATACATAGTATTATGTCATCCGCATAGGTAAAATTTTACTTCTTACCAGCCTGGATGCCTTTTATTTCTTTTTGTTGTCTGATTGCTATGACTAGGACTTCTAGCAGTAGGTTGATTATAAGTGGTGAGAGTGGACATACTTGTCTTGTTCCTGACATTAGGGGAAAAGCTGTTATTCTACATTAAGGATAATGTTAGCTATAGGTTTTTCATATATGAAATATATAAATATGCCTTATATTTATATTTATATAAATATATTTATAATAATATTTATAATATTTATATATAATTTATATAATATTTATATAAATATTCCTTATATTGAGGTATATTTCCTCTAAATCTACTTTATTGAGGGTCTTTACCATGAATTGATGTTGTACTTTGTCAAATGCTTCTACTAGAAATGATCATAGGGTTCTCATCCTTCCTCTTACTGATGTGACGCCTCATATTGATTGATTTGATAATAACGAACCACCCTTACAACCCAGGAATAAATCCCATTTGATCCTGGTGAACGGCTTTTTTAATGCATCATTGGATTTGGTTTGCTAGCATTTTGTTGAGGATTTTTGCATCAATATTCATCTGCAATATTGGCCTATAGTTCTCTCTTGTGTATGGTGTCTTTATTTGGTTTTGGTATCAGGTTTTGCTGGTGTCATAGAATGTGTTTGGAAGTTATACTTCCTTTTTTATTTTTTGAAATAGCTTGAGAAGAATAAATATTAACTCTTCCTTAAATGTTTGCTAGAATTCGCCTGTGAAGTCATCTGATCCTGGACTTTTATGGGTTGGGAGTTTTTCGGTACTGATTCATTTTCTTTGCTGGTTATCAGTCTGTTCAAATTTTCTACTTCTGCCTATTTCAGTTTATATATTTATATAAATTTATCCATTTCTTCTAGGTTGTCCAATTTGTTGGCATATAGTTTTTCATAATATTCTCTTATAACTAACCATATTCTCTTATAACTAACCCTCTGTCCTTTGTGATTTTATTTATGTGAGTCCTTTCTCTTTTTTCCTTGATAAGTCTGGCTAGAGCTGATCAATTTTACTGAATTTTTCAAGGAATCAGCCAGTGGTTTCATTGATCTGTTCTACTGTTTCTTAGTTTCTATGTCATTTATTTCTCCTCTAATCTTTTTTATTTCCTTCCTTCTGCTGGTTTAGGGTTCTGTTTGTTTTTTTCCTGGCTCCTATTTAGGTGGAAAGTTAGGTTGTTTGAGACTTTTCTTGCTTTTACACTTATATTGATATAAACTTCCCTCTTAGAACCACTCTTGCTGCATTCCAATGGATTTGGGCCATTGTGTTTTCATTTTCATTAGTCTCCATGTACTTTTCCCCCCTTCTTTTATTTCCTGGTTGATCCATTCATTGTTTAGCAGCATATTATTTAACCTCCATATATTTGAGTTCTTTCCATATTTTGGTTGTGGTTGACTTCTAGTTTGAGTGTTGTGGTCAGAAAAGATATGTGATATGACTTTTATCTTCTTGAATTTGTTGAGGCTTTTTTGTGGGGTAATATGAGATCTATTCTGAAGAATGTTCCATGTGCACTTGAATGGAATGTGAATTTTCCTGTGTCAGGATGGAATATTCTGAATATACCTGTTAAATCCATCCATCCCTGTGTGTCATTCAAAGCCATTTTTTCCTTATTGATTTTCTGTTTAGAAGATTTCTCCATTGATGTAAGTGGGGTGCTAAAATCCCCTA
This sequence comes from Mustela nivalis, assembly GCF_964662115.1. Lineage (NCBI taxonomy): Eukaryota > Metazoa > Chordata > Mammalia > Carnivora > Mustelidae > Mustela > Mustela nivalis. The sequence continues at coordinate 111,462,908 of NC_139030.1, forward strand.
CTATTATTGTATTATTACCAATTAGTTCCTTTATATTTGTTATTAATTATTTTTTGTATTTGAGTGCTCCTAAAGGAAGCTTGTTAAATAACCCCAGTGAAAGATCATGGCAGCTATTAAGACTCTAGTGTAATTCCCTCTAGTCTTTTCCTGTGCATTTTAGTGTCTGTATAATTAATGTAACTCGGATTAAAAGATGTGTACAGTTCAGTACCATGCTTATATGTAAAGTTAAAATATTTCATGTAATTTAAAAATTCACATAAAAGGTTATAATTCTGTATCTAACAAATATTTTTCTTGGTTTCTTATATCCTTATAAATTTATTTAAGTGTTAAATGATATATAGAAACAGTGAATAAAAATTTTGAGAAAATTGTAACAATTAAAATAATCAAAAATGTTTAAACAAATCATCTTATATGCTGAAACACAGTGCAGCTATTAAAAAAACACCTAAAAATTATTTTTAACATATGAGATAATGCTTATATAATGGAAAGAACAAAAAAACAATAAGATTATATACAAGAATTTGGGCTTTCTCTCTTTTTTTTTTTTGGATTAGTGTGGCCAATGGTTTATCGATCTTATTCTTTCAAAAAACCAGCCTCTGGTTTCATTGATACATTCTACTGTATCTCTGGTTTCTACCTCATTGATCTCAGCTCTAATCTTGATGATTTCCCTTCTTATGTGTGGAGTTGGTTTGATTTGTTGTTGATTCTCCAGTTCTTTAAGGTGTAGAGACAGCTGGTGTGTTCTGGATTTTTCTATTTTTTTGAGGGAGGCTTGGATGGCTATGTATTTTCCCCTTAGGACCACCTTTGCTGTATCCCATAGGTTTTGGACTGAAGTGTCTTCATTCTCATTGGTTTCCATGAATTGTTTCGGTTCTTCTTTGATCTCCTGGTTGATCCAAGCATTCTTAAGCAAGGTGGTCTTTGGCTTCCAGGTGTTTGAGTTCCTTCTGAACTTTTCCTTGTGATTGAGCTCCAGTTTCAAAGCATTGTGATCTGAGAATATGCAGGGAATAATCTCAGTCTTTTGGTATCGGTTGAGTCCTGATTTGTGACCCAGGATGTGGTCTATTCTGGAGAAGGTTCCATGTGCACTTGAGAAGAATGAGTATTCTGTTGTTTTAGGGTGGAATGTTCTGTATATATCTATGAGGTCCATCTGGTCCAATGTGTCATTCAATGCTCTTGTTTCTTTATTGATTTTCTGCTTCGATGATCTAATTCTGAGAGAGGCATGTTAAGATCTCCTACGATTAGTGTATTCATATCAATATGACTCTTTATCTTGATTAACAGTTTTCTTAAGTAATTGGCTGCTCCCATATTGGGAGCATAGATATTTACAACTGTTAGATCATTGTGGTGGATAGTCCCTTTAAGGATTATGTAGTGTCTTTCTGTATCTCTGACTACAGTCTTTAGTTTGAAGTCTAATTTATCTGATATGAGAATCGCTACCCCAGCCTTCTTTTGAGGCCCATTGGCATGAAAGATGCTTCTCCATCCCTTCACTTTCAGTCTGCTTGTATCTTTAGGTTCAAAATGGGTCTCTTGTAGACAACTGTCATTTTATCCAATCTGCAACTCTGTGCCATTTTATGGGTGCATGTAGGCCATTCACATTGAGAGTGATTCAGCAACGTGGCAGGATACAAAGTCAATGTGCAGAAATCAGTGGCTTTCTTATACATTAACAATGAAAATACAGAAAGGGAAATTAGAGAATCCATTCCATTTACTATAGCACCAAGAACCATAAGATACCTGGGAATAAACCTAACCAAAGAGGTAAAGGATATGTACTCGAGGAACTACAGAACACTCATGAAAGAAATTGAAGAAGACACAAAAAGATGGAAGACCATTCCATGCTCTTGGATCGGAAGAATAAACATTGTTAAAATGTCTATACTGCCCAGAGCAATATATACTTTTAATGCCATTCCGATCAAAATTCCACCGGTATTCTTCAAAGAGCTGAAACAAATAATCCCCAAATTTGTATGGAATCAGAAGAGACCCCGAATCGCTAAGGAAATGTTGAAAAACAAAAATAAAGCTGGAGGCATCACGTTACCTGATTTCAAGCTTTATTACAAAGCTGTGATCACCAAAACAGCATGGTACTGGCATAAAAACAGACATATAGACCAGTGGAACAGAGTAGAGAGCCCAGATTTGGACCCTCAACTCTATGGTCAATTAATCTTCAACAAAAATATACAGTGGAAAAAAGACAGTCTCTCTTCAATAAATGGTGCTGGGAAAACTGGACAGCTATATGTAGAAGAATGAAACTCAACCATTCTCTTACACAGTACACAAAGATAAACTCAAAATGGATAAAAGACCTCAACGTGAGACAGGAATCCATCAGACTCCTAGAGGAGAACATAGGCAGTAATCTCTTCGATATCAGCCACAGCAACTTCTTTCAAGATATGTCTCCAAAGGCAAAGGAAACAAAAGTGAAAATAAACTTTTGGGACTTCATCAAAATCAAAAGCTTCTTCACAGCAAAGGAAACAGTCAAAAAAACAAAGAGGCAACCCACGGAATGGGAGAAGATATTTGCAAATGACAGTACAGATAAAAGGTTGATATCCAGGATCTATAATGAACTCCTCAAACTCAACACACACGAAACAGGCAAACATATCAAAAAATGGGCAGAAGATATGAACAGACACTTCTCCAATTGAGACATACAAATGGATATCAGACACATGAAAAAATGTTCATCATCATTAGCCCTCAGGGAGATTCAAATTAAAACCACATTGAGATATCACCTTACACCAGTTAGAATGGCCAAAATTAACAAAACAGGAAACAACATGTGTTGGAGAGGATGTGGAGAAAGGGGAACCCTCTTATACTGTTGGTGGGAATGCAAGTTAGTGCAGCCTCTTTGGAGAACAGTGTGGAGATTCCTCAAGAAATTAAAAATAGAGCTTCCCTATGACCCTGCAATTGCTCTCCTGGGTATTTACCCCAAGGATACAGATGTCATGAAAAGAAGGGCCATCTCTACCCCAATGTTTATAGCAGCAATGGCCACGGTCGCCAAACTATGGAAAGAACCAAGATGCCCTTCAACTGACGAATGGATAAGGAAGATGTGGTCCATATACACTATGGAGTATTATGCCTCCATCAGAAAGGATGAATACCCAACTTTTGTAGCAACACGGATGGGACTGGAAGAGATTAAGCTGAGTGAAATAAGTCAAGCAGAAAGAGTCAATTATCATATGGTTTCACTTATTTGTGGAGCATAACAAATATCATGGAGGACAAGGGGTGTTAGAGAGGAGAAGGAAGTTGGGGTAAATTGGAAGGGGAGGTGAATCACGAGAGACTATGGACTCTGAAAAACAATCTGAGGGGTTTGAAGTGGCGGGGGGGTGGGAGGTTGGGGTACCAGGTGGTGGGTATTATAGAGGGCACGCATTGCATGGAGCACTGGGTGTGGTGAAAAAATAATGAATACTGTTTTTCTGAAAATAAATAAATTGAAAAAATTTTAAAAAAGATTATATACAAGAAATATTCTCATCTACATAAAGTATGTATCAAAAACACTGGAAGGAAATATATACAAATATTATTTCTGGATGGTGAGATTATGGGTATCTTTCTGTTGTATTCTGAATCCTTCAATTTTCCTATAGTGAATTGGAATCAATTTTATAATTTAAAAAGTTTCATATTAACCAAAATTAAAAAAAAACACATAGTATTGAAAGACATAAATTCAGATGTGTTATATGATACTAATCACATGTTTCTTACATTAAGTGCTCCCTTAAATATCCATTTTCTCACTTTGAAAATGAGGATAATAGTTTTACCCTCAAAGAATGACTGAAGATTATATACCTGAGTTCTCTCCACAGCATAAGTCCTAACATATTCAATGCTTGATAAATGTTCAAACAAATATGAAAATCTGATGGTCTGAGAATTCATATTTCAAGTAAAATGCAAACTCTCTCATGAAGACTTGATTTAAAACAAGTGAAAAATGTCATTTTTCCTTTCATTCTGTTAACTCTTATTTGCAATCCAATTCAAACTGAAGAAAAATAGATTACTCTAGAATTAATATAAAAGGCAAACCAAATTTCTACCTTCCTTCCTTGAGGCATGTGTCTGCCTAAAGTCCTCCTTAGTACTGGAAAGAAATTTCAAATTTTGCTGCAAAAAACTGTCTTCCTAAAGTTAAAGTAAATACTGGAGAGGAATTATTTAAACCCACCTTTGTTCAAGCAGATGTTGAACGAAAAGTGACTGAAGTACAATTTTCCACAGCTGATGAGAGCTTGGCAATTCATATATGGTACTGACTCAATTTAACAGATAATTATCAACTCATCTTAGATTGGGATGGAAGCACTTTTAACATAATAAATATATAAAATTTTAATAGTGGCCAAGGAATTAAGGTAACTGTAGACTGTAGACACTGAAGACAAAAGATAAGAATTTCCTTTTACTAGAGGAATCTAAAATTACCTTACCTGCTACAGATTTTTTCCCCTGAGTTTCAGATTTTGTTATGTGTGGGCAGGTAGGGGAATTATAAATATTAGTCTTGTGCCAACTATGTAATTATTGCTATATACTTTATTTATTCATTCTCTGACATAAATGTCCTCATTTTCACACTTTTAAAAGAAAGTAATAAAACTCAAAATATTATTTCTTTAAGCTGCTTCATACAAATGGAAACCTGAGACGCCATGTACTTGCAACTAAACCACTAACTTTAGGAAATACAACTGCAGGTGTCTCTAGCTTCAAAAGACTAAAACTCCAGACTTAGAGAACAAAGAAATTATGAAATTACTGTATTACACAATGTACTTTACTCTTACCACTTTATCAAATTTCCTTTTAGGAGGAAACTTTATTCCTGAATTCAAGTATTTCTTTGTAAATTTTACTTACTGGTGGTAGAGTTTTAATAATCTCATCCTTCTCTTTTGGACAGAAAAGTGACAGAGATACATATGTATAGATTTCAGTACGGAAAAATGAAAAAAATTTACGGTGCTTTGATGTATATGATCTTGTTTCACCTGAATAATCCTATCAGATTCTTTTTCCCGTTTTTTAAGTGAGACCCTAAGGTTCAAAGAGGATAAATGACTTTGTGAAGATCACTGAACTAGGAAAAGTACCAGAGCCATAATCAGAACACAGGTCTTTTCACTCTAAACAATGTTTTTTGTAGTATACAAAATCAGCTCTTCTGTGACACATTTTCTCTGCAGGTAGGTTGTATAAATTTAAGGATTAAAGGCTAAACTACACTGGCGTTAAAACTGCACAATCATTTAAAAAACCATTCCTTATTTTCAAATATCTTTTCCCAAAAGTGACTTTAAAACAGGTTCTGTACTCAACATGGCCAAGATGACTCACTAGAAAATTATTTTTACATTTCATATTAAGGAATCCAGTTAGGTAATCTTTTCCCATTCTGTGTTAACAACTTTAATATAGTCAGGGATGACTAAAATCATCAAATATTTGTCTTTATAAAAAGTATAATTGTGTAAAAAGTATAATTCTGTAAGCAACTCTGTAGAATGTCAGCATGGTAAAAAAGAAATGAACCAAGAGTAAAGAGATTTGCCAGGGACAAACTTGGGTTAGTTACTTAAGCATATTGTACTTCATCTACAAAACACTAATGACCTATAGTATTTCTGTGAAAATTACATAAATATGTATATGATGGAAATTTGTAAGGCATCCTATATAAATGTAAGACAACAGAATTATTGATTTGCTATGTGTTTCCTAATGTAGATACCAATCATTATTCAATCAAATACATAGCTAAACTTATTTTAAGCTATAGAAGAGTTACTAAAAATTGTACATCAATCAAAAAAAGCAAATTTGAATACTTTTTCACCCCTACCTATTACTTACAAATTAAAAATTTTTACATATGAAGAATGATTATAAGTTTCTAAGTTTACTTTCTACGAATCATATACACAACCATACTTATCATCTGAAGTACATCTTTATAGGCAATGTGTAATCTCTTTTCCAATATAGAAAAATAATTTGAATTAATCTAATGTTTACAATGGAAAAGGCATTCAAATATTTACTGACTCCAAAGGTGATGACTGATTAATGTTAACTATTAGTTCTCAAAGAACTAAAATATAATGAGTGAGATATACTTAATACAAACTGCAATTAATAAATTTAATCCTCCTTAAAAGATAAAAACTTCTCTTTGAGATCTTCCTTTGCTCTACGAATTATTATGTATATAAATTATTGTACAGTATTTTAATAATAATTCAGCTATCTAAAGCAAATGGTTAGCAAATTAATTTAAAAATGTGTTTAACCTAAGTTAATACACGCAATCATTTTATTTTCCATATTGTTCATACTATTTTGGATTAATTTTATCAGCCTATATAATCCATAATAATTAGAATTAAACCTAGTAACATATTAAGTATTAATGTGTTTTATATCTTTTAAGGAAAATTGTGCAACAGAATATAAGTAATATATAATAAATAATAAATAAAAACTATATATAAATAATAAATTTATAACAAATCAATTTATTATATTATTATAAATATAATATATTATATATAATATATATTATAAATATAATATATTATATTATTATATAATTAATATTAGCTAATTATAATAAAGTTAATAAATAAAAACTATATATATTACTATATATTTTTTCCTATATTATATAGTAATATATATTACTGTATATTGTTGCACAATTTTCCTTAAAAGATAATATAGTATATACTATAGATATAGTATATACTATACTACATATGTATTATATATAGTAATATATATAGTTATATAAGGTTCATAGCTGTCTTGCTATATAATATATATAGTATATATACTATATATATATATAAATATATAGTAATATATAGTAATATAAGGTTCATAGCTGTCTTGCTCAAGGTATCAGTTGCTCAACTTTTACTCGTTGATCTTCCATTTATAAATATTTCCTCTAGAATTTATACTTCCAATTTTTCCTATACTTGAGATCCTTAAAAAGCCTATTTTTCAGTATCTACTAACACCTATCCTGTGAAACCACCCTATTTCCTTCCTTCCTCATCTCCCACTTGTTAGTTTCTTTCTCTTCAGTTTCTCTCATCAGCTCCTTAAGAGATAATTAACAAAGAATCATTTTTACTTAATGTACTTGAACAAGGAAAAGGGAAGAATATACCTTTTGCCAAGATGTGCAGGAAAACTGATAACCTTCCTAGAACATGTCTTCCCTATTGGCTAAATTCAAACAAAAATTTGGGGTCATGAAAAAAAGATAGTGAAAGTTGAAAACTGAAGTTATGGTTTTTTCATGGCTGACCAAAAAAGGGTAATTCTGATACCTATTACTCATAGATAGTGTTTATGTCCTACACATGTTTACCTTAATAGCATATTTATAAGCACTCATGCAATACTTTGAATAGTGACAGTACATACCAGTTGATATATTGAATCCAAAGCTTTAAGGAAAAAATAAAAAAGAAATGCTCTATGAGAAATTTCTAACTATGCAGCTATCATATAGAAAATATTTCAGATTTAGCATTTTTTTAAAAAGACTTTTTAAATTAGAAAAGCAGGGATTACCAAGAATTTCCTGGTGATTTTCTGAATTCTTCATTTGTAATTATACCAAACTTCTTAATTCTCATATTAAGCCTCTGAAAATGAATAAAATATTTTATAAGCTTAAGAAACTGTAATAACATTGGAAATAAAACATAACTAAAAGACAACAATATTCCTAATAGTAGTTCTCAGGAAAAAACAACAGATGAAATAATTAAGATCAGTATTTCAAACCTCAGATAGATATATAATTTGTGGAGAGTAAGTGGTAAAGAAACATAAGATTTTAACACATAAAGATAAATATAATCTCCTAGGCTCCAAAGAAACATAAGGATGGAAACTTACCTTACCTTACCAGATATTAAAATTTCTTACATAGCAATAATTATAAAAAGTTTGGTTCTGATCATAAAGTAGAATCAACAATGTTAATAAAAAATTAATAATAATAACTGATTTATTGAGCATATACTGAGTCAATGTGTTAAACAGTATACATGTTTTATTCATATTTACATTTGATTTAATTACTTATATTTAGTTCTTGCAAAAAATTTATTATCTTAATTTTATAGATAAAGAAAAGTGCAGAGGTTAAGGGCACAGAGCTAATATACTTGAACGTATTATAATTTAGCATATGAGCAAGGCAGCATTTCAGGTAAACATGAATTATTTATTAAGTTCAAGAGACAACTGGCTAACATTTTAGAAGAGAAACGTAGATATTCATGACACTTCTCAGACCAAAAAGTATTTCCATAGTTAAAGATTTTCATTAGAAATTTCAAAGGACCAAGGGGCGCCAGGGTAGCTCAGTTGGTTAAGTGTCAGATTTCGGTTCAAGTGATGATCTCAAAGTCCCAGAATCTAGTCCCACATCCATCCAGCTCCCTGCTCCGTGGAGACTCTGCTTGTCCCTCTCACTCTGCCCCTCACCCTTCTCTCTCTCAAATAAATAAAAAAAATTTTTTTAAGTACCAGAAGAAAACAATAACATACATTTATATAATTTTGGAATTGTGATTATTTACATTAGGAGAGCAAGAAAAAAAAAAAAAAACACCAAAAAGCTCTCTAATATATTTGATTACATAAAATCGCAAACATCTACATGATAAAATACACCACCACCATGTTAAATATACATAATAAACTGGTAATTTTTTTACAACGTATAGAACAAAGTTTTTCTCTCTCCAACATAGGAGTTTTACAAATACTAAAACTACTGATACTCTAAATAGAAAAAGAAACTGGTAAAACACAGAACAGGGCATTTACAAGAGAAGAAACAGAATCCTCAATTAACATATGAAAATATTTTTCATCTTCACTAGTAATCAATAAAATGCATACTAAAATAATATTAAGGTATATTGCTTGCCTGAGCAAAGATAACTGGTACTGGCAAAGGTGTAGGAAAATCTCCACTGACAATTATTGCTGATGTGAGAGTTAACTACCACCATCCTTTCTGAGGGTAAATGTGGTGATGTGTACAGCATCTTTTTTAAAAAAATCATATTCTTAGATGTAAAAATTTCACATCTTATGAATTTAATCTAAGATATATTAGTATAAAACAAACAAACAAAAACCTTCCACTGGAGCCAGAAGTAAAAACATCCAAAATCACAATGAAAGATTTTTAACATCCTCTTTCACTATTCAATAACTAACAGAGAAACAAAAACAGTTCATGTATGTTTGTGTTAACAACACAATTAATGAGCTTGATCTGATCTAATGAAAGTGTGTGTGTGTGTGTGTGTAAATCTGCACTCAACAAATGGATACTCTTCAAGAACATGTACAAGAGGTTTATTTTATAAAGCTGTAATAATTAAAACAGTGTATTAACTCTGAGACAAAGAAACCAATGCAACAGAATAGGGAACTCAAAAATCTTTGGAGGAAGGATGTACCTTAGTAACAATAAATGTCATTAGGATAATTGAAAACTGATAATCTATATGTTTAAAAAAACTGAATATATACAAAATAAATTCTAGACGAAACCAGTGCTTGAGTTTAACAATGTTGAACTTCATCTGAACCCTGTGTTCTCTGAGACAAGTGGTAGTTGAAAAATCCCACCACATTTTGTGTTCCCAGAACTGAGTAACTACAAAGACCACTCTGTTCTAACAAGCTCTATCCATCCCAAATATGACCCACTTCTACCTTTCCCCAGTGACATAACTTCCTTGTTTACCTGCCTTTATAAAACCCAAGTCCCCTTCTTTTGAGATGTTCTTAATGACTGCTGTCACTATTGCAAGACCCTCAATAAAATCACCTTCTTGTGTGGTGCCTCTGACAAGCATGAAAAGCAGAGTGAAAAAAACACTGTGAAAAGAAAATGTGAGAGAAAATCTTGGTAACACCAGGGCAAGTAACAATTCCTTGACTAAGATGGATTAACTTCAGTAACACTGTTCAAGTTAAAAAAAAGTTGCATAAAAAACACTCATTTATATAAAACTTAAAAAATGTGTGTGCATGTGTGTGTAATTAAAAATCCAAACTTATGCAACAAAAACTCAAACTGTGGATGAAAAGGACATGTATCAACTTTTGAACAGTCATCTATTGTGAGAGAGGGCGGTGAATAGCATGGGAGAGGGGGAAAGTTTTGTTGGATATATATCTTCATTTTAAAATTGATTTGTATCAAAGTTTCCAATAACTTGGGAATTCTGTTAAAATACAGATTGTGATTCAACAGGATTGGGACTGGGGGTGGTGCTGAGATTCTGCATTTCTAATAAACTCACAGGTGCTGTTAATGCTTCTGGGCCACGGAACACACTTTAGATCCTTGAATTTAAAGACAATATGGCTAACTTTATTAAACCTAGGTGGTGTATATAAAAGAGTCTATTATTTTCTGTGTATGTTTCATCTGGTTCATAAGTAAATATAAAGTTGAAGAGAATTTCTACCAGCTTCATTGAGGTGCCACCATGCAATAGTGAATAATCTCTCTCTCAACTGTATATACATATAGCTTAAGGCTATTCTCATGTATTTGTAATACTATTTACAAATACAAATACAAATACACAAACACATATGAAAGTAAGGAACTCACATGGAATTCTAAAAAAATATCAGGAGAGTAGCATAGATTCTTATAAAATTATTTTATTAAATTAATTAATCATTATAAAATCAATAAACTATTAATAATTAATTAGTAGTAAAATTTTACTTTTTTGTCATTCAGTCCCAAAAAGTTGACAAATTTCTTAGTTAATTTAATCCTAACCTCTTCATCTGTCATTGATGAGATACTCCTGAGGGATACTTTTTGAGGTGTTCTTACACTATAAAAAAATGGAATATAATAGCATTAATTCAGATTAACATTTAGAATTCAGATTAGTATGTAAAGTAACATAAGTAAAGTGCTTCACAAAAAAGAGAAAAAACTCTGCTTCATGAATGATATTTTCTGCATTTGAAGAAATGGGTTTAGGAAGTTTACATCAATTCATTAAGACAATCATTAAGCATAGAATGAAATGTCTCTAAAGGCCAGACCATTGGTGTGGTTGGTTCTCTGCTATTTCATCAGCATCTAATACACTCCCCGTTTATAAATGCCCTCAACAAATAACTGTCAAATAAATAAATAAATTTCATTTACTGATTCCAATGTACCAGGATATTATAAAGGCTATAAAGATAAACACAAGACAGCCTTGCCCTTCAGGTGTCAAAATCTAGTGGAGATAACAGACAGAATTAATTTATATCTTATACATTATAAAATTATATACTAATAAATATTGACATATTTAGAAATATATGTATTTTTATACAATAGGAAGAAAGTATGGTCACATAAAAAAGGAGGAAAGATATGTATTCAGAGACAGAAACTATATATAAAGTCATGTATAATGTGAAAATAAGTAAGGTGGCAAGGATGGTATAATATGTACAAGATGCTATGAAAAACCATTAAGGAGGGAATGCTCAGTTTGCTCACAGAGATCAAGAGTCCATTCTCAAGAATTAATTTTGAGTCTTGCAGAATAAAGCAAAGCTTGACGGGTGGCCTGGGGTACAGCAGGAGGGATTAAGTTATTGGGAGACAGATACTTGAGAAAGAGGAACATATAGGAAAGCAGGAAAACTAAGGTTTATTTTAGAAAACTGCAAGCAATTTAGCATGTCAAGGTTTAGGGTAGAAGAGAAAAAAATGTTTGGATATGAGGCTGAAAAGGTATACTGAGGTCAGACTATGAAGTGCTTGGTCATCATGCTAAGAGATTTGATTTGTAACCATGATTATAACCAGTAAGAGTGATTTAATTAGACTTGTATTTAAGAAAGATTCTTTGGTAGCAACAGGAAATATGAACGAGAAATGGGTAGGACTAGAGAAAAAGAAAGGTCTTTCAATATGGTTGAGGCCAAAAGTGATTAGAGCTTGCGTTAAGGCAATAATTTTGATGAGTGAGAAGAGGTTTAAGAGCTTTCAGGAAGTGAGCTGACGAGATGATCGAGCAGATGGTAAAATGGCTCCCATATTCCTGACTTGGAAGACTGGGTGCGGTGTGCAACGCGATTTTAAGTACACCGATGCATGTGTGCCAAAAGCATATGCACAGGGCAGAAAGAAGCTGGGAACAGAGAAGCATGTCGGCACACAGGAAAGATGGGGAAGGCAACATTTAAAATGAAGTATGTGTGTGTGAGAGAAAAGATGGAAGCAGATGGAAAAATGTTTGTGGGGAATTTTTTTTTTTTTTAAAGCAGTTCTCATTTTCATTTCAAGTCACCTAAAACCTATACTTAAAATTCAGGGAATGTCTAGTTCTCTAAATAAGTTAACATATATAAAGGCCTTAAAATAGTAGTTAGTAAATAGTAAGTTTTAAACGAATTTTAACTATTTTATTATTACCCTGAACCGTTGAAGAGCTTTAGTCTCTACTCTCACTTTTCTACTCAATTCTGAGTTCCAAAGAAGATTTGGTAAAATCTCCCTGGGATAAATATAACTTTCAACTTCAACCTTGTCACCCAATTAAAGCATTTTGTTGAAATAAAGATGGTCTCTTTAGTCAAAAAAAGGAGGAACTGGAATAAGAGCTTTCATTAACTGTCAAGATTTGCCCCAGGAAATATATAAAACTCACCCACCCCAGTAGGTATTACAATGACAGTGGTTTCAGATATGCCTTAGAAAGATACTTTACATCATCGAGAGTTGATGCAATCTGTTTCTAAAATGGTTATGAATGAGAAGAATTGGAGAAGAAAAGGATAAAGAAATTCAATAAATTTCCAGAAATACTTGAATTGGATCTTCAAAATGTTCTTATTCTTTTCCTTGAAGAATTAGACCAAAAATATCCATATACTACAGCAAATTTCAAAGAAAATATAACTTAAACTACAGAGAGGCTTTCTTTCATTATCTTAGTAGAAAAATAGCTGTAAATTCATAGTATCAAATTACTGTCAGCATCTAATTACTCTAAGATGCTGTAATGATGAGTAACTTACTGAAGATGATATGCATTTGTTAGATGTACAGTGACAGAGTAAGCATTTTTAAAACACTTTGTTTAAAAAAAAAAAGGAAGGAAGGAAGCCAGCAAGATGGTAGGGGCAGGGCAAGTGGGCAAAAAAATAAAATGCTTTTTGACTGCAGTATCTCTTAAGAAATAGGTGAAAAGAGATAAGGGATATGAACAAATATTCACTGGATATCTACTATGTCCTCGGTATTATACTAGTCGCTTTACATTTTCCCTTATTTTGTCTTTAAAAAATTGGCAAAGTATTATCTGCATACAATAATATAGAGGGGGCACACTGACATTAACAGTCTATCATAACAGAGCTAGTAATGGATAAAGCCAGAATTTAATCCTGAAGCTTTCCAACTCCAACGCCCACAGTCTTACAGCATACTGTGTTGCTGACTCTTCTATATAGGATATATATGTCTTATATTTGACTAAATGTGATAAATTTAAAAAAAATTTGTGTATTTCACTGACATATCATGTGCTTCTTTTGAACTACCATCTTCACTTATAGTTTCTGTTTCTTCCTCCTTTAGGGAAAAGAAAAATGTATTAGGACCAATCTTAACATATATACAAGAGTAGGCAGTTTTCCCCCAAAATGTATATCCCTAAATTGCCCGAAATTTAATAATTTAGAGATTAATTTCAGAGAAACTGTTTCATTTTCAAGTCCAAATATCCTAGCCATTCACATCATGGTTCTCCCCCCTGTATGACGGAGTGTTTCTTTATACCATTCCCAATGATATAAATCCCTTTTAATCTAATTCTTTTTAAAACTTGGCCAAGATCAACCAAAATAAGAAAAAGGAAGTGTAATCTGTGGTTGGGAAAGAAATAACAACCAAGAGGTATCTAGAAATATTTCGGCCCTTACAGAATGCAGCAGAAAGTCCACAGATAGCAATAAGGACATGGAACCCATGAAGTTTATAGAGAAGGATAACAAAATATACATTTTCCCCCAAGGCAAAACATCAGAATGTTTGCTGTCATGAAAATTAAGAAAAACTAAATAAATTTAAAGCATCTTTTTGCCCATGTGCACCATAAACTCAACATTCTTGTTACATATGTTTTGATCATCATCCAAAGTCACTAATGAACACCTTTTACTGACAAATATTAAAATAGAAAAATGGAAAATAAAAATATATCTTAAAATTTACTTTGAATTTAAGTTTAGAACTAACATATTTTTATACCTCAAGAATGTCAAATTCTTCTTCAAGCTCTTCTAAAGAAACTTCTTCTTCTTCTATGTTGAATGAACACAATGAGAATGAGATGACTGAGACACTTATGCATACCATAAATGCAATTCTAGCAGTATGGTTTCTTCAACCAACCTTCTTTACTCCTTCCAATTCATTTTCAACATGTTTTAAACTAATATTCTTAATGTACCATTCTGATAATGTTACTTGTCTAGTTAAAAACTTGTAGCTGCTCTTACTAGAGTAAAAAATCTTTAGTCTGACATTCAGGGCCCCTCAAAATTTGTTTCTAAAAGAATGTCTAATATTATTTCCTGTGACCCTCCTTTGGATGAGGAGTAAGAGTACTGGTTAGTCAATATTTGCATATTTGGAATTAAAAGGGAAGAGTGCTAAATAAAATGCTATCATTCAAATATACAGATAATTGTAGATTGCCTTTTGGGTTAGGCCCCATGCTGGGTGATAAAGATAAGAAGAGGTAAAGCTATATATAAGAAATATTACAATATTTAGTGACTTTTATACTAAGTATACCAAGCACTGAATGAATGAAAAACACAAGTGCTAGAGTTTAGGGCTTGTTTCATTGTTTTGGGAAAAAAAAAAAAAAAAAATAGAAGGAGGGGTGCCTGGGTGGCTCAGACCTTTGGCGCAGGTCCTGATCCCAGGGTCTGGGGATCAAGCCTTGCATCAGGTTCTCGGCTCCGCGGGGAGTCTGCTTCCCTCTTTTCTGCCTGCCTCTCTGTCTACTTGTGATCTCTCTGTCAAAAAAATAATTAAAATCTTAAAAAACAAACAAAAAAGGAGGCCAGGCAGAGGTAAGAGTCCCATAAGCTATGAGTGAGAAGAAGAAAATGAGGAAAGAACTTGTGTGGTGATCAAACACAGCTTCCCTCCAAATCTAGGGCTTCTTCCTTTCTTCCTATTGACTCTAGCTGTTGCTCTCGACCCACAAAGCTTTTTCAACTTATTTTTTCTGTATTCTTTCACATACCTTTACTATTTAATTTGAATGTCTTCTTCTATGTTAATGGTTTTGAATTATTTTTTAATTATAATTCACTGCAAATCCTTTTGGAAATAAAAAGCGACCAAGTCACATTTTTTTTACTGTTTCAAATTTTTTTTTCTTCAGAAAGCAAACAAACCAATTAAAAATATATCTGAACAAACTTTTTTTTCCAAAGAAGATATACATATGCTCACATGTACATGAAAAGATGCTCAACATCATTAATCATCAAGGAAATGCAAATAAAAACCACAATGAGATATCACCTCACCCCTGTTAGAATGGCTATTGTCAAAAAGACAAGAGATAGCAAGCATAGGCAAGGATGTGGAGAAAAGGGCACCCTTGTGCATTGTTCATGGGAATGTAAATTGGTAAAACCACTATGTAAAACAGTAAGAAGTTCCTCAAGAAATTAAAAATAGAACCATATGGTCCAGCAATCCCTACTCTGCATATTTATAAAAAAAAAAAAAAAAAGAAAAAGAAAACACTAATTTGAAAAGATATATCCACCCCCTGTTCACTGTAGCATTTATTTACAACAGCCAAAATACAAAAACAACCTGTCTACTGATAAATGAATGGATAAAAAAACATTGTGGTGTATATCTATATACACAATATTTTTTGTATATATATGTATATATATACATATATACACACACACACACATGATATGGAGTAAAATAAGTCGTTCTCTGATCTCTTAAATGTGGAATCTAAAACACAAACCAAAAGATACAGATTGCAAACTGGTGGTTGTAGAAGATGGAGGTAGGAGGCGAATGGGTATACTATGTTTTGTAAGTTTAAATAAATTGAATTAAAAATTATTTTTAGAAGTATACCCAACATTATATAATCATGATGAAAGAATGTGAAAGTATTCATTAAAAATGTTAAGTGTGAAAAAAATAAAGTGAACAAAAAACATGCAAAAACTTCAGGAAAAAACAAAACAAGAAAAATTCCCAGCCCCCACAGCCAGCTGTGCAATATTCTTCATGAAGCTGATCACCCTTGCTGATATGATTTGCATTTATTCTGAACCTTCCTCCATATTTATTCCTCTCATTCAACAATGATTCTAACAGGGTTATTTGTGAACTATTCTCTTTTAATAGATCAAATCTTCCGGAGGCAGAGATTATATTTTATTAAATGTTGAATCCCTCGGTGTCTTGAATTCCCCAAGGTGGTTTTGATAGATGTCTAGTAAAAACAGAGTAAGTGAATAAATCTGAGTAAGTTTTCAAATGTCACTGAAATAATTCTCTACAAAAGAGGTAAAGCCCAGAGGAGATTGCCCTTAAGAAACTATTATAGGGAATAATATCTAGACAAGTCATAACATGAACCAAAGATAAAAGAAAAGTTAATATTCAGTAAAAATTATTAATACCTTTCTCACTCATAATTTGATCCCATGGATAGGGGACAACATGGACAGTAAGAATGGAAAATTCTAGTGATTAAGTGGAAGAGCTGAAAATCAGATCTTCAAATAATCCTCAAAAGTAGTATCTCCAATCTCAAAGACATAATCATAATTTTAATATAAAATACTTCTTAAATATAAATTATTTAATGTTAGAACATTTTCATGAGAAGAAAATAAAATGTGGGCTGGGTGGCTCAGTTGGTTAGGCACCTGACCCTTGATTTCAGCTCAGGTCATCTCGGCTTAGGTCATAATCTGAGGGTCATGGGACTGAGTCCCAAGTTGGGGTCCTCACTCAGGGAACAGTCTGCTTCTCTCCCTCTCCTTCTGCCCTTCTCCCTGCTCATGTGAACTCTCTCTCTCTAAAATAAATAAATAAATCTTTAAGAATGAAAAAAGAGAAAAGGAAAATGCTAGAAATTTCATAAATAAATTTATATTAAAAAACTATAACATTTTTGGATGAAAATTTCAGGTGAATTTGCAACTCTTATACTGATCATTTTCTCAAAGATCAACATGACATTTTGGTAATAAACATTCTCAAATTGGCATAATGTAAGTGTTCTGTCTGTCTATCTCTGTATAATAAACCACATCAAGACTTAGTGGTTTAACAATTTATCTTTCATGGTCCTGGGGGTTGATGAGCTCAGCCGCGCAGTTCTCACTGGAAGTATTTCATATAGTTGTCACACTGGGCAACTAAGGCTAGAGTCACCAGAAGGCATCTTCCCTTATTATGTGGCACCTGAGTTTAGGATGGCTGAACAACTGGAAATAGGGAGTCAAACACCTTTCTCCACTTGGCTAGCTTGTGCTTTCTTTTAACAGATTCAAGGTAGAATGACTTCTTATGAGGTGACTGACTTCTTCAGAGAAACTGCTTCAAGAGAGCCAGCAGGAAAGCTACAAAGCTTCTAGGACTTTATCTGGAAGGCATATAGTGTCACTTCTATTATAACCTAATGATTAAAGCAATTAATCTAGCCCAGATTTAAGGAAGTGTGGGGGGGGTTACTTGTGGGCACAAGAAGGTAAGGACAGATGGTGGCCATTTCGGAGCCAGCTACCTTAATAATATTCTTGAGAATATAGAAATACAACTTTTTTCTCTTTTTTTAAAGATTTACTTATTTATTTTTTATAGAGTGTGTGTGCACGCAGGGGGAGGGGCATTAGAAGAGGGAGAAAAACAGATTCCCCGTTGAACAGAGCCCAAGGCAGGGCTTCAGGGCTCAATCTCAGGACCTAAGATCATGACCTGAGCAGAAATCAAGAGCTGGATGCTCAACTGACTGAGCCACACAAATAGCCTTAAGTCTAAGGTAAATAAAGAATGGTATCCCAGAAGAAAACCTAAATCTAACTTCCCAATGAAAACTGAGAATAGAGAACCATAAACAGACTCATAATCCTGATTATTTGCTTTTCAGTATTCATTTATATTAAAAATTTATCTGTATTCTATTTCAAGAACCTAACATTTGGCAAAGGATCATATGTATTCTTGTTAACCCAGTGTGGTTCCTGAACCAGTAGAAATGTCGAAATGCAGAATATCAGATCCTACTCAGAACTACTGAATCAGACATGTATTTTAGCAAGAAGCTCAAGAGATTCCTATGCACATTAAAGTTTTGGGACGTGCTGATTTGGATCATATTCATGCACTAGCATACAAAGGGTATCCTCAAACTTCTCATCTGAAGAAATCTAGAAAACATGAAGTATCCTTCTTCCATCTTTGGAGCAGTATTGTACATTTAGCTTTGGTTTTAAGTGGAGAAAATAGCTAAAATTTGACTGTCCCTAAAAAAATCTTTGACAAGTTAGAAACTACATGTGTGGAGTGGAAATCCTATATTTATCTGGGACATCAAGGATCATCACTATGTATGTGGGAAAATGTTTGATCTATGACAGTTTATATGTATATATATACATATATATATAAACAACTAGGGAAGCTAAAGAGACAGACCCAAAAAGGTACAAAGAACTTCAAAATAGATAAGTACCTTATGTACATTTAGCTACTTATGTATAAAGACACATGGAAATGTTTTTTGCTATTATTAGTGAATCACTTAAAATATATTTTTGGGCAGGATAACATCACTGCCTTGCAAGTTAACTTGCTGTTATTTACCAATGTCTTTAGATTAAAAGAAAGCAAATTTAAAACAAAAATGTCCTTTTTAAACAAATAAAATTAACTTTTGAGAACATACCATTTTCTTCCAAAAATATGTTTAATCCATTCCCAATCTCTTGCTTGTTTCTTCTTAACTCATCACTCATTTCTAGGATCTAAATTATAAAATATAAAATACCTACAAGAAAGTTCTTAAAAATCAAATCGGTTCAACATTAAAGATAATTTTTAATTTTCTAGCCATTATTTTGTCTTGCTAGGAAATTATATTTGAATACTGAAGTCCTGTATAAACAAAACTGTTTCATTTAAGGAACAGCTAGAAACTTCAGGCTGGTTTCCAAAAGGCCCAGATACAAGCCTAGATTACAACTTAGACATCTGATTTAATAATTTTCTAAAAAGAAATCAAATGATTTTCCTAGTCTGTGAGAAACTTAAAAGAATGAGCTGCAATTACACTGACTTCTTCGTAAAGAAAGGAAAGGCAAAGACACTCCATTCTTCTAGTAATCCGATCTCATCATCCATCTGACTTCCCAGAAAAGACGAGGGAACTTGAGTTCTATTAGGGCATCATCTCAGAGAATCTAAATTATTGAAACTCCCCCATAAGGCTATGAGGGGCCTCAGTGCCTGTCCAACAGACTCTGTTACTCCAGAGCCTTTATCTCTATGCATTTGGATCACGCGCACTGTCCGAACCAACTGTTAAGGAGCCTGCTAACTTGTTCTCTCTGCTTTTCACT
The DNA here is from genome assembly GCF_964662115.1 of Mustela nivalis. Taxonomy (NCBI): domain Eukaryota; kingdom Metazoa; phylum Chordata; class Mammalia; order Carnivora; family Mustelidae; genus Mustela; species Mustela nivalis. The sequence goes on from NC_139030.1 coordinate 111,482,729, forward strand.
TGGCCAACGTCTTCCAAACCTTACGGTGTACTTCCCTGCTTAAAAATGTGAACGGCTTCCCACAGTCCTTATGATAAAATTTTCCAAATCCTTTGGGCACCTGGGCTGCTCAGGTAGTTCAGCTCAGGCCGCGGGAGCCTGTCGGGCTCCTGCCCCGCACGTGGTCGGCTGCCCCTCCTCCTGCTTGTGGTTTCCCTCTCTCTCTAATAAATAAATAAAATCTTTAAAAAATTTTTCCAAATCCTTAGAGGCCTGAGACCCTTTACGAACAATGTTCTACTATTCTAATCCAATCTCCGTTTATTCCTCAAGATCCAATGATGTAGAATTCCTTGCATTCATCAAGGCACTGACACAAGCTTACTAGTTTCTCCCACAGGTTTCTCCAAGCCGGAGTGGGTGCGCCTTTATGCTTCCATAAATATTCATTTATACTGCAATTTTTTCTCCTTTAGAGGGCAAAGAATGTCTTCATAGTGTGTTCAGCACTGAGTGTGACACTCCATAAACGTTACTGAATAAACAAAAGAATGAATATGCAACTAAAGTAGAGATGGAGGGGTTTGTTTTAGCGATTTCTAGCCCAATCTGAGTAGGGTGGAAGACATCTACACCCCCAATCCTCCACCACTGATTAGTTTAAAAGATTTTATGGAAAAAGTGGCCTAGGTCAGAGGCACTTGAATATGGTTAACAGTAATGTAGTAATAATTAAGTGAAAAGAGGTTATTCCAGGTCCTGCTAATGAATGTTCAAGACAAAACGGGGAGAAACAAAAATATGGCATGTTACAAAGGATTGTGCACTTAGGGGTCAAGTTCAGCATCTTCCCTGCAGAAGTGAAAAATAATGAGCTAAAAGAGATGGAGTTGAGATTCTTGGGGGAACTGTGATATAGGATGGGGCAGTGGTTCAAATCTGATAACCCCGGGACAGGATTTTAAAAACTAAAGAAAAGATCATTATATTCATGTGTAGTGGCTTAAGGAGGCATAAAAAGTGTAATAAAATATAAGCAGAGAATCGTAGGTGGCGGTGGGGGGACTTCAGTGCTAGTGTTCCTGGAAACAATAATGGTTTCGAAGATAAAAAAATTTCTTAAGTTTAGGTGAGATGAACCAAAAGATCTAGACTGAGGTAATCATTATTATTCATGCTTATAAAGTAGTTGACAATATCAAGTCATTTTTTAAAAAATCCGTCCTTGCAGTGCGATCGATTCCTTCCGCCGTCGGGGGTTGGTGTCCGGCAGTAGCGGGAGCAGAACCGGCCGGGCCCTGGGCCGCCGGCCGCCCCGAGGCGCACGTTCCATCAGTGACCGGGGAAAGCGTCGGGGTCCCCTCGCCTCCAAGACTCTGTGTGATCCGGCTCCGGCGGCACCGCTGGCCACGGCCGTGTAGACGGCTCGCGTCCGCGCGTCCAGCAAACACGTCCTCCCCGCATTTCCGGTTAAGAACCGCAGGCCGCCGGCGAGAGGGGCTGCGGGTCCACGACCCCAGCCGGACACCGGTGCGGCCGCGGGGCCTCCAGCGGCGTCTACAGGACACGCGCCGGGCCGCGGGGCTCACGGCCTCGTCCGAGCGTCCCACGATGGCGGCGCGGCAGGCCCGGCCGGACCACGCACCGGCGCTCCCGGCGGACGGCGCAGCACCGGCCGCAGCCCTGCCCGTGCGGGGCCCGGCGTCCCTCGTGCGGGGCTGTGCGGGGCTGTGCGGGCCGCGGGGCCTCAGGGCGCTTCGGGAATCCCGCCCCGGCACACGCGGCCTCAGGCGGAAACGGGCCGTTTGGCGCTTCCCCTCCGCTGCCCGCTGCTCCCCTTGCCCGGACCCCGGCGCCGCCCTCCCAACCGCGGCGGCCGTTACCTCGGTGCCCGGAGCCGGGCCTCGGCCGTCGCCGCCGCCGCCATTTTGTCCCGCGAGGCCGCGGCTGCCGCGGGGGCTTGCGGGGGGCCTGGGGGGGGGAGCGGGGGGCGGCGCGAGGGGCGGGGCCTCCGGGGACCCAGCGACAGCCCCACCCCAAACGGCGCGGAGCGAGCCGGCGGCCCCCAGGGCGCTCGCGCTGCGCCGGACCCTGCGGCGGAGCGCAGCGGCCTCGGGCGGGCGGCGCGAGCGGGGCAGTCCCGGGGCGGCTCGGCGGCGCCTCCGGTCCCGTCTGTTGCCGCGGTTCCAGGCGAGACGAGCGAAGACGGCAGAGCGCGCCCCGCAAAGCCGCAGTAGCACGCGCCGCCTCCCCGCCGACGGGGCCGTCCAAGGCTGCAGTAAGTGCCCCCGTGCCCCGGCCGTCGTGAGCGCCCGCAGCGACACGGAGCCCCGAATGTCCTTCCAGCGCTGCTCCAGCGTGCGCTGCACATTCCGTCTTCCCTGTAGCTCTGTGGGCGCTCTGTCCTCAGTTTACCCAGTCATCTAAAAAGGATTACTCTCAGAAGTGCCTCCCAGAGCGGCCCGACTCCCCCGGGGTAGTGGAAAAATACAGTGTTGGGGTATCACGGGTGAGAGGATCACACTGGCCGGCCCACGGGTAGAATTCCGGGCGTCGCGACTCGTACCTCTTACACGGGGTCCTTAAGAATCGGACACGTCTGGAGAACCTCGGGAGACGGGACTGAGTACGGAGATCGTGCACCCAGTGTAACACCTCTTACTTTGTAAAAAAAACATATCCATTAAAAATGTTTCAACTCTTTGGAAATCAAGTGTTTTAGTGCAGTATGCATGGGACCTAGTTTTTTTAAAGGACATAACGAATAAGCTTACCTAATTTTTTTTCTTTTTTTTTTTTTAAAGATTTTATTGATTTATTTGACAGAGAGAGATCACAAGTAGGCAGAGAGGCAGGCAGAGAGAGAGGAGGAAGCAGGCTCCCCGCTGAGCAGAGAACCAGATGCTGGGCTCAATCCCAGGACCCTGAGATCATGACCTGAGCTGAAGGCAGAGGCTTAACCCACTGAGCCACCCTGGCGCCCCTTACCTAAATTTTCTATTAAATCTCTGGATCTTCCTATCTTTGCTTACAAATGGTGACCCCAATGCCCAATAATTTCCATATAAGAGAGAGCAATTTCTAAACTGTTACCCCAAAATAGAAGTATATGGCAGGATTTTGAAAGCTAAATTTTCTTCCTCTAAATGTTATTTTCTCACTTTCTCCCATTCTGTCTCTCCATCCTATTTTAAACAACATGGACAACTTCTGTCAGATATGCCAGCCCACTCTTTGACTTCTCTTGGCATAGGACTGCTAAGTGTATTAGTCCACTCAGGCGGCCATAACATAATACCATATATTGGCTTGCTTAAAAAAACAACAGACATTTATTTTCTCACAGTTCTGGAGACTGGAGGTCCAAGATCAAGATGCCAGCATGCTTGGTTTCTGGTGAGAGCTCTATTCCTGGATTACAAAGGGTCACCATCTCTCTGTATTCTCATATGGAAGTTGGTGAGAGAAAAGGGAGAGAGTGAATAAAAGCTCTTGATGTCTCTTCTTAGAAGGGCACTAACCGTATCATGAGAGCCCTTCCCCTCGTGACTTCGTCTAAACCTAATTACCTCTAAAAAGGCCCCATCTCCAAATTCTGTCACAGTGGGGGTTAGGACTTCAACATATGAATTTTGGAGACACAATTCAATCCACAGCCCCTAGTAAATCAACCATCCAAGAATACGAGGTATTTTCAGTTTGGAGTTTACAACCAATAATTATGAAGGCTGGTTCTTGAGAAAAAAATCGAATAGTTAACATTAAAGTTTTCAAAATCTTTTAAAATATAAGTCAGTGAAGTGTCACTTATAACTAACACATGATAGTACAAAGATCGTTTAAAGACTGACTCCTATTATTTTATTACCAAAACAATTTTAATAGTAACAAATTTTCTTAAACATATTTAATCAGGTATCTTCTGGAATATGGGTTAAATGATGAAAAAATGGGCGACCATGAACACACCCTTTAATTTCATTTCCAAATTGGTCCTTCATTCTGTAGATAATGTCTTGGACATCCTCTTTGGATAAGTACATGGGCAACTGTCTAGATAGACGCACTGCTTCTCCCTGTGAAGAGAAAGTCACATGTTATACCACGATACACCCTGAAGCAGAAAACACGTTATTCCTGACAAGAAAGAAGACAGAAAACAGATTATATTCTTATTATTCATTCACACACATATTAAACACATATTACATGTTCATCACTATTGTACGTTTTACACACAGTAGAGAATAAGACAAATATCCTTGCTCATGTTAAATTTTATTCTAGTGCGGAGAAACGAAACAGATAAAAAGACAAAATTTGGGGGCGCCTGGGTGGCTCAGCCAGTTGGGTGTCCAACTTTTGATTTCAATGCAGGTCTTGATCTCAGGATTGTGGGATAGAGACTGGTGTTGGGCTCTATATTGGGCTCTACACTGGGCATGGAACTTACTTGGGATTTTCTCTCTCCTTCTCCACCTGCCCCTCCCCACACCCTTCTCTAAAAAAATACAAATAAAAATAAATAAATTAAAAAAAGAGTCCTCACATGAACAGGAGGTAAAGTCAAAACCTGTTGATGAACTGGTTATGAAGGATGCAGAATCAAGGGTAATGTCCACATTTCTGGTATGGTGATGCTATTTTCTGAGATACGAAAACTGAGCATTTAGGGGTAAATGGTATTAGCAAAGCTGGTTTCTTTTTAAATTTATTTAAAAACAAATTGTACTTCAAAGAGCTTGAGCCTAATATAATTCTCTAACCACATACCCTCTTCCATTATCCTACTCCTTTCCAACTAAACCTATTTTTTCCTTCACTTTGACCTTTAATCTCCTCAGTTCCTCTATATCGCTCTGCACCAGCACCCTTCTTGTCATCTTTCCCTACGTAAGGCACAGATAGTAAGCCATTAAAGATACTATTTCTAGCTTTCTGTATTCCTTTTTGATTCCTACCACTAGAACCTGTTGGGTCGACAGTTCCGGGAGTGCAGGAGGAACAACATCTTCCAGTCCCCCCTTCCTTAACCCTGGACTCTCCCGCCAAAAGGAGATGCCCAGGTCCCGTCTCCATAGGTAACCCGATACCTATGCAGGAAACAGGAGTATCAGGAGCCCCCACCCCATACCCTCTTATCACCAAATATCTTACCATATATGGATGTGAATCCAGGCCCTGCCTTGGCCTGATAAAAGACCCCCACCGACTCCCTCCCAGTACAAATTCCCTGACTCTGCTTTCCAGTCTCAGAACTTCGCCTGAGGGTGCCCACCTCTTCCTGGTGCGACTTTCCTGGCTCCCCTTCTCCTGAGCCCTGAAACTTGGCCCCGGAGAGTGCCTTTAATAAATCTTGCCTTGTGCCTACCTCGTCTGGTGTTGTGTTTACCTCGCCTACAAAACCTAATTCATCTTTAAAATCTTCTAGAACCTAACACAGTTTCCTATGTACATTATGGGTTCAAATGTGCTCACTCACCCCCTTGTTGTACCATATTCACCTTTAATCCCTATACCTGGATAAACTGTACCATGTACTATTGGAAAATCACCAAGCTATCTTGGCTGGATCCAATACCAATGTTAGCTCTTATCAGTGCTCAATGCCATTTGGACATTACTTGGTCTTCTCTAATCAATCTTCTCTTATAGTACCTACAGCTCTTATTTTTTGATCTTTTCTACTATACTCAAATCCCCAATGCCTTCCTAGCCTCTTCACTCTCAGGAGCTAACTTCTCCTACACCTTCATCACATGTATCATACATGACATCACAAGTTTACCTGAAAATAGTTTTACTTCTACTTTCCTTCCCTTTTGCTCTGATTGAGAGAAGTTTCTCCTTTCTAAAACTTTACTTTACCCTTGTCTTCCTTCCTGCCTCTTTTGGAACATCTGCTTACCAATCTTTTATGTCAGTCTTCTCCACCAATAACAAAGACAACCTAATCTCTCTTTTCTTCTTTTTACCACCATGTGACTTGCTGCCTACACTTTTTCACTACTGCCCTTACTCTTTTGCCATTGGCGAATCTTTCATCTGGACTACTTTTCTATTATCATTGCCATCCAGCAACCATACCAAATGGTCTTCAAGCAACTATTACCCTATAAAGAATCTGCTACTACTTTCTCATTTTCAAATTTCTTTCCTCCCTTGACCTTTATATCTACTCCTCTTTTTTCTTTCACTCTCCTGTCTATTTCTGAGACATCTTATTCAGCTTGACTTTAAACGTTAAGTATTCCTGTAGATCTTATAGTTCTCTTTTTTCCTTAGACTCTCTTCCAAAACAATCAATCCACAACTGACTTAATGTAATGAGGTATAATATTAGTAAAAATATTTATACCTAATGCCAACCACTTTTTTGTTTCTAAAATCACATTTCTTCCCACATGGTTTTTCAATATACAAAATACTACCCTCCTTCAACCTTCATTTAAGTTTATTCTACCTTTTTCACAAGAAGATTCCTTTGAAGTCATTAGAAACTATCAGTGTTAAATTGCTCATGCAATAGGCTAGGAACATCCACAAGTCAAAGCTCTTGAAGGACCTATAGAATGCTATTGAATACAATCTTCAGAAAGGGTAAAAAGTGGACTTTCCTGAAGTCTGGTCCTCAGAATACAGTGGGGACATCATGATTATATTCTAAACAAAAATGGCCCATTTTTTTTTTTTTAAACGGAGAAAACAAATCTCATTTATGTTCAGATAAATACCAAACTTGAGGGAGAGAATTCAAAAATTGAGACATTCACTATTACTTTCCAACAACTATCCTATATGACATTTAAAACCTTATAATCTTCCTCCATCCCATATTACATCAGAACTTATTTAACCCACTGTTGTTTCTTATTTGTGGTAGATATTCCTAGGTAACTAATATTTCCTTTTATTCAATAATACATCTTTCACTTTATCTCTTTTTGCTCTTGCAGAGGTCAAGGATTTCTTTTTTTAGTAGTATTTCTTCTTAGAAAAAATAGACCTTACAGAAACTTTACTATTTTGAAACCTTATTGTTTTATTAAGAAACCACTAAGTATGTTAAAATCTAACCAACCTACATAATCTAATAATAAATACCTCTAAGTAGCTTATCACTTTGCGAGGTCTACATTCATAAACTTCCTTTGCATTTTTGTTTAATATAGCATTAAGAATTTCTTTTAAGTCCATCACTCCATAGAATGGGAGACAATTAGCCATTTCTTCTATTTCCAAGTAGTCTTCAGCAATGGAAATGCCTAAAAGAAAAATAAATAAAACCACATGTAGATATGGTTAGTTTTGTTTAAATTATATTCCAGAAAATGTCTATTAAAAACAAAATCACTGTTAAAAACATTTAGTGAACCTTCCTTAGAATTTAATGTAGTCAGGACAAAGTTCTGTTCCTTAGTTGGAGAACAAATAGTAATTTCCCATAGGACTTCACATTAAGTCATAAGCGTCAGAGACACCACATGTGCTTTATATTATTTAATTTAATCTTAGTTATTGCACTTCTGTTCCCTACATTTGTTTAGAACATTTCTTACTTTGGAGAGAAAATGAAGTCCCATGATATTTATTAAAATAAAACTGGTTTAAGTGTTTTAACAACTGCTGCTGTTCAAAGTGTATTCTACTAGTTTAATACTAACTTGAAGGCCTGAATTATTTCTATGATTATTTTAACTTACAATTATAAAAATACTCATATAGTAATTTTTTTTTACAGTTTTGAGATATAATTGATAAACACTAAGTTTATGGTTTATGCATAGCCTTGATTTGACACACTTATATATTGCAAATAGTAACATTAATATATTACTAGTTTGAGAGAATGAAATACTGTTTAGTCTACGGCCATACCACCCTGAATGCGCCCGATCTCGTCTGAGAGAATGAAATACTGTTTAATCAGTAATGTTTACTCAAAATATCTTAGTAAAACAATATTTAAAACTGACATTATTTATTAAACTACTTTAAATAATTTAGTGACTAAAATAAAACTAAAAAAAGCTACATGATTAGATATATCATGAGGTAAAATATCCATAAAAGCATAAATTCCAAAGGATCAAATTTGGCTTTAGAATGCACTTTAAGATGTTGCAAAACAGCAGATATTGAACTTCTTTGGCTCTGTGTAACAGCGTTCTTAATATTTAAGCCCGCCCATGTTATATAGAACTAAGAAAATGAGACAGTTCAACATTGGGTAAGTGGCGGCTATCAACAGATGAATGAAAAAAGAGGAGTGATACAGCCTGAAGAGTTTCAGGTCCTGAGACATCAGTGATCCTATCCCTAATCTGTTTCCAGTTAGAGATCACTTTCTTGACCTGGAGAAGATGCAATGGTGGTACACTAAACAGAGCAGGCACCCCTGGAAACAACTGGAGAGTAACAGAAGATCTATAATCAAGCATTGAGGAGTAAAACACAGTTTGGTCAAGGAAGACAAAATAAGAGTTTGAGCAACCAGGGGAACTTAAATGGGACTTGAAACAGGATTTATACAGGCAAAGAGGAAGAAGCAAAATATTAGAGTTCTATCTTTATGCATATATAGAGAAGGAAATTACAAAAATATTAGCCCAGAGACTTCACTATTGCTGGTTCTTTACCTTTTTATAGAACAATTAGACTGAAGAGTCTAATAGTGACTAGATTTTCCCTGGAAAATCTTACACATTTCACAGAATTACTTGTGCATATGCGTACAGTATTTGGCAGTAGATGAGGAAATTGAGCAATATTTTAATCACCATGTTTGCAAAATTCTGATATGGGAAACTTACAGACATTTGGAACCATGTAACAATAAACTTTCAAGAATTTTCCATAAGATTCTGTGAAATGCTTTCCAATTTTCAGAGAAAATATTTCAAATGAGTAAGTGGTTTGACAAGTTTTCACTTTCTTAAAATACAGAATTTTTTTTTTTAAAGATTTTATTTATTTATTTGACAGAGAGAAATCACAAGTAGATGGAGAGGCAGGCAGAGAGAGAGAGAGGGAAGCAGGCTCCCTGCCGAGCAGAGAGCCCAATGCGGGACTCGATCCCAGGACCCTGAGATCATGACCTGAGCTGAAGGCAGCGGCTTAACCCACTGAGCCACCCAGGCGCCCTTAAAATACAGAATTCTTATTGATGCAGAACAAAAAACTAATCCTGTGAATGAGCAAAATTCTTAGGATCACATTCAGAATCTTTTCCCTCAGAGTCAGATGTATTCCTCCTCTCTTTTAAACGTCCTTATCATTCAAAGATGTTTAGTGACAACTGATAAACTGCTCATCCAAAGTTCGTCCAAGAAAACAAACTCATGAAGAGGAGAAATGGTTTTTTAAGAAAACATGACATAAAAATTAATGAAGGAAAAGAAAGGCTTAAAAAAGAGGAAAACAGAGTTTTAAATCTGATCTGTTACTGCTAAGGTAAATAATGCTGATGACAATCTAAGAAAACTAATTCCAACCAAATCAAGTCAGTTTGCAGGTGACTCTTACTCATTTTTATATCTCTGGTGCCTTGTAAAGTACCTAGTATTCAACAGGACTTAAAGAACACTACCCACGGGGTACCTGGGTGGCTCAGTCTGTTGGGCATCTGCCTTCGGCAAAGGTCATGATCCCAGGGTCCTGGGATAGAGCCCGGTATCAGGCTCCCTGCTCATCAGAGAGCCCATTTCTCCGTCTCCCTCTATGGCTCCCCCTGCTTGTGTGCTCTCTCCCTGTCAAATAAATAAATAAAATCTTTAAAAACAAAACCAAAAAACACTACCCACAAGCTGAGAACTGAAAGCATAAACATGTTCTTAAAAAAGTCAGGGAAGTAGTTATTCTTTTTTTAAAAAGTTGCTGTGGTACTATTTTTTATGAAAAAAAGAGTGGCAGCTGCCAGCAATACCACATAGTTCGTTAGAAAAATAGATTAAGAAAAAAAAAATCTTACTACACACAAACCTATACACACCCCTTGTCTCACACTTCAAGTAAGTGCGAGGGGTCTCGGGGAGGAAAGATTTCTGGGAGGTCTAAAAGAAATGACAGACAGGGGTACTGGAAGATGGGAAGAAGAGAGAATATCCAAACACCCACCAGTGGCAAGTACTATGCTAACTGATTTCCCTAAGTACCTCTCTCATGCTCACAACTACTTTATGAAGTAAATATCTCAATTTTTGTAGGAAACAATATAACAAATTAGTTAAAAGCTAGACTGTAAATGCACTTGGGTTGAAATCCTGGTTCTACTACTAACTGGTATGCTTAAGCAAACTTCATTGTGTCTTGATTTTTCCATCTGTAAAATGGAAACAGCAACAGAACCTACTTCATAGGGCTATTAATTAATATTAATACATTTACTATTTAGAATAGTGCCCTGTATATTATAATTATTTGATATTTATTAGTTGTTATGATGAGAAAACACTGAGGCCACTCCAAATCTAAATATCCAAGACTGAGACAGAAGGTAAGAAGTCCAGGGCAGATGTTCCTAAAACTGCAAAAGTAGGTAAAATTAAAGTTTGGGGCACCAAATCATCTTCTGTGTATACTTAATTTCATAGCTTCGTACAATCGTTTTTACTCATTTTCTTTTAACGTTTAAATAAAACATCCCTATAAAAATCTTCAACTCTGTTTTAGCTGAACTTTTTCTGTATATTTGTTATGACAAGTTTAGCGGCAGGCAGGAGGGGGAACAGTGGCATTCACTCTTCATGATACCCTTGAGACCAGACAAAGGGAAAAGACAAGACCAGCCTAGGCAGGGCAGAAAACAGTGAAATATGAAAGTTATGAGAGAACAGAGAAGGGCCCAACCGGGAAAACAGAAGTCTGCTTCCCAGAATGATTCACTTTTCTCTCCACCCAGTGACTTGCCACACAGAGAAGACGGTGTTACCGCAGTCTTTCTAGCAAAGCAATGGAATCAAATCATTCTCCAAATAGTAAGACTGCTGATGTTACAAATCTAATTGGCAAAACGGGAAAAGAGACGGCCATTTTTGTTAGACCTTTCCGATATACTACACATTTATTTCTTTCATCATCCAAAGGAGTATTAAATACTTTAAACACACTAGGCACATTGTGCCAAAGATGTCAAAAATTACAATGAAACTTCTCGATTAGTTATGAAAACACAAATGCAAGGTAACAGACTGAAAGGGATGCCAAACTTCCTAGTTTCAGGGATTACCTTTTTGAAATATGATTGTTTTTATATAGCTGACACTGTACTTTTGGTGAGATAAAAATATACTGGTATGTGTATTATGAAGCCCAAATGAAACTTCCGGAACAAGACTTCTTTTTCTAAGTCAGGAAATAGTAAACCACACCATCATACCTGGTATCCATTTTATCTTGAAACCATTTGCTGTAAGACGAGGATCGGACAGGTAAGCTGATCCACTGTATCTCTGATCATCTGTGGTCATTTTACATAAAATCTCTAAATAATGAGATCCATTAAAAAGACTGAAAAAGAAATTATGGTCCTTTAACTTATTAAATATGTAAAATGAAATAAGAGGATTTATGGAAAAGTTAATGCAAGGGCCCTTTAAAAATGATTCGTAAGTAGCCCTGTGACAAACTCTACTTTTTTACAACTCTGTTAATATCTCTTAGAAGACCTACTATATACAGCATACAGAAAGGAGGAAGAATGGACATAAAAGACAGTGTCTATCTTTTAGAACATTACGAACTAAATGTGAGATCAAAAACTGTGCTCTCTCGATAAAATACAAGTAAAAACTTTATAAATAATGCCATTGTTATATTATTATTATTCTATCATAAGGTTGTTGGTAAGATCAAAGGGTTTAGTAAAGTTCCTATCATATGGTAAATCCTCAGCAAACATTGGCCATTGTTATTACTGAGCTCCTACTTCCTATTTTACAGAGATCTAAGTTATGCTATTGAGAGATAAATGACACAATCTGCATTAGAACCATAGTAAGGACACTGAATCCAACCCATAATTCCAGTCTTTCACTCAGTTTTGAAAAACTTATATTAATTGTGGTGGGCATGTCACTATTAAAGAAGGGTGAAAACAATTTTGAATTCAGTTTTGTTGCTGTCCATGTTCAATTAAGAAATCTTTATTATCAGGCTAGTATGGGTCCCAAATAATAGTTTTTTATTTTCTTTTTTTTTCAAAGGTTTTACTTATTTGACAGACAGAGAGAGATCAGAAGTAGGCAGAGAGGCAGGCAGAGAGAGAGGGGGAAGCAGGCTCCCCACCAAGCAGAGAGCCCGATACGGGGCTCGATCCCAGGACTCCGGAGATCATGACCTGGGCCGAAGGCAGAGGTTTAACTCACTCAGCCACCCAGGCACCCCGCAAATAATAGTTTTTAATGTATTTGTTTTTGAATAACAGAATATCATAAAGGAAAAAAATCTTTTAAAATGTTTAATTTGTAGAAGCACAAAATGATTTTTAAAATATAAATGAAAGTTCACAAATAACCATTTAGAGAAGTAATCATGTTTAAAATTTCATATATACCCTAGTTCTTTTTAAGGGAAGAACAGAAAGTACTATCAGATTTTTGAACTGTTTAATACAGGCCGTATCTGTATTAATTCTTTTTCTAATTCTTTGACAGTTTGCTAAGCCAATCTCAAAGAGAATACTATAAAAGATGCTGGATTTAGGTGAATGTATTACTGCTGTCTTAATTAAAAAGACAGCTCTGGGGGCGCCTGCTTTCCCCTCTCTCTATGCCTGCCTCTCTGCCTACTTGTGATCTGTCAAATAAATAAATAAAATCTTAAAAAAAAAAAAAGAAAGACAGCTCTGATATATGTTTTCCTGTGTCTTGGCTCTATTTTTTCCTTCTGGTAATGGATTTCTTTTTTCAAAATACAAAACTATATTGTATTTTTATATATATCAAGAGCAGATAAATAGACGATGAAATTTAAAAAATAACCCCACTTATATTAGCATCAAAAACCAAAATATTTGGGAAAAATTTTTTCAAAAAAATACCTCTATACTGAAAACTACAAAATATTGCTGAGAGAAATTAAAGAAGACTTAAATCAATGGAGACCACTGTGCAGGAATTGGAAGATGCAGTATTGTTAAGATGGCAATTCCCCCCAATATGATCTACAGGTTCAAAGCAATCCTAATCATAATTTGGTAGCAGGGCTTTTTAACAAAAGAGTTTTAATATACTTTATTAAAGATTTTTTCATATATTCTTGGGAGTTCTGAAACAGAGTTATCCAGTAACATGTCCCAGAGATCAAACCCTCAATAGCTTTCTAATTTCAGTTGTTTTTTTTTTTTTTTAAGATTTTATTTATTTATTTATTTGACAGACAGAGGTCACAGGCAGAGAGGCAGGCAGAGAGAGAGAGAGGAGGAAGCAGGCTCCCGGCTAAGCAGAGAGCCCGATGTGGGGCTCGATCCCAGAACTCTGGGATCATGACCTGAGCCGAAGGCAGCGGCTTAACCCACTGAGCCACCCAGGCGCCCCTAATTTCAGGCCTTTATCTCTTTTCATATATATGATTCTTTCCTCTGTCAGACCAAAGAAAGAAATAATAAATATTAAAAAAGGGAAATGTTAACAGGTTAGCTGTTAGCTATTCATTTTTACAGAAAATAATTTGCTCATGTAGGATATTAAAGGGAAATACCCCATTTTGTAATCTATAATAAAATCAGTTCAGGGCAACAATCATCAATGGATGAAATCATTAGATGGAAAGGTTGACAGGGAATTTTAAGGTATGAGTGCAGCTGTCAGTGTCGGAAACCAGTGATAAGCGCCTTCTGTTGTGATGAAACAAGCAGCACATAGCACGACCTATTAAATAGTCATTCCAGAAAGTATAATCAAAATCTATTCAATCCTCCAGGACTAACTTCTGTTTAAACATGGGAGAGGAAAAAACAAGGAACTACAAGGAAGCAAAGGGACAAACTGAGACAATAGGCTATTCTAAAAAACAAGTGACTTAGTATCAAGAACAAGTTAATGGTGTGATATTAGAAGAGATTTAAGAAACAAAATGTAACAGCTGGACCTTAGATACAAATTAAATAATTTAAATTTTAATAATTTTAATACTTTAAATTTTAATTTTTTTAGATACAAATTAAATTTAATAATTTAAAAACTATAAAAAAGACATGTTGAGACAATGAGATATACTTTCAAGGAATTAATATTGTGTAAGATAGGAAAATGTCATTTGTGATTAGGTAAGTCATTTTTAAAAGAGAGAAACCAAAAGATGTTTGGGTAGAAATTGGCTAAAAAATTTAGGAAAGAAAAAGAAAATATGTCTGTGTGTGTGTGTGTGTATGCATAATATACACATACATATTTGAAAGGACAAATAGACAAATGTGGCAAAATCTTGGTAATTGTTGATAAAGGCATTCATTGTATAATTCTATTTTGGTATACACTTGAAATGGAAAGTGTACAATGACAGAGTCATGGCAACCTAACTTCAAAATTGTCCGAGGCAAGTCACTTATGAACAGGAGAATTGAGGCTGATATTTACTAACTGCAGAAGTAAACTAGCTAGAATATTCTAAAATTATTTACTCAAAAACAATTCCATTGAAGATGAGAAAATCAACTTTAAAAAAGAATTCTTTAGACTTTTCTCTACCAGAAAACACTTCCAACTTTTGCTTTGAATTTCCAATCTAGTATGGACTGATAAATCTTTTGAGAGTTAAAAAAAGAAATCTATTATTTCAACATACCTCTCTGTTAATATAATTGGCTTTTCCAGTGGCTCTGCAGGAAGTTTATGATTCTCAATAAGTCTTTTAAATAGCAGGGCTTCTTCTACTCTGTAAGGATTTAATAGCATTACCTCTGTTTTGGATGTAATTAGCCACGCATCAGGAAACTTGAGATTGTGGAGCAAGCAAAGTTCCTCCTTCTCTTCTAAGTCAAATTTATGTTTCTCAAATTTTTTTTTTAAGTTTTCCATAGAAAAGGGGATCTGAACTATTTTAATGTTTTGGTTCTTTTTTTCAATTTGGGACTGAAAGAGCTCATCAAGTTTAGGCTGATTAGATAATGAAGCTTTCAATTTGTGCTTCTGTGCCAAATTCCATGCACTGGTGGGCTTTATCTTTTTTCTGCCATCCTTAAATGATGTTTGTGATTCCTGTTCAATGGCTCTCTTAATTTGCTTATTATATCTTTCCAAATCTTTAGTAGCTTTCTCTTCGTATCTGGGAATAAAGATAAAATAGAATAAAATGAGGTCATAATCAGAAACGTATTGGCCATCTGAAGTAAATTTTATAAAAAATAAAGAGCTGGTGTTCCAAGTGTGATAATGATGAAGGAGCCTATAGTGGACTAACCTTCCCTACATTAACTATAATTCTGAACAAAATACAGAGATCAACTATTTAAAATGGACATGGAAAAGCAACCAAAAATAGGCAGATACTGGAATGACTCAACATTCAAAAAAGAGATCCATATTTATATAGCTTTTACCCAAAGGGCAGTTCCTGGCATTGAAGGGGAATGGCAAAATAAATAAATAAATAAAATCATCAAGCAATAAGCTGTACTCTTTTTGGGGAAAAAAACCCAAAAAACTATTTTTTTCAATATTTTATTTGACAGGGTGAGAAAGAGTGAGAGGGAACACAAAGAAGGAGCACAAGGAGGGAGAGGGAGAAGCAGGCTTCTCACGGAGCAGGGAGCCCAATGTGGGCTCCATCCCAGGACCCTGGGAGTGATACCTTAGCCAAAGGCAAACGCTTAATGACTGAGCCACCCAGGTGCCCCATGAAAAAGTTTTTTTTTTTTTAAATAATTTTTATTATTTATTTTTATATCACATAATATTACCTTATATAAGTTGCACTTTTACTAGCTTGAATAACTAGAACAGAGTTCCTTGCTTCCAAAACAACTGGAAATTAAGGGAGAAAAATCCCAGAAAATTCCATAAGTGGAAGCCTGGAGGAAAACAACTGCTAGAATGTTCAATGAGCTAGACACAGATTTTAGTGACTACCTATGGCAGAATAAATGGAATTTAGAGCTTGAATTTTATATAATTAGATGGCTTAATAAACGCTTTGCGCTTTAAATTAAAACTGGATGAGGGCTACATCCTAGGGTAAGGGAAAAACTATGTCCTAGAACTAAGAAAGCTGCCCCAAGGTTAGGGGCAATATTTAAAGTCTCTCTCTAAGGAAGTATAAAACAGCCTTCCAGCTCAGTGTGATCTGTCAGTAACTTAAATCGTTGCAGAACAAACACCAACACTTTTCAGAAGAAGGCAACAGAATCTAGAGTTTCTTCAACGTATCACCCACAATGTCCACTAAACAAAAGTTATCATTCAAGCAATAAAAAGGGAAAATGTGAGTAATGATCAAGAGAAAAACTGGATAGTAAAAACCAACCTTAACATGTCTCAGATGTTGGAAATTGCCAAAGGAAAAAAAAAGTTATTTTTGAAATGGGTTTTTATAAATATTTAAGGACTTAAAGGAAAAGATTATCCTAATGAGAGAACCAAAAGGAATGTAAACAGGGAAGGGACATTATTAAAGAACCGAAAGGAAATTCTACAACTAAAAAATACAATATCTGAGATTAAAAATGTCAAAAAGAAAGCCTGAAAATGCTTAACAGCAGATGAGAGATGGCAAAAGAAAGGGTCGGCAAACTTGAAGGCAGAGCAATAGAACTTACCCAATCTAAACAGGAGAGAAAAATGAAGATTAAAATAAATCTCTGTGGCCTATGGTACAACAAACAATCCCACATATTTGGGATCCCAGATAAAAATGTAATTAGAATTCCAGATTAAAAATGTGGAACTGAAGAGAAAAAAAAATTGAAAAAAAAATTGATGACAATTAGACAATTTGGATAAATGAAACATTTTGTAGATCCAAGAAGGTCAGTGAACCTGAGCAGGATAAATACAAAGAAATCCACAGTTTGATACATTAGATCAAACTGCTGAGAAACAAAGACAAACAAATTCCCTGAAAGCAGTGAGAGAAAAAAAAAAAAAAGACATTACAAAAAAAGAATACTACAAATGATGGATATAACTTATTAGAAGCAATGTATAGCCAGATGGCAGTAAATTACATTTTTTAAGTGCCAACAGAATCCAATGATACAAAGCAAAAATGTCCTATAAAAATGAAAATGATACAGACATTTTTGGATAAAAGAAAGCTTAGAATCCCTTGCCAGCATAACTGCACTATTAAGAGTTGACACAATAGAAACTGTGATCTACAGGAAAAAATGATAAGTACCAAAACGGTAACTATGTAGGTAAATAGCAAAAAAGGATCTTTTTTAAAATTCTCATTTCTTTGAAAGGTAACTTGTGTTCCCTCTCTTGCTGTCTCTCTTCTGTCAGATAAATAAAATCTTTAAAAAATAGTCACTCTAATGATAACATGCAAAATAAAGATTTTATGATTAAATTTGTAATAGATTCATAGCTAAATATTAACTTTTTCAGTTGCTATTTATTTCTCATTTTAGAGTCATCAGTGAAAAAATATATTAAAAAAAAACCTCAATACATCCAAACTAATTTAATTCAGTTTCAAAGGTACAAGATAATAGACAATTCAAAATTATCCTGGATAAAATCAAGACATCTTTTCTTTTGGATTAATGAAACTCCTACAGCCAATCAAAGACAGTCTAGCATAGTGGTGATAGAAACTGTTTCTAAAAAATGGAGATGCCTGAATCCCATCCTCAAATTTTCAAATTCTCCAGGTCAAGACTGAGGTTGAACAATTCTATCTATCTATCTATCTATCTATTTATTTGACAGACAGAAATCACAAGCAGGCAGAGAGGCAGGCAGAGAGAGAGAGAGGAGGAAGCAGGCTCCCCGCTGAGCAGAGAGCCTGATGTGGGGCTGGATCCCAGGACCCTGGGATCATGACCTGAGCCGAAGGCAGTGGCCTTAACCCACTGAGCCATCTTTTTAAAAGGCTCCACGGATGATTCTGAAGTACTCCCAAAACTGAAAACTACTCTTAGGTGTTCAGTAAATTATAGTGGTAAGAGCACAGACCCTGGAGACTGACTGACTGGTCTGGTGCTGCCACTTAGTAGCTCTGTAAATCTATAAAAATTATTTAACTTTTCTGTGTCTCAGGATAATAATTTAATATAGATAATAAAAAAAATTTAATGTAGATAATCTACATTTACTTCATAGTTTTGATATGAGCAATAAAATGAGTTAAAATGTTTCAAGTACTTAGAATAATGCTTGGCACCATAGTAAATAATTATAAACATTTGTTATCATTGTATATCAAGGAACACATCTTATAATGAATGAGGAACATGACTGACTAAAGGCTGCTAATTATTTAAGCAACTTTACTAAAAATATTTTTCAAATGCAGTTTTAAGTTTGAGACTGAAGAATTAACGCTCTTTCTAATCTTAAGTAACTCAAGAAACTGGCTAAATTCTATTGTAGGTAATATACATGAAACATTTTTAAGGAGAAATTTATATAGATATGTGTTAGGATATAAAAATGGCATTCTTGGGGCGAACTGTATTAAATGTTAAAATTGAGACTAAAAGACAAGAGACCACATTATGCGGTGTAGTTTGTACTCAGTATATGTTTGTTAAATACAGAAATGTTAGTTGGATAAGAATGTAAAAAAGACCTTGTGTCACTGTAAACTAGATGAAAAATGCTTCTCTGGTTACTTACCAGGCTATATTCATAATTTTGTATATGGTTTTCTCTCATTTCTATTTAGAATCTGACATTCTGGACTAGCTACATAAAACAGATAATTTTCAACAGTTTCCTTTTAATAGGTACTTTAAGTATTTTTAGCTCTTGGACATTCCAGTTCAAGATTTTTCCCTTACGGTTAAAAAGGAGTTCAAGATGAAGGTCACCATTTGTAATTAATTATAATGTGCAAATTTTCACATATGGTACAAATCTTGTGATTTACTCAAGAAGTCAATTTAATTAGTTCCTTGGGAAATATAAAAAGCTATGTCCAAAGGAAGATTAAGCAAACGTTAAGTAAAAACAGCTGCTACATTTGACTTAATGTCATTAAGGGATTCAGTAACCTGAATGGAAAATATTAATTTTGATTTGACCAGTAATCAAATCGAATGTTTTTGTGATGAAAGATTACATGTAATTATAAAGTTTATTTACCATTTTTAATACCCCAGTTACAATATTATTCTTATTTTAAGTAGAAGTATATTCATCGTATGCAAATGTAAAGTTCAAGTTAACATCAATTGACTGAAACCCCAGGGGGCAAGAGCAGAGGCCTAAATCTGGCTTCTAAACCACCCGAGGAAAGGAGAAAAGCAAAGGAAAAATATCTGGAAAAGAAGAACTAAAAAATTAAATACTCCCCACACTGAGTCTATCCTCAGCTCTCAGCACAAAAACCCTGATCGTAGGGCTTATTCAAATTCTTTGTTATGGTTTACAGAATCTTACATAATCTGGCCTGCTTTCCTTCAACTTATTAGACTCTCTCATATTCTGTTCCTGTTACAGAGAGCACTTTCATTTCCTCAATAACACTATTTTCCTTTTAGCTGTTTTATTTAGAAGATTTCCTATCCCTTTCTGATTATTTTTACTTAGGGAACCATTTCCTGTCTCATAGATGAGAATAAGCCCACTGCTAAGTATTTTCATAACTCTACATTTATTTTAAAACTGACTCCTCGTATTCTATGATTCCTTTGTGTTTTCCTCATTACACTGCATCATTTATAAGTCGAGAAAGTCTATTTTGTTTATCGCTGTATCTGAAGTGATCAGCTAGAATGCGGAGGGCCTTGTATACAGAATGCCCGTAATAAGTATCTCCTGTCTGAAGACGGGTGGGAAGGGGGGGGGTGGAGGAGAAGAGAAAAGAAAAGAAAAAGGAAAGGAAAAAGAAAGAAAAAGAAAAGAGAGGAGAGGAGAGGAAAGGAAAAAGGAGAAAGGGCAATGAAGGAGGAAGGGAAAGAAACAGAAAGAACAGAAGAAAAGGAGAAAGGAAGGACGAAGGGAAAAAACCCAGGAAGGACAGGAAAAGAGGGAAGGGAGGATGGAGAGAAAGATCCACTGCCCACAGCAGAGGAGTCTACTCTGATACCCCTTAGCATTTCCGGCAGAATTGAGGATCATGGAAAGAATTCCAAGATAAATATTACAGAAAAGTGGTAGTTAGTGTGATTGTTGAGTACAATAGCATTTTTGCTACACTTTCTCACTGATCATGATTTTGGAACCCAGCCACCATGGTCCCCAAACCCCTGGCTCTCAAAGATTCTAACACATTTTGTGACATACAGTAAGCTCTCTGATTCCAAAATACTTATATTTTCTTCTATTTATGGCCTCCAAATTAAATTCAATCTTCACTAAGCAAGTGAAAAATAATGTCAATCAAAACATAGAAATTTTCTTTTCACAGGTTAAAAATTCTAAGTAAGATCACAAGAATGTGCCAGTGAATTTTTCTTACATCATAACACATAATATCTTACTTAATCCTCACAACAATCTAGGAGATACTGTCCACACATTTTTACGAAAAGCCAGCAGAGAAACTGGAGTTAAATCCCAGTGTGGTTTCAGAGGTCTGCTCTTGCCCAACACGGCCTCTTTTGATTACCTAATGGCAGTAAGACAGAGAAAACTTTGGATTCTCAAATACTGCCTGATGATAAACAAGTGTTTAGATGGGGACTATTACCCATAATCCTGTACCCTGATACCTTGAGGCCTCCAAGAAGAAACAATGCTGACACTCCCCCAAAGTCAGCTGGAACGATACCTGCTGTTGTGAGGCTGTGAGGGAACAGCCATCTTTTGAGCTGTCACACTGTCCCTATCTTCCATGAGAGGGAAACATCTATGCTTTTTCCCCACATTCTCAGGTAACACATCACCTCCCTGGTCAACACAATTCAACTTCTGTGGACTTGCTGTACTGAAAGTTAAATGCACTGATCTTAAAATGCCTATGCCATTTAGATAAAACTAAAGACAATCACAAGGTGTGAACCTTATTTGCATCCTGATTCATATAAACAAACTTAAAAAAAAATTGTTATTAATAAGAGAATCTTAATCTCACAAAACAAACGGAGGGTTGCCAGGGGGAGGTGGGTAGGGAGAGGGTGCTGGGGTTACGGACATCGGGGAGGGTGTGCACTGTGGTGAGTGCTGTGAAGTGTGTAAACCTGGCAACCCCAGGCCTGAACCCCAGGGGCTAATAATACATTATATGTTTATAAAAAAATTAAAAACTTAAAAAAAAAACTGGTAGTAAGTAATTAGAAATTCAAACACTGAATATCTGATGATATTAGGAATTCTTGTTTTAAAAATTATGATGATTTATGTATATAAAAAATTAAAAATTAAAAAAAAATGAATGGATGTTAAAAGTACACTGGCATAACATTAAAATTCTGGTTTATTCTCTGTTAAAAGACAGTTTTCTTAGATTGTTGATCTGTTATTGATAAAAAATTATAAAAAAAAATTTCTAAAATATGTTCCTTTGTGAACAAATGGAAAAAAAAATTACGATGATTATATCATGGCTATGTTTAAAGTAGGAACATCTTTACTCTTTACAGATACACAGCAAAATGTTTATGAACATATGAACCCTAGGATATGCTTCAGAATAGTAGTAGCAAAAAGGGGAAGTGAAGTACATGGAGGTACGGATGATGTGAGACTGACCATGACATGGAGGTTCGTGAAACAGGGTGATGGGTTCACTGTGCTCTTTTGTCTATTTCTGTGCATGCCTGAGAAGAGAAAAAAACACAACCATCCCCACCAAAAAGCAAGCAAGCAAGCAAACAAACAAGCTAATTTTATGGAGGTTTTGCCTGTCAGTGTTAAGAGGGACACAAGAGGTGATGAGCACTGGGTGTTATATGCGACTAATGAATCACTGAAAATTACATCATAAACTGATGTACTATCTGTTGGCTAACTGAATTTAAATTAAAAAAAAAAAAAAAAGGAAAGTTGCATTTTACTCCCACATACAAAATAGTGGTCATTATTATTTTAAATTGATGGTGTCTTTATAAGACTGAATAAGTTAATGAAAAAGTAAAAAAAAAAAATTGGTTAAGTGTCCACGTTTGTCATCAAATAAAAACTCTGAATGATAAGTTATGTTTAAATTTTCTTCAAGCTATTTACCATATTATTGAGATACCATACATAATATATGGTTGGAAGTATAATTCCACTGTTTCATTTTCTGGTGGGCTATATCACTCAAGACATACTACTCTGTATTTACATTAAATGCCCTAAGTCAACTATAAATACTCATCGTATTAGTTTATAATATTTATTTAAATCATCTAGTCTAAAAATGGCAAGTGATAAGTAGCTCTTTTCATCAAAGATAGATCAAACCACCTACTGACCTACCAAAACACTCCACCATAGTTTATAAGTTGCCAACAAATAAATAAAAGATTTTAGAAAGAAGCCTTCAGTTTATACTGATTAGGAACAGTATTGATTCTACTAAACTCAATCTGTAAAAATACTGTAATTTTCATTTTGTGTTACATATTTTGGAGACCAATTTAAAAAAGGGAATAGTCAAGATATTTCTTAAAACCACCACCGTTATAACTCTTCTAATGCATAAGCTTAAAAAAGAGAAAGTCCTGTCATAGAAGGATTCTTTAACATAAAGTTAGAAAAAAAAGAAGAAAATACATTTTTAAATTAAGAAGAATGAAACCTTTAACTTCAAATTTTAATAATAAGTAGTGAAGGCCTGTACCGAAAACAAAAAAAACCCCCCAAATAAAAAATAAAACACTGAAAACCTCTAAATTTAAAAAAGTGATGCCAAAAAGGTACTCTAGCCAAACCAAAAGGCATTTTCCATTCTGGTTTTCCATAAATAAGAAGTTAAAAAACCCAGTGAGTCATATAGAATGGAAATATCCCAGCAGCAAGTCACAAGCAAGCTCTGGAAACTTACTTCAGTTTCTCCTCTTCACTCAATGTCTTCCACAGTTCTTCAATTTGTACTGTTGTATCCTCCAAATTGGTCTTAGAATTTTCTGTGAGAAACTGAGCACGATGATCTTGAATAAAAAGGGCGCTTGCTGACATGGGTTTTCTGACTACCCGATTGCTAATTAAATCATATGCTGTAAGCTGTCCAGATTTGTTATCTAGCACATTTGATTTTTTGTTACAGGAACCTTCACTGAGATTCTTTTGTTCAGGGCTTGGATAAGCTTTATTATTGAGCTCACATGCTGAACTTTCTCGAGGCACTAAAATTTTCACAGGTTCAATGTTTTCTCCCATTGAATTTTTAAGTGTATTTCCCTTGCTCCAGTCATCTGCACAGATTTCCAAAGACTTCTCGGGAACTGCTGCTTCCTCATTTTTCCCACTCCCAGCGCTATTGCTTTTATTGCTATTTTCTGATTGGGTATGCTTAACGGAACCTACAAAACAAGTCTCACTACATTCCTTCCGGACATCCTCACAAGATAAATTATTCACTGGGATCTCTTGAAATGTATTTCTACTGTTTCTATCAATGTTAGAATTTTCACTATTAAAATGATCATCATAATGGTCATCAACATGTATCTGATGATTTAAACAATAATTAGTGCTTTTCCCAGATTTATCATTATGCACATCATTTTGGAAAGGAATGGCTGAAGTATCAACATTTGGATAATTATTTCCAGATGATTCCATCTTATTAAAAAGCACATCTGTTTCTGTTGTATTACTAACAACAATGTCAGCTGAGGAAACATCTGTTTTATTATTTTCATAAGAATCTGTACTAGGTAGTGATCCGTAACAAGTCGTCATCAGATTTTCAAGAGCAATTAAAACAGATTCCTAAAAACATAAATTAACAAATGTTAGGGAAAATTACAAAAAATAATAAATAGGCAAGATTTAAAATATTTAAAAATATGTATAAATAAGCAACTTTCCATGTGAAAATGGTTAGGACTGCGTAAGTTTGTAAATAACATAAATAAAAAAAACTCTTCCCAAATTTACCTTATTCTGTAGTAATACTTGACTTTTATCTGGTGTTAAATTTACGTCCACATCAGCTGTAGGAACGTCAATTTTCAGAAAGAAAATGGGATACAAACGAGTTGGTTCCTTTAGGCACTTCAGATTGTAATGATGTCGGATTAACTAGAAATACATGTAATACAGAAACGATAAAAATACCACCTAAAGATAGTACTGCCGCCCTTAAATAAAACCAAAAAATCATAGTCTGCTGAGAAACTGAGTAAATGTAACTGCTAATGAGGAAAAGCAGTATCTAAATGGTAATACTCATTTGGAGGCCTTGAACTTACATGAAGCACCAACATTCACTAAGAAGTACAACTCTCCAGTGCATCTGGCTTCACGGTTAAGAGATCAGACAGTCATGGATGTTTCCAAAGTCCAGGGTTCAAATCCAGACTGCTGCTTCCTGGCTATAATGGGCTTCTTAGTCCCTAACTTCTTAGTCACTAATACTTCAGTTTCTTCACTATAAATAAGGATAATAATTCATCACAGAATTGTTGCGAAGTCCTATGTAAGACACCTAACACAACACTTAATAAATACTAGAGTATCTCCTTATCTCCTTCTCCTTATTTTATTTTTTAAGATTTTATTTATTTATTTCATAGAGATTACAAGTAGGCAAAGAGGCAGGCAGAGAGAGGGGGAAGCAGGCTCCCTGCTGAGCAGAGAGCCCGATATGAGGATCGATCCCAGGATCCTGAGATCATGACCTGAGCTGGAGGCAGAGGCTTTAACCCACTGAGCCACCCAGGCGCCCCTCTCCTTCTCCTTATTTTAGAGCAAATCGTTGAAGTAGTTCTTACAACAGGTTGACAAATGGTAGAGCTAGTTTTTATTTTTGATCCAAGTAATACTTTTTTTTTTCTAAAATAGATTACCTTTAATATGTCTTTTTGATGTATTGGTCGTTGGTTTATAAAGATAAAACTCCTTTCTGGGGTTGAAAGACTTGTTAAAGAGTGGTCTGCATCATGCTTTGGAAGAAATCCACTTAGATAAATCTGCAATTATAATAAATAGTTACAGAATTAGTATACAATGTCAAAATGAATGTGTTTCCAGGGGTCTGACTATATACAGTACAAAAGGTATAAAAAAATAAAACGGATTTTCATTTTACGGTCTCAAGAGTCTTATACTGATAACCATGTCTTGAACATTAACCTTAAATAAAACATGGAAGCTTATTACACTGGTGTTCTTGGCCTCCAACTCTCTCTTCCTACAACTCTTTTTAAGGAAAAACTGGCACTCATAAAAGCTTCAGGAATGGGCATATGTTTTACTGTCATAGGGCGTACAACATCAATACTCTGTCTGTTCAACCCGATTTTCTTTCTTCTTTTCTTTACAGTCTAGAAATTCTTCATACTATGACTTTCTTTGAGATGTTTGTCCTTTTCTGCCATCTTTTCCTATAAAGAAGTGGCTGTTTCTATTTTGTGGAGATGACCTGACTGTGTTTTCATTTCTCATTTAAAAATCCCTTTCAAGGGCGCCCGGGGCGGGGGGCTCAGTTGCTAATCATCTGCCTTCAGCTCACGTCATGATCCCAGAGTCCTGGGATGGAGCCCCGCATTGGGCTCCCTGCTCAGTGAGAAGTCACCTCTTTCTCCCTCTCCCACTCCCCTTGCTTATGTTCCCTTTCTTGCTGTGTTTCTCTCTGACAAATAAATAAATCAAATCTTGGGGGAAAAAAAAGGGCACTCATATATCCTTTCAGAAAAAAAAAATCCCTTTTACTCTTTGAAGCCATTGTAGTATATATTTTTTTAAAAGATTTATTTATTTATTTGGCAGACAGAGATCACAAGGAGGCAGAGAGACAGGCAGAGAGAGAGGAGGAAGCAGGCTCCCGGCTAAGCAGAGAGCCCGATGTGGGGCTCGATCCCAGGACCCTGAGATCATGACCTGAGCCGAAGGCAGAGGCTTAACAACTGAGCCACCCAGGCGCCCCCCAATTGTAGTATTTTATTTTCATTTTTGTTCAGAGAACTTTCCTACAATCAACCCAATTATTTTTATGCTCTTTATTTTACAAACGTATAAAAAGGAGGGAGAAAACGATAAAGGATCCTAGAAAAAAATACCAGAGAAAAGAAAGAGATCGAGGAGATAGAAGCAGAGAAAAAATGCTCCTACTTATTATTTCTAAAGATAATACAGAGATCTGTTAAGAATATAGGACAGAGCCAGACCGACATGATTTAAATCCTAGCTCCATTACTAACTATGTGATCTTGGTCAAGTTATTTAAAATATAAGCTTGTACTCTCTTATCTGAAACAACTAGTAACAGAGGTATTTATATTAACCTGTTAAGAAACCCTAATAGTAAGATTTCAGCTAAGGTCTAGGAAAGTGAAAGTGTCAGCGGAGATGCTATTTTTAGGTAAGGGGAAACCATGAGGCTCTTTACCAACACACTGGGTAGGCTGCCCTCTATGTCTATGACTATCCCTACTCTTGGAAATAAGTGTTTAAGGAGATGCATTACCAATTTTAGAACACTAAGTGCATTATTGTCACAGTGCCAAACTGTGCCAATTTAAAAAATAAATTAATAAAGCTGGATAATCTACTACAAAATACGACTTAACTGTAAAAGTCCACAGCATTTATAAATGGTTGCATAATTTACCAGGTAACCTGAGATCTTTCTTAAAGCACCTGCTGAGCATCAGGAAGCACCTGTTTAGTCTCTGAAAGACTTACTGGGTTTGTGGACTTAAAACTGCCGCAAATAGGTAGGAATGAAAAATGAAATGAGGAAAAACGGGTAATATTGATAGTATTTTCCTTTTATACCATCTTAGTTGTCCACTGAATAATTATCATTTCCAAATACTGAGTTTTAAAACTGACTTAGGATGACCTTTTGAACAAAGTATATTTAAGTTATATGGAAAAGTAAAATCAAAGAGCAAAGTCATAAAATGCTCTAAAAATGAAAATCAGGGTACCTTATGGAAAAAGAATGTCTGTTAGAGACCAAAACAGTGCCAAAAAGTAAGAGAGAGCGAGACAGAGAAAGACTAAATCAGTGCAACCAATAAAAATTTGACCATACAAGATTCTGACCTAAGTATTCCTCAACCTACAAAACAAAACAAAAACGAAAAGGCAAAAATATAAACAAATACTCTCCCCTGACTGCCCTGCGACTATGGCCTCTCCTTCCCTTCATCATCTCCAAGAATCCCCTAGAATCCCCTAGAATCTGGTTTCTACTACCTCCAATGGACACTCAGTCTTTCTCTTATGTGATTCTCTGCAGACTCGTGAGAGGGTCCAGGATGGCAGAGGAGTAGGAGACTTAAATTTCGTTTGGTCCCAGGAACCCAGCTAGACAGACATCAAACCATTCTGAACACCTACGAACTCAACTGGAGAATGAAGAAAACAGCAACTCTGTGAACAGAAAATCGACCATTTGCTGCAAGGTAGGAGGTCGGGAGAAGTGAATCTGAGGCAACAGACGGGAAGATTCTCTGAAGAGCCCGAAGACAATGACAACTCTGTCACTCAGGAAGCCTCTCTTTTGGTCTCTCTGCTCCCTCCCTGTACTTCCTCTGTAGTCTGGTTTGCTGATTTCTCTCCCTTTGCTTACCACCTATAAATGATGATGGTTCCCCCGAGTTCCATCATCAGAGCCTTTCTTCTTGGACTGGACTTTCTGAGTAATTTCATTCACATCCATACACACACACACCAGTGAGACTAAGATACAGATGTACAGCCTCTATTTCTTTCACCCCCAAATGCTTACTATTTTTAACTAGCAGTCACAAAAATCTTCTCAATCACACGACATTCAAAACTTGATGAACTATTTCATGCCACTGCTGCCCTGCTGTACTACTGGCTCCTCCACGTTTCTTCAGCATGATAGTGAGTCCTGCCACCAACCCAATCTGTCAAACGCATCTCCTACCCTCTCCTCTAATTCTGCTGAAGTAACCCTGACTGGTTTCCTAATCGTCGTTTTCCCTTTCAGTAAACCTCCAGGACACCAGGGAGTTATGTTTCTAAAATAATAATTTAAGTAATTCTGCTCAAAACAGTGGGACAAATTCATGCAGAAACTCCCTTCTCCCAGATCTCACCTGCAAATACCTAACAGTGATAGATAAAATCAATTTTTACAAAAATCTCAAGACTGAACCCTTTAAAAGGAAGACAACATAAGATGTTAAGGATGCAAAACATAAGGGACAGTGATGGCTGAAATCAAAAGTCTTATGTGCTCTTGGATCACAAACCAGCTGTGTCAGAAAAAAAAGGTTTTTGTAACCATGTGAGGTCATAGATGTAATTAGACTTACTGTGGTGATCATTCTGCAATATATACTTATAACAAACCATTTTGTTGCATGCCTGAAACTAATACAATGTTATATGTCATCTATATCTCAATTAAAAGAAGAAACAATCTGCCAGGTGGAGATTACATTCTGATGTGGAAACAGGAACAGAAAACACATACTAGGCAAGAAATTAATTAAAATCAGTCTTTCCGTGTGAGATGAGCCACTGAAACAGCCCTCTTCCTCCCCCTCAAAAACGCTTAAAAATACTGTGACTACTGTTTATGGAACTGCCTGCAAGGGTCACAAGAAAGAACACAGATAACTCCAAAACCAAAATAAAGCTAAGCAAAGTCAGCTAGGAAAAGGGGTCGATAAAATCTTGGCAGGACAGAAGGCATGAACTACTAAGATTAGCACCTGGTTTTGAACTGGGGCCGGGAGGGGGGTGGTACCTGCCAAGCCAAGGGGAGGAAGAAGGTGGAGTAGATAAAAACAAAAATAACAAAACAACAAACCTGCATGCACAATGACTGTGCAAATTAAAATTTCAAAGCATATAAAATAGCAGAGAATGAGAGACTATTCTCCCAGAAAAGTAGAAATGACAGAGCTATAGAAAAGAACTTTGAAATTAGTACATGTACTATGCTTTCAAGAGAGTAAAGAAAAGTTGCATCCATTATTTAAAAAAATCAGGTGATTAAAATAATCAAGACTCATAGCTATAAACAAGTTTAGAAGAGAACAGGAAAACAAATTCTGAATCCTGGAAATATGCAGTTTTGGGAATAAAAATCAGGCAGCGCTGAGGAATTCACCCAGAACTTGGCATGGAAAAACACAGAGATAAAAATATCAAGAGAAGATAGTTATCAAAAAACGAAACAAAACAAAAAACAAACATGAAAAAAAATAAAATCTGATCTCTATCCCTTAAGCTAACAAAGCCACATTGGGAAACTCCTAATAAATGCCATCACAGCAGTGGTTCAGCCGGGATCGCCATCCATAAATAAGAGATTCTCCAACATTAAGTGGCTCTAGGAAAGAAAGTGACCCTCAACATTATGGGAAGAGATACAGAAAATTCTCTCTATCCAAGGTTCTCAATGACGAATGCATTTGCCATCCAGTACAGTGAAGGCGTCTTGGTGGCCAAGTTTCACAACCTGAAGATATGTAATAGGGATAGAAGTGAGGTGAGATAGGGCAACTATTAGCAGTAGGCAAACAACATAAGTTGCTTTTGGCCAGGAATGAGAAAGGGTCAAAGAAACTCTGATACAGGATAACCCTCCTTACAAGGCCAGAAAGCATGGAGTGGTGATGGGGAGCTACTGGCAACATAAATACAACACCCATTTAGATACACAGTTCATAAATAGAGAGATTTGGTTAGACGGTCACTCTCACTAGAGACATACTCAAAAGTTCATCATTCTGACAACCCATGGAACTGGAAATATTCAGCAGCACACGCTTTCCAAATTCCTGCATTTTTCTGTGCAAGGATAACCACATTAAGGTATAGCAAAAGTTTTGATATCTGTGATAGATTACCAGCAGCTCTCACCCAATTCAAAAGAAAATTTAAAAATCAATGGGCAAGCATAGATCTGGCAATACATCTCAATATAGTGATTTCCACTGGGAAAATGACTAAAAGGACAGTTCCAATCACACGTGAAAGCATAACTGACCAAAATCTACATCAGTGTTTTTCGTACTTGAATGTGGGGTCTTGTTAAAATGCAGATCTTGATTCCCTATGTCCTGGATGAGGTCCTTGATCTCTAACAAGCATATAGGTAATGCTGGTGCTTCTGACCAAACTATGACAGCTAGAATACCAAAAGCATAATACCAAAGATCATCAAGTCTGGATCTCCTGTCATAAGCTTCCTGGGTTACCAGTGTGGGCAATGAAGTCCCATGAAACCACAAGGAACATGGGGGAATTCACTATCCCGAGATAGTACCTTTATTATCCCAAGTCAGCTACCATAACGAGTCTAAGGTGGCACTAGGGTATACTGAAACTACTTAACAACTATTAAGGAAGCTCTGAAAAACAGGACCTATGTCAGATCATGGCCAGTGCTCCAGGCACCACAGCTGGCCACTAAGGCTGGCCTGAATTGTTCCTCAGGCAGAGAGAACATCAACAGAGCACAAGCTTCCATCCAAGACTAATAAAATGATAATTATTAAGAACGCAATACTACAAGGAGAATAGAAGAACTAGTAGCAGAAAAGAAATTTCAAAAAATTATGAAAAAAGAGAAGAACAAAGAAACCAACTGTCTCACAGAACATAGAGCCTTCAGGCTTCAAGTGAGCAGACAAGCAAAAACAATCAGATTCTATCTTATAGACTGTTCCATAAAGAAACCGAATAAGGATAATCTGTCAAGAACCAATGACAATCATCTAACTTTGTGCTAGGAAGAGAAAAGAAAAAGGAAGGAAAGGAGGGGAGCGGGGAGAGATGAATTTCCTGAGAACTGGAGCAGTAGGTATGCTCCAGTGCAGTGTGCTAAGCCCCCACCCCAAGATGGCACTCGTGACTCCCCCAGACTCTGGGAACAGGACCAGGATCTTGATTAATACTCAACTGAAGCCTGACACCCAATAAGCCCAGCCACAAACACTAAGTTCCCAATTAGACTTTTTATTCACAAAAAAAAAAAATGGCTTGGAGGAAAAAGACCCGAAAAGCAAAACAAAACCGACCTCCTCCTAAAAAAGAGATAATTTAAGGAACAAATAATTTAAAAATAGAAATAAAACTTAGTATCTCTAAAGAGAGTCAAGATTTTGTATCCATAAAACAACAATATGAAGCTGTAAAAAATCAGTAAAATTTGAAAACACTCTTGGAGGGCACCTGGGTGGCTCAGTTGGTTGAGCATCTAACTCCTGATTTCAGCCAGGGTCATGATCTCAGGGTCGTGGGGTCAAGCTCTGCATTAGGCTCTGTGCTGGGCATAGAGCCTGCTTGGGACTCTTTTTCTCTCCCTCTGCCCCTCCCCACCCTCATTCCCTCTGTCTCTTTCTCTCTAGAAAAATAAAAAATAAAAAATAAATACTCTTGGAAATGAAACATAAAACGTTCAAAAAAATCCAGAAGGGATAAAACAGAGTGTGACATCTCCAAAAACTTACAGAAAAAGGAAAAGATACAAAACTTGAGAAAAACAGGAAGAGAAAAATAACAGAAGATCCTAAATCAATAATAAGGAGTTTCATTAAAAGAGAAAAGTGATCAAAGTTATGACAGATAGAAGTATATAACCCAGACCTGAAAAAGAAATGAATTTTCAAATTCAAAAGGTCTCACAAGTGCTCAGCATAATAAGCAAATGAATAATAAAAGACATGCATCTTGAGACATTCTTGGAACAGAGACCAAGGAAAGATCCTAAGAACATTCAGAAAGAAAAATACAGAAATAAAGAAAGAACTAGAATGCATTCATTTTCCCATCAACAACAATGGATGGTCAAAGGTACTCAATGTCTTCAAAGTTCTGAAAAATTATCTTCAATCTAGAATTCGAGATCTACCAGACTAGAGAGAAAGTCAACGAGAGAAAGTATAAAATAAAGGCATTCTCATACATAAAAGTCTACCTCTCATGTCCCCTTTCTATGGTAGTTAACTAAAGATGTATATGAGAAAAATGAGAATGAATACTTCTCAGGAAGACATGGGATATATGAAATAATGTAAACAACTAGTATTCCTTGGAAAAAAATTCCAGGATGGGAGCTGTATAAAACACCTGGCATGTAATCAGTTCGACTAAGAAATTAGGTTCTAAATCTAATGCTTTTTAAAAATGGAATAGAATAAATTACCAGCTACAGCTACCAGAGTAAGTAGAAGAGCTGGATTTAACTGTCAACATGATGAAGAAAATTTCTTCAACTTAAGAAAGGGAAAAAACAAACAAACAAACAAACAAACAAAACCCAAACTTTGGAAAGTCCAGAAAAAGCAAAAACTCTCTAAGATAGTTCATATATAAAGCAAATTTTGAGCAAGTGACAGGAGAACAAGAAAGGAGATTCCACTTAATTGCAACAATAGCAATAGTCTCATTTGTATAAAATGGACACGTAACATGGATTCTTAGGAAATGTAATCCCAGTACAATACTTGGCTTTGCACTGAAATTTATTTGTAGACATGCAGTATTCTCCAAATAAATTTTCAACTTTTGCTGTCAATTTTCAAACAAAAGATGGAGATTTAAAATTGGCTGCAAAAGAAAACAAGTCACTAAGCTTGATAATATAAAAGTAGGGCTGACATGATATAGAAGTAAGACTGGGAGTGTTCTTAATTCATAATCTCGTCCAGCATTCCAGGAATTCAAGAAGCACTGTCTGAAGCTGAGAGATCAAGAGAAGGAAGCTGGAGTACATATTTAGAATTGTTAAGGGAAAACAAAAGTAAGAGAGAGCTCAACTCTTCTTTTTCTTTTTAACAGATTTGTGTATTTGCGCGAGCGCGCGCGAGAGTCGGGGAGGAGCAGAGGAAGGGAGAGAATCTCAAGCAGACTCCCTGCTAAGTACGGAGCCCAACGCGGGGCTCCAACTCATGACCGTGAGATCACGACCTCAGCTGAAATTAAGAGTTGGATGCTTAACCAACTGAGACACTCAGGTGCCCCAACTCTTCTTCTTTCACGGCAAAAAGTAAATGGATAAGAAGATCCTTTACTGAAAAGCATTATTAAAAAAAAAATGTAACTATAACGTTCAAATTAAAAAAAAAAACAGGAAGTAGAGCTAGCGAGAGAGGGTTAATATAAGTTGTAAATGTATTTTCTTTTTTTACCCTATACATACATCTAATTAAAATGTTACAAGAAAAACTTCTTGCCAACCCAAACCCCAAAAGAAAAATAATTTGACAGTTTCAGTGGTAAACCAGAATTATTCAAGAACATTTTGTGGCGTACCTGAGATTCTTTAGCATGGTACTGAAAGGGCTCCATACTGCCCATAACGCCAGTCCCCAGAACAGACATGAGAGCCGTCTTATGATCAGATACTCTATTTTTCTGCCAAATAACTGCCTAGGGACAAAAAGACACAATTTTTAACACAATTTAGATTTACTAAACGCAAATGCTTACCTCATTTATCTCCGTATTTAGCATTCATCCCCAGCTTATAATTTCAGTATCATTTAGAAGAGATGCACAGGCTCCAAAGTCAGAACTCTGGTTGTGAATTTGAGTAACTGTATATGTTATGGCATAAAATCTATTTAACTTCCCCTAACCTCAGTTTTCTCCTCTCTACAAAATGACTAATATTTATCTCCCAGAGTTGATGAAAGATGAAAATAAACAATGTAGGGAAGTATATGAGGCAGTGCCTGATCCTAACCTTTAGAGTATATACTTTACAGTACATTTAAATGAAACTGTTATTCTCAGAAAGGTATCACTATTTTATCAAGGATGGAAAACTAAGCTGCAAGATTTCTGTAAATAGTCAAAATGGTATAAAAACTTGGGATAATGCATGCTCTTTAAAATTATCTTTGCAATTACCTTGTACATACAGGCCACTTAAAAAAGCTAACTGAATCTCACCGACAGAAAAAGCTGGATAATGAGCTTGGATTTTTCTCACTGGAAATATGTAGTACGGTAGTTTAAGAGAATCATGGTCCAGAGAGACTGGACCAAAGTCTGTGAAGTGCACCATCAGATATAATATATTGCAATTTGTTCAGTTAACAAGATCCCGTGATAGTAAATCTCCTGAGAAACAATCAATACAGGCATAATTTGTTCGTTAACAAACATTCACCTGGCACCTCCCAAATCCTTACAACGATGTGTAAAGGACCTAGGAGAAAACATCAGCATTCAAGGGACTAGCAGAGGAAGAAGAGACTGAAAAGGAGCAGTGTGGACGCAGAGGGAGGCCGAACTACAGGACAGTACGGTACACAGAACAAGATAATTTTGTAAGAAGCAGTCACAGAAGACCAATGTCAAGAAACAAAGATATGAACAGAGTTGAGGCTACAGGCTTTAACAATCAGAAGAGTGCGGCAGTTCTAGGGAAGGAGAATAAATGAAGCCAAATCTCAATGACGTACAGTGATTATGGGGAGAACGTAAAAAACATGAACCTAGGGGTGCCTGTGTGGCTCAGTGGGTGAAGTCTCTGCTTTTGGCTCAGGTCACGATCCCAAGTCCAGGGATCGAGCCCTACATTGGGCTCTCTGTCCAGCAGGGAGCTTGCTTCCCCCTCTCTCTCTGCCTACCTCTCTGCCTACTTATGATCTCTCTGTCAAATAAATAAAATAAATCTTTTTAAAAAATGTGAAACTAGACAGCATTTCAGAAAGTTTCACTGTAAACTGAAAGCAGACAGAGCAATAACTAGAGGCAGGTGTGGATCAAGGGTGGGTCTTAATATAACACACCCGAACTGGAAGCAGTAAAGAAATAATGGGTGTATAAACAAGTAGGTTTGTAGATTCAATGGCTAGAGGTTAAGAAGTTCCTTATAATTATCCCCTGTAACGTAGAAAAGTTACATTTGTTGTGAGTGAAAAAACTGTGATCTAAATATCTGATTGTAGAAGGGAGAGAGAGAGAGACAGAGAGACAGTGAGACTCTGACAAGACCAAACTAGATCAAAGGATTCGGACCAAATGAGCTCCTTAATATGAACAGAAACCTACAAAGGCAATCTGAAGTACTGAGAATATTATATATAATAAAACGAAAAGTGAAGTAAATGGATTCAGTGTTGCCCTCTAACTGGCATGCTGGGGGATAGCAGTGAAGGAAAGTGCCCCTCTGGACATGGCATTTAGCACTGACCCTGCATGTTGATGTGTTAAGACTTTTAGAATCTTAAAGACAAACCTGCTTAGGAAAGCAGAGGTACTGTAACAACTACTCAACTACTCAACAGCTACTCAACAATAAATAACCTGAAATTCAGTGTAACAGGAAACCTTTTACCTATTTCCAGAGTTTTATTAACACTAATCACATAGGACTTGTGATTTATGAAGAACTTACTTGGCACTACTATTCTAGAAACCACTGTTAATTTTCACAACTTTTTCACATAGGTATTATTATCTCATTATGCAGAGGCAGGCAATGAACCTCAGACTGACTGATTTATCCAAAGAAACTTAGATAGTAGGTCATGGAGCCATAATTTATACCCATCTTTTTGGCTACAAACTTACTATTTTTACTCTGCTAACATCTCTCCCCTCTCTAGTCAAAGACAGTAATAAGTTAGAGCCAACATCAGACCCTAACTTGGAATTCTCAAAGACAAATGTATTTTCATGTATGATTACCCCCCACATCCATGTGGTATACTCTCTACTCTCCAATTAACTTGAGGGTATTAGTGTATTCTCAAACTAAAATTATTTTTAATCTATTCACTTAAAAATAAATAAATAATTGGGGTCCCCAAATCAAAGAAATCACACCAGAATAATGGAAATCCAAAAACACTGAGAGCTACTATCCCAGCATTCTAAAATCAGAATATTTTTGAATGCAGTTGTCAGTACTAATACAGATATTATAATACAGATCCTTATACCTAAGAATTTCTAAATTTCCAGTTATTTTCATTCATTAACATTCACAGAAATAGAGATGTGAAGTAATTAGGCTCAAAGTGCACACAGCAAAATGACAGAATTAGGAAAATAATTCAGGTATTGCGCCATCCTAAATTTCACCTTTCCACTATTATGTATTGCTTTCAAAGTGATCTTAATTAGAAAAACATAAAGTACATGAAGAAACCAAAGTATAAAAATAAATTATAAACAATTAAAAAACTGAGGTATAGGTTCTATGTGTGTATTTCTCTCTCTCTCTGTCTTTTTTTTTTTTTTTGAGGATTTATTTATTCATTAAAGACAGGCACCACGGAGAATGAGTGGTAAGAGAGGCAGGAGGGAGAATCCCAAGCCGATTCCATGCTGAGCACGGAGCCCAACAAAGGCCTCCATCTCATGACCCTGAGATCATGACCTGAGCCAAAACCAGTAACTGGATGCTTAACTGACTACGCCATCCAGGTGCCCCCAATGTGTATATTTCTAAACAAAAATTATGTCTTGGTAACTACATTTATACTTACAGGACAATATACTAGACTATTTAAAATTGGAACTGCTTCAG
Organism: Mustela nivalis; assembly: GCF_964662115.1. Lineage (NCBI taxonomy): Eukaryota > Metazoa > Chordata > Mammalia > Carnivora > Mustelidae > Mustela > Mustela nivalis. The sequence continues at coordinate 111,519,386 of NC_139030.1, forward strand.
GAAATATGAGATGTAGAGTCACAAATATAATTTTATCACATATAATCTATAAATACTTTAGCTAAATTAAAATTTTTGGAGGAGCTCATTTCAAAATTTTTTTGAAGATTTATTCATTTTGAGAGAGAGGCAGAAAGAGAGCACATGGGGGCAGGGCATGGAGAGAGACTCTTAAGCCGACTCTGCGCTGAGGCCAGGGGGCCAGAACAAGCACTCAATCCCATGACCCTAAGATCACAACCCAAGCTGAAACCAAGAGCTGGAGGCTTAAGCGACTGCACCACCCAGGTATCCCACTCATTTTGAACTTATTCAGCAAGTATTTATTGAGCATCTACTTCACATCGGATTCCATGCTAAAAGCTGGGAAATTAAAGATAAAAGGAAGCTAAAAATATAAAAGGAAAATAAGATATTAAAATAATTATAATGCATTATAAAAACTGCTATTATGAAACACAGCAGACACACTGTAGTAGAAACCTAAGTCTACTTCACAGAGCAACTGTAGGTGCAGAGAAATCTGCAAGGAGTCTATCACCCGTGACTCATGGGATAGACACTGCTGACAGATAGAAGGGCACATGCAAAGGCATGGAAGCACATAGAATATGGGTTGCTGGAGATGAAGCTGGACAGACAGGAGCAAGATCATAAAAGACTGACCATATCACACAAAGAAGTTTAGTTTATCTTATATGCAATGCAGAGTCCCTGGAGAAAGATATCTAACTGGGAAAATGCTTGATCAGACATGGATGTTAGAAAGAGATCTCTGGACTTTAAGGACATTATGTTAAGTGAGAGGAGTCAGATACAAAAAGACAAATACTGTACAATATTGTTCATATGTGGAATCTAAAACCAAACTCAAAGAAACCAGAGAATAAAATGATAGTTACAAGGGAATAGAAGGTGGGGAGATAGGACAGATGTTGTTTAAAGGTACAAACTTGCAACAAGTAGTAATTAAGTCTAGAGATCTAATGCACAATATAGCAAATATTAACAACACTACTCCATAATAATCATCAAACTTGCTAAAAGACTGAACCCTAATTATCCCAACCACTAAAATTAAATGATAATTATGTAATATGATAGAGATGCTAATTATTGCTACAATGGCAATCATATTACAATATATAAATGTATCAAATTAATATGTAATATACCTTAAATTTATATAATGTTGTACTGTGAACTATATTTCTATAAAAAAGATCTTTTGTAAGAATGATTTAGTGAGAACTGAAACTAAAGCAATATAAGTTTTTAAAAATGTGATTGAATTTATCCAGCTCAGAGATTCTCACTTTTCCTGAGGACATGCTAAAATGAATAAGTTCACATTCACAAAATATTGTGTATAATTCCTGGCACACTAGTTATAATGCTACTACTTTTTCTTATACTTACAAAAAAACAAAGTGGAATGCAAGCCAGTGTGACAATTATAGGATTATTCTTCTAATTTTTCTTTTAAGGTAAAACATTTGCATACATTGGTACTTTACTAATATTAACACTATGGCTAAGGGGTGCTTGGGTGGGTGGCACAGTTGGTTGTCTGACTCTTGGTTTTGGCTCAGGTCATGATCTCAGGGTCGTAAGACTGAGCCCCACATTGCGCTCTGCGTTCAGCATGGAGTGTCTGCTTAACACTCTCTCTCTCCTTCTGTCCCTCCCCACGATCAAATACATACATACATACATACATACATACATACATCCTGTGGCTGAGAGTCACTGGACTAGGTAACAACTAAGCATATTGCTAAGAGGGAAAGAGGGCACAGTGATCAACCAAAGAATAGGAAACAGACTTGATGTACTTGGTGATGGCATGTAGAGAGGAAGAAAAGAACAATCGGGAATGTGACTGAGTCCCTCGTATTAAGAAAAGTGTCAGGTATCCAAAAGGACACAATAAACAATTTGCTGAAGGAATGAACATTTGTAGAATACATTTTTCTTGGGAAAAGTAACCCCAGTGGAGTTGAAAACTACCTCTTTATTTTTAAAAATTAAGACTGCTGGTTGTCACACCACTACATGGGTTAGAAATTATAATCTTTTTCTACTCCTTTACTTTAGGAAATCCAAAGTAGCCTTCATTTTTCTTTCATTTCTTAAATATTACAGTCTTATTGAGATATTAATTCATAAACCACACAATTTGCCCATTTTAAGTATATAAGTCAATGTTGTTTAGTATATTCACAGGGTGATGCAACCGTTACAACTAATTATAAAAGCATTTTATCATTCTAAAGAGAAACCCTGTTCGTGTTAGCAATCACTCTCCATTCCCTGCCTTCATCTAAGGCAATTACTAATTTACTTTCTGTCTTGATAAATTTGCCTACTTTATGTATTTCATATAAATGGAATTATACAATACATAGTCTTTTTTGAGTGGCTTCTTTCGCCTAATGTAACGTTTTCAAGGCTCATCCGTGTTATACCAGCACCTCGTTCCTTTTTAACAGCTAAGTAATATTCCATTATATTGATACACTTTTGAATTATCCTTTCATTGGAAGATGTACATTTGGGTTATTTCCACTTTTTGGCTATTATGAATGATATTACTATCAACATTCATATGCAAATTTGTGTGTGCAATATGTTTCCACTTCTCTTGCTTAATATTATTATTAGTATTATTATACTGCTGGGTAATATGGTAATTCTTTTTTTTTTTTGAGGAGCTGTCAGACTGTAATCTTTGTATTTCTTAATGTGTATGTTTGTATGTGTGTGCACATGAGTGTAAAAAGACAAAGAAGTGCTGGCTTCTGATATTATAGCTGTTATTTTAAGCCAGCTAGTAGTCGGTGTTTTAAGGAACAATATTCAAAAATAATACCAAGCAGGTAAGGTTCTAAACAATCTGCTGTATGGGAAGTATCCTTGTTTCATACTTACCATATCACAACTTCCTTTAAACAAGGACCAGCTGAGTAATAACAATTTATTCATGAAAAGTTTATCTCTTTAGAGCTATGCTACATCTCTGATACATACATGTAAATATATTTAAAGTAAGTAGTCAAGAAAACTAATGTTTTAAAATTCCAAAATTTCTTGCGTTGATACAGATATAAAGCCTGAGTTAGTTCTAATGTAAACATCATATCAGTTTAGTTTGTATTAGAGTGCCGCCTCAGGTAATGCCTAAATATATAAATCTTAGCTGCTGATTAATGCAAAAATGTTGTTTCACTGCCTGACGTGCTGAGTAGCTAGTGCACAGAATTGTAAAAAGATCACTTGAAGAAATGGGTTAGTTCTAAAAAAGCTGTCAAACATGAGAATCATTAAATGTAGAATTTCATTTTTAACTAAATACTGCTAGTAGTTCTAGAACATTATTTCAAAGTAGACAATTACTGGATCAAGTCAAGGTGGGTAATTTAGGAACATTTTCTAAATTAGTTAAAATTGGGACAGCAATAAATGATTATAGAGGTCTGCCAAAAAATGAAATCTTTGCTATTGCTCAGGAAACTAAAATTCATTTTCAAAACAGCACTCATTATTTAAAAATGAATTAAAGGGGCACCTGGGTGGCTTAGTGGGTTGGCCCTCTGCCTAGCAGGGAGCCTGCTTCCCCTTCTCTCTCTGCCTGCCTCTCTGCCTGCTTGTGATCTCTGTCTGTCAAATAAATAAATAAAATCTTTTAAAAAATGGATTAAATTTTTTAAAAATATGGTAATTAAAAATTAAGGATCTTTATCTTTTAAAAAACTGAAAATTTTTAAATACCATATTTACTACAGTAAATAGTTTTTAGTGCTTTTTCTACCATTTCTTCAATTCTATATTATCTTCTAAAACAGAGATTTTCTTCCCACTTCCTAAAGTTTTGCCTATATTTTGCTCTAAGGCAGAAAGCTTAACTTGCTAAAAATACACGCACATACTCCCATATGTTTTCTATCTGGGTCACACAGAGTTGGAGCATCTGGATCTGCCAAGTAAGAATCTGACTCTAGTCAGTGTGATGACAGTGCAAAAACACCTCAATAAAAAATATATTATTACATGCATACCAAGTAATTGATTGACATTAGCCAAATATATCTTGCCACTCTTCTACTTCATCAACATATACTATTTGAAAGAAATGATTAGATAAGAATACTCAGTATTAAATTAATAAGCCTCAATTGTGAAGGCAATTTGTGATAGCAGGAAAGAGGACGCTGCAAACAGATGATATACAATTAACTAAAAAGTGCGGTGCTACTACGACTGCCTGAACAAAGGTGACTTCAATTAAACTTTTCATACAAATTATATGCACAGATATACTATTAAGTTCACATCTGAATTTCTTCAAAAAAGCTTTAACTACTTCCTTTACAATATCATTACTATTATTAAAAGAATATCACATTCTATTAACATAAGCATTCATTTGATTATGAGCTGGTCTTGGGTGGCCACAAGGTAAGTAATCTCTGCACCCACTCTCCTGAATTTTAAATGTCTATATAAATAAGGCCTTAACTGGGTTGTCTCACACAATGTCCAGATGGTCTCAACAACGCTCTCCTCTCTGAAGGCTATGCCCTTGGAACAGCTCGCACTGAGGGAATGGCAGGCAGAGCAGGCACTGGGGGAGAAGGAGAAGGAATGGGAAGGGCGCTCTGAGGAGCTACCAATTGCCCAGGGTTCAGTTCAATGGTCAATTGGTGGTCATATCCTCTTGATTACCCCTGCAACATGAAACTACGTATTTTTTTTCCTTTGGCCACATGGCAAGAAATCCACACACCCATATAAGGTAAACAAGATCCTTTAGAATCTAGACCCAAGCACCTTTCCAGCCTCATTTCCTACCTTCCTACACCAGCTTTCTCAGAGCTCCGAGGAGTCTTTGGCTTTGCATGTGATTTCAAATGCCTGTGCTCAACTAGTCTTTATCAAAAACCAGTTCTAAGGCTACCTCCTCTGAAAATACTTTTTGAACCTGAGAAGCATTTAATAATTACCTCCAGATTAATGCCCCAATACTGTAGAAAACCCTTCAGATCAGCCTTTCTGACAAGCTCTTTCATCTTGGAACTCTGAGGCAATCATTACTTCCACCCATATTTAACTTTACCGAGCAGGTTAGGTGCAAATCAAGCTGCTATTGCTCACAACAATATCTCATTTCAGCTTTTCCTCTCTACTCTCACTGAACAGAATACCTTAACTATTAATTTTGTTTTTCATGAGATTTTTATTTTCCAAACTTGTTCATGCTTCTAAATGAAGCTACTTCAACCATCTCTTCTGAAATCCAACTCCATCCTCCACATAGTTCTCTAGTTGGTTCTGTTTTCAGATCAAGACAAATAATGGATAGAAAATCCAGACAGAAGATTAATAAGGAAATAGAGGACTTGAACAACACTACAGACCAAACAGACCTAAAAGACGTATGCAGAACAATCTACTCAACAGCAACAGAACACGTATTCTTCTCAAACTCACAGATCTTTCTCCAGGATAGACCAAGTGTTAAGACAAAACGAGTCTAACAAATTTAAGCAGAATGAAACATACCGAAGTTTTTCTGATCACAATGGAACGAAACTAGAAATTAATAGGAAGAAAAGTGGAAAATTCACAGCATGTAGAAATTAAATAACACATTCTTGATCACCTACTGAATCAAGAAACAAAAAGAATATTAGAAAATACCTTAAAATAAATGAAAACACAATATACCAAAACTTATGGGATGCAGTAGAAGTAGGGCCGTTTATCTATAGCAATAATGCCTACATTAAAAAAGAAAGATTTTAAGCAAACAACCTAACTATATACCTTAAGGAGCTAGAAAAACAACAAATTAAGATTAAAGTTAGTAGAAGGAAGGAAATAAATATTAGAGCAAAGCAAAGATAAATGAAACAGAAAATAGAAAAACAGGAAAAAAACCCTAAGACTTGGTTTTTTCAAAAGAAACAAAATTGATAAACCTTTAGCTAGAATAATGAAAAAAAAAACCAACCCCAAATAAAATAAAAAAATGAAGTGATATTACAGCTAATCCCACAGAAATAAAAATAATCATGAAAGATTATATGAACAATTATATGCCCAAAAAACAGGATAACTGAAGGCTCAATTTCTAGAAACATACAACATACCAAAACTCAATCACGAAGAAAGAAAAAGTCTGAACAGAATTACAACTAGTATAGAGACTGAATCAATAATCAAAAACCCTTCAACAAAAAAATGCCTTGGACCAGATGGCTCACTGGAGAATTCTACCAAACATTTACTTAAGAATTAACACTGATCCTTCCAAACTCGTCCAAAAAACTGGAAGAAGAAATACTTCAAAACTCATTTTATCAGGCCAGCATTACCCTGATACCAAAGCCAGACAGGAACAGTGGGAGGAAAGAAAGCTACAGGCCAAATCCCTGATGCGTATTAGATACAAAAATCCTCAAGATAACACTAGAAACTGAATGCAACAATGTATTAAACAGATCATAAACCAATGGGATGTATCTCTAGGGTGCAAGGATGGTTCAACATTTGCATTTCAATTAATGTGATTCACTATATTAACAAAATTAAGGATAAAAGTCACATGATTGTCTCCATGGGTACAGAAAAAGCATCTGATGAAACTTAATACCGTTTTATGATTAAAAACTCAATACACTATGAATAGAAAGAAAATAACATAATAAGAAGCCATCTTTTTGGCTTTTATCTCACTGCAACCATCAAACTTAATGGTAAAAAAAACTAAAACTTTTTTTTTTAAGATCAAGACATGGATGCCTAGTCTTGCCACTTCTATTCATCATAAAACTGAAAGTCCTAGCTTAAGCAGTTAGGCAAGAGAAAGAAATAAAAGGCATCCAAATCAGAAAGGAAGAAGTAAAACTGTCCCTGTTTATAGATGACTTGATCCTTCATAGAGAAAATCCTGAAGACTATCAAAAAACTGTTAGAACTTAGAAATTCAGTAAAGTTGCAGTATACAAAATCAAGATACAAAAAATAGTTATGCTTCTATACACTAACAATGAGCTATCGGGAAAAAAAAAAAAAAGAAAAATAGTCCCATTTACAATAGCACCAAAAAAAAAAAAAAAGAAAGAAAAACAGTCCCATTTACAATAGCACCAAAAAACAATAAAATACTTAGCAATAAATTTAACTAAAGAGGTGAAAGACTTGTACACTAAAAACTAGGAAACACTGATGAAAGAAATCAAAGATGACAAATGGGAAGGTAACCTGTATTCATAGATCAGAATATTTAATATTGTTAAGATGCCCATATAACCCAAAGCAATCTACAAATTCAATGCAATTCCTACCAAACACCCTAATGACATTCTTTACAGAAATAGAAAAACACAATTCTAAAACTCGTGGACCCACAAAGGACTACAAAAAGCCAAATCAATCCATAAAAAACAAAACTGGAGGCACCACACCTCCTAGTTTCAAAATACATTACAAAGAATTAACATAAAGATATAAAGGCCAATGGAAAAGAATAGAAGAGTTCAAAAATTAATCCATGCATACATGGTCAACTGATGTCTGACAATGGTGTCAAGAATAGAAATGGGGAAAGAAGAGTCTGCAACTAAGAGTGCTGGGAAAATGATATCCATAGACAAAAGAGTGAAACTGGACCCTTATCTTACATCATACACAGACATCAATTTAAAAGGGATTAAAGCAATGAATACTGTTACGCTGAAAAGAAATAAAAAATTTTTTAAAAATGAAATAGAAAATGAAAAAAAAATAAATAAAAGGGATTAAAGATTTAAATATAAGACCTAAAATTGTAAAACCCCTAAAAGGGAAGACAAAATATTCATGACACTGATCTTGGCAATGATTTCTTTAATATCACACCAAAAGCATAGGCAACAATAGGAAAGCAGACAAAGGGACTACAACAAACTAAAATGCTTCTGTACAGCTAAGGACGCTATCAACAGAATGAAAAGGCAACCCACGGGATGGCAGAAAACAAGTACAAAGCATTCATCTGATGGTTAATTTCAAAGTATACAGGCATTCCTAAAACTCACTATTAGAAACACTAGTAACACAAATAAAAAATGGGCTAAGTGGGACGCCTGGGTGGCTCAGTTGGTTAAGCAGCTGCCTTCGGGTCAGGTCATGATCCCAGCGTCCTGGGATCGAGTCCCACATCGGGCTCCTTGCTCAGCAGGGAGCCTGCTTCTCCCTCTGCCTCTGCCTGCCATTCTGTCTACCTGTGCTCGCTCTTGCTCTCTCTCTCTCTAATTAAAAAAAAAAAAAATTTTAAAAAAAATGGGCTAAGAGCTTGATAGACATTTCTCCAAAGAAGAAAATACAAATGGCAAACAGGTGAGTGAAAAAATGCTCAGTTTCACTAATCATCAGGTAAACGCATATCAAAAACACACTGAAAAAAAAAAAAAGAAAAAGAAAGAAAAAAGAGGAAAAAAAAAAAAAAAACCCCACACTGAAATACCAGCTCGCACTTGTCAGGATGGCTATTATCAAAAAAATAAAAGACAAATATCAGGGAAGATGTGGAGAAATTGGAATGCAAATATACAGAAACAGTAGAGCGATAACTCAAAATATTAAAAATAGAGCTACCATATAATCTAGCAATCCAATCTCATGCCAAAATATTTATTCGAAGGAACTAAAAGGAGGCTCTGAAAGAGATACTAATATCAGCACTCCCATGTTCACTGCAGCACTATTTACAACAGCCAAGACGTGGGAACAACGAAATGTCCACTGATGGATCAATGTTCAAAGAAACTAGTATATACAGTTGTATATACTAGTATATGCCAGTAGTATATGTATATACTAGTATATGACAGACTATGGTTCGGCCTTAAGAAGAAATTCTCCCACATATGACAACATGGATGAGTCTTAAGGATACTACGCCAAGTGAAATAAGCCAGTCACAGAAAGACAAATACTACATGATTTCATTTATGGGAGGTATTTAAAATCGTTAAATTCAAAGAATCAAAAATTGGAGTGGTAGTTATCAAGAGGACGGGGGAGGGGGAAATAGGGAGTTACTAATGAATGGGCATCAAATTTCAGTTAAGTGCAATGAAGAAGTTCTAGAGATCTGCTGTGTAACATCGCACCACTAGTCAACAATACTGCACTGTACACTCAAAATTTTAAGGCAGCTCTCATGTTAAGTGTTCTCAACAAAATAATGGTTAGAAAGAAACAAAGAAAGAAAGAAAGAAGGAAAGAAAGAAAGAGAAAAAGATCAAATCCTCGGATTCTGACCTTCCAACACTCCCATCAGCTAGCTTCCTGGTATTTTCCCATCAGAAGAGTCTCTTCCCTGAGTTTTTACTAAATAGTAATAAATGACCTTTCCCTAACAATAGCTAGCCCCCTCAAGGTCCTGGAAACCTTGTTTATAAAATACCTTGGAGGCTTGTGCTATCCCTAACCTCCTCCCAAATTGAAAGTATATAATCAGCCACTCTTCATGACCCTCTCTCTCTACTCCAAATAAATGAATAAATATTTTTTTAAATAAAATAAAATAAATGACTTTTTTTTAATGAAAGAAGAAAAAGGAAAGAAATATTTGAATATTAATGTACATCTATTTCTCAAGCATAAAATAGTCAAGACACTGGATTAAAACTTAGATACAAAAAAAGAAAGAAAATATTCATAACTATAGTTGACTCAATGAATCCCAAACTAGGGCATACATACCAAAGACAAAAAAAAATTATAAGTGTTAGAGAGAAAAAAAATAATTCATTAATAAAGAAACAAGAATCCGACTGACAGAAATTTGGTATTTTCCCAACGGTATTTCTCTTTCCATGCATCCTGTATTACTCAGATAGATGTCCCAATAATAACATTATTTTTCCGATTTTGTGCCTGCTTTTAAAAAACAGTTAAGTTTTAAGGCTAACAAGTAATATCCAGCCTAGACATGATTAGCTTTTCTTTCTTGTCTAGTTAACAAAACCTCTACGATGAGGTATCAATAACATCACTTTAAAACTTCCCTTTTTGTTTGACTATATTAGCTTTTTAGAGTGAAATCAAAATTACGTCAGAACAATACACATGAAGGTAACTACATTTTATTAACAGTGAAAGTCAGGGGGCACCTGGGTAGCTCAGTCAGTTAAGTGTCCACCTTCAGCTTAGTCATGATCACAGGCTCCTGGAACAGAGCCCTACATCAGGCTCCCCCTGCTCAGTGGAGAGTCTGCTTCTCCCTTTCCCTCTCCCTGCCTGCACTTCCCCCTGCTTGTGCTCGCTCTCTGTCAAATAAATAAGATCTTTAAAAAAATAAACAAAACTGCAAATCAGACGCATCCATCCAGGGATATAAAGGGGGTGGTGCCTTACCATTTTCCTAGGCACGTAAATTAAATAAATCGGACATTCTCAAATCTTTTCTTTTCATTTTCCATATGCAGTCAGCCAACCAGTCTCATTGATTCTTCCTTGTAATAGCTATCACAGACACCCTTCGCTTCCTATGTCCAATATATTTATCCTGATTCAGGCCCATAATGCCTGGATTTCTGTTATAGCTTAACACTCATTGCTTAAAGCCTCCTATAATTCCTCCCTGAACACTATTGCCAGAGTTAACACCTTGACCAAGTCAGTTCTCTACTCCTGATCTTCTATTTAAAAAAAAAAAAAAGAAAAAGAAAAAAGATTCGGCTTAGCAACAAGACCCTTTATAATCTAGCTTCAAACTGTCTTTATCTTCCTCTACTCCTTTATACAAAATATCTGACTCACTTAAATCGACTTAATTGCCTCTAAATGTGCTCTGCACTTACCTGCCTATACCTTTTATGTTCACACTATTTCTCTACCTAGAATGAACGTGATCCTTTTATCCACATTAACAAATTCTATAATATATTAGCAAATACTGTAACAGAATACCCCTATGGCTCACCTACCCTGGAGAGGGGCAGTGTCCTAGATGAGATCACTTTCCCAGGTTCTGAGTCTATTCCACTGAATCAATAACACTTACCTTTGCCTAGTGACCAAAATCAGCTCTCTCCCTTCGGAGACCTTCTAGAAGTATCCAGAAGGAAAAGGAAGTGTCTCAGGTCTAAGAGCTGGTTATTTGTTATTATGCCACTTCTCTACTCCAGTTGCTGTCTTTAACCCTTGGTGACCATATCTGCCAATATCTTAAGTGCTTAAATACCTCTGTTCGCAAGCTGGAATGCACTAGGGCCACACATGTGATGGAGCCCTCCTGGCCTCCATGCTCGGAACCCTGGATTACAGTCATACATCACATGTTTTCTGAGCATCTGTAGAAAAGACTACTGCAGGTTCTAGGAAGACAACAGTGAAACAATAGAAAAACACCTTTACCCTCATGTAAATTATATTCTAGAGAACAGAAAGGCAGGAAATCAAGATAAGTATTATAATATATAACATATTAGATGGTCATGAGCTTTAAGAAGAAAACTAGAGCAGGAAAATGTGTGTGGGGTAAGGGAAATGGTTGCGATTTTAGGGTGGTTAAAGAAAGCCTGAGAAGTTTTAAAAGATGAGACTGCACCACATACACAGAAAAGTGCTCTAGGCAAAGAAACTATAAATACAAAGGTCCTGGGTTGAAAGTATGACTGGCAAGGTCAAGGAAAAACAAGGAGGCTAGTTCAGCTGAGGCAAAGTGAGTGAAAGAAAGAAATAAAGAAGATTAGATACAATGATGGGTCTGATCATCTACAACAGAGATAGGCAAACTACAGCACGAGGGCTGAATTGCCTTGACATTTTTTTTTTTTCAGTTTTACTGCCTACGATCGGTTTCATGCTACTTCAGCAGAGCTGAATATTTGTAAAAGACTGTATAGCCCACAAACCCCAAAATATTTATTATATGGCTTTTTTTTTCATAAAGAATGTTCTCTGACCCCAATATAGAATTCATAGGCCATTTATAAAGGCTTTGACGTTACTGAGATGGAAACTTATTAAAGAGGAGTTGTATGATCTGACTTACATTTTTAGAGGGTCACTCAAGCTGTTGGGCTGGAAACAGACTGAAGACAGCAAGGAAAGAAATGGGGAGACCGAATCAGGATGCTATTACAAAACGCCAAGTGAGAGCTGATGGCAGCTTGGAACATGGTGGTAGTCACAGATATAGTGCAATCTAGTTAGATTCTACATATATTTTTTTATATATATTTTGAAGGTAGACCTACAGAATTTACTCTGTGGCAAATGCTAATAAGTAAGATAAGGAGTGAGAAGTGACCACTGGATTTAGCAATTCAGAGGTCAATGGAAACCCTGACAAGGGAGTGATAGAGGAAGCCTGAGAGAAAGTGGGTTCAAGAGAGAATGGGAGGACGGTAACTGACAGTAACTGAGACAATGAATAAAGACAACTATTTCAGGAAGTTTGCCCAAGTGAAGAGACTGGCTTTTCCTGGGAACACGGGGAGTAGCACATTCACAGTGATGAAGGGAAGGTGGAATCTATGAGCACAACTGCAGGTAGGTGGGTGCTTTGTAGAAGTTCGCTTTTTATTGCTCCAATTTTCTCACTAAAATAGGATGTAGATCAGATGACAGTGAAGACAGAGAAGGTGTTGGCTGTCTGAGGAGAGAAAAGATCAAAGAGCCATTTGGGGCCTCGCCATTCAATGCGTGCTTCACAATCCAGCAGCAACCACATCAACTGGAGACTTGTTGGATGCAGAAGCTCAGGTTCTCCCTAACCTACTGATAAGAATCTGCATTCTACCAAGATCCCAAGTGATCTGCACGCACACTAGTCTGTCTAAAGCACTGATATAGGAGACCAGGAGAGTAAATGCCCGAGAGAAACACAGTGTAATTACCAACAGCGATGAATTTAAAGTGGTACTACTTAGGATAGGTGTGTTTTCTTCCAGCACATTCAGCTTGGTTCAAGCACCAAGAAGACAAGAAGATGGCTTTAACCAGGATTCGGTTAGTCAAGCAAGTACAGTTCAAGGAGAGAAAAGCAATGGTAATTATTGACCTTATAATTTAAGAAGAAAACTGAAAACATCAAAGGCAAGAAACTGCTAAAGATAGTAGGCTCAATGGATCACAGGTCCAGTAGAGTCTGAAGACTGCTAGAGGGAGTAAGCTGGAGAGACAGAGGGTGATGGTGAGACAGTGAAACAATGAACACTGAAATTATGGAGGACGTGAAGTTTTGGGCTATGACAAGGTCTATGATAGAGTCAGTCACTGGAATTTATGGCTGAGGTAAGGTGGAAAAAAAAAAAACACTGGAGAAAAGGTAAAAGATTTGAGAAGCTAGAAAGGACTATGTGGACACTGAAATCACCAGAGTGATAATGATCACGGAATTTAAAGATCTGAAATTCAAATGTGAATGAGATTTTTGGGTTGAAGAAAAAAAGGAATGGTCTGGAAGTTGCCATGAGGTATAATGAGGTGAGGAACAGATGAGAGAAATCAGTCACCATTTGAAAGGGCTGCAGAAGATTCATGTTCTCAGGAAAAGCCAGATTTCAGAGCAAGAACATCAAAGAAAAGGCTAAGGACACAGGGATTTTACTCATGACTAATCATGAAATGGGGCATTTCAAGACATGGAAATGTGTGAGAGAGAGAGAAAGCAATGGTATGTATGTATGAGAGAAGGAGTCCCGGGCTCTGGGTGGCTCAGCTGATTAAGCATCTGCCTTCAGCTCACTCCGGTCCTCATTCCAGAGTTCTGCAGTCGAGCCTCATGTTAGGCTCCCTGCTCAGCGGGAGTCTGCTTCTGCCTCGGCCTTCTGCCCCACCTCCACTCATCTCTTTGTCTTTCTCAATCAAATACATAATAAAATCTTAAAGAGTCCAGGGTAATAAGGGTTGAATTGAGAGACTCAGGCGTTCTGGATTAACTGACATAAATGAAAATAAAAACACGAGATCAGGACTGGTAGTCTCAAAGCACATGGCTAATAGAGACATGAAAAAATGTTCATCATCATTAGCCATCAGGGAGATTCAAATCAAAACCACACTGAGATACCACCTTACACCAGTTAGAACGGCCAAAATTAACAAGACAGTAAACAAGTGTTGGAGAGGATGTGGAGAAAGGGGAACCCTCTTACACTGTTGGTGGGAATGCAAGTTGGTGCAGCCACTTTGGAAAACAGTGTGGAGATTCCTCAAGAAATTAAAAATAGAGCTATCCTATGACCCTGCAATTGCACTACTGAGTGTTCACCCCAAAGATACAGATGTAGTGAAAAAAAGGGCCATCTGTTCCCCAATGTTTATAGCAACAATGGCCATAGTCGCCAAACTGTGGAAAGAACCAAGATGCCCTTCAATGGAAGAATGGATAAAGAAGATATGGTCCGGGCGCCTGGGTGGCTCAGTGGGTTAAGCCGCTGCCTTCGGCTCAGGTCATGGTCTCGGGGTCCTGGGATCGAGTCCCGTGTCAGGCTCTCTGCTCAGCAGGGAGCCTGCTTCTCTCTCTCTCTGCCTGCCTGTCTACTTGTGATCTCTCTGTCAAATAAATAAATAAATAAATCTTAAAAAAAAAAAAAAAAAAAAGAAGATATGGTCCATATATGGAATGGAATATTATGCCTCCATCAGAAAGGACGAATACCCAACTTTTGTAGCAACATGGACGGGACTGGAGGAGATTATGCTGAGTGAAATAAGTCAAGCAGAGAGAGTCAGTGATCATATGGTTTCACTTACTTGTGGAGCATGAGGAATAACATGGAGGACACTGGAAAATGGAGAAGAGAAGTGAGTTGGGGAAAATCATAGGGGGAGATGAACCATGAGAGACTATGGACTCTGAGAAATAAACTGAGGGTTTTGGAGGGGAGGGGTGTGGTGAAGAGGTGACCCTGGTGGTGGGTATGATAAAGGGCATGTATTGCATGGAGCACGGGGTGTGGTACATAAACAATGAATCTTGGAACACTGAAAAAAAATTAAATTAAAAAACAAACAAACAAAAAGCCCCCACATCCACCATGAAGTCTTCCTTGATTATTCAAGCCTGATGTAATCTTTCCCTTCTCTTACTTTTCATAGTATTTATCAGTGTCATTCAATAATCAGCAAGTTTTCATTATTCTTTTCATCTGTTTAAATGTTCATACACTTTCACATCTTCCTCACTTATACTGTAAGCTCCTATAACATAATTATTCCAGAGGCCATCACATAACTTATTCCATGGCACCTACTCAAAGCTCTGTATCCAGTAGCTGTGGAAAAGCTATAGCAACGGTGAATGAACGTTAAAATAAACTCCAAGAGATCTGAACTTTAGCTCATTTTATGCTACATTAAACATTTAAGTTATTGGGCAATGCACACAAACTCTTGGGATCACATGAAGATAAAATGGAAAGGGATTAGAATAAAAAATACTGTACTTGCTAAAAGGTTTGTGACAGAACAAAAAAAGATTTTCAGTGGTCTTTTCCAGATGTAAAGATCTAGGAATCAAGGAGGTATAAACTCTTATTATTTTGTGATTTGATATGTGAATCACCTCTTTAGAACTTTTAGTAATGGAAATGTGAAACTCCAATTTTGTCAGAAAGAAATTGAAGTACTCAAGATACAGTAGTCCTCCTTAAAAATCAGGGTTTTAGGGGCACCTGGGTGGCTCAGTTGGTAAAGCATGCAATTCCTCATCTCAGGTTTGTAAGTTTGAGCCCCACATTGCCGGTACAGATTATATAAAAAATAAAACCTTAAAAAAAAAAAAAAAGGATTTTAGAGTTGAAAAGGGTCTTAGCAATCAACTTTTACAGGCCTAGACTCAGAAAAGCTGGATTTGTGCAGAATTCTCTGGATATTACTGATCAGAAATCTACTGTGTTAGAGTAGAGAAATATATTACAATATATAGTAAATACATAAGATGCATTTGATTAGAGGATCTATAAAGGAATAATTATATACATAGTTCCATTTAACTACATTAATGGAAACAAAACATATTAAATTGAAGGCTCTTAAAGACTATGTCCCTGTCAACTGTTTCTCCCACTGCCCCATCCACGCAGTCTTTATATATTTCCAGACTAGTTCTAATGAAGATGTGTCAGTGACTTACCTGCCAGAAAAAGAAACAGATTAGAATAGTATATAGCAATATGAGTGAAAATATACTCTGTAAAAATGTAAGACGTCATTGGAGAATCCAAAAGGATGAATCTTCAAAAACGGATTCATTTCATATAATATGAGGAAGGTCTGAAAGAGGCCAGAGTGTTTGAAACTGGAGCTTTATAAATTTATGTGATTTTTGAGTTTAGCACCATCTACTTCATTTAGCATATTACTCTGAGCTATGCACTGAGTATTAAGGGAAATATGAGTAAGATACAGCTTTTATTCCCACAAGAGTCTTCTGAGAAGGGGAAACAGGATGTAAATCACTGCCAACAAAGCAAAAATGTCGTAATAGAGATACACAAATAACGTTATAGAAGAAGATGAAGAATAACTATGTCATCTTGCTGGGGATGGGGAAGAATTCAGAGATGCCTTCAATAGTATGGATAAACATCAAAATCAGAAATAAACTATAGTAAAATGTGACTTCTATATGACTATCATCTTTTCAATATAATAGTTCACAGAAATTAGGTGAAAAGTAAAAGAAATGAATGTAAGAAAGAAGAAAACATGAGAACCATTTAAAAATTTTAGTTATCATTAATTTGCAAGTAGCAAACACAAAACAATACAAAAACAAAAATCCCAACCAACCAGCCAATCAAGATTGATAATCAGCTTCAAGCTAACCTACCATATTTGAATGGACTGCTACCTTTGTTCATTAAAACAAAACAAAACAAAATCCTCCCAAACTTTCAAAGTTGGAATTGAAAGAATAATTTTTTCATAAGAAAAGGACATTTGAACTACACTCCTGAACTGGAATTTCTTTTTGACTATCCTGCTTCCATAATGTTGCTTGTGATGTGGGAGGGGGTTAACCCTTTAACACTGGTCCAACTGTGGTCTTTTTCTTGATTCCTCATACAGCACAGCTGAAATAAAACTAAGACATTTAACAATATTTGAGTAAAAGGCTAAATAAAAGATGCAAAAAAGAATAAAATGGGGGCGCCTGGGTGGCTCAGTGGGTTAAAGCCTCTGCCTTCGGCTCAGGTCATGATCCCGGGATCCTGGGATCGAGCCCCACATCGGGCTCTCTGCCAGCAGGGAGCCTGCTTCCTTTCCTCTCTCTCTGCCTGCCTCTTTGCCTACTTGTGATCCCTGTCAAATAAATTAATGAAATCTTTAAAAAAAATTTTAAAAAATACTCAGTTGCTTCACGTTAAAAAAAAAAAAAAGATTAAGATGAACCGAAAATTACAGGCTACAACTTTTTTTATCTTCCGTTTATAATCTAATAAACATGTCCCTTTTTTTTTTATTATTCTTGACACCTGCTTCCTCCCCAGTCTTCAGCCACCACCACAAGAGTCTCTCTCCCTCCTAGAGACCCAGAGAACTGTATGTCAAGAGACAACTACTACATTCACTACTGAATTTCTAAGGCCACTTTGTTGGGTTTCTGTTCTCTATCTAAGGTCCTGCTCCTTCCCAGAGGGACTGATGCCAGAGATATTCAACTTTTCGAAGCTGTGTCATCATCCTTCCAGACCTCAAAAATAAACAAACTGATCCCAATAAGCTTTAACACTCATGTGACATGGAGGTGGGGTAGGTAGGTGGGAAGCACTCCTTAAAATTACAGTAAAAACCCTGCATCATGTATCACTCCTTAAATTACAGTAAAAACCCTGCATCAGTGATAAGCCCCCATTCAGCTTTTGTAATGCAGCGGGCTTCTAATTATCAAGACAAAATTGGATTCAAAACAATTTTTAAAACCACCAATAGTATTTTAGGCAGAAGAAAATATTCACAAAAATCGACAAGCATAAAGTATGAAAGTACCCCTTATTTGAAATCACCGTTTACATAATGTTCTCAATTAGCTGTCTACAAAATTATTCATGCACATATGAAAGAGTTAAAATACTAGTTTCAGGGGCGCCTGGGTGGCTCAGGGGGTTAAGCCGCTGCCTTCGGCTCAGGTCATGATCTCAGGGTCCTGGGATCGAGCCCCGCATCAGGCTCTCTGCTCAGCGGGGAGTGTGCTTCTCCCTCTCTCTCTGCCTGCCTCTGCCTACTTGTGATCTCTGTCAAATAAATAAATAAAATCTTTAAAAAAAAAATACTAGTTTCAGACATTATCATGCTGACAAAAACTTTTAATTTTAGGAAATAGCTACTTTATAAATGAAAATATACACAGCAGGACCTCAGAGGAATTCAGTTATTGCAACAAAAGCTGAATACTATAGCGCTTTTTAAGGAATGGCTCTAGCAATTTCTCCAAATAATATCTACTTTAAATAAAGTCACTGAATCCACTTGTAAATTATTTCCCTTTAGCTGTCTCATTATTCAATATGCTTTCAAGGAACATGGTGATGAAAGAAGAAAAAGACCTCTTTCTAACATAACCATACTGGCAAGAACATCAACATTATCAGTATTCAAAGAATGTCTTGGCAGGTTAAACCTTCATAAAAAGAAGGAACACTATCTAATCCAAGATGTCAAAATAGCAATAGTCCTTCTCATATTATGTGCAATATGATTGTTTGTTTCTAAAGAAGAAAAAGACTTCAAAAAAAATGTCAATATCGTCATGTGTAAATATTAGGCAAAAGCAAAAACTTTTCAGAAAAGCATATAAAGAATGATAAACATGTTTAAAAGAAAAAGGCTAAGAGCAGAGCAGGACTCAATGTTCAAAGAGATTTATGACATGTGCCACTTCTATTCTGGGAGGTTTAACAATATATTTCAACATCTGAGGTAGAACAGTACTATTAAGAAACAAAAGTGGAACAATAACTAGTACGAAGAGAAAAAAGCTTGAAGATAGGTTGCTTATTCTAATTCAGTCCTTGATTTCCTTGTGTAATAATAGCTAACACAATTCTACATTAAGACCTTTTATAATCTTACATTATTTTTACTGTATAATATTCTCAGCATACTCTTCAGGATTTGAATTGCATTTGAAATTACTGAAGGGTATCAAGGGACTCGTGTTTGTTCATTATCAGTTGAGATGCACTATTCTCCAAAAATAGTAAAATGCAGCATTTCATAAAATCCTACTTTCCATTCTCAAAAGATAATGCATGCACTGATGATCTTAGAGTGGTTAGGGAAATTTATATAAACTTAGAAAATATGCACTTGACTTTTAAGTACTCACTTCCATTACATAAAGCAGAAATCTGGGTTTAATCTAGTATTATTTTCTCACACTCAAAACTTTCCTCTTTACAGAACTTACAAAACTTTCCTCTTTACAGCTTTTCTTTTAGAAATATGTAGTTCCTATCATCATATTTTATCCTTTTCCATATGCTTTCCCTTCCTGATTCTTCTGTCCTTGATCTTTTTTTAACTTGGGTACATTTAACTTTTAATTGCTAACTGTCCCTTGGATCAAGAGGTCATGGGGTTATTTATACTAGCAGGATGAGCCTCCATCTATCAACATCCTGAGGAATCACAGCACGGTAGAGCTGGAAGAGATCTCAAGGTATCATGTGGT
The DNA here is from genome assembly GCF_964662115.1 of Mustela nivalis. NCBI lineage: Eukaryota > Metazoa > Chordata > Mammalia > Carnivora > Mustelidae > Mustela > Mustela nivalis. The sequence goes on from NC_139030.1 coordinate 111,539,067, forward strand.
TGAGCCCTACGGCACCAGGAACAGGTGGCTGACTAATCTTAATGTTCTTCTTTCTTTTTTGTTTTTTTTAGGATGATCAGTGATTTTGATCATAAATATTCTATCACAGCTTGGTGATACAGAATCATCTCAATAACAAGTAAACACAGAATAGAAAGAAAACTGCATGAAAAAGGGTTCTGACCTAGTATTATTAATTGCTATTAAAATAGAACAATTTCTTTGATTACTCTGAGTGTCAGGTTCCTCATACAAAGAAGAGATACTGCTGTCTAACTTACAAAGTTATTATGAGTGTTCTGAAACCTGGAACAGAATTATATAAATGTAATATAGTGTTAAAATGGGAAGACAAGACAGTAGGGTATAAGGAGCCTGCACTCTATAGGCATGTTAAGTTTCAAATCCCATCTCAACAATTTGATAGCTGTGCAATATAAAGTTTTCAACCTCTTTGAATTCAGTTTAGAGGACAATGTAAGTTAATATGTCTACCTCACTTAGTTGTTGCTATGGATTATAGGAGTTTAATGGACTTAGGATATGTTGTAGCATTGCACAGGCCCTCAATAAATGTTAACTCTCAACTCCCCATGAGGTTTCCATAATTCTGCTGTGTGGTCCTGCTCTCCTTCCATTAACTATTTCAAGTGCACATGTGGAACTTTACGAAAAAGAAAATAATCACAAAATACATAAACTTTTCTTCCCACCAAGACTCATCGAGCAACAAGAGTTTCTTAGTCAGCCTTGCTTTGAAAAATGGAAAGGAGGTAGGTAGAGCTTCCTTAAAAAAAAAAACCAAAACACAAAAAAATCTCCTCCAAAGAAAAAACAATAACAGAAGGTGAAAAATATCACTAAATTGTGAACTCCTTAAAGGAAAACATGTCTTACTCATCTTTATATTTAGGAAGGACGCAAACATTTCTTGGGGATGCCTGGGTGGCTCGGTTGGACAGCTGCCTTTGGCTCAGGTCAGGGTCCTGGAGTCGCGGGATCGAGTCCCACATTGGGCTCCCTGCTCAGCACTGAGTCTGCTTCTCCCTCTGACCCTCCCTGCTCTCACACTCTCTCTATCTCTCAAGTAAATAAATAAAATCTTAAAAACAAAACAAAACACTTCTTGGATGTCTCCTGGCAGAATCACTGATTTCAGTAATTATGAAATGAAAGGTTCAATCAGATTTCATTTAGATATCAGTTAAGAAAGTAAAGACACTCTTTTTAAAAGATAAAACTAAAGAAATGTGGATAAATTTTTTGCAAGAAGACTTTACACATCTGATTTAGATAAAATACACTGTCCCTTTATAATGATACCACATACCAAAAAATCTTACAGAAGCATAATAATGGGGACACCTGGGTGGCTCAGTCAGTTAAGCGTCTGCCTTCAGCTCAGGTCATGATCTCAGAGTCCTGGGATCAAGTCCCACATTGGGCTCCTTGCTCAGCAGGGACCTGCTTCTCCCTCTGCCTGCCACTCCTACCGCTTGCTCAGTCTCTCTTTCTCTCGCTGACAAATAAATAAAATCTTTTTAAAAAGCATAATAATGCTTACCTTGTTATGTATAAAAACAATCCGTAAGTCAGGCTTAAGTAAACCATAGCTTATGAGGAGATCCTGGACCTTTTTAATTTCATCTTTACATTTTTTAGTAGTTGAGTAGAACTGCTTTCTTACAGGGAGATTCTTAAACAATCTTAAAGCAGTTACAGTTGTACCTGTTGGCAGATAAGAGAAAAGCACATCTAGACGTGAAAAGAACTTCAGAGATCTTCAAATCCATACACACTAGTATTTAACCCCTTCCAGCACTTGTGTCTATTCTCTTTTTTAGGTCTCATAAAGCATTTGTTGTTTTTACAAGAAAAAAATTCTGAAACTGTTCTTTATCCCTGCAGTCAACACATGAATTACCAATTAACAGACAAAACTTGTCCAAATCTGGGGAGGCCATTAATTATAAGCCACAGCTTGTTTTCAGAGATGTCAAAATTTGACAAAACATGCATCTTAGAATTGACTAAGATATATTATCTGAGACCTACAGTATTCAAGTTACATAATAAAAGCTTATTCAATTATCATCATGTGGATGTCCCAAAGCCACCTCAAACCAACCACACCCAGAACTGAACTCATTATTTTCCTCTTTGAGTCTGATACTTATAGCTATTCTCTTTCTCATGGAACATGGACACCCAACAGTTTCCAAGACACATACTCTAGCTTTAACTGATTCTTCCCTCTACCTCTTACTACATAAGTCTTCTAGGCCTATCTATTCTATCCTAAAAATCTCTCTCCAATCTATGTGAAGTCCTTTTCCTTCTTTCAAAACTTAGTTCAAGATGACATGTTATAATAAGATATAATTTATGGTATTATAATGTTCTTCTGGTTAATTTTTTAAGTAACATAATATTCATCCTCTACCTAAAAAGTTTCAGTGGCTCACTGTTGGCTATAGAAAAGGTATAAACTCTTACTTTCAGTTCTAGAAATTTCACTTGGTTCTTTTAGAGTTCCATTTTTCTGCTGAAATTCTCTACCTTTTTACCAACTTTGACTATCTTTTCCTCTAAACTCCTTAACACAGTTGTTTTAAGTTCCTTTCTGCTAATTCATACATCTAAGTCATGTTTGTGTTTGCTTATATTAACTATTTTTTTCTCTTGATTATAGATCCCATTTTATGTTTCTCAATATTTTTGTTTTTGCCAGATATTGCATACAAAAATAAATACTGAAGTAGATAATATTTTCCCTCAGAGAAGGCACTTCATTTCCTCTGTCAAGCAGCTAGAGTGACGAGAGGATCTCTTCAATATAATTAGGAATGTATCTGGGTTGGAGCTGAGCTGTCCCTTTATTTAGCTCCAGTTCACTTCTAGTTTCAAATGTCGTTAAGGATGGAATTAGGTCTTCTCCTCCAGCAAGGCTGTGGGATCTAAGCACTGCGAGACTTTAAGATCTTTGTCGATCTCAGTCCCCACTTTCTTTATTACTGCCTACTCAGCGGAAGTCCTGATGAGATTTGGCATCCAGGGTGAACCAGCTGTATTTGAGGATCCCTTCCTCCCATCGGTCATGTCAGTTCATACATGGCTGGTAAAATTCAGCTGGTTTCTTCTAGGTCCGTAAAAGATCCCTATCCACAACAGAGAGCATCTATGCCTCCAGATTCAGTTAATGCTCCCATGGATGCAAGGAGCCACTAGTCTCTTCTTGTCTAGGAAGGGGTATCTTTCTCTTGAACTTAGTTCATTTAACTTCTTTCCCCACTGCCCCAAGTTTTCATTTAAATTCCAGTTAGTTAACATACAGTGCAATATTAGTTTCAGGTGTAAGATTTAGTGATTCATCACTTACATACGAAACCCGGTGCTCGTCACAACACATTCCCTCTTTAAAGATTTTATTTATTTATTTGAGAGAGGGAGAGAGAGCATGAGAAGGGAGAAGCAGACTCCCCAAGGAGCTGGGAGCCTCATGTGGAACTCGATCCCAGAACTCCAGGATCATGACCTGAGCTGAAGGCAGTGGCTTAACCCACTGAGCCACCCAGGCGCCCCCACATTCCCTCTTTAATAGCCATCACGTATTTAACTCAACCACGTACCCACCTCCCCTCCAACAACCCTCAGTTTGCTTTGTGTAGTTAAGAATCTGTTTTATGGTTTGCCTCTCTCTTTTTCCCCTCTATGTTCATCTGTTTTGTTTCTTGAATTGTACATATGACTGAAGTCATACGGTATTTGTCTATTTTATGGCATAGTTCTCCAGTGGATTGAAAAAAAAAAATACAAGTTTTTAAAGGTATGTGCTCTTTTCCTTCATCATTCCTCTCTTGCTGCAAGGTTAAACTCCCACCCCTTCTCACCTTCCATCTTCAAACTCAAACGATAACTTCTCTGAACAACTCCATCACCTTCCTGTAGGCAACTGGTGGCTTCTATTTACTGCCACTACCTTTCTAGTCATCTCTGTTCCCTTCTACTTTGTGAGTCCCTTTAACTCATCTGTGTTCTCCACTAGCTGTGACAGGTGCAATGGCATATACTGTAGCTGTGGACAGATGGTGAGAAGGGCAGACGAAAATCAATAAAGTCAAATATAAATGTATTTTTGAAAAGAAAAGATATCTGTTGTTTTTTAAATTTGTTATACATGAAAGATCACACTGTAATTAATACGTATCTTGATAAATTATTGCTTCAGCAGATAAAAATGCTCTCTTAGAGCAAAATAAGAATTATCAATAAGCCAAGACTGTATGTTTGTGTAAAACTTAATGATGGAAAACTGCTGATTCTAAATGAAATGTGTACCCTTAAGAAAAGTACCAAGTGATACTGGCCAACAGGGAGGAGGCCCTAGTATACTATCATATTTTACAAGAGAACTGCTCACCTCTCTAACTTTAGCACATTCTACAAACACCAGAATTAAATTGCAGTCCTATAGTATGGCTCCCTGTTATATTTTTACATGACCCTATGTTATGCCATTTATAAAGGCAGCTATTTATATTCCTAATGCAAAAATGTATGGTTGCTTGAATAGATGAAACCTTTCTTAAACTGGTTAATGACAAAGTTTCATTCTACAGATGAATAAAATCTTTCAATGCATGCAAATCATACCTAGCAGGGATTTACAAAGAACATGATGCTCTACTCTAATAACAGGGTAAGGAAAGGAACTAGCTTGATTACTTTAAATATACTACTTTTGATATCTGAGAAATTCCTAAGGCAGAAGTACTAGGAGGTATTAAAAGAACTTGTCCAGGAGGGTAAATCAATTTAGAAAGCTTATACTGATTAGGGTAAAGAAAACAGAAGTGATGAGAGAAAAAAGATAGGATTAAAACAAGTAATTTAATAAGTTATTGGTAAAAATGATTTAAAAGCTGGGGACTTATTTTTACATTTGTTAACTTTTAAAATGTCTCAAAATAGAAGTGACCAGAAGGGTAATTTAAAATGACATACTATTAAGCACACATATCATTTTAAATGGCTAACTTAATCCATAAAACAAATACGTACACTCAAAAAACCCAGAACTAGAATCTCCAGTCAACTATTTTTAAACATTTTAAATGTGTTTTTTTAAAGGGTAACAAATTTTCCAATGCCTCAAAAAGATTTTGCTGTGAGCTGTCCCTGCATCTACAGTTAGGTTGTCTACAGGTATCATTATCTGATCTATCAGATGACACGAGGAGTAACTGCTAAGCAAGGATGTTCACACCACTGCAGAAATTAATCTACAAGAACCCTAAATGCATAGGTATTAATTAAGATGGCTGTACTGTAGTTTTATCTTACACAGAAAATATTTAAATGGAAGTTGAATGACAGCTGGCGGTGAAATGTGACTCTGTGATTCAACCACTCAAAAACTATCAGCACTGGGCAACATAAATGTAAAAGGCTTTTAAAAGTATTTGCAGATTTCTATAAAATGTCCATCTACAGCAATTTGAAACTAAGAGCTTGATTCTTTATTGCCTTCCTAGCCGGCCAGCTATAATTAGGAGATAAAAATGAATGATGAAAGGCAATTACTAGTTTCGAGTATAGTTTCTTAAGAGGAATACTGCAAAAGAAAGTAAGGCTCATTTATTGACCACAGAAATTCTTTAATATGCATACTTAGTCTCAGTGAAAGTAGAAGACTAGGTCAGCAAAAAAAGAAAAATCAATCAGCAAATGGGCAAAGATCAGAGGGACTCCATATTTAAGTATTGCTATTTCATACCTCCCATGGAGATGAACATAGGAAAGTATGAGAGAATGAGTGATACAGAGCAACAGGCCATCCAGATTAGACTGGCTACTACTAAGATAGAAATAAATACATTTAAGTTTTAAAATGTGACTAGATTACTTCAAAGTACTCTACTGAACAGCCACACAAAAATCTCCTAATGGTTTCTTAATCTGAACTCCTAAAAATTGGGAGTCAGAGCATTTCTAGAACTAGACCTTCCTAAAAAAAAAAAAAAAAGCAAGCCTTCTCTTTCCTAACCTTCAGTACATAAAAAGAATCACTATTTTTTTTTTAATTTCTTTTCAGCGTAACAGTATTCATTGTTTTTGTACCACACCCAGTGCTCCATGCAATCCGTGCCCTAATACCCACCACCTGGTTCCCCCAACCTCCCACCCCCCGCCCCTTCAAAACCCTCAGATTGTTTTTCAGAGTCCATAGTCTCTCATGGTTCACCTCCCCTTCCAATTTCCCTCAACTCCCTTCTCCTCTCTAACACCCCTTGTCCTCCATGATATTTGTTATGCTCCACAAGTAAGTGAAACCCTATGAAAATTGACTCTCTCTGCTTGACTTATTTCACTGAGCATAATCTCTTCCAGTCCCGTCCATGTTGCTACCAAAGTTGGGTATTCATCCTTTCTGATGGAGGCATAATACTTCATAGTGTATACGGACCACATCTTCCTTATCCATTCGTCCATTGAAGGGCATCTTGGTTCTTTCCACAGTTTGGCGACTGTGGCCATTGCTGCTATAAACATTGGGGTACAGATGGCCCTTCTTGTCACTACATCTGTATCTTTGGGGTAAATACCCAGTAGTGTAATTGCAGGGACATAGGGAAGCTCTATTTTTAATTTCTTGAGGAATCTCCACACTGTTTTCCAAAGTGGCTGCACCAACTTGCATTCCCACCAACAGTGTGGGTACACTATTCCATTTACTTGCACATACATACGAAGTTTTCCATAAATAAATATATTTTTATTATTTATTTAATCATAGCATTTTGATATGGTATGGTTTATTACCCTGATTACCAAATCAATAATGTTTTACGCATTTCAATAAACTATCGTTCTTCACATACAAAGAAAACACTAGTGATGCAACAATAGTAACATTGTTCTTACAGTTTTACAGAAGGGTGACTAATCCATATTTTGTCCTAAGGCTTTTACACAGTCCCTTTTGAGAACAATTCTAAGTATTTAAGAAATGGTGACTAAAAAAAGGGTTGAATATTCACTTGGAAGTAAAGTAGACTTTATCACATGACCAAACCTGAAACAGCACATTTGAATTTAAGGGGTAACAATGTTCTAAAAAAAGAGAAGAAAGGCAAAGATACAAAGCTACTCTCTTACCTTGACCAAGATGTGAAGGTTTTTGAGAAATTATGTGGCCGCTGCCATCTAAAACATACTGGGTGCTAAAATTATCAGAAGCTGTCCTTGTAGTAATTAAAACCTGGAATATTAAAAAAAAAACACTAATAAAATTATTATTTTAGATCCTGCAGTGGACTCATTATCCTCATTATCAAATCAAATTTAAAATAATTATAAATTTACTTAAAATTGAAAAAAGTTTTATACTTGCTAATCTCTTATGATCACTTCTCTTGTAATATTACCTTAGAATTATATTAATAATAGGCTAACATTTTTTTTCGAGGGCAAATCACTGATCTTTGAGTATTTAACTTTAATTAAAATACTCATACACAAATCAGTATATCTGATACGGCTATTTGTGTTATATAACTTACATCTGTAAAACCAATATTTTGATTGCATTAGGGAAACTTACTTTTTAAAAGACAAGTCCCATAAATTTGTTGGTAATGTGAAAAATCCTTTTGTAAAATGGTAATTCCCTCCCTTTTTATATTCTGTATAAAACTACACTTCTTTTAAGCTAATGGTTCAGAAATAAAAAAATATAAATCATACACATATATTTATGCACAATTTTTCTTAAAAACAAACAACTATTTAAAGGTAAATTTTCTATTAATTGAAAAATACTTTAGCATTAAGGCATGTATGTATAAGAAAGTATTTTACTGACAATGAATATATTTCCTTAGATGTCAGGACAGAAATAAGAATTTAAGAGTATCTGCATTCAGGGTGCCTGGGTGGCTCAGCTGGGTAAGCCTGTCTTTAGCTGATTCCTAGATGAGCGACAGGCTTCCTCATCAGCTGGGAGTCTGACCATTCCTCTCCCTCAGCCCCCTACCCAACCCTGCCTGTGCTCTTTCTTCATATCTCTCTCAAATAAATAAATCTATTAAAAAAAAAAAGCCTGCATTATCTATTTTTTGAGATGAGTGGGAGACTGTAACAATAGTAAAGCATTCCAGTATCAGAAAATATCGTAGTTGGAGCGTGGGGATGTCCTAGCAAAGCACAGCGGTTTCAGAAATGGGTGGCCTCCCCACACATTTTGTGAGCAATGATGACACAAAGCTGGAGCAATCTTTCTTGGCCATTCTTGGACTCAGCAGAGCCAACTACGTAAATCAGGAAGAAGCCGTAAACATTAGCTCCACTGCTGGAACTCATCTAAATTCAGGTGGATCTACACTGGATTTGATGGTTCTACCTCCCTGTTCTAAGCATGCACTAACTTACATATGGCTACAGAACACGTGGGTACCATGCAGGAAATAGTAGTCACCCCAAAAATGGCTTCTCTAGCTCATAATACTAGTAGAATCTATTATATTCTCTCTAGGGGTAATGTCCATCAAATCTTTACCAGGGGCATTGCCTCAAGCTGCCATTTCCATAATAACTGTTCCTCAAAAAAGCTGCACCTAACATAAAGTTGTGAGCATCTATATAATCTTAAGTGATTTTTCTACTTCTTCCAAAAATATATTCCATGGTTCAAAGGTTGCATAATTTTGAAACTTTTCCTGATAACTGACCTTAATCTTCCCTGCTCCATCCCAATTCTATTCTATCCAGTAATGATTTTTTCTAACAAAGTTTAAAACAAAGAGTATAAAAAATTTCTTTCCTGAGTCTAATTAACTACTTTATGATTGTCCCTTTAAAAATAATTCTAAATTTAATCAACCCCTTCTCAAAAATGCTAAGGTCAACTAAATTCTACTTCTATTCTCCAAAGAGATAACCACCTAGCCTGAAGTTGGAGTCATTGAGCAAAAGTAGCCCTGAACTCTGAGTTCTAGTACTAACTATGCCAGTGGCTTGGTTAGATGGCCTTGAATAAATGATTACTCTACCATCTTCAAGAGGAAGGCAATGATAAGATGAAGATGATGCTACTTTACAAAGTTACATGGGTATTTGTTTTGACTACTTACAAAGCATTTCATAGTTATTAACTTGTTCATTCTTTAAACGTATTAGTTAACAGTAAATACACTCTAGCCTAGATGAATAAACTGATATGCTAAAAATCAAAACAGGACCTCACTGGTCCCATTGTAATAGTTGCATTAAAGTAAAAAAAAAAAAAAAAAAAAAAAAAAGAATACAATATTATTTTAGAACGTTAAATTCTTTTAAAATTAGAACGTGAAAGGCCGCGAAGGATAACACATAAGCATGTTTCACAGATTCATGAAATACAATGTGTTCCTCAGAGGAAGGAATTGTATTTCAAGAGTTCATTTCATCATATGACCCTGTGTCCTGGGCAGGAAACCTTTTTTTGGACTAGGCACAAGCTTAGAATGTGTTTGCTCTGCAGGAGCTAACAAATTTGAACCCTTAGTAACTCTACCATCGAATGCATCTCTAACATTACAAACTATTACTTGTGCTTCTTACTAGAGATGTTAATGAACTGTGGCACTATGAATCTAGCAGTGTCAAAAGAAGAACTAAATAAATTTATTTTAAGAATTTTTAAAAGTTTATTTTAAAGTTCTCAGAGAACCTTATAGGTTATATTAGCTATGTTATTAAAAACTGACTTTTCAGTCCAATTATTGAGTTTCAAGGGAACTATAATACTAACAAAAAGTTAAATTACATAAAAGCATTTAAACTTTAAATAAGCATAATGTTTCTCAATATTTTAGATAAAACTAAAATTTAAAACTTAGAATATGTCCTCTTAATTCATGCAAAACCAAAACAAACAAACAAAAAACCTCTCTTGGCAAAAATTCATTTAAGATAATTTTGTTAAAATTTTGTTATTTTTTTTGCTGACTTTTGGATGAATACTTTGACACAGGAAACAGGAGTCTGAAAACTAAGGCAAATGGCCTTCATGATTCAGGAGAAATATCAGCTTTGCCTGGATCACTGAAATGCCTTTTCCTTTCTGGGTGTGAATATGCCCACCTGGCAGAGTTTACACTAATACAAGAGCTCTGACGTCAGAACTTCTGCCGGATAATTCACTCTGGGAGACTAACAACAGGGAAATCTTGGCTCTGACTTCTCTCCTTTTCAAGAGTTCCATTACCTGTGAGGAGGCTGCACTTAAAAAGGAGGATACCCCGCTGCTTCAAAAATTCCTTAGAAACCAGGATACCCCACTGCTTCAAAAATTCCTGTGTCTATTCCAATTAAAGCTCTATCACCATGGCTTTAAAGAACACAGGATGTATCCTACAGTATGGAACAGGAGGGAGGAAATTATCAAAATGATTCTGGGGCTTCCTCCTATCGTTTAGATAAGAGGGCCCACAATTAAGAAGTCCCAACTTTCATATTCAAAACAGAATCATAGAGCTTCCGATTTTGCCCCCCTTTAAGCCATGAGGTTTAATGAAATGTAAAACAAAAATGAACCTAGAAATAGTGCAGACGATCATAAGGGAAGGGAGCGAAAACTGAACGGTAGAAATCAGAGAGGGAGACAAACCAAGAGAGACTCCTGATTCTTGGAAACAAACTGAGGACTGCGGAAAGGGAGGTCGTCGGGGGATGGGGTAACTGGGGGATGGGCATTAAGGAGGGCACATGATATGATGAGCACTGGGTGTTATGGGCCACTGAAGAATCACTGAACACTATATCTGAAACTAATGTTGGCGGTTAATTGAAATTTTAAAAAAAAGAACCAAAAAAAAAGAACCACATATCATGTTATCCCATCAAAAAAATACACACAAAGAACTTCATGGAGCAGAATACTACCCAGCACAAGTAACCACTTAAAAAAAAGTACTCTCTGCCCGAAGATTTTCAAAATAAATTAGAGCCTTTAAAACAAATACATGATGTCTATATGTGAAATTTCAGTTCTGAGTGAAGAATATTCATTAAATTTAAAAAGTGATCTTTCCTCCCCAAAAAGCACTTATAATTCCTCAATAAAATTTTTTAAATCTAATTAACCTTAACAAGCATATATTAGTTTCTGTATTTCTGAAACACTATTCAGGATCCTCCCACATAGGTTCCAACTTGACTACTCCTTGATATCACCTACTGAGCTTACGGCTGCAGGCCTGAGTATATTATATTCACTATTTTAGTACGAGGTATTTTTATTTATTTTTTATTTTTTTATTTTTTTTTATTTGACAGACAGAGATCACAAGTAGGCAGAGAGGCAGGAGGAAGTAGGCTCCCCGCTGAACAGAGAGCCCGACGCGGGGCTCGATCCCAGGACCCTGAGATCACGACCTGAGCCGAAGGCAGAGGCTTTAACCCACTGAGCCACCCAGGCGCACCAGTACGAGGTATTTTTAAACTAATAAATATCTCTCTAATCATACTAGTAAGAAGGCAGCATGAGCTACTGTGGTAAACTCAGTACTAGGAGACATAATATTGGAACTGAATTCTTGGCTTTGCCATGGACACATTATATGTCCCTAAATAGGTCACAATTTTCATATTCCATTTACTGCCCTGGGCACAGTTCTTCTAAAGTAAACTACTTAGCACAGCACCCTGCATACAACAGATAATTAAATAGTAGCTGACTGTTTATTAGACTATGTTTCAAAGTTGGAGTAAGAAAACCTGGCATTTGGCTTCATCAGTCATATGAGACAGAACCACAGAAGATCTAAATTTTTTGGTGGCTCACCCGTACCACAGATCGAGGGGGACACTGGGGAGCAGGAAGCTCACTGTGAGTGCTCCCGAGATGATCACTTGTGATGGCAGAGCAGAAAGAGACATGGGGCTCTGCAGTCACAAACAAGGACGTGGCTGACCCTGGAGGGTCACTTTGGCCCAGAGATAGCATGGCAGAGTTGCTCTGAATTGGAATAGAACATTTATAATCCCTCTTTAGTCAGTCATTGGATGCAGGTTGCCCTGTTCAGCTGAGGTAAGGGCAGTCTTCAGAGAGAGACTCTGTTTTGAGCTTCAGTGCTAATACCAGGGAGCTAGGGGAATGGGCTCTGTCCTGATGATGGGGAGCTGGCAGTGAACTGGGGTCCTACCAGGATCCCTTCTGAATCTAGATTTTTGATGATGGTTTAGCTTTCAGAAACAAGCAAACCCAAATCATCATTATGAAATCTGTGACGAAAAAATACATATTGTTAAGATTTCATTTACATCAAGTTCAAGAACAGGCAGAACTAATCTATACTGATAGAGGTCAGAATAGCTGTTACCTAGTGGGAGGGAGCAGGAGAACACCTTCAGGGGTGCTGATCATGGTGTAGATCTTGACCTTGAGTCCACATACGTAAAATATGCACACATGTATCTATCTATGTGTGGTTTTCCCAAAGATTTACAAGAAAAGAGATTACATAAAATGCTGGTAATGTTTTGTAAGATAAACATTTGACTTTACAATGTGTAAACTGAATATAATTTTTAAGAAGTTTACAGTCTTATAGTATCCTGGTAGTCTGACAATTCCTTTATTCCTCCAGTAATTCTGATAAATTATTTTAAGTATTTATACTCAAGGCATTCAAATGCCTCAAAAATAAAACAAAAGACAAAATGATAAACTTGGATATCAACTGGGCTTAAGTAGTCAAATAAAGAAACAAAATAGAGTACCACTAGACAGAGACTTGCAAAACTGCCATTTAAAATCAGAACTACAGTAAAGATTTGGATAAATCATATGGCTCATTACCATGTATTTTAAAAAGACTAAGTATAGTGCTGCCACCTAGTAGACAAAGCTGATAATAACCAATTTCAGTTCTGAAAGGTTACATACATCTTATAGAAAATACAGAAATGACTTGTTTGTTTATTCATTTGTGGCTTTTCCCTTAGAGTCCACCTCTGAATAAAAGGAGATACTGGTTTCCAATGATATGGACTGAATAAGTCATGGGACCCAAGAGGCACAGCATAGAGGAATGTAATCAACAATGTAATAGTGATATATCAAGACACGTTGGCTACAGTTGTAGTGAAGACGGCATAATGTATAAACTTGTCAAATCACTAAGTTGTGTAACTGAAACTAGTGTGTCAACTACACTAAAATTCACAAATTAATTTCTGAAAACCCAGAAATGCTAAATTTTACATTATTTAACAATACTTTGCCAAAATATACCTTAAAGACTACCAAGTTCAGAGGTGCCTGGGTGGCTCAGATGGTTAAGCGTCTGCCTCTAGCTCAGCTAAGGATCCCATGGTCCTGGGATCAAGTCCCACATCAGGCTCCCCACTGAGCAGAGAGCCTCCTTCTCCCTCTCCCTCTGCCTGCTGCTCTGCCTACTTGTGCGCACGCTCTCTCTCTCTGTTAGGTAAATAAAATCTTAAAAAAACCCAAAAAACTAACAAGTTTGGATAGCAGCTAAAAAAAAAAAAAAATCAAATAATTGTGTTCTCAAACAAAAAAAGAAATACATGATTTCTGGGACACCAGCGTGGCTCAGTTGGTTAAGACTTTGGGCCTGTAGCTCAAGTCATGATCCCAGAGTTCTGGGATCGAGTCCCAGTCCCAGTCCCAGTCTTCAGCAAGAAGACTGCTTCTGCCTGCCACTCTGCCTGCTTATACTTCCTCCCTCTCTTTCCCTCTCTGTCAGTAAATAAATAAAATCTTAAAAAAAATAAATTATATGATTTCTAAAATAGCTACCAGGAGTTCAAACAATAGTATGTGCTAGTACTGGGAGTTTCAGAGGTTCCCTGGTATAAATCTGAACCTACTTAAAAAACACACTTTCTGCAAGATGCCAGGGCTGTAGGTTCCCAGATATGGTCTCTAGGGAGAAAGATGGGCAATGCCCAGTGAGCTCTACCCTCTACTTGCTCTTCCCTAAAATCTATTTGGAGACTCGGTGAACTCTAAATAAAGCAAGTGCTGGGACGGATACGGAAGCACAGAAAGCAAGGGGTATGCAAGATTTTGAATAGAGGTTTTAAGCAGAATGCACTTAAGGACAAGGCTTTTCCTACTTTAGCAATAACATCTGGATTCTTCTTTTTATTTATTTATTTGAGAGAGAGAAAGAAGGTGTGTATGCGAGTGGGGGGCAGGGGTGAGGGGAGGGAAGAGAATCTGAAGCAGACTCCCAGCTCAGCACCAAACCCAGCAAACAATGGGATCCATATCACAACAGCGAGAGTACAATCTGAGCCAAAATTACGAGTCAGACGCTTAAGCAACTGAGCCACCCACGGGCCCCTAGCCGTCTGGATTCTAACACACAAGGGCCCCTAGTCTACCTCTGTAGTAGAATATCAAACTCTCCCACTTTTAAGACCAGCTCCTTCCCCAACCACAATTTTTCTTTGTTACTTCGGCATCACCTCACAGAGCTCCAAAAGACAAAAGTGAATACTGAGCAGGGGCTCTTTTCACAAAAAAATGGAGAAGACCTATACCATGCCAGCACTTTAAGAGCAGAATGAAAGAGGGAAGACCACAGTAAGCATGGAGATATATATATATGACTGCTGTGAGAATGGATGAAAAGTAACAGTATCTCGTGTACATGCCACTTTTCTGAAACGTAAAGTTCTATCATTTGATTGTACCTGAGCATTCTCACCCAAGTAGAGATGGCCAGCAGAGCACAAATGCAGGGATACACAGCCAGTGTACACACACAGGACACAGAGACTATCACACTATAAAATACAGCCCAATACACAGAATAATATAGTACAGCACAAAGAAACTAGTACACAGCAGTGTGATCAAACACTACTAGATCAAGGTTCTAGACAGGCTTTGACACAAACTAGTTATGAAATCCAATGCAGAGGCAGTGAAATGTAATTGGTACTATGCAAAAAAGTTGGTCAGGCTCTGAACTGAGGGGTTTATAAACACTGAAAGCACCATAACCAGGGTCAGGAGAGCAAAGTCCTCAAACCCAATCCGCCTCTGACCAGCAAGGGTTTAGAGTAAGTCAAGTTAAGGGGCACCTGAGAGCTCAGTTGGTTAAGCAGCTGCCTTCAGCTCAGGTCATGATGCTAGGGTCCTAGGCTCGAGCCCCACATCAGCCTTCCTGCACCATGCAGAGCAGCTTGCTTCTCCCTCTCCCTCTGCCTGCTGCTCCCCCTGCTTGTATTCTCTCTCTCTGTCAAATAAATAAATAAAATCTTTTAAGATTTTTTTTTAATTTGACAGAGAGATCACAAATAGGCAGAGAGGGCGGGTGTGGGGCGAGGGCGGGTGTGGGGGGGCGGGAAGCAGGCTCCCTGCTGAGCAGAGAGCCCAATGCAGGCCTCAATCCCAAGACCCTGAGATCATGACCCAAGCTGAAGGCAGGGGCTTAACCCACTGAGCCACCCAGGAGCCCCAAATCTTTAAAGAAAAAAAAAAAAGTGGAACATAATGAATAGCATGGAAGACATTAGAAGGAAGGGAAAAATGAAGCGGGGGAAACTGGAAGGGGAGACGAACCATGAGACTGGACTCCGAGAAAGAAACGGACAGTTTTAGAGGGGAGTGGTGTAGGGAAATGGGTTAGCCCAGTGATGGGTACTAAGGAGGGCATGTATCGCATGGATCATTGGGTGTTATGAGCAAACATTGAATCATGGAACACTACATCAAAAACTAATGATGTACTGTATGTTACTAACATAACACAATTAAAAAAATGGAAAAAAGGGATTAAATTATAAATTTTATGTTATGTATATTCTACCACAATAAAAAAAGTCCATACTTTTTGCCAAAACCTCCATTCATTTTCTCTTAATGCTATCACTCTGTGATTATGAAATCACTAGAGAGGTCAATATATATTACCTTACCTCAGCTACACAACAAATTGATCCCAAGGCTTCTCCACGAAAACCATAAGTTGTCAAATTTTCAAGATCTTCATGACTATTTATTTTTGAAGTATAGTATTTCACTGCCATTACAGGTGCATCAATGGCCTTGATACCCTCACCATTGTCTCGTACCTCAATTTTATCAAATCCATAGTTCTCCTACAAAAAGA
The DNA here is from genome assembly GCF_964662115.1 of Mustela nivalis. Classification (NCBI taxonomy): domain Eukaryota; kingdom Metazoa; phylum Chordata; class Mammalia; order Carnivora; family Mustelidae; genus Mustela; species Mustela nivalis. Next base: position 111,555,197 of record NC_139030.1, read on the forward strand.
GACTATTTTTAGTATATAAAGGCAGTCAACTGTTACCCACAAGAAACACAAGAGAAACAATCGTGTCATTTATTTTTTTTATGGAAACTTAATATTAAGAAAGTAAGAGTTCAAATTCTTAACTCTATTAATTCCTAACTATGGTACAATGGGCAAGTCCCTTGTTTTCCCTGGTCTCAGATTCAACGGTAAAAAAAGGTCAGTCTAATCTTTAAGGCTCCCTTGAATTGTTTCAGCATCATGGATACTTGTGTTTAAATTCACATTTAAACTTCACTAAGAAAATTCTACTAAATTATATATACTTTTGCATATATAATCTCTCAAAAAAAAAAAAAAAACCCAAACCAAAACAGAATACTATCACCATCAGCAGCTGGTTCTACCCACTAAAGAGTCTAGCAATTAACATTATTCATCCTGACTTTAATACTTTCTCCCTTTAATAACATTTACCACATAATGACTTTCTAAAGTTCTTTTTGCAAACAGAGAACAGAAAGATGCTAATACACTAATTTGGCAATCTCTGTGAGGTCTTCATTTGAAAAATGAGGGCAAAAAACCCCCAAACTCAACTCATAGTCTAGTTTTCCTAATCTAATACTAGTATGAATACACACAAAAAACAAAATCTAAATTCCTATAGAGATCTTCTTATAATTACAAAGACTTTATTTAAAAATAATAACAAAAACCTAAATTTATATAATTCTGTGTATCAGTACTTTTTAGGTCAATTAGATATGCAAGGTAATGAAGTCTTATTGAAATCTTACCTAAGATTTAGTTCCTCATCTCTCTCTCTCAATCAAAAATTAACATCCTGGAAACATTCTGGCAGCTTCATTTTTTTTTTAAGATTTTATTTATTTATTTAAGATTTTATTTATTTATTTATTTATTTATTTGACAGACACAGATCACAAGTAGGCAGAGAGGCAGGCAGAGAGGCAGGAGGAAGCAGGCTCCCTGCTGAGCAGAGTGTCTGATGTGGGGCCTCGATCCCAGGACCCTGAGATCATGACCTGAGCAGAAGGCAGAGGCTTTAAGCCACTGAGCCACCTAGGTGCCCCTGGCAGCTTCATTTTATAGAAAAATCATTAGCTACAGAAACACAAATCTTGCAATACAAATAAGAAGTCCAGGCATCTGAGTAAAATAACACAAAGATTTGTTTAAATTTTTAAATTATATCAACTGTAATTAATTATGAAAATATTTCTAGTCAGGACAATTATTATTATACATAATCATAATAAAACAGGTCTTAACTGTATAAAGCAAAATAATATAGTTTAAAACTCTACAAAACAGGAACTGATAAATATCAAGACATTAAAATATAAAGTCAGGTATAAATGTGTACTTTTCTAAGAGGAGTTCCATTGGCTTCCTAACAATAGTTTTAAAAACATTTTTCTTTCAGAGAGCTTTAAGAGTAAATGTCTGGGGCACCTGGGTGGCTCAGTGGGTTAAGCCGCTGCCTTCGGCTCAGGTCATGATCTCGGTGTCAAGGGATCGAGTCCCGCATCGGGCTCTCTGCTCAGCAGGGAGCCTGCCTTCCCTATCTCTCTCTGCCTGCCTCTCTGTCTACTTGTGATCTCTCTGTGTCAACTAAATAAATAAAAAACCTTAAAAAAAAAAAAAGAGTTAATGTCTGTTTGCCTAAGTAAGATTCATAAGTGAAATCTACCAAATATAAGTATCTAATCCGACTTATTATCAATTATATTCTAATCAGACTTTACTATAGGAAATACCTTAAAAAAACAAAAAGCTGCCTTTCTTTGGGTTTAATGAATTTCCATGTTTATAGAGTTTACAAAACAGCTGACCATGGAATGTCGGGATTAGGGGTATGGACTCCCACATCATCAAAAATCCACATATAACTTTTGACTCCTCAAAAACTAAACAGCCTACTATTTTTTAAAAATTGTTAATTCCAGTGTAGTTAACATAGTGTTATTAGTTTCGGGTGTGTAATATAGTGATTCAACAGTTGCATATATTACTCAATGCTCAACAAGGTAGTGTACTCTCAATCCCACTCACCCATTTCACCATCCCCACAGTCACCTCCCCTCTAGTAATGATCTGTTTTCTGTAGTAAAGAGTCTGTTTCTTGGTTTGTCTTTTTTCCTTCGCTCATTTGTTTTGTCTCCAAAATTCCACATATGAATAAAATCATACAGTATTTATCTTTCCTTGATTTATTTCACTTAACATTATACTCTCTAGCTCCACCCATGCTGTTGCAAATGGCAAGATTTTACTTTTTATAGTTGAATAATATTCCACTGCATATATACACCACTTCTTGATCCATTCATCTATAAATGCACACCTGGGCTGCTTCCATAATTTAGCTATTTTAAGTAATGATGCTATAAACATAGGAGTGCATGCAGCCCCTTGAATTAGTGTTTTTGTATTCTTCAGGTAAATACCCAGTACTATGATAATTACAGGATAGTTTAACTTTTTTTGATGAACCTATATACTGGTTTCCATGGTGACTGTAGAGTTTGCATTTCCACCAGCACTGCGAGAGGGTTCCTTTTTTTCCACATCCTTTCCAATACCTTTTGCTTCTTATTTTGTAGACTTTGGCCATTCTGACAGGTGTGAGGTGGTATGTCATTACAGTTTTGATTTTCCTTTTTCTGATGATGTGTGATGTAAACATCTTTTCAGGTCTTTGTTGGCCATCTTAATATCTTCTTTGGGAAAATGTCCATGCATGTCCTCTGCCCATTTTTTAACCAGATTATTTGGGTCTTGTGGTGTTGAATTGTAACAACAGCTCTTTATATATTTTGGATACTGTTTACTGGAAATGTCATTTGAAAAGATCTTCTCCTATATGGTACATTATCTTCTATTGTTTCCTTTGCTTTTTTTGGTGATGTAGTCCTAATAGTAGTCCCAATTATGGTGATTTAATTTCAACAGTTTATTCTTGCTATATTTCCCTTGTCTCAGGAGACATTATCTAGAAAAAATGTTAATATTGTTATGGCCGAAATCAAATTACTGCCTGTGTGAGCTTCTAGGATTTTATGGTTTCAGGTTCACATTTAGGTCCTTAATCTGTATAGTTTATTTTTGTGTACGGTGTAAGAAAGTGGTCTAGTTTCGTCCTTTTCTAGTTTTCCCAACACCCATTGTTGAAGAGACTGTCTTCTTTCCATTGCATGTTCCATTGTGGAAGATTAACTGACCATGTAATTGTGGATTTACTGCTGAGTTTGCTATTCTGTTCCACTGATTCATGTGTCTATTTTTGTGCCAGTATCATACTGTTTTTATTTTTATTTATTTTTTATTTTTAACATATATTATTTGTTTCAGGGTTACAGGTCTGTGATTCATTAGTCTCACACAATACACAGGGCTCAGCACAACACATACCCTTCTCAATACTGCTTTGATTACTTCAGCTTTGTAAGTCTGGAATTGTGATACTTTTGGTTTTTTCTTTTTCAAGATTGCTTTGTCTATTTGTGTAGTGGTTCCATACAAATGTTAGGACTCTTTGTTCTAGTTCTGTGAGAAATGCTATTGGTATTTTGATAGGGACTGTATTGTGTAAATTGCCTTGGGTACAATTTTAACAATATTTGTTCTCCCAACCAATAAGCATAGAAGGTCTTTCCATTTCTTTGTATTGTCTTCAAATTCTTTCATCAGTGTTATAAGTTCTCAGAGTAGAGGTCTTTCACCTCCTTGGTTAAATTTATTCCCAAGTACTTTATTAATTTTGGTGCAGTTGTAAAAGGGATTGTTTTCTTAGTTTCTTTCTATTGCTTCATTATTAGTATATGGAAATGCAACAGAATTCTGGATGTTGTTTATTGTGTAACTTTACTAAATTTGCTTATCAGTCCTAGTAATTTTTTTTTTTTGTGAAGTCTTTAGAGTTTTCTACATACATTATCTGCAAAAAGTGAAAGTTTTACTTCCTTACCAATTTGGATGCCTTTTACTCCTTTTTGTTGTTTGGCTGCTATGGCTTGGACTACCTGGAAGTAGGCTGAATGAAAGTAGTGGGAGTAGACATCCTTGGGGAAAAGGTGTTTTTCACCACTGAGTATGATGGCAGCTGTGGGTTTTTCAAATATGGCCTTTATTATGTTGCAGTATGCTCCCTCTAAAATTACGTTGTTGAGAGTTCTTATCATGAATGGATCTTGTTCTTTGTCCAGTGCTTTTTATCCAACTATTAAAATAAATCATAAGATTTTTATCCTCTTGATGTATCACATTTATTGATTTCCAAGTACTGAAAAATCCTTGCAACCCAGGAATAAACCCCACTTGATCATGGTGAATGATTTTTTAAAATGTATCATTAGATTTGGTTTACTAAGATTTTCTGGAGGATTTTTGTATCTGTGTTCATCAGAGATGGTGGTCTGTGGTTATCTTTAATTGTGGTGTCTTTATCTGGTTTTAGTATCAGGGTAATGCTGACCTCACTGAATGAATTTGGAAGTTTTCCTTCCTCTTCTGTTTTCTCAAATAATTTGAGAAGAATAGGTCTTAATTCTTCTTTAAATGTTTGGTAGAATTCCCCTGTGAAGCCAGCTCATTTTTAATTTTTGTTTGTTGGGAATTTTTTGATTACTCATTAAATTTCATTGCTGATAATTAGTCTATTCAAATTTTCTCTATTTTCCTGTTTCACTTTCTGTTAGTTCATATGTTTCTAAGAATTTATCCATTTCTTCTAGGTTGTCCAATTTGTTGGCATATAATTTTTCATAATATTCTGACAATCCTTTGTTTTTCTATGATATTGGTTATTTCTCCTTTCATTTATGACTTTGACTTTTTTTTTTGATGAATCTGACTAATGGTTTAACAATTTTGTTGATCTTTTCTAAAAACCACCTCCTACTTTCATTGATTGTTCTATTACATTTTTTTGGTTTCTGTATCATTTATTTCTGCTCTAGTCTTTATTATTTCCTTCCTTCTGCTGGTTTTGGATTTGTTCTTTTTCTAGATCCTTTATTGTAAGGTTAGGTTATTTGAGATTTTTCTTACTTCTTGAGGAAGCCCTTATTGCTATAAACTTCCCTCACAGACTCACTTTTGCTTCATCCCAAAGATTTTGAAGCATTACATTCTCATTTTCTTTTGTCTCTCTCTATATATTTTTTATTTCTTCTTTAGTTCTTGGCTGATCCATTCATTGTTTGGTAGCATATTATTTAACCTCTATGTAGCTGTGCTCTTTCCAGATTGTTTCTTGTGCTTGTTACCTAGTTTCATTGCATTATGGTCAGAAAAGATGCATAGTATATGACTAATCTTTTTGAATTTGTTGAGACTTATTCTGTGGCCTAATATGTGATCTATTCTGGAGAATGTTCCATGTTTACTTGAAAATAATGTGTATTCTGTTTTAGGATGGAATGTTCTGCATATATCTATTAAATCCATCTGGTCCAAAGTGTCATTCAAAGCCACTCTTTCCTTGTAGATTACCTGTCCATTGATATAAAGTGGGGTGTTTTAAGTCCCCTATGATTATTTGTTCCTTTCTGCTTGCTATTAAGTTGTTTTATGCATTTGGGTATTCCCATATTGGGTGCATAAATATTTAAATTGGTATGTGTTCTTGTTGGATTCTTCCCTTAGGAGTCTAGTGTCCTTAGCCTCTTGTTACTATCTTTGTTTTAAAGTCTGTTTTGTCTGGGATGTCTGAGTGGCTCAGTTGGGTAAGCATTTGCCTTTGGCTCAGGCCATGATCTCAACGTCCCGGGATCCAGCCCCACACAGGTTACAGGGAGCCTGCTTCTCCATCTCCCTCTGCCTGCTGTTCCCCCTTTCTCTCTAATAAAAATAAATAAAATCTTAAAAAAAAAATAAAGTCGATTTGTCCAATATAAGCATTACATCCCCAGCTTTCTCTTGACATACATTTGTATGAAAAATGTTTCTCCACTCCCCATTTTCACTCAACAAGTGTTTTTAGGTTTGAAACGAGACCCACAGGCAGTATATGGACACATCTTGGTTTATTATGCATTCCATCACCTTATGTCTTTTGATTGGAACATTTAGTCCATTTACATTCAAAATAATTATGGATATATATTTGTTACCATTTTGGTACTTGTTTTGTGGTTGGTTTTGTAGCTCTTCTCTGATCCTTTCTTTTTTTGCTCTCTTTCAAGATATGTTGGCTTTCTTTAATGATATACTGGGGTTCCTTTCTCTCTGTTTTTTACATATCTACTTCTAGTTTTTTATTTGTAGTTACCATTTGGTCTGTACATAACATTTTCTGCCTACAGCAATCTATATCAAGTGGACGGTCATTAAGTTTGAACCCATTCTTTACTTCTCTCCTCTAATGTTACAGATACATCATATCATATTTAATATCCTTTCATGAAACCCTTGACTGATTTTTACAGAATACTTTTTTAAATTGCTTTAGTGCTTCCTACTTTTTTTGTTCCTACTTATGGTCTTTACTTTCCACTCAAAGAGTCCCCTTTAACATTTCTTGAAGTGGTGGTTTAATGGTTATGAATTACTTTAACTTTTGTCTGAGAAACTCTTAATCTCTTCTATTCTGAATGACTGCCTTGATGGATCCAGTATCCTTGGCTACCAGTCTTTTCCTTTCAGCACTTTGAATATATCATGCCACTCCCTTCTGGCCTGCAAAGTTTCTGCTGAAAAATCCACTGATAGGCTTATGGGGGTTTCCTTTGTATGTAAAGGTCTTCTCTTCTCTTGCTGCTTTTAAGATTCTCTCTTTATGACTACTTTTTGCTATTTTGCTATTTTATTATGTGGCTTGGTGTGTGCTTCTTTGGGTTGACTTTGTTGGGGGCCTTCTGTGCCTTCTGAATCTGGATCTCTATTTCCTTCCTCAGATTAGGGACTTTTTTTTTTTTTTAAGATTTTATTTATTTATTTGACAGACAGAGATCACAAGTAGGCAAAGAGGCAGTCAGAGAGAGAGGAGGAAGCAGGCTCCCTGCTGAGCAGAGAGCCCAATGTGGGGCTCAATCCCAGGACCCTGGGATCATGACCCAAGCCGAAGGCAGAGGCTTCAACCCACAGAGCCACCCACGCAGCCCATCAGCTATTATTTCTTCAAATAAAATTTCTCCACCCTTCTCTCTCTTCTTCTTCTTCTGGGATCCCTATAATTCCAATGTTACTATGTCTGATGGAGTAGCTGAGTTCACTAAATCTTTTCTCATTCTGTATAGTTTTTTTTTTCTCTCACCTGTTCAGTTTGATTACTTTCCATTACTTTGTGTTCCAGTTTGCTAATCTGCTCCTCTGCATCCTCTACCCTACTTTTCCATCTAGTGTATTTTTAATTTCATTTATTGGGTTCTTCATCCATGGTTCTTTTTTACCTCTTTGTTAAGGATGTCAATGATGTCCTCCATTATCTTCTCAAATCCAGTGAGTACATTTATGATCATTACTTTAAGTTTTCTATCAGGCGTATCACTTCTATTTTCCTTAGGTTTCATACTGTGCTTGGCCCTGTTCTCTTGTTTGGGACATATATCTTCTGTCTCCTCATTGTGTCTAATTCTCTGTTTCTGTGTGTTAGGCATGTCATCTCTATCTCCTGCTGTTGAAAGTAATGGCCTTGTGAAGAAGTCCTATAGTGTCCTGTACGATAATGTCCCCTGTTCACCAGAATCTGACACTTCAGGTGGTGCCCTGCTGCTGTGTCCTGGCCACTTTTTCCTTTGCTGCAGCACTCTGCAGAGACTCTCTTTTTCTAGAGTGAGCAGTGTTTGGTCCCCAGCTAAGGTCAGGTGTGCAGTTTTAACAAAATGAGTGCTGGTCTACAGCAAAATGAGACCTGCTGCCACTGCTGGACTGGGTACTGTGAAGTGCATGGGTTGGGAGATGCAGTGTTAGGAAGGTCTGCACTGATCTTCTAGGGGACTTGAAATGGGGGGACTGAGGCATATGTAACCAGGAAGGGTGGATCTGCTCAAGTGTAGTGTTGGGGGAGTGAGGTGAGCTTTGTGCAAACAAGTTAGGTAGTGTCATTGTTATGGTGGTTCTTAGAGGTGGCCATGTGTTTATTATGCTGGGGTAGGGGGCATGAGAGAAAAATGGTGTCTGCCCACTCCTTTGTTCCTAAAGAGTCCCTCAGTGACCCCTGACCTCTGGGACATGCTCTGGAATGAGTAAACCATTGTCCCACCCATTTTCAAACTGCTGCTTCTAAGCTGTAACTCCGAGGGCTGTTTGTTGTGCTCTCTTTTAAGTGCAGGGATTCAGCTTCCTCTTGCTCTCCAGGCTCTCCCAGAATGGAGCCTGCTGATTTTAAAAATTCCAGGCTTTAGGACCTGCTGGTTTTAAGAACTCATGAAATTGAGCCCCTCTGGCTTCCAAAGCCAAATACAGGGATTCATCTTCCCCGTGAAGGTTCCCTAGTGTGACATAGCTTCTCTCCCCTTCTCATGCCTGCTGCTTTCTCCCCTCCATGGAACACCATGGTCTGTTTCACTCCCCATTGCATCTCTGACCTTCTTACTCTCTTGGATGTGGCCTCTTCTCTACCTTTAGTTATGGAGGTCATTCCGTCAGACTTCAGGTTTTTTCTGGGTTATTTACACTGATGTGTTATCTAGTTGTATCTCTGGGATGAGGTGAGCTTAGGATTCTCTTAGTCCACCATCTTCCAAGCCTCCTCTTTATAGCCTACCATTGACTAGAAGCCTTACTAATAACACCAAAAGTCAAATAACACATATTTTGTGTTATATGTATTATATATATTCTTACAATAAAGTAAATTTTAAAAAAGAAAATGTTATTAAGAAAATCCTAAGGAATAGAAAATATATTTACAGTACTATACTGATCAAAAAAAAATCCATGTCAAAAATTCATGCAGTTCAAACATGTGCTGTTCAAGGGCCGAATGTATATTATTCACAACAAATACAGGTTTGGTATGATACAGAATAGCAGTTCTCAGCATCAACACAAACTTGTTGCAAATGTAAATTCTTGGGCCCCACCTAAAATCTGAAATTCTAGAGCCCAGTAACTGTTTTAATAAACTCTGGAAAGTACTCTGATGTACCCAAATATTATTAGAACCACTAACACAGATCTTAAGTGAGTTTTAGAAACACAAAGATCTGAACTGAAATCTCAGATTCACTACTTACCAATTATAGGACTTTGGGCAAGTTCTCAGAACCTTCATTATTGTTAAAAAAAAAAAAAAAAAGGTATAGTAATAGAGAAATTCCATGGTTTTTAGAAGGAGCAACTGCAACTACATATACATCCATATACAAGCATTCTATATATAAGCTATCTCTTTGTATATATATAGAAAAAGTAAGTCTCTTTACAACAAACATTTTTATCGCTATTATTTCTAATGTTGTAATACTAAATGTAAATATATGATAATTAGAAGGTCACCAAAAAATGTATTCTTCTATTTACTCAAACAATTTATTCACCATTTATTTACCACGCACTGGCCACGTATGTAGGACACAAAAGTGAAAAGAATATAGACCTCACTTCTACAAATTAGTTTGTAATAATGGAGGTAGATATGCCAACTAATTGTAACAAACCATAAAAAGTGTCATAAGTCCTATTAACTCAAACAATTTAATATATAGCATTTAAGATCTTTTAATATGAAAACTATGACACAATAAGGGCTTTAGTTTTGAAATCAGATTAGGTGGAAAAGATAAAATGCAGATGAGTATAAAATAAATAAATATGAATAACCAACAATAATTAGTAGAAAATATGGACAAATTAGATTCACATTTTAGGTGATGGAGTCCTAAAGAATAAGTTTTCTTTCAGAATTTACTTTAGTGCTATTGCAGTATTGATTTAAATTAAAACTTATTTTTAAGAATTTCCTCTTAAACAAGACAAAAAAAAATATGCAACATCCTCAAAATAATTTATTAGTACAAAAAGAGAAAAGAAAGGTAATCGCTGTAAGGAGAAATCATCTGCCCAGCCCTTCTTTTCTTTAAAGTATTTGGTTTCTCAGGGACACTCACCAGTTTAACATCTATGCTTGTGGCACCTGCATCCAAGGAGTTTTCAATGAGCTCTTTTACCACACTGACCACTGAAGTGATTATTTGAGAACTTGAAAGGAGGCGCACTGTTGCTGCAGGCAACTGTTTCATTCTAGCTTTTAGGAGAGTAGCTAAAGATAAAATGCAAGTAAGTTGTAAACATACAAATTGTTAAACATTTCTAACTAACAGATCTGATAGCAATAACAATAATTAATCACAGCTCACATTTACTGACTTCCCACTATGCCAGGCTCTATAGTAAGCCCACACAGTATTACTTTATTTATTACACTATTTTTAAAAATAGGTGGCATTATCACCCTCATTTTATAAGACTGGGGCACAGAGAGGTTAGTTGTAAATCCATACTATGGTAGTAATTAAAGAACAGTAAGAAAAATTGTGCTATAAAGAGTGCAATATCTGATCTACCAGGGTAAGAGTAACCACTGGATAATGTTAGTCTTAAGCCTTAATGGCAATCTCAAAAATCATTAGTCATCTATATGTTTTGATGAATTACAATGTCTTTTTCAAATATTAAGTTTTATTGGAGTTACAGTACTGACACCCTAGCATTACTGTTAATCTAGTCAGATATCAGACACATCAGATGGCTCTATCTTCTATACTACTGTGTCTAAAACATCATTCTAATCATGTGGCTCCCCAAGATAAACTTCAAATCTCTGTGCCGGCATTCAAAGTCCTTTACATGCATTCCAAACTTACCTCCCAAAGTCTCTCTGCCACTGTTTTAGTGGGGGGGGGGGGGGGGTCCTTTGTCTAAAAGCCTTTCAAACAAAGAACCAAAGGCGGGGGGGGGGGGGGGGGGCCTCATATGAAATCCCACATGTAAACATGCAGGGAACAGTGTTTACTTTTGCCTGAATTCTTAATTTCAGAAAAGATTTCAGAAAAATAAAAACTTTAGGTTGACAACATGGAATTCCTCTGTAGATTCAAGACAAAAAAATGGGGAAAAGGGGAACCCTAGGTACTTCTTTAATTTACCATGACTCACATGCTCACATGATTTGATCTTATGGAATCTAAATCCGAACAAAACAGCAATGCTAAAGATAAACAAAATAAAAAGATATCCATTTAGGATTCTTTCTCAGGCAAATTAAAACATAGAAGAGCAGAATCATATAAAAAAAAATAGGTAAGAAATGGGAGTACAGCCACTATAATAATTACAGAGGAATTTAAGGGATGCATTTTTGGGAAGAGATCAACACACTGAGTTTGGAATGATATTAACTGGTAACAGTTAATAAATATATTTTGTTTTATACAAGGCAAACCTGATCAGTACAGTAGAAAAACATACCACACTAGAGTCTAAAAAAACAGGTTTAGAGGTTCACCTTTAATACATGTAAACTGGGGGCACCTGGGTGGCTCAGTGGGTTAGGCCTCTGCCTTTGGCTTGGATCATGACCTCAGGGTCCTGGGATTGAGTCCCACATCAGGCTCTCTGCTCAGCAAGGAGCCTGCTTCCTCTTCTCTCTCTCTGCCTGACTCTCTGCCTACATGTGATCTCTGTCTGTCAAATAAATAAATAAAATCCTTAAAACAAAACAAAAAAGCATGTAAACTGCAGCAAATCCCTCCCTCTGAAAAATCAATTCATTACCTCCATAAGCAGAGATAGGACTTTGTAGGTTTGTTGTGAGGATCTAGTAAGCAAATACATATAAAATATTCTTAGGGGTGCCTGGGTGGTTCAGTTGGTTAAGCATCTGCCTTTGGCTCAGGTCATGATCCCAGGGTCCTAGAATCAAGCCCCATGTCTGGCTCTCTGTTCAGTGGGAAGCCTATTCCTCCCTCTCCCTGCTATTCCCCCTGCTTGTGTGCTCACTCTCCCCCTCTCTCTAGATGTCAAATAAGTAAGTGAAATCTTTTAAGGAAAAAAAAAAAAAGATTAAAAAATAATCTAAAAATAAAACGTTCTGTAAATGATAAGACTATATAAAATGTACAGTTTTGTGATCCAAGATCTTTATGGAAAGAAATATTGGAAGTTTTTAATACTAGCAAGTGACTTCTAATTAAGCTATATATTTGATTTAATTTTAGGGTACAGTTTAAAGGGAGAGTAGCTGTAAACAACTACCTTTCAATGGCTTTTTGTGGATCTCAAGTGCTGGGAGGCTTTTCCAGTTAGGAAAAATGTGGACAGGTAGGTTGCTTTACCGTTCTACCATTCACACAAATGAGTGCTATCACAAGCAAAAGGCACCGTCAGCATGCTACCCCAGGTTCAGACTGCAAACAGGCTAAAGGTCTAAGCTGTATTGTCCAACATGGTAATAGCCACTAGACAAATGTGACTGCTGAGCACTTGAAATGTAACAATTCCAAATTAAGATGTTCTAATACACTCTGGGTTTCAAACTTAATATGAAAAAAATATATAAACTTTTACTAATTTCTTACACTGACTACAAAATGAAATGATTTTCTGAAAATATCAGCTTACCTCAATGTATTATTAACTTCATTTTTTTACTTATCTTAATGTGACTACGAGAAAATCTAAAATTATATATATGTGGTATACATTATAGTTCTATTCAACAGTGCTGTATAGAGCAGTAGTTAACAAAGCAGGCTCTGAAATCACATCACTTGCATTATATGCTCTTATGCTAATAGTTACACAATGCTAATAATTAAAGTCTAAAACGCAATCATCTAATCTATAAAAATGCAGATAATAACATCATACAGTTGTGGTGAGTAGTAAATAAGCTAATGAATATAACTTTTTTTTTTTAAAGATTTTATTTATTTATTTGACAGAGAGAAATCACAAGTAGATGGAGAGGCAGGCAGAGAGAGAGAGAGGGAGGGAAGCAGGCTCTCTGCTGAGCAGAGAGCCCAATGCGGGACTCGATCCCAGGACTCTGAGATCATGACCTGAGCCGAAGGCAGCGGCTTAACCCACTGAGCCACCCAGGCGCCCATGAATATAACTTTTTACAGCGTTTGGCATACACATGTTAAAGAGCCTGGGATACATGGGCTACACTGAGTTCCTCTAAACTTAAGAGAATAGGTTTCCTACCCCCTTCTAATCCCGACTCCCACAAAGGTTACATGGCCTGCAATCAGATGAGTGTTGAGTTGAAGAGGTCTTCTACCTTAGTTTGAGAATGCCAAGGATCTAAGAAAACACTGATCAAACTTTGGGTATAAATCTAGCATTACCTCATCTTTTACTCTTTCTGAGCAAGCCCCTTATTAACCTCACCATTTCTGCCTCATTCTGTACAATCTGTCTTTCAAAGTCTATTTTTCCCCCAAGTCCCTAATTCCATCCCAATACAGAGGTCAAGGCAGACCATTATATGAATTCTAACTTCACACACATCTTACCTCCTCCACCCCACTGTGTCCTCTGGTTTCTTAAAATATTTACACCTCTGTGCACACCCTTCTTCCCTAACTCCCAGGTCTCTGTCTCTTCTCCTAAGAACCTCCACCTAATTTCTTTAACCAGTCTGCCCTTAGGCATCTTGACCTTCAATGCAAAAACAAACAAAAAATTATTCCCTCAACCCTATTACCCCAGTGATTATCTTCTTTCTCTATGAAGCCAAACTATCTTCTAAAACTATATCCCCAACAGAGATCTCTGTCTTTCCACATTAAAATAGGCATTTCTAACAATCAGTGTCAAGGAGACCTCAAGATAATTATTTGTAAAACAGAATTTATCTTCCTGTTCCCTTCCCCTTGTTGGGCTGGCAGGAAGGGCTACTAAAGATGGTGAAAGTTCCCGCCACAAGACCTGAGCTGGGACAGGAGAACAAAGGCCCAAGCAGGAATGTGAGACCCCCGCCCCGGGCTCCTGTGGACCAATGGGATCCCGATGAGCAGGCGGGATATCCAAATAAGGGAAACTTGCCAAAAGACCCCTGAGCTTTCCCCAAAACCCCTTAAAAGCCCCCCTCCTCCCTGACTTGGGCGCGACTTCCGCCACTCTGCTTTCCAGAGTGGCGGAACCTCGCCCGAGGGTGCCCACCTCCTCCCGGCGCAACTTTCCTGGCTCCCCTTCTCCTGAGCGCTGAAACTTCACCGGAGAGCGTTTTTAATAAATCTTGCCTTGCACCCACTTTGCCTGGTGGTGTGTTTATTTCGTCGGAAAACCTTACACCCCCTACCCTCTACTTCACTTTGCTATTTCCCTTAATAAACACTATCCTTTTTTTTTTTTTAAAGATTTTATTTATTTATTTGACAGAGAGAGAGATCACAAGTAGGCAGAGAGGCAGGCAGAAGAGGGGGAAGAAGGCTCCCCGCCAAGCAGAGAGCACAACATGGGGCTTGATCCCAGGACCCTGAGATCATGACCTGAGCTGAAGGCAGAGGCTTAACCCACTGAGCCACTCAGACGTCCGAATCCACACTATTCTTAATTAATAAGATCAGAAATCTCAATCTTCTTTGCCAGCAATCCCATCCTCCTTGTATCTCTACTTCCTCGTAGTGCAATCCTGTCTATCATCCTAGAGCCGGTCCCACAGCCACTTGTAACATGGTCCTTTCTGACCACCCAATCAGGAATGACCCTCTCCTCCGTCTACATTCCTAAGGAGCTTGGTTCACATTACCTGTTGAATGTTTATCACACCCGTCCTGACCTGTAGAACTTCTGAACACAGGCAGTTATATGTTATGTGTTTCTAGATGCGACATGGAATAATCAGAGCATTTCACTCACAGTAATCACTTGAAGAATACTAATCAAGGGTCACAAAAAGAAATTTTTGTCAGCATTTCAACGTAAACCTTAGCTAGAGCGTCCTCCTTCCTAGCAAGTCACCACTGCCTTAATTCCCTCCCTTTATAAACTCTCTTTAACTGGCTCCTGTCATCTCCTATCTCACCTGTATTTCCGAACCAGCCTTTTGTCCGGACCTCGTTTCCAAGAGCCTTCTCCTCATCATCATTTGGGTAACTCGGAGGAAACCCACACTTAAACATGCCCCAAACTAATCTCCGATCTTTCTGTATTTAACTGTCGTTGTGCTTCTATTTGATAATAAAAGTAACAGCGACCATAAGCAACTTTACATATACATATAAAATCCCCTCTGAATCTTCACAGCTGCCCTATCATTCCGCTCTCGCAAACGGCGAGAGTTGACAAGACTCCAGATCACAAAGCTAGTGCGTGACCGATGCACACGCCTGACTGCCAAGGCCATGCTCCCGAGTCGCACAGGCCGGCAGAGAACCCTCAAGTCGCGCTGGAGATCCTCTACGCTTTCCACACGCCGCCACACCACCCGACCTACTGCTTCGGGTTCTCAAGCGGGTCCTCGACCGCTGCTCAGCCCCAGGACACTTCTCCTGAAGCAGGGCGGAAGCGCCCGTCAGTCTGCGTCCACCTCAGGCGACACAGCTCGGTCCGCGTCTGGATCCCTCGAGGGCGCTCTCCCGCTTCAAGCTCCTGAAGCGCTCCCCCCGCTCGTCAGGCAAAGCGCACCCTCCGTCAACCTGGCCCTTTCCGTCTCGGAGCCCGTCCCACCGGCCCCAGATGCACAGGAAACTCGCACACCACACGAGCGGCCTCTCCACGCGGTGGCACTCGCTCGTTCCTCGGCTCACAGGGCGGCCTCCACCGCGGCCCGCGGCCCTCGGCCTCCGCTGCGCGCCGGCTGCTGCGAGCTGGAGCCCCGCCGCGAGAGAGGAGGCTGCCCTCCCGGCACTGCGCACCGCAGGCTGCCCGACTTCCGACCCGACACTCATCACGGGCTCTGCCACCTCCCGTTTCGGTCTCTGCCGCCGAGCTCCGACTTCACGGGCTCTCCCAGCCCCAGCGAACCTGGGGACCCGGCAAGGGCTCGACCACCTGCGCCCCGAGTGCCCCAGGGCCGTGAGGGGGCGGCTGACGTCACAAGCACGGAACGGGCGCGCGTCCGGGCTCCGGCTCCGTCCACACTCGCGGGAGGGAACCGAACACGCCTGCAACAGACCGTCCGCAAAGTCGCTGAGGGCCCGCGAGGCGCCTAGAAAAGAAGGCGAGAGTGTGCGGCCGGAGGCTGACAGGAGGACGCCGCTCACTTCGCACGCCAGCCGGCCCACTGCGGAGCCAACGGGAATTCCCGACGCGCAGATCCGGCCCGGCTCCCGACTCCAAGTCGCAGCGTCGCCGCACGTAGGCTCCGCGAGGCGATCGGCGTCGGGAACGGCCACGGCGACGAGGCTCGCCCCGAACAGCCCGACCTTCTCTCCATCTCAGGTGAGCGCACGCGGCAGCGCACCTCGTCGGCGCGTCCCCCGCGCCTCCCCGCCTGCGGGCGCACCCACGGCGCCAGGCGAGACCACGGTCCAGCGGCGGTCCGCTTGCGCCCCGAGCGCGCCGCCACACAGCACCACACGCAGCCGGCTGCGGGCCGCGGCCGTCGCACGGCGTCCGCCCGCACAAACTTGGAATCCCGCCCTCAGAAGGCCGCGGCCGCGCGCTGCAGCGAAGCCCCCGCGGCGTTCAGTCAGGAAGCGCCGAAGCGGTCCGACGCCCGCCGAGCCCCGCCGAGAGGCCGCGCTCCACGCGCGCGCCCGAGCCCGGCGGCGCCCGCTTCCCGCCCCTTCCGGGCTGGGGGCCGAGCGCGCGGGCGGCGCAGGGCTGCCGGAGGTGCCCTCGCGCCCAACCCGGCGAGCCGAGGGCAAGGGGCTCTGGAGACCGACAAGGGGAGAATGAACGCCGTCAGGCGCACAACACTACCTTCTCGCGCGCGCGGGGGCGACGGCCACCCACAGGCGGACCAGCCGGGCGCCGCCGAGCTCCCAGGATCCACCTCCCGGGCCCCGGACCCGCCCCCAGGCGTGCGCGGCGGGGCGGGCACTGGGCGCGCAGCTCTTAGTCCCGCCCCGCCCAGGCGGCGTGGGATGGACGCTGCCCGCAGCCAATCCCCTGGCGGCGCGTTCCGCTCCGGTCGCTTCCGCAAGCTGTGCGGCGCCGCGCGGAGCCGATCGGTGGCGCGGGGGCCTCAGGAGCAGCCGTCGCCCGCGCGCTGACGGGTTCCGAGCGGGCCGCCGGGACTGAGGCGGCGGGTGAGTGGGCACGAGCGGCCGCGGGGGCTGGGCTGCTGTCCGCGGCGGGAAGGCGCTGTTGGGCAGGGAGGCTGGCGGGGAAGGTGGACTGCGGCTGCGTCGGCGGCTCCGGGTCGGCGGGCGCGGACCCGAGGGCCTCCGAGGCGGGTCCCGGGACCTCGTCGCTCGCCGCGGTCCTGTGGGCGGGGCGGCCCCGAGCCGGAAGGGGCGAGTCTGAGGCGGGCGTGGGAGCCGCCGCGGCCTTAGCGGAGCGTCCGCGGGCCGAGCGCCCCCGCCGGCGGTAGGCGCTGCGCGGCGTCGGGCGGGCGAGGGAGTCCCCGGGAGGGCCGTCGCCGCCCTGGAGGCCCCGGCGGGGGCAGAGCCGCGCGGCTCCTCACGGTCCGAAGCCCTGACGGAGCGCGGCGGACGCCGGGGAAGACTTTCTGCCCTGGGGCGGGGCGCGGCCCCTGTGCCTCCAGCTCCACGGAAATGTGCAGCGCTTTGCAGTTTTCTTTCCCACCGCGGAAGGTGGACAGACTGTGCTGCGGCTCCTCGGAGCCCGGCCTGCGGCTTGGGAAGACGGGGACGCGGTGACGGCGCCTCCGGCTCCGCAGCAGCGCGGGCGCGCGGCCCCTCGAGCCCCGGCGCGGCCCGGCGCGGCCCGGCGTGTCCCGCTGCGCCCGCGGAGCCGGCCGCGGAGCCGGGCGCTCTGGCCGAGCGAGTGCGGCCCTTCGCTCCGGAAGCGCAGCGGGACGGCGTTGGGAGCGATTCCTCGGTCGCGGCCACTCGCGGGACCCCGCGGCCGGCGGCTTCTCGGACCTGTCGCGGGCGCGCCGTCCCCTCCCGCCCTGCAGCCTCGCGGGCGGCCGTCCCCGGGGCCGCTGCTGCCTTCGAGGGAGGCTGGGAACCGAGGCAGCGTCGGCCTCGCAGTCCCTGGGGACCAATACCCCGTCTTCCTGCGACCGTCCTCTCCAGTGCCGTGGAAGGAACAACTCCGGACAACCGAGAACTAACATTGCAGGGGAGTTGAGTTAGAGGAGGAAAGGCTCGTGGTTGTGACTTCCCTTCTCCTGACACTGAGAAACCAACCTTCGCCCTGGACCGCACCGGTTTCCCACCGCCTGAGTTCCCCCAGGGTCAGTGATTTGATCCTGACCGCTCTTTGGAAGCAACAAGAGTCCGCTATTCAGAAGAAGACTGGCTGGATCCACTTTGCCTTTTTCTGTCTTTAATTCAATTATGATTAGCAAACGTATTAGTATCAGGTGTGCGATAGAATGATTTAACGACTCTAGTTTCTCAGTGCTCACCAAGATAGATAAACGTAGTCTTAATCCCCGTTAGTATCTCACCCATCCCCTCTCACCGGCCGCCTCTGGCAACCACCCCCCGTTTGTTCTCTGTAGTTAAGAGTGGTTTGTTTTGTTTTGTTTTGTTTTTTGGTCTTTTTGTTTGTTTTGATTCTTAAATTCCGTATGTAAGTGAAATATATTGTTTGTCTTTCTGTAACTTCCCTCACTTTAGCCTTACATCCTCTAGGTCCATCCACGTTGTTGCAGATGACAAGTTTTCATTCCTTTTCATGGCTAAATAATGCTCTATTATACATATATTTGCATCCACACATCTTTATTCATTCACATGGGAATGAACACTTGGGATGCTTCCATGTCTTGAGTATTGCAAATAATACTGCAGCTTTGTTTTTTTATGCTAGTTTTTTTCTGTTCGTACATTTTTCTCCTGAACTTTCACGTTGGTTTCATGATATAATAAAGTATAGGTTTTCGCTTTCCGTTTGCGTTTTCCTGTCCATTATTTCATTTAGTAAAAACAACATGCTAGAAGACAAGCTTTAGGAAAGAGATTTTAATTTAGTTTTTCAATAAGATCCATAAAAATAAGTGTTGTTTGTCTTACCCTGAAGTCCGATGTTAACAGTTATTTACTGCCTTCATTAGCATCTGCAAGTACTAAGTTTTGGTGGGTGTGTGTGTTCTCTTACAGAACTAGAGAAAAATGATCCCAGTGACACTTAGTTTATCATGCCAGAATGAAGACTGTTTACGTTTCCAGTTATATCATTGTTAATTCATTTCATTGCTTTCCTGCAGAGCAAACATGAATGTTGGAGTTGCCCACAGTGAGGTGAATCCAAATACCCGTGTAATGAACAGCCGGGGTATGTGGCTAACATATGCCTTAGGAGTTGGCTTGCTTCATATTGTCCTACTCAGCATTCCCTTCTTCAGTGTTCCTGTTGCTTGGACCTTAACAAATGTTATACATAATCTGGTAAGAATTTCACTTTATACAAAGCACCTAAAAACCTAAGGTTTAGTATTTGTCAGGGACTGAGGGAAGAAGAAAAAGGGAGTTGCTGTTGAATGGGTACAGTTTCAGTTTTGTAAGATGAAAAGAGTTTTGGAGATGGATGGTGGTGATGGTTGCATATCAGTGTGAATGCACTTAATACCACTGAACTGTAACACTTAGAAGTGATTATGATGCTACGTTTTATGTTATGTGTATTTAAACAATTTTTTAAAAAGTTTAAAGCTTTATGCTATAAAAAAGAAAAACACATGACTTAGTTTAATAGTTTTATTGAGATTTAATCATATAGTATAGAATATAAAACTTGCTGACTTAGAAGTGTACAGTTCAGTGATTTTTTTTTAATACATGTGACAATTTTGAAGAATTCTAACCTGGAATAGGATTACATTTTTTTCTATAATACTTAATATTTAAACATTGGGCCCTTTTTCTGAGTAAGACCTCTTTTTTCTTCCTTATGGTTTTATGGAATCTAGAAAATAGTAGGTCATTTTAGCAAAAATTACAAGACACTAGTTCAGGCTGTTACAATATATTGACTAACAAGAATGCTTCAGAAGTAATTATGGTTTTTGATTAACTGGAGACTAATAACCATCTTTGATTTCAATCCTTGTTAAACTTCAGTCCTTTCTAAACTGCTGATAGTGACCTCTCTTATCTTTAACAGTCTAAGAAGGCAGAATGAAAGAGGAGAAATCCATTAGTTGAGACTTATAATTGACTCCAGACTAATTATATTTTTAAAGATATCCAGAAAATGAGGAACATGGGATATTAAGGCAGGGAAATATAGGAGAAATAGTTCTTTTTTAAATTAATATTTTTAGTTCCTATCTTCTGAAGGGTATTTGAATTTGGAGGAGAACAAGGGTAATGTGGTGACAAAAACAAATAAATGTCATTTAGTCCATTTTATGTGATGGACTTTGGTAGGACTATTTTTAAGTAGTGACTTCTCTGAAATATTTTATAGGAGTTATATCCGTTTTACTATAATTCGTTTTCTTTGGCTTTCATGAGATCACTTTTTCCTAGATATATTTCTCATTTTCCCTTTTCTCTTTCTTGTAAATTCTTCCTTCTGTTTTCCTCTCCTAAATATTTCTGCCCCCAAGGTTCAGTTCTTCATCTCTTTTTATTCTGTGTATTCTATCAAGATTACTTCATCCTTACTGCCAGATCACCTTGTACCTTAAGCCAAACAATTATAAATTGAACTCATTCCTGGTCTCTCCCTTACCACTCACAACCTGTTCCTCTGGCTTTTTTCCTGATCTAATCTAAAGGCACCACTGTCTGTCTGGTAAATCAAGCCAGATAGCTGAATGTCAAAGGTAAAGTGATTCATGTAAAGAATTATCCAAATTGAGACTGTTTTGAGAGTAAAAGGGAGCGCTAATAAAAACTGTTCCAAGAAAATAAGTGTAAATCAGGACCATTCATGCTGTCTAAGATACGTGGTCAGTCTATTTTAGATTAACTCCTTTTCCTCTGCATTCCATATCCATTTAGTCAGAGCCCTGTTTTACTGCTTTACTGTCTCAGTTTGATCCCCACTGGCATTGCTATAATTTGTGCCCTTATTTTTTTCTCAGGTGGATTACTCTAGTAGATTAAATGGATTCCTTGATGTTCCGCTACCATCCTCCATTCCAATTTGGCAGAGAGTTATTTTAAAATGCACATATGCTCAAGTCATGCTCTGAGTCCTTCTATGAATCCTTATTATTTCATAGTAAAATAAGTTCCTTATGTGGCATACAAGACCAGTTGATAACAGTACAGTGTCAAGAAAAGGACTCAACCTTATCTCAGTGCATCTCCAAATATGAGTATTGCTCTAACAGTAATGAAAATTATCTTATCTTTTTATTTTGGCTTAGGCTCTTTTCCCACTATTTTAATACCCTCCCTCAACCCTCCTCTGCTGAGCAGATTTCTACTTGTCCAGGAAAACTACTCGAGTATCTCCATCTCCAGGAAGCTACAGAACTTCTATGCTGCATTCTTTTAAGTGTATTTGTCATAGTTTTATAATTAGGAATCTGTCTCCTTATTTCCCATATCTCTAAAGACCTATGTAACTGCTTGCTGAATTAGTCTGTGTTCTCATATAAGTTTCCCTTCTCCAGTGGCACATGTATTAAATATACTTTAGAAGTTACCCTCTTCCCTTGCCCAGATGTTTTCAAGTTGGTCGACTGAGATTTTGAAATACAGTATATGTCTCTGAACAAAGCATAGGTAATTGACAACTTGTTTGAAAGCACACTTTTGACTTATTAGTTCACCACACTAAAAACCTAACTACCAGCCATTGATGTAGCAATTAACATGACTCCAGTTTTAAATTTCCTTTGAAGACAGAGTACATTAAACCAATAAAATATTAAATAGTCCTGAGCCCTTTTAAATGGGAAAATAGACCTACTTGTTATCCGTGGTTAGAAAAATTACTGCCTTTAACTTTCTGAACCATACAGTAGAAGCCAACAGTGATTGTTTTTATTCATTTTTACAGTGCTATAGTTCACTTTTAGAGGTATTAATATTTCACAGAATTCTCAGCCTAGCTTTTTAAAGAATGAAAATGTTCTGCATTTTTAGCCAGTAAATATTAACGGCTAACCATGAGCTACATATTTTCTTCCCCAATTTTTTTGATTTGGGTATAAATTTTCCATCACTTAATTTTATGGAATAACTATTAAAAATAATGGGGTAGAAGATGTATGGTCAGATAAGATTTTATTCTTTTTAACTGAAAAGGATATATAGGATATTCTTTTTTTTTTTTTTTTTTTTTAATTTATTTGACAAGCAGGTAGAAAGGCAGGCAGAGAGAGAGGAGGAAGCAGGCTCCCCACGGAGCAGAGAGCCCAATGTGGGGCTCGATCCCAGGACCCTGGGATCATGACCTGAGCTGAAGGCAGAGGCTTTAACCCACTGAGCCACCCAGGTGCCCCTATATAAGATATTTCTGTTTGAATATTTTAAACACTAGTGATAACATGTAATTTGAAGGAAATAATGAGAGGATTGTTTTTCTCTTTGATGTTTCTAATACATGCATGGGTTAGAGTAGAGATTCTTAACTTTTTGGGTCCTATACTCTTCAGAATTTAACAGACAGTTTCTGTTTAATTGTCTCCTGTAAAGCCCATGTGAGAATGGTTTCCTTGTGCTTACAGAATTAACATTCCTTAGCTTAGTGTCATCTTGGCTTAGTATCTAGTACTTGCTGTATACCAACCTTTGTTCCTGAGGTGTTCAGGCTAATGGGAGAACAACATGTAAACAATTCTAACAAAATATATTGTGCTAGAAATAAAAGTATTTTTAATAAAATTCTATACAAGCACATAAGCTATTACTAATGAGGGAGGCTTCACAAGGAGTTGTCGCTTGAGCTGAACCTTCAAGAATGAGATAGTTGATAAGGTAGCATCATAGCTTTTGCCTCAGCAGCAAAGAACCTCCACATTGGCCATATACTCTGACTGTACCTTTGGTAGCGATTTCTTCCCTACATTATAGTTGCTTCTGGATGTCTTTTTCTTACTGTCTTATAGAAGATTGCATTTTTTTCAAGGCTGTGGACGTTTCTTACTCAGTTTCATATGTGCATACATGTCATGTGTTCTGTACATATAAGCCATTTATTAAATGCTTTTTGACTTAAATCCAATAGAACAAGAGTGTGTTTCTGTATAGCTTAGGTGTTATTGTAGCTAAACAACTTTTGAAATGCCTGATGGAGTAACTGGAAAGTAGACTCAGTTTTGAAAAGAATGGCCCTCTTAACTTAGTTAATAATATAAAATTTCAAACCACTAATTTTTCTTTTTTTTCCCATATATTTATTAAAAGTTGAAGAAGCAAAAAAGACACCTCATTGTGACTTCTAAGACGAAAACTGATGATAATATTTAGGCAAGAATATTCTGTTACTGGTGCCTCAGTGATCCATCCTGCAATGAAGTACTACCAATGATCTAAATAGAATCATAAAATCAAGGATACAAAATCTAGCATATATTGGTTTTTTTCCTAATGACAAAATTAGATGTTCAAACATATCCCCAGATAGAATGGATTTTAGTAATGTTTTATACTTTCAAAAAAGCTAACTTCAGGGCCACCTATGTGGCTTAGTTGATTAAACATCTGACTCTTGATTTTGACTCCAGTCATGATTTTGGCATCCTAAGATTGAGCCCCGCATCTGGCTTTTCTCCTTCTCCTTCTGCCCCAACCTTTAAATCAATAAATAAATCTTTTTAAAAATTAACTTCAAAAGAAACACTATTGGGGCACGGTGGTGATTTGAAAACCAAATTGAGTTGAACATTATATCTACTATATAACCATCTTTGTTGTGTTAGAAAAGAACCATTGAGACAAAGACAGTCTTAATATTTTCAAAACCATTTTCCCCAATGCAGAAATTTTATTACTATTTATGAATTTGTATGTTTTTATAATTTTGTAAGTATCATCAGATTTATTAATATGACCCTAAACATTCCTATACATCAGGGATAAGATACTCTTGTTTCCTGAGTGGGTGGCTCAGTTAGTTAAGCTGCTGCCTTCTCTGCCACTCCCCTTGCTTGCGCTCTCTGGCTCTGTCTCTCTGTCAAATAAATAAAATCTTAAAAAAAAAAGAAAGAAAGAAAGAAAGAAAGATAATCCTGTTTCCCAATAGGAAAGGTATTAGAAAACCTAAATGTAATGATGTAAAGTTATCCTGATTTTGTGTGTGTGTGTATTTTCAGTTTAATAGAAGATGAAAACAGGTTAGTTTCAGTTGATCTTTTATTGGTTTTCACCAAATAATATTCATATGCCTCTGGAAGTTTTATTTTGCTTTGAAGAAACTGGCCACAGCCTTTCACAAATATTATGAAAGCTTAAAATTTGAGCTGTTAAGTTGAATCACCCATACTGTCATAAGCCCTCTGGAACTATCTTAATGCTTACTGACAAATACTAATTTTATATTTGGTATTGATTATATAACCCCTTGCTTGTTTTCCAGGGGATGTATGTATTTTTGCATGCAGTAAAAGGAACACCTTTTGAAACTCCTGACCAGGGTAAAGCAAGGCTCCTAACTCATTGGGAACAACTGGACTATGGAGTACAGTTTACATCTTCACGGAAGTTTTTCACAATTTCTCCAATAATTCTGTAAGTGGTGGAAATTTCTTAGGTATGAAGATTGGGTAAGAGGGAGCGGTCCTTTTAGTAGGTTGAATTTCAATTAGAAACAATATTTGTTGAAACATCTACCAATAAATAGCTACCACAGAGCATAAAATACAGGCAAAATTTTTAACAGCTGAAATGAACTGTTTTTACCTCAGTCAGTAATACATAGAGACAACATAGTGTGCCTATTAGTATGTTTAGATATTCTGGGTTATACAAGTCAAATATATCCTAGCTCATAGCCTTAAGTTGCTTACAAGAAAGCTAAAGATATCATCTTATCCCGTATCTTCCTAAACGTGGATTTGGATGATTTCAGATGAATTTGATTGACCACCTCCCCCCTGGCCCTGCCCCTAATTTAGATGTTCAAACTCATTGGGAGACACTGCTGTATAGTGTATAGACAAGAGAAGTTAGGCTTTCGTCGTAGAACAGATCTCGGTCAAATCCTGTGTTTATCACTCACCCTGCTTGATTTGTTCATAAATGAAATTCTGACCACTAGTACATAGCTCAGTTTGATGCCATAATAAATAAATGAGATAATACCTATCTGTAAAGCATTTAACCTTAAGTTACCTCCTTTTACCTGATATTCAGGGCCTTTCACAGAGTGGTTCCTGCCTCGTTTTCCCTCTGTGTGACTATTTTACCCCCATCCACCTCCCATCTGGTAAAACTTTTCTAGCCAGTATTTCTTGAATACTTCATACGTAGTCCTATTTCTGTGTCTTTGTTCAAATCATTTCTCCTACCCCAGATACCTTCTCCTTTCTTAATTTATCATTCTTTCAAGATTTAGATCCTACCTCCTCAATAAGGTCTTTTCCTTAGCACCTATCCTTAAGTAATAATGGTCTGTTTTGAGCTTTAGTAGTTATTACATATCCCTTATTTATGCCACTTTGTATTATCTGTGATTGTAAATGATTTGTTTGTGCAAAGAATTTGTCACTGCATAGATTGCTTTGAATCCCACACTCAGTGTAGTTGCATACGTATAATGGACATTTTACATATATCTTAGTCAAACACTGGGTACCTTATAGCTTATATATAGTAATGCATCCATGATCAAATCAGTGCAGTCTGGAATAACTGGGAAGATTTCTTGGAGGCTTTAGGATTCCTTAAACTAGAACTTGAGATAGATGAGCAGAAAAAGGAAGGCTCTTTCAAATGAGAAGAATAAATTGATCATAAAGTGATAGATTTCTTTTTTCTTACATTGATAGCCCTTTGAGGAAATTTTTAAAGGTTTTGTTCCAGCCCCCTATAAAATTAACATCAAAAGATTAATGATTTATATGATATAATAAAGATAAGTGCAGTAACAGGAATAATAGTTATACAAACAACCCTAAATTTGGATTTTAGCTCTACTGCTTACTAGCTAGCTGCATGACTTTTGGCTATTTCTTTGAAAGCCTCAGTTTCCTCATCTATAAAATGTTGAGGATTGCATTATAATTAATGTAAAAAGCCTGACATTTCTACTGAATTTTCAGTAAGAGCTATCACAAAATAGTCAACTAAAATGTACCTGTGTACAACATCCATATTTCTAAAAATGTATTTTTGACCCACAGGTATGATTTCAAATATCCTGTGATTAAATTCCTTATATAACTGGAGAAACAGCATTAAAGCCATCTATATAAATTGATACTTTTCAGAGTGCTTTCATAGTTTCTTATTTGATCATCATTTGTCAGGTAGGTGGGGCATGCAATGTTATCCCAGATTTTTAGATAAAGAAATAGGTTCAAATGCATTACTTATTTCAGTCTTAACAGCTAGTTAGAGTCCAGAGCCCAGATAAAATCCTAAACTTCAATATAGGTCTCTTTCCGGTATACCCTTTGGTAACTGGAAATGGGCAAATGCAAATCTGGCATCTTGCAGTTAAATAATTCCCACCTTGGTTTTGCATCCCTTTGGAGGGTTGTCTAAGTTTTCTAAGAACCTGTCATTTACACACAAAGTTAGTCTTTAATAAAAGACCTAAAGGGGGACATGTGTAACAGTATGAGAAACCATTCCAAGAAGATAAACTATTTCCAACATATCAGGTTATACATTAAACCCATAATGATTGTAGGAAATCAGATATGCTTACTAAATGCAAATGCAGATATGCTTACTAAATGCAAGCTATTTTGTTAGTGAAGGAAGTATAAAAACAGTCTTCAGGTATATGAAATGTGGAAGAAAGGGTTTAGACTGAAGGTTGAGGAGTATGGTTTATTTTCCAGAAGTTTTTCTGATTATAGTTTGTGAAATAGGTGGAAAATTATAGAATTCCTCAATTTAGATGATTCTGAAAATGATATATGGAGCTCTCTGTGATTTTTTAGTTATACCTGAAAATAGCTGTTCTTTTCTAACCATATTATACAAGATATTTTTTTCCCCTTATTAGAAATTAATGACAGTACTTAGAGGAAAGGCTACTAGGATACTTTCCTGTATACTCTAATAGTACTAATTAGATGAACAGCCATAGCAGAATAACTTCTTAGTTATGGTCAAGTAAAGTATGATATTTTAGTCTTTACATCTTTTCTATAGTAGGATACTCTCATGGCCAGATGATGTGTCTGCACTCTGATGTACCCTTGGGTAAAACTAGACAATTCTTACTTGATGGTTTATGGTCCTAAAGGTAGCTTAGTCTTGTTAAAAAAAAGTTCTCAGATGTTGAATGTCTTTGAATATGTACATATGTCCAATTCAGCAAAGCAGTTGGAATTTTACAGCAGTGTCTGTCAGTTTTCCAGTTAAATTGGTTGTCAACCTGTACAGCTACAATATGGAAATGAGAACATCAAAAGGGCGATCAAGTATTTGATTTCTTTCAAAGATACTGAATTGTACTAATGTACGAACACCCCATTTTTACCACTTTATAGCAGTAGTTTTTAACCTTTTGGTACATCACAAAGCCTTTGAAAATATGATAGATGCTTTGGATCTGGATCTTCTCTTCAGAAATACAAAACTGTACGTGAAATTGCCTTATACTTTAATGGATACTAAGTAGCAAACACCTTGTTTTCTTTTAAGATTTATTTATTTATTTTGGAGAGGGAGAGAGAGAGAGAATCCCAAGCAGACTCCATGCTGAGCGTGGAGCCTGTTGCAGGGCTTGCTCTCACCAACACCAAGATCATGACCTGAACCAAAACTGAATGTTGGACACTCAACCAGCTGTGCTACTCAGGCGTCCCGCAAACACATTCTTTCAAATGCATTTAACATAATGGCAGAGATGTGAAATGTGCGTATATGTCTCCGTTAAATCACTTTTTAAATCCCAAATTAATTTAGGCCCCAAAGGTATTTATTGTTTCACTGGCCTTTTTTACCTTTAAATTTTTTACCAATTTTACATGTTACATATGTTTTTAATTTTTATTTCTGCAGATATTTTCTGGCAAGTTTCTATACGAAGTATGATCCAACTCACTTCATCCTAAACACAGCTTCTCTCCTGACTGTGCTAATTCCTAAAATGCCACAGCTTCATGGTGTTCGGATCTTTGGAATTAATAAGTATTGAAATGCTTTGGAATGGAACAAAAATGTTTACAGCTACTGAGTTTTCTGTAAGGAAGGAGTGGTTAGGAAACTGCACTGTTTCCATGATAATGTGAAATGAGAAGTATTTACATTGGAGTGCCAGTTGCTGGTTCTTCATATGCTGTTTTGAAGGGCAGATATTTACTATAAGATGCCTCTGTCTAATGCATGTGGTGTCTTTCTAAAGAGAGGCTTTACAGGCAGGCTGGGCAGGCCCAGCTTATAAGTTAAATGGCTGTAAAGTGAGGGTATAGTAGATAAATCCAAGGAAAGAAGAGATTTATAAGATACTAAGAACACCTTAGCTTATAATGAGTGGGCATTATGTTAGGAGAAGAAAATTTCCAATCAGTCAGTTTAAGCAGACATACATGTAAACCAGAATCATCTCTTTACAAGTTTATTACAGATCATTTTTATTACAGTTTATTACAGATCATTTTATATTCCTCTTGTGTTACATAAGAGGATATTTCCCTCTTGTTTTATACAAGCCAATCCCTACTTTATGATTGTAATTTTTTGGTTTTGCTGGCTCGACACTGTATTGAAGGATGAGGTCATTTTTACATTTATTAAGTTACTGTGAAGGTCCACCTTCATGACTGGTGATAGAAGACAGCCAGGCACCTTATAAAGAGCCTCTGAGTCAGACTTCTCATTTTGGAGCAGAGTGGGTTTTGTTGCCTTTCCAGACACAGGGCTGCTAATCCAGTGAAGAAAATAATTTATTTCACACAGTTAAAATATATGATAAGTTAAAGCTCTCTGCTTATTTAGTTGATCAATCTGATTGTGAAAGACTGCTGTTGTTTAGAAAAGGAAACAAAATGGACAGCTATTTAGCCGACCTGTGGTCTGGCAGAAACTGCTTCCCTAGCAGTAGTACCAAAGTAAATAATGGAGTCGTCTTTAGCGGGATTGCAGTAAAAAAAAAAAAAAAAAAAAAATTTCTTTTCTTACATCCCCTGCGCTCAACCCCCATACTTTTCCCATTAATGTTTTGCCTTTCAATACATGAATTTTAGTGCAGATTAACCCAGAGTGGTAACTGTTTCCAAAGCAGCAACCACATTGAATTCTTGTGGCTTAGAGACACTTCCGATAGCTGGCATTAATTACAAGAAATAACTTATACTGCTTTGAGAAGGACATATGTCAAAAACAAAGTTCTGATACGGGATGAAACTGAAAAGTCCGGTAATATTTGTAAACAAAACTGAGTGAAAAGAGTTACAGACCAACTGAAAAATCAATTTGTTTCAATAAACTGACTTTTGGGGGCTAATGATCATTATTTTGTATTACAGAAGTACCGAGTTTAGAAATCAGTTGTGTAATAATGCTTTTGTATGTTTGTCTTTTCCCATGTATTTTTAAACCAGTAATCTATACTTGAATAAAACTTTTCTTTCATGTAAGATTATTGCAGGTAATCTCCAAATTCAGTCAGCAATGTCACATTTATTTTTCAAGGTTTTTTTAAGCAACTAAATTTGTAAAATGAAGGTAGTTAAAAATGTTCCTTTGCTTTTCTTCATTTTAAAGGCTTACATTTTTGCACAGACTTCAGAGATAGAAATCTACTTCTGTTAATGCAGGCCTTCTGCTTTTTTCCCCACTTATCACCGACCTTCAAAGTTTTAAAAATATTTATTCAATAGATATTTAAGGGCCCAGTCTTGTGTGGGTATTGTTTTAGGTGTTGTGACTATGGTTTGCAAGCGAGACAGACAAAATCTTTTCCCTTACAAACTTAGGTTCAAATTGGAGAACAGATAATAAATGAGTCAAAACATACTATTTCATGTAGTGATAACTGACATGGAAAAATATTAAGCAGGTGAAAGTCAGGAGAGCCTACCTCAGAAAGCCTTCACTAATGTTCCTAAGGTGATTTTTGGATGAGAAAGGCGTGATAAGCAAGAAGAGAAGAGTGGTAAGAAATGAGGTCAGAGAAATAGAGTCAGATGATAAGAGGGCTCTATTGGCCAAAGTAATAAGCAAATTTTCTTCTAAGCTTGATGAAGCCATTGGATAGTTTTACATAGATTAAAGAGATCTGATTTTTTTTTTTTTTAAGGGTTACTGGCTAATGTTGAGAATAAAGTGTAAAGCAGTAGGAAGCAGGAGGAATAGTTGGAAAACTACTACAGACAAGAGCTAGCTCCGACTAGGAAAATGGCTGATGAAGTGGTGAGAAGTGATCAAATTTGGGATATGCTTTTTGGTCTTAACACCAGGATGAATGATTGTGTTAAATATGGTAGCTTACCAATTTCATAAGTTTGTATCGTTTTATGTTTAAAAAAAAAATTTTTTTTTAAATCTATAATGACTGTGACTATTATTTGGAACAAAACTAATTATTGTGCTGTAATTGTTCCTAATTTCAAATCAGGAAAGAATGGCAGTTTCTAAATATACATGAGTTCAGAACTACCACTAATTTTAGGATTCATTGGTGAATTTCCCTGGCAACAGTTATCACTGTGGAGTTCCATGGTGGTTTTCTACTTCCCTATTCCTTCTACATTTATTTATTCAATCATTATATTATTTTGGACTTGCAGATGTTTTTTGGCTTACAGTTCATTGTCATTCCTCATTTGTTGTTCCAATTGTTCTCCAGATTTGGCATTGGAAGTCCAAGTTCCCAGTGATCATTTCCAAGTTGGCTTCTGTTGAGCTACACCCTGCCTCTTTTTCTTAAGCATAGAACTGTATTTTCTGGGCGCCTGGGTGGCCTGATCATGACCTGAGCTGAAGGCAGGCGCTTAACCCACTGAGCCACCCAGGTGCCCCTAACTTCTCTAATCCTAGCTTTAAGTTTACTCGCTGTATGACCTGCAGATCTTCAAACTCTGTGGTCCATTTGCCTCATCTGTCAAATGAGGACAGTAAGTAATCATCTCACAGGATTATAGTGAGGTTTAAATAAATTAATCTGCAACACTGCTCGGGACAACCTAAGTTAATTGCTAGTTACGGTTACTATTGTGACACAACGTTTTGAAAGCGTGAGTTCACCTAGAAAACTCCACATTCTGGTAGTTCTGGATGTACTCGTATGGGACAGTAGAGCGCAGCTGCGACTTCCGACAGGGACTCGCCGGTCGTACGCGCACTCCCACCGAGAACCCGATGCCGTCCGAACGCGGGTGTGTGTGACAGCCTTACCCGTGTGGCGCGCGGCGTAGCGAGTCCCTGCGGGCCGGCGGGCCGCGGCGGAAGGCCGACCCGGGATGACAAGTTCCCATGCCAGAAATAGGAAAGCAAAGCCCACTGAAGAGGTCCAAGAGTGAGTATTTTCCTGGCGGTTGTGTGCACGGCAAGCAGAGACCGTATTCTAGATTTTTCATGGTAGATGAATGGCCACAGCCCCGTCCCCTTTGTACTCACAGAAATGAGGCCGCCCCACGCCTTGGCTCCCCAAAGTGGCAGTGACGCTTTAGCCCGTCCGGCCCGCAGCGCTCCCGTGCCCCGGCCCCTTCCAAGCGGGCGCCTGCGTCGTCCCCTCGGTCCACCCGGTTTGGGATCGCGGACGGAAGGACGGACGGACGGACGGACGCTCCTCTTCGGACGGGGCCGTCCGAACTCCTGCCAGAGGCCGACGAGCTTTCCACGCAGCGTCGTGTCCGGAAGTTGACGCTGCGGACTCAGACAGTCCACCTTCGGCCTCCACTGGGCCCCAAGCCCGTGACCCTGCAGAAGTCCTGCCGCCCGTAAGCCTGAGCGCGGCGTCCCGGACGCGAGCGGCCCCCGCGCGGCCCCGCCCCGTGTGTATGACGTCACTTCCGGGCGACCGGTCCGCCCCTGCTCTGGGGGAAGCGCGGTCGGCCGTCCTCGGCGGGGCAGGGTCCGGCGCTGCGGCCGCGGTGGTGCGCGGGGACGGAGGGTAAGGCGGCCCGCCCGCCCCACGGCTTTCTTCCCGCCTGGTCCGCCGGCCCGGGACGGGGTCCTCTCGGGGGCTTCCGCGGCCCGGAAGACCGGTGCTTCGCGGAGGCCTCCCCGCCCGCGTGTCCGTGACGCGGCTCGGGGTCCTTCGGGGCGGCGGGGCCTGCGCTCCCCGCCTCGGTCCTCGCGCCACGGCCGTGCCCACCGCGCTCACCCGGGCCCCGCGCCACGGCGGGGGCGCGTACTCGGACGCCCCGCTGCTGTGGAGGGAAGGGCCGCGGGAGCCCCCCGAGTTCTGGAACGGGTCGTCGGGGGCAGGAGACCAGATCCGTGACGGAGCGAAGGGACGGTGCTCCGGGGACGGGCTGCTGTCCTGTTGGGGAGACCGGCCGATACACACTCGTGGGGAAGTGGCGGTGGCGTTAGGAAGCGGGGTCGCGCGTGACGTGGGGCTCGGCTTGCCGCGCTTTCGTCGGTGTGGCCGTCGCGCGGGGAGCCTCGGCCACGGTCGTGCCCGCGCCGGGCGGCCGAGCTGGGTCTGTTATGCGCAGTGTTTTCTGGCCGAGTCGCTAAATGTCATTTTGGAAGCTCTTTCCAGGAAATGGAACGCATTTATCTGTTCTGTTTGCCTTTGTCACTTTTCTTAGACCGATTTTGTCTTAACCGTAGCTCTCAAAAAACAAATAGCGCTTTGCAAAGGGCTGTCCGTGCGACTCTGAGCTGTCTGATGCATAATGACTCGTTTACTGAGAACGTGATGATGATGATGATCCCGGAACGTTTCACGGCGGATTGCCGTGTGTGCGCCGCGGAGAGCGCTGTACTCCTTCATCCGGTCATTTACCTTCACAGGCTGCTATGGCCTTTACAAATTGTTGCTAACTTTTACAAAACTTTCTTCTAATTTTACAAAACTATTATACTGAAAAATAAACCAATAAAATTGGAATTTTGCTTCACTGAATGGGTTAGTGGTTATTGTCAGTTCCAAGTAATGAGTTTGTCTCTTCATTTCTTTTCCAGGAGTTGTTGATAGAGTAAGTATGCTAATTCTGAGTAAGACAGCGGGAGTCTTTTCTAAACCAGCAAGAAGGAAAACTTACGAATTTTTAAGAATTTTTAGTTTTCATCCTGGAAAACCGTTTCTTCATAAACTAGTGTTGGGAATCGAAACCAGCTGTGATGATACAGCAGCTGCTGTGGTGGATGAAACTGGAAACATTTTGGGAGAAGCGATACATTCCCAAACGGAAGTTCATTTAAAGTAAGTAGACATTATCTCGGTAGTTCCCACTTTTGGGAAAAACAAAGTGAAATAATTATTTTCTGTTTGTCATATATAAAAGTTCACTTTTAGGAGCTAAGTTCTTCTGTGCAAAAGCTTCTAGTAGCTGTAATAGAAAACCTTAAACCCTGCACCCTGGCTTTTAAGGCTGTCCACAGTAAGCTCTCACTTTAGCTGAGCGTCTTGTGAAAAGAACTAAGCTCATTCCCAACTCTGAGATTTATCCATGATTTCCCCTTAGTAATGCCTTTTCCTCTTTTGTCCACCTGTACGTTTCATGGTCTTGACTAAAGTCCTAGGAGAGCGTAACCCCATCTCTAGCCTATGTTAATCTCTGGGGGAAAAAAATCCTATTCACCTTTATACCTATAACTCATGTTGGTACTTAGAAAATAATACACTGTTGGGCACCTGGGTGGCTCAGTGGGTTGGGCCGCTGCCTTCGGCTCAGGTCATGATCTCAGGGTCCTGGGATGGAGCCCCGCATCGGGCTCTCTGCTCAGCGGGGAGCCTGCTTCTTCCTCTCTCTCTGCCTGCCTCTCTGCCTACTTGTGATCTCTCTCTGTCAATAAATAAATAAAACCTTTAAAAAAAGAAAGAAAGAAAATAATACACTGTTGTATAAAAGCATTGAATGGTGCAAGGTTTATAAACTCGTGTCTTTGCAGAGGACCACTAGTGAGGCTACAGAGATGAGTGGGCTGGGTATAAAGTGGAAAATACCTGGAAGAAGAAGAAGCCAGTTGTCGCCATGTAGAAACATAGGCGCTGTTTTATTTGACCCTCGGAATTTTCAAGAGAAAATGGAAATCCAGAATATAACTGTAATATCTCCAGGTGTTAAAATTAGTTGTTAATTCAAAATATATTAAAATGCTGCACAAATCAAATATGCCTTCAAGCCATCAATTTATAACACTTGAATAGTGAAAAAGGTTGGTATTTTGAGATCACAGACCTGTGTTTGAATTACGAATTAAGCAATTGTTGTTGGCTCTGATTTTAGGCAAGTTCTTTATCCTTTCTGATTGTGTTTTCACACCTGTAAAATGGGAAAGATAATAACCTGCCTTATAGGATTGTAGGGAGTATAATAGAAA
The DNA here is from genome assembly GCF_964662115.1 of Mustela nivalis. Classification (NCBI taxonomy): domain Eukaryota; kingdom Metazoa; phylum Chordata; class Mammalia; order Carnivora; family Mustelidae; genus Mustela; species Mustela nivalis. The sequence continues at coordinate 111,589,753 of NC_139030.1, forward strand.
TAATATATACGAAAAGACAGAATATACCTCTAATAGTTAAATACTGTGTGAAACAGACTGAGGTAAGATTTAATCAGGTGTAGTGAAATACTAAAAAGTCCTTTCCTTCAAGGAGCTTAACCTGTTCTCTGAGGCATGATATATAGACCTGCAAGGAAACACAGCATTCAGTCCAAGGCAGCATAAAGTATCAAGCAAGTGGTACAGATAGTAACTATTACTACCATGCCTCAGTCCCACTCCGTATTTCTGAGTGTCCTGGACGTTTGCACATGTAAATGTTGACTGTGCAGAAAGGCCTTCCCTGACGACTTCATTTAAATTCAGTATCCCCACCATGCTTATTCTGTTATCACCACACCCTGCTTATTTTCTTCATCATCCTTTTGATAATTTTTACATTTGTTTACTTCTGTGGTCTTTTCCCCAGTAGACTCTGAACTCCATGGAGACAGGCTCTGTCTTAACTGTATTGCCCACTGCACTGTGCCAGGTAGCCACCGTGGCATCTGGTACACTGCAGGGGCTAGTGGCCTTGGACTTAGGCCTTCAATGAATGGAGATGGAGAAAAATATTGTAGCAGGAGTAAACATGGTAGAGGCAAAGAGGTGAGAAAGTAGGACAGACGTTCCGTTTAGTTAGTGCCCAGGTCACTGGAGATGAATACACAGGAAGTAAACTTTGTGGAACCATCTACACAGCTCATCTCAGCGTTTACTGAATTCCTACCAGGCAACATTTGAAGCACCATGGTACAAATATGACTAAAATACATGATCCTTGCCTCTGAGCAGCTTACCATGTCAAGTGCTTTACAGTGTAGGTTTACATTCTGATTCAACGATCTTACTATGTAACTGTCTACGGTCTTACACGGTTTTCTGTGCCTCGGTTTCCTTATGTGTGAAACAGGGATAGTGATGGTAAGTAGCCCCTATTACTGTTGTGAGGAGTAAATGTAAATTCTTCCAAGGTGTGTGGTGCAGTTCTTGACAAATAGCAAGAGCTCAATAGAAGCTACTTATTAGCATCAGTCGTACTTCTAGTACTGTTACAAGTGAGTGAAGAAGACAGTCGGGTAAGCAAGTCATTGTAAAGCAGCATGGAAAATGCATTGATAGAGGAGTGGTTAGTGGGGGGTGTCCTTTCTTCAAGCCAGAAACTGAAGGACAGTCAACTTTTTTCTCACCACTGTCGAATCAGTCGTAGTAAATCTGCCTCCCAAATATTTCTTCCAACGTTTCCCTCCCTTAACGCGTAATTCAAGCCCTTGTCTCTTGCCTGAATTCTTGGCTCCTACCTTGAGACCAGATGGTTTCCCTGACTTTCTATTAGCCTTAGCCCCTCGATCACCTACTCTTTATGCTGTGTACAAATTAATTATTTTGAGAATAAAGCCACGGTCTTACTCATCTCTTTTGTCTCAAGTGCTTAGCTAGCATAATCCATTGAAGATAAAATACATAAAAGAGGTACAAAAAGGAAGGGAGGTAGGCGTGTGGGAAAGGAAGAAATCAGTAGAAGTGGATTTAGACTTGGAGTTACCCAAATTTTAAGAAAGTAAATGTTTTTGAGTAGGATAGTTAGGGGTCAGCATTTTGCTTTACTTTCCGGCAACACAACATAGAATGGACTCCAGGGATCAGAAAATCCCCCCAGGGAATTGGATTTAGAAGGTTCTGAATAGACTGAGATAATGGGAGCTTTTCAATCAGGAACTTAACCGAACTTAACTGTGGGAAGGGAGCTAAAGATGAAGCTGGAAACCCAAGTCATTAGAAGGTTTAATGCCATTAACAGAGTTGAAGAATATAAGAGAAAAAGTAGCTTTGAAGAATTAAGGAAAATGGTATTACTATATATAAATGTGTTAAATAAGATTGTTTCTTTTATTCCCCTCATTGCCTGATACAATATGTATTATAACAATATTTTAAATAATGTATTTATAGCAGAGCTAGAGAGAGCATGAGCAGGGGGCGGAGCAAAGGGAGAGTGAGAAACAGACTCCCCACTGAACAGGAGCCTGCTTTGGGGCTCCATCCCAGGACCCTGGGATCATGACCTGAGCGGAAGGCAGATACCTAACTGGCTGAGCCACCCAACCTCCCTGCATATTATAACTATTAAGTAAATATTAATTGAATGCACCTACTGAGGGTTTTCATATCTGTGTATAGAAGTTACAGTGTTAAATATTTAAAGATTTTTTTTTTTGAGAGTAGAGGTATATCTTGCAGACCCTATATTTATTGCTCTGCTTTTTTGGTGGTAAGTTAGTCACATGCTGGCATTTTTTTTGCTAGCAGCTTTGCCTCCTACTTCTTGACTCTTGACATTTTTTTTTTTAAAGATTTTATTTATTTATTTGACAGAGGTCACAAGCAGGCAGAGAGGCAGGCAGAGAGAGAGGAGGAATCAGGCTCCCCACTGAGCAGAGAGCCCTATGCGGGGCTCGATCCCAGGACCCTGAGATCATGAGCTGAGCCAAAAGCAGAGGCTTTAACCCACTGAGCCACCCAGGCGCCCCTGCTCTTGACATTTGGAGTGGGTCCTACATAAACCCAAAATCAAAATTACCAGCTCTGGGCACTAGAGTCCCAACTGATTTCAGGATTGAAAGCTGTCTGCTGTCCTGCCGTGACCTCAAGTACAGTGTGTGTAAAAATAAACTCATCTTCTTCACAAAACTGTCTTCAAGTTTCTGTTATTCTTTCTTTTCTCCTAGTCACTACAGCTCAATATGTGAATCATGTTGGTGCCGTGGACCCTTTTCCCCTTACATCCAGTCAGTCAGAACAGTTTTCAAGGATCTCTGTCCCTTTCTTTCACTTCTCATGATCATGTAGTTTAAGATGTAAACAAATACTTTTAAAATGACCTCTTTAAAAATTCTCCATGTATGGGGCACCTGGGTGGCTCAGTGGGTTAAAGCCTCTGCCTTCGGCTCAGGTCATGATCCCAGGGTCCTGGGATCGAGCCCCACATTGGGCTGTCTACTCAGCAGGGAGCCTGCTTCTCCCTCTATCTCTCTCTGCCTGCCTCTCTGCCTACTTGTGATCTGTGTCTGTCAAATAAATAAATAAAATCTTTTAAAGAAAATTCTCCATGTAGGGACACTTGGGTGGCTCAGTCAGTTAAGCTTCTGCCTTTAGCTCAGATCATGATCCCAGGGTCCTGGGGTGAGGTCCCACATCACACTCCTTGCTCAGCATGGAGCCTGCTTCTCCCTTTGCCTGCCACCCCACTGCTTGTGCTCTCTCTCTGTCTGACAAATAAATAAACAAAATGTTTTAAAAATAAAAATTCTATCTCCAGAGAGATTAATTTTTCTAAAATCCAATTTTTATCCTGTCCTTCCCTTGTTCAAGACATCTTCTATAGAATGCTTCTTAAGATTGTTTTGGTGGTTCCATTCATCATCAAATCCATAGGAATTTGTTGTGTACAATTTTGAAAAGTCAGACATTACACCCTTAATCACTATATACTGAGTTTTGATAGTGTGCTGCATTACAAGGCATGCATATTTGAATATACTTGACTAATATATTTAGCTGTAAAATAATTAATTTGAAAACATGCCTTCAGCCCTAATATAAAACTTTTCTTACTCTATGTTCACAGTCTTGAAATTATAAGAAGATGTTTTTTTGTTTCTTCCAGAACAGGTGGGATTGTTCCTTCAGTAGCTCAGCAGCTTCACAGAGAAAATATTCAGCGGATAGTGCAAGAAGCTCTCTCTTCCAGTAAAGTCTGTCCAAGTGAACTCTCAGCAGTCGCAACCACTGTAAAACCAGGACTTGCTCTAAGCTTAGGAGTAGGCTTATCATTTAGCTTACACCTAGTAGACCAGTTAAAAAAACCTTTCATTCCCATTCATCATATGGAGGCTCACGCTCTGACTATTAGGTTGTTAAATAAAGTAGACTTTCCCTTCTTAGTTCTTTTGATTTCTGGAGGTCATTGTCTATTGGCATTAGTCAGAGGAGTTTCAGATTTTCTGCTTCTGGGGAAGTCTTTGGACATAGCACCAGGTGACATGCTTGACAAGGTAATTATTTAAGACTTAATTTCTCCATTCTTTTCTGTTAAGTTGTCTATTTCAATCAAATAATAATATACTACTACCATTTATCTAAATATTTCTGATTACTATATTAGACTGAAAAAATTCATATGAGCAGTAGGAAAAAAAGAAAAAGAATAGTAGATTTCTAGCCATTATGGGTGAGATGGTAGGGGTTTAGATCAGTACATAAAGGCTCAAATAGTTTGCAGATGCAGTTATGTTTTTAATCAAAAAATATATCTGAGGGCGCCTGGGTGGCTCAATGGGTTAAGCCGCTGCCTTCGGCTCAGGTCATGATCTCAGAGTCCTGGGATCGAGTCCCGCATCAGGCTCTCTGCTCAGTGGAGAGCCTGCTTCCCTCTCTCTCTGCCTGCCTCTCCATCTACTTGTGATTTCTCTCTGTCAAATAAATAAATCTTTAAAAAATATATATATATATATATATCTGAAAGAAATTGCCATGTAAAGAACTATAAAAGTGAAGTAAGAGGGTATATAAAATAATATAAAGACATTAAAGATGTACAAAGTTCTGTGATTAAACATCACAATTGCTGATATCATCACCCAAGCAGGCTTCTTTTTCCTTTGTGTATGAATCCTGAGCCTACTGCTCTCTGCAGAAATCAGCTGCAATGATTAGAAGAAATGGACAGGTTCTCATTTTTGAAGCTAATCATTAAGCACTCATTGTGAATTTCAGACTTGCTTTTCATCTCCAGTAGAAGAGCTGGAGTAGATAGGGAAGCGGTGATTGCCCACTGCTGGGCGGGCTGTGAGGAGGAGCGAGAGTCCATCCTTACTGACTACCAGCTACAGTCCATTTTTATAAAAGCAGAGCGTATCTTACTTATCCAGGCTTCTTGTTCTGTTTGGGGTTTGGGTTGGGTTTTGTGTATATGTGTGTGTGTGTGTTTAAGTAAATTTCATTTCCTTTGCACCTTGGTTTCAAAATGTGCAATTTTATCACTCATAGAAATTTTTGTTTTCGATAGGTGGCAAGAAGACTGTCTTTGATAAAACATCCAGAGTGCTCCACCATGAGCGGCGGGAAGGCTATCGAACATTTGGCCAAACAAGGAAATAAACTGCATTTTGATTTCAAACCTCCCATGCAACGAGCTAAAAATTGTGATTTTTCTTTTTCTGGACTTCAGCATGTTGTTGATAGGATAATAACACAAAAGGAAAAAGAGGAAGGTATATTTCTACTTGGGGAGTTAGAAAAATGAGTAATCCTGCATTGTACCTAAAAACACCTGCTCACTTCTGCAGGGACCCAGAAGGGGGAAATCCTGGCTTCCGCCGCACACATTGCCGCTGCGGTGCAGCACACGGCAGCGTGCCACATCGCGAAGAGAGCTCACCGTGCCATTCTGTTCTGCAAGCAGAGACGCCTGCTATCGCCAAGTAATGCAGTACTGGTAAGTTCTGTCACCTCCTCTAACAGGATTATTAATACTTTACAGTATGTTACTTTTCTTCTAGGACCTTAACTGATCCTGTGCATAGCATCAAATGTGTTTACGTCATAGCCCAGAAGTTTGGAATTGTGCAGAATAAAGACTAACAGCCATTTCTTACACAGGTGTGACAGCTTCATGGGACATCTGCATAGCCTGTGTGCCAAAAAACTCCAAGACTGCATCTTCTCATTGAATTTAAAAGTGGGTTTACAATAAGAAATGAGATGCAGGAACTGCTATCATTATTTTTAGAAAAATAAGCTAGTTCCCTGCAAATTTATGTCCCTTTGATGAAATCCCTTTAGATCTGCGTAAAAGCCTTGGTAAACTTCTGTTTTTAACTGTATCTTAAACTTTATCCTTTTGCAAATTACAAAATGAGAAAGTATTTAAATGATGGTAGATTCGCAAAATAGAATATTATGTGAATATCAAAGGTAATAATAGCTTTTGAAGAATAATGTAAAATGAGAAAAATGCTTATAAGTAAAAACGGCAGGGTCTAAAACACTGTTGAGCTTTGATTATAATTAGAAAAAAGTTAGAAGAAAATGTACAAAAATTATAGCGGTCCAGGACTTCTGATGATACAGTAGGTTAGGTGTCTGACTCTTGGTTTCGGCTCAGGTAATATTCTCAGTTCAGGATTCTGAGATCCGGCCCTGGGACAGGCTCTGTGCTCAGCATGGAGTCTGCTTAAGTTTTGCTCTCCCTCTCTCTCTGTCTCTCCCCAACTCCGAAAATAAATAAGTAAATCTAAAAAAAATCTAGTGGTCATTGTATACTGATATTGAAAATGATTTTCTTTTCCTCCAAACTTTTACCATACACATTGATCACTTGCCCATTTCCCACCTCTCAAAATGTGATGTTTTCTTACTGCATATTGCTGGGATTTTCCCCAGGTTAAGCTAACAGTTTGGCTCATACCCACACGTAATTGTTAATTTTGGTCTTTTCATTTCCTTCAGGTTGTATCTGGAGGTGTCGCAAGTAACTTCTACATCCGAAAAGCTCTGGAAATTGTAACAAATGCAACAGAGTGCACTTTGTTGTGTCCTCCTCCCAGACTGTGCACTGACAACGGCATTATGATTGCATGGTAAGCCGTAGGACGTATGTGCTCCACTCACAATTTGCCATTTCATCATGCTACATCTTCTTCCTTTAAATCTTGGTCTGTTTATTTTTTTTGCATCACTCTTACTTAGGAACGGTATTGAAAGATTGTGTGCTGGTGTGGGCGTTTTACACAACACAGAAGGCATCCGCTATGAACCCAAGTACGTGGTACCTTTTATAAAATCTATGCAAGCAGTATAAAATCCAAAGCCTAAATACAGAGTTTAGTTAGTGGTGGCAGAAGGCATCTCCTATACTGATGGCCTAGCCTCAGGCAGAACATACCATCTGCTCCAGTGTTGCCTTCTTGTGACAGTGCTGAGGCTGAAGATGGTGCCTTTTTCCAGACTAGGATGGTTGAAGCCTTATATTGGACAATGTTGTAAAAAAGCAAACGTCGGAATTTAAGGAGGAAGAACAGAAAAAAAGAGTAGAATCTCAGACCTTTCCTACCAGTAGTGACAGAGGAAGGTAGAAAAGGGCAAGCCAGCTTTTGAAACCTCAAAGAAAGATCAGTAAAAACCTCGGGAATTTCTAAAGTAGAAATGGATGCAGATTGGACCTTAGGTATATGGTCAACTGCTTTTCTCCTTTCAGCTTGTAGAGAATTATAAGGCATTTTTATCGTTTTTATTGTTTTTCTATTTCACTTTTTTATTTGTAGTATGAGAGCAGAACTATTTCTTTCAAAAACTTCACTCAAATTCATTGAGTTGTATACATTAAAGATGCATAGCTTTTCAATGTCAGTTATACCTCAGAGTCGTTAAAAAAATCCCCAAATTTAGATTTCTTAATGGCATTTACTGGCCTTCTCTTCACCCATTGTTCCTGCTGAATTTGTTTTCAAGAACTGTCATGACATATGATTATACAGTAGCTGCGCACTGTTTGTCGGAATTCTAAGCAAACAGTTTGCAGAACTAGTGACATACCAGGAAGCAAGTATTGGAAATAATGTGATTTATCTGATTGTGATGCAGATGTCCTCTTGGAGTAGACATATCAGGAGAAGTTGGAGAAGCTGCCATAAAAGTACCACGGTTAAAAATGGACATTTGATTTTTGCTTTTCAAAAAAATCCCTAAAGGTAGTATTTCAGCATTAAGTTGTGATTTTTTTTGTATTTCAAATTGTGGAAGATGCACGATATTAATTGTTCATCAATACTTTCTTTTGTTTTTCTTTATGTTTGATATTTAACCCACTCTTCTGAGAATCTGTAGTAATATGTTATAGTTTTATAATGGAATATAGACTTTTTACTATCAAAATTAAAACATCTTGTGAGGAAAAGAATGTACTGATATTTGCAGGTAGAAAGAAAACCTTGGAACATATACAGTGAATCTGCTAAATCCTAGCTTCATATTAAAAAGGCCTAGACCTTTTGGTGTTTTTCTCATATCAGGATTATAAAAGCTATTTTTTAGATTAAGTTCTATTTATTTTATTAAATTTATTTTTAATTGAATTATAGTTGACATACAATATTATATTAATTTGAGGTATACAGCATAGTGATCCAACACTTATATGTATTACAACAGCACGGTGAGTATCATTTTACCATCTGTACCATACAAGTTACTGTAATGTTATCGACTATATTCCCTGTGCTGTGGTTTTCATCCCGCAGTTTATTTTATAACTGGAAGTTTGTACTTCTTAATCCCCTTCACTGATTTCCCCTACACCCCCCCCACCTCTGCCCTGAGAAACTGGTGGTTATCAGTAGAAGCTATTTTTTAGCTCCTTTTGAAACATTCGTCTAACTTTTCTAATGAGAACGATTTTAGAAAAGTAGCCTGGTCAGAGTCATGTCAAATCAGAGAATTCTGAATAAAGACAAAAGGTGACTTTAGCAGAGTGGATGTTATTAATAATAAAAATATATGTTATTAGGTATATTCCCTGGAGCAATTGGAATGTCTATATGTTTCTTAAAATCCATCTGAGATTTTAAGAAATATGGTAGGCAAGTAATCTCTCAAGTATGTATTGTGCTTTTAGTTGACCACGTATGTTTACATCCACTATTTTAGAAATTGTATTTAATCAATGAAAATATATGAGATGTAAAGGTTTTTGCTTTTGTTTTTGGATAATTTTCTTTGAATTTGAAACTTTATACCTACTTATCCTTTTTTTCTATCTAAAGTAACTGAATGGGGGCGCCTGGGTGGCTCAGTGGGTTAAGCCGCTGTCTTCAGCTGAGATCATGGTCTCAGGGTCCTGGGATCGAGCCCCGCATCAGGCTCTCTGCTCAATGCGGAGCCTGCTTCTCTCTCTGCCTCTGTCTGCCTCTCTGCCTACTTGTGATCTCTGTCTCTCTCTCTGTCAAATAAAAAAATTAAATAAAATCTTTTAAAAAAATAAATAAAGTAACTGAATGTACTGTCCTTTAATATAAAGACAATGCTACTGACTTTAATGTCCTTCGAGAGATTTTATCAGTAAAGAGTTGTATTACATCATCATACTGGACCAGGTTGTTAATTTTCTAGTCAATGACTTGCTTTCTTCAGAAAATAGGGGGTAAGGATAAAAATCTAAACTGTGAAAAGAGTTATTTTAATCCTAACTTAAGGTGACCTCAATATTGGGAAATTCCATAAGTAATTTTTTTTTTTTTTTAAGAATTGTGATCATAGGGTATTCCTTTATGATCACCCACTTGGAGATAGAAAATATAATTTATGTGAGGGAACATATAGAAACAGCCAATATTTTTTAAAAAACTGTATTCTTTGCTGTTGAGGTATAGCTATGATAGAATTGGTTTTTTAATATTATTTAGAGAGGGCGCCTGGGTGGCTCAGTGGGTTAAAGCCTCTGCCTTCAGCTCAGGTCATGATCTCAGGGTCCTGGGATTGAGCCCCGCATCGGGCTCTCTGCTCAGTGAGGAGCCTGCTTCCCCCTCTCTCTCTGCCTGCCTCTGCCTACTTGTGATCTCTGTCTGTCAAATAAATAAATAAAATCTTTAAAAATATGTGTATATATTATTTAGAAGAAACTTAGTTTATGAACTCACACTTTTCATTTGAATTTGTGTTCTGTATCATGTGAACCTAAATTCATAGAGAAGTAATACAAGTATTTCCTGTGTGTCTCCTAGTCAGAGTGCATTCAAACCATGGAAGGAAATTGACCAAAAATTGTTCCCTCATCACAAATACTTTAAAATGGGGTATCTGTAATCTATGCTCTTAAAATTTTTAAGTATTGAAATTGCCACAGGTGTTACAAGCACACATGTCAAAACTGAATTCATGCTATAAATAAGAGAAACTACAGTTAAAGAAAATGAGCAGTTTGGGGACGTGTTCCGTGTCTGTAGGCCTTTTGTACTTGGCAGTGAGGGAGGAGGGAGGGAAGAGAGAGGAGGGAAAGGATAAGGAAGGGAGCAGCACTGAACTCCGTGTGGGCAAACGCGTACCACTTAGCTCATGGTACGGGTAAAAGGCAGACGATTTGCTGAAATCCTCTGTATCTTGAGGCGTATCTCGTATTTTATTTATTAACTTTTTAAAGATTTGTTTTTATTATTCATTTGACAGAGAGAGGACACAAATAGGCAGAGAAGCAGGCAGAGGAAGAGGAGGAAGCAGGCTCTCCACCGAGCCAGGAGCCCAACGCAGGGCTTGATCCCAGGATCCTGGCATCATGACCTGAGCCGAAGGCAGCCACCTAACTGAGCCATCCAGGCGCCCCACTCATATATAAATTTTTAAAAACGGGGATGCCTGGGTGGCTCAGTCGTTAAGCGTCTGCCTTCAGCTCAGGTCATGATCATGGCGTACTGGGATGGAGCCCCACATTGGGCTCCCTGCTTGGTGAGGAGCCTGCTTCTCCCTCTCCCACTCCTCCGACTTGTGTTCCCTCTCTTGCTGTGTCTCTCTCTGTCAAATAAATAAAATCTTAAAAAAATGAAAAAAAAAGAAAAAAATGCAGGGTAATAAAAGTAATCTTAACAGGAGGACTGTACTTCAGGAAAAGTACTATAAGTTTTGGGCATAGTAGGATGGCCTTGATAGGCCAAGAAAGTCAGGAATTCTTCTATTATTGAATTCAAAGAATCCCTGATACTCAGCTCTGAAGGTGTTCTTAGAATATAGTCTTCAGTCCATCAGAAGCCAGTTCCAAAGCTCAAAGTTTGTTGTCTAGAGGGTTTTGTTTTGTTTTACATCTACAGAAGCTTAATATTTCCACTAATATGAACTCTTGTCCTTAACCGTGCTGAATAAATGACTCATTTCTTATCACTTGAATTACTTTTCCCTTCGTAGTATGGAATAAACCTCCCTCCCCCCAATATTCCTATATTAGAGCATCTACCAGAAGTAGAATTAAATTTGAAGATGAGAGAGGTCTCCTACTGTCCAGTGGCCAAAAGCCTAGGCTTTAGACTCTGGTGCGTGGAAAGCCCTGCCTGTGGCTGCCATCACCTCCATCTTACTGTGTTAAGGGGTGGGAGAAAGGAACGGCTGGCAGTTCTTACGCTCAGTGCAGCCGGAGCAAAGTGGTCAGAGAAAAATGAGGGCTTTAAAGGCTACAGTGAAGCCCAGCTTGATTTTATATCAAACCTACCTGCTGCAGTAAAATAGAAGCAGACCTACCGCAAAACTTGGGCCCACTGGAAACAGGGCTCATTGGGCAAAGACATCATGTGATTCTGAGCCACAGAGTGTCACACTTTCTAGCTGTAAACCAAAAATACTTGTAAGTATGGGGAATGGTCAACACTGGTAGCCACAGTGTTTAGCCAGACTTTTGTACTTGGTGAGCAGTGATTTCAGATTTTTTTTTAAGTCTTTTTTAAAAGTATACATTTCTACATTTGGGGTTTTAAAAGCCTTGTGCCTTTGTAGTATTTATCATTAACTATCTCAAGGTGCTACAGTGCATGTTAACAGGTGGGCTCTTTTGAATCAGGCCTCTTTAGCCCAGCATACTGATTTAAAAATGTTTCTGACACTTGATATAGAGATACTAATTATGCCACTTGTGTCCGTTGCTGTATTTTAATAGTGTTAAGTGCAGGAAAATTCTATTTAATTCTATTTAATAAAATATTAATTCTATTGAATAAATTCTATTTATTTTCGAAACTATGAGTCTGACCTGATGTTAAACTTTGGTAAACAGGCTAGAGAAAATCTGTGAAGTATCAATATCAAGAACTTCCATTCAAAATGTTAATACTCAGTTTTTTATATTCTACTAGAATTAGATTAAAATTAAAAGTAAAAAATGGGGGGGCACCTGGCTGGCCCAGTCAGGAGAGCATGTGACTCTTGATCTTGGGTTTGTGACTTTGAGCCCCACATTGACTGTAGAGATTACTTAAAAATAAAATCTTTTAAGAAAAGTGAAGGATTTGAAAAGATTGCTCAGGAATTCTTTCCTACTTTCATATTAATGGTTTTATTAGCCTTCTGTAGACTCTGGGTTCGCTTTCTGTACGTGTTTCCCAAGTTGGCTCAAAAACACTATTCTTGGTCTTGAAACTTCTGTGATATCTGATGAAATTGCAGATGAAAAGGAAAAAATATTGTGAGAAACAGGGGCCTTTTTTGTCGCCCTGAAGAGTCCCATGAAGTTGGTTACAGGAGGTATTAAAGTCAAAGAATCTCTTGGTTGAATTTTAGGTTTTAGTTTTCTTCGGTGCTCTTTCCCTGAAAATTAGAGAGCCACAAGTAAATAAATGTCTTTCTGAAGCCCAAGAGCCCTAGATATAGTCTCATTGCTTTGGTTCTGTATAGTTGTATTTTCTTCAAATCACTAACACATACGAAGAGAATGGATCCATAACTTCCAGACTTTTAGATGTCAGAGAGCAAAAATTTGTGGGGCTAATATGTGGTTGTCAACTTGTTATTATGCCAAGTTGAGACTAATAAAAGAACAAATGCCAAGGTCATCTGTAAAAGTGGGGATCCCGTAACACCCAAAAGAAAGTGTAAAAGGTACTATCTCAAAATGACATGTCTTATATTGAAGGAAACTAACTTTTTCGGAAACTTGCTATATTGTCCTTATTTTTTCTTATGTTACCATAAACCTATGAAAACATTATACCATTAGTGGTACACAGATTGCTATTTAGAAACCAATATTAAAAAACAAAACAAGAAAACAGTATTAAAGAAAAAAATGGGACTGACTTTATTTCTTTGTGTAAATTAACTCTGACGGGATGCCTGGGCGGCTCAGTGGGCGGCTCTGCATTTGGCTCAGGTCATGATCTCAGGGTCCTGGGATCGAGCCCCGAGTCAGGCTCTCTGCTCAGCAGGAAGCCTGCTCCCCCCACCCACCGCCTGCCTCTCTGCCTACTTGGGATCTGTCTCTCTCTCTCTCTCTCTCTGTCAAACAAATAAATAAAATCTTGTTTAAGAATAGATAAATTAACTCTGACACTCTTTAAGCTATACAAAAAATATTCTACTCATAACATTCATATATATAGCCTCCCACACAAACCTAGCTTTCCTCAGAGACTCCCTGAATGCGTGAACTTCTCTCCCTTTTTTCACTCCCTTTCCATATGTGACTCTTAACACAGCTCCTGGCTTTGGAATGGTTCTATCCTTGGTTTGGGCGATAGGATAGTATACCGAGTAAGACTGATACTGGTCCTACACTAAACACACGTGAATAAGCACTAAGCATATAAATTAAGTCAAAAAATAATTTATTTTCCCTATTACATGTCCGATAGGAATTGATGTGTAACCTTAAAAGGTCTGGACTCTGATCTTGCAGGCCTAAAATCGCCCAACCAACATCTACCAAATACGTATAAAACAGTAGTGTATCTGTGGAACAAATGTGGTCTCTACCTTAAGAACTTACAGACAAGTTGTACATGGAACAACAGAATAACAAGATTGTAATTTAAGCCACACTTACATGTTTCAGTAATGACCTATTTCTATGCATGGCTTATAAGAAAAAACAAAGTAAGAGGGATTTCTGACAAGTGATATGGTAGGGAAGGCCTTAAAAGGAATGATTACCATAGTCTTTTAAATAGGAAGATATTTTAAGTATACAGAATGGCAAAAGCAGAGTTTACAGGTAAATTTTTGGGGGGTAACCTCTACACTTTGAATTTTTAGAAATGAAACACAGAACTGTAAGGTGTCAGGGCTAGACATTACCTCAGAGACCAAAGAAAAATCAATTACCTTTTTTAAAGACAGGAATTATGGATGGTCCTCCATTTTTCTCTAGACTAAAAGGAAAACATGTTGATCACAAAAATTTTCAAAGCAATGATTTACCAATGTTTCAAGCCAAAGAATAACAAGGTGTACCTAGTTAATATGGTGTGTGTCTTGAGGGGTGGGGTGGGTGGCTTTTAAAAGCAGTATTATGTTAAATCATCATCCTGTACACGTAACCTAACAGTTACAGAATTTCCCTGGTAATAAAATTTAAGTCTCGCTTAAAGTTAATATATTAAAGGTGGTTATCTCAAATGTATAGCTGGTTAATTTGATGAGGAACATTTGCTGTTGGCCACCTTAGTGAGGCGTAGACTTCAGTCTGTCCACATGTGACCTTCGTGGCCAAAGGGTAGCATGAAACTAGCTGGCATTTCAGCTGAATGCTTTCATACAGGGTCAGTTAACACCAGGAAAATTATGTCTCTGTCCATACTTCAAAATTTGCGTATCCAGGGACCCTAATCTGCTGTTCTGGGAGCTGCGTAGGGGCATGGGAAGAGAGAAACAGTATATAGGCCGAGAACATGCTGTTGTGACCCCAACCACAGTCAGCATATTTGCCAGTAGCGGGATCAAGGAACATTTGGCGGAAGGGTATTGGTATCCATGCCAAAGTTTCCAAACATGTCTCGGTGATATTTTAGCACATTTCCCATAGTTTCATTTAATCGATGAATGGTTATGAAAATTAAAATTAAATTTGTAAATAGTCTATGAGTTCATAGTACTTCTAGTTATGGGAGTAATTGTTATTTACTTAACCATTCCGCCTCACCTGTAACCATTCTTATAAATGTGGTGAGCACTGGTCACTGCTCACAGTCCTAGAAGTTGAGTGTTCACAATTCCAGGGGCTGCCGTTCCCCCTGGCCACTGTAGCTTTGTATAGTTAGTACACCTGTTCTCCAGCAGAGGACAGTAATGCGTCCTGAGGAAGGGGTATCTCTCTAATTCCTGAAAACTTGCCACTCGGGCTAGTTGTGGGAGTAATTGTGTAAAATAATACTTCCCGTTATTTATCCTAAATTAATTTTTTGAACCAATAAATATTTTTTAACACTGTCAGTTACAGGAATTTAGATTTCCCTGTCTCATAAAATTGGGTAAACAGTTTTGCGTCTTTGGGTTTTCCAAGAATTAAAATGAAGATGTACTCATTTTTCTCTATACTGAAAATTGATTTACGGAACCACAATACAATATTGGATCCTATTCTCTACTATTATCGTAGAGTTAATACTGTATCTTGAGTAGTTCTGTTTCCAACACAAATAGTGCAATTGCGGAGAAAACTTGTAATTCAGCTACATCGACTACAGAAAAGATGCCCATTCTAAGCAGATTCTCCTCTTTGTTTGCAGAAACTTAAGCTCTGATGAAACTCCAGCACTGAAGCAAAATCCTGTGGATAAATTAATGCCCATCAGCCTTCGCCATAACTGCAGGCACTGTGTCTGATTTAGCCCTGTTTCTACCCGGGAGTCTGGCCTAGCTTTGAATGAAATTCAAAGGTCTTTTAAACCTGTTTTGATGATGCCAAAGTCAGGTGGTATTCCTGGTTGGCTCAGGACTCTCAAGTAATATCCCAGAAGTGGTTTTCCAGATCAGACTTGGAAGCGACCAGAACCCCAGAAAGTTTTTCTGAAACATGAATAACTTGGCCAAATGGGATCCCCAAGATTGCCTCCGCAGGTAGTTTTGTTGCTAAATCAGAAGTAAAACAGGCTTTGGTAGTGGACATTTAGGGTGAGTTTTCTCTCTTGGTATTCAGTCACACCAGGAATAGTTCCCCTTGCTTGATCTCCCTTAAGCTTTCTTACAAGTTCCTCTATGGATCACCTCACTGCTGCAACTTCAAAGACACAGGCACAATACCTTAAGGAAGGAAGTCCCACTCGCTGCTGCATTTGAAATTCCTTTAAAAAAGCTGGGTTGATACTTGCATCTCTGTTGATATTATTTGTTATACGGAGGAACTGGTTAGGCTTATTTCTGCATTCCTTTAGTAGGATGCGGAAAGCATTCGCGTTGTAGGTTAAGTAGCCGAGAGCACAGGAGCAAGCTGTGCGAACCTAAATGAAGAAGCAATTCAATCCCTTCATTGAGCTTTATTCTTAAAATATCTAACAAACTGTTCTCACTAAACAGTTCCTTAGTCTCTGTAGCTATGCCTAGCAAACATGGTCCACCCATGGCAATCGACAGAGGGAAGCAGAACTGCCATCTTTTTAGAGAAAGCTGTCCACTGCCATTGGTTTCTAGTACTTGTTCTCAGTCCTGACTGTGTTTTAGAATCACCAGCAGTTAAAAAAGAAAAAAGAAAAAAAGCCCACCAACTGTCTTGGGTTTAGAATCTAGTTATTCACACTGTCTTTAAAAGTGCCAGAGGCGACTCTAATATGCAGCAGAGTAAGAACCATTGAGTTGGAACTAAGGGTCTCAGTCTTGATTGTGCATTGGAATCCCCTTGATAGTTACTAAAATTGCTTAGTGCCTGGGTTCCACCCCTAGAAATTCTTAATTATTTTGGCTGCAGCCTGGATGCTGGAATTTTTCAAAACTGCTGTTGATTATAATAGGAGACCAGGCAAGAGACTAGAGGATAAAAATAAGGGAAAAAAAAAGAAAAACAACAAAAAAACCTCCACACACTCAAGAAAGCAATTTAGTTTTCCACTGGCAAAAACTAATTAACAGTCACAGGACTGCAGAAAAAAATATCCTCTGCCTGTGACCCGGAAGTAATCAGGTTGTTCATAAGATTAAAGTATATTCCTGGGAAGTTCTTAGAAAACCTGTTAGTGGTGGCCTAAGAAATGTCAAAGAATGAACATAAGCCAGAGTTGATATTCTAGTTTCTACACTGGCATGTGACTGCTGCATATGCCCGTCTATCTTCCATACCTTGAACCGTGGCTCTCAGTGTACGGTCCCGATACCATTTCTAACCAGCTTCTAGGAGCTGATTAGAAACGCCCATTTTAGGGCCTAAACCAGATGTATTCAGTAAGAAATGCTGGGAATAGAGCCCAGGAATCTATGGTGTAACAGATTCCCGTGATTTCTGCGTACCCTGAAGTTGGAGAAACACTGCCTCACACCTGCGGAGAGGGCGGGGGAGTCTCAGAAGCAGACCAGGACTCTGGCCTTCTTCATACTGTTGGCTCTGATCCTGCTTGGCAGATAAAACTGTCCAGTGGATCCCACTTTCACGCATTCCAAATAATCGTAGAAATGACTTAGATCACAAAAACTGCTTAGTTACTAAGTTAATAAGTTAGTCACCAGTTTTTGTGAGATATTTTATAAATATTTTAATTACAAACTTCTCTATCATCAGTGTACTTATTTGTATATTGAATCTTAAGTACTGATGTTAAAACAAATATGCACATTTTGTAGGAACCAGAATTATGGATGGCAGATGTGGTACTAGAAAAATCTAATTTTGAGTCAGTAACATGAACTATTATATAACATAGTCAGCCTGTAGAGAAAGTAGCACACAATTACATTTTTAGAATATTCGCAATTACATTTTTAGAATATTCGATTATACAATTGGTTTTGTTTTTACCTCTTCTTTTCCAGAATACAAATGATAGCAGAGCTGTTGGATTGTCCCTAATGTGGTAAATGCTTCTAGAATAGCAGCTCTAGAATGAGCCAGGCTAGCTATTAAATTCCCTGAAAATTAAACAAGAAAAAAAGTTTGTGTTATTTAATGGATATAAACTGATCGACTGTACTTCTGTTCATTTGCACAGATTATTAAAGGGGTTGAGTCACAAGACATCTCTAATGAAGGACTGAGAGAAAGCATGTATGTATTAAATGTGGAGTTCTTTCCCCAAAATTATGATTTGGTTTTCTGTCTGTCACCAACAGTAAAAGTTAATTCGCTTTATTTAAAAGTAGGGAGTTTTGAAAATCAGAGTTTTTCTTTCCTGTGGCTTCAGAATATATTCTGAGCTTTTGTGTTTTTTTAATGACCGTGAACATAATGTTTGAACTACCATAAAAAAAATTAAGTTTGTCCTTTTTGCAATTCAGATCACTTTGAGTTAAGAGCTTAATGGTATTTTGAACCCAAACAATGTATTACTTAAATTTAAAATTGTTGATGTTTTTGCCATAAAAAGAAATGTTTGCCATAAAAAGAGATTGAAAATAATAAAGTAATTAGGTAATTAAATAAATCTGCAACTACCAATTTAAAATTCTTTCATTCAAATATGTGTTTTATTTTTAGAGGTTTCGTGTGATATTTTTTCATAGTATTGTTGCTGTGGTGGAATAAGCGCATCACAGACTGTAAAATATAAATGTGGATGGACGCTCTGTTGAGGTATTCACTTGGGTTTTGTTCTTGTATTTTTTTTTTTTTTTGCATTCTTTATAAACCAAGACCTTTGTATTTATTGATTCAGGATGGGGAGGGATGGCTTATGTGGCTTAAAGCAAAAAATGTCTAAAAATAACCTTTTTTTTTTCAGGCGTATATTTTTAAAAGCCTGTGAACATAGAAGGCACTGTTGTAGGGGAAAAGGAGCGAGGCAGAGGGGGTTCTTTAAAGATGGGGAGTCGGGGACGGGGACGGGGCGGAGGCAGGCAGAGGATCCCAGACCAGGGAGTCCACACCAGGGGCAGGAGCTGCCTGTGGAGCGCGGTTGTGTGGTGGACACAGGAAAACTGGACCCTTGGCAACAGAAATCTAGTATTTGTGAAACTCCTGTACCTCTGGAGCCA
Organism: Mustela nivalis; assembly: GCF_964662115.1. Taxonomy (NCBI): domain Eukaryota; kingdom Metazoa; phylum Chordata; class Mammalia; order Carnivora; family Mustelidae; genus Mustela; species Mustela nivalis. The sequence continues at coordinate 111,608,395 of NC_139030.1, forward strand.
TGTGTGGGAACCTTGTCAACTTAGACATCTGGGACAACATTTATTTTACGTTATATCCGAGGCCCAAATATCCTGCTTTGCTTGGGAAACCCCAGACAGGCACGTGACTCTGGAGATGCCTGTGACTGTGAGGCCGGAGGGCAAAGAAGGCCCAGACACGTTTGAGATTCAGTTCCAGCCAGCCCGAGAAAATTCATATTTGAAGGAGAGTATAACATAGTATTTCTTGCACACACGAGTTTGTGCAGTAAAATTTAAAACCACGATGATTATTTTCAGAGTCAATTCATAGAATTACTATGACTTGAATTAAGAGTGCTATTTAAATAAGAATGTATTTAATAATTTAAACGTTTTTTTTCCTAACTAGTTTCCATCAGTAAGTTTTCATTTGCGTGAATTTTCCTTCCATGCCAAGTAAAAATATAAGTGTAGCAGTAAGTGTAACTTCCTTTCCCACCTTCAGTGACCCATCTCAGTTAAAAAAACAAAGACCTTATGGGGCACCTGGGTGGCTCAGTGGGTTAAAGCCTCTGCCTTTAGCTTGGGTCATGATCCCTGGGTCCTGGGATCGAGCCCCACATCGGGCTCTCTGCTCGGCAGGGAGCCTGCTTCCTCCTCTCTCTCTGCCTGCCTCTCTGCCTCCTTGTGATCTCTGTCTGTCAAATACATAAAATCTTAAAAAAAAAAAAAAAAAAAAAACAAAGACCTTGTTTATTTTTCGGTAGTAGTCACTTCATGTGATCGTCATTCTGATCCTGTTTCATGTTGTGTTGAGAGTGATATATCAAGTCAATTACCTTATTATTCATTTCGAAAATTAGCTCTAGAGTAGATAGAGTTACACGGTTAGCATTAAGTGTGCCAAGAGCTCTATTGGACTATTTTGCTTTGCTATATCGCATAGCAACATAAGGAATTCTTGAATGTTAGCAAAATGTGAAGTTGATCAAAAGAAAACCAGACAGAGGAATAGCATATAAATCTGCCATTACTATTATAAATCAGTGTGTAAATTTTCTGGTTAGTAGCTCAGAGTTGGATTCTCATTTTATATTTGCAAAAAATAATTAGGGGATTGAAAAGGTAACTAGGAAATCAAAAAGGCCACGGTCAGAGTTGCCTGGCTTCTGTTGGGGTGCAGAGTAGACTCCTACTGTCCCATGTAGAATTTGTGTGGAGTTGCATGTAGACATACACCAGTTCATTCTTCAAACCATGTGACATAGTATCAAGCGTATTACGTTTTTATTGTTCAGATTACAAAAAATTTTTTTGAAAACTGTTTCATGCAGATGTAGTTTTATGTAACCAACCTCTAGTTCTTTCTTACCTGTCAAGATAATAGTAGTGGAATTAACTGAATACAGACTATCAACTAAAATAGTAACACCTCTTGCAGACAAAGTAATATGGTCCACATCTATAATGACTTTAGCTAAGATGATAATCTGAAAACAAAAAAGAAGCATTGAATCACCGAATGTTTTCTACTCTGCTCCTCTAATTAAGCTTTTTGTTCCTTGGTACTTCTCAGGAAGGTAAGGGGAGTAACTTGAAATGGTGCAGTACAAGAAAGGCAAGCGGCAAAGGTTTGAATCAGAGTAGTTTTCACTGTCGGATCACTGTGGTGGACATGGCAGGCCAGTGTGTGCTTCCTGCAATATTCGCAGCTTTTGCGTCCTTGAAGTATGGGTTCATAGAAAGTAGTTCTCCTAAAGGTCACTGGATAGAAAAAGAAGCACCCAGATACACCGGGTGTCATAGGTTGAAGAATCAGTGTGATCAGCGAAAGGTCTGCAGTTAGAAAACTTGTCTTGTATACTACCGTGATTCTCTGCCTGCAGCGTGGGGATGACGAAAATGATACTGTGTGCCCACAGCCTGACGGCGGTGTTGGAAGTATCAGATAAGGTACAGAGGCAAACAGTGCCTTGTAACTTGTAAAACTGCAGATAAATGAGGAATCCTCATAAATAATGGAGTTTCTATAGGTGGAAGGGGCCAGTGTAAAAAATACTGTGTATTTTACAAATTGGTAAACGCTTTTCCAGATAAAAATTTTTTCTCATTTTTTAAGTTTTGACTAAAAAGACTAATTTATTGATTTGAAGCTTGAATTCCCAGTTTTATACCTGAAATGCCGCCATTGCCTTCTCAGCTTCAACCGTTGATTCAAGAAAGGGTTCAAAGATTGATACGGTCACTATTCCACTTTCTAAAATTAAGTATTGTTGAAGGCGATTGTTGATGGCAAAAAGGGATAATGCATAGCCCGCCCTTAAACAGATATCCTGGAAATAGGAGAAACATGTATTATCTTTAACTCAGTTCATCTATTATGTTACTCAAGGTAATGAATTTTGAATTCTTGGCCATCTAAATATAGTGCATTCTTATCTTTGGAAGTAAAATTTGACATTATTGGGGAAAATAGGTAGTTGAGTTAACCCAGAATGTTATTGAACAGATAAAATTGAGAAGTAGGTTGCGGTATCAGAGAGAAGTAATTTTAATTTTCAGAGGGAAAGTTAGGTTAGTGATTATGCAAATAAATATCTAAATAGTAAGGAAATTGCATAATTTCATTAACCCTCAACTTTTTTGTTTTAACATATTTTTATTTTTATTTTCACCATTTCAAAGTAGACTTGATAAATCAAAACTCCCCTTGCTCTAGCAGGCTATATATTACATTTTATGCATTGTGGGATGATCTCTATCATCTCTTAAAATAAGTTCATTTGTAAAATTCCGTACTGTATCCTGAGGGGAAATAAAAAGAAAGATGATTTAAAAATCACATTTTAACATTCTGGGATTTGGCAAACAGCAAAAGCCAATTCTTACTTGGCAAAGATGAACCAATACAGTAGATCTGCCAGAAAGCCTGAAAAGAATTTTATCACTAAATCTTATTTTTAATATTTTGTTTGAACAGTATAGTACAGAAAAAGCCATTAATAAAGTGAGTTTTCCTCTGCCACTGTTAATCATTATGTAAAAGTGCTATATGTACGTACCAAAATATTTACCAAGAAAATTATACGATGCCTGAGATTTGTTTCAAAAGTAGTGTAGGACGAGGGGCTCCTGGGTCTCTCAGTCAGTTGGGCGTCTGACTCTTGGTTTTGGCTTAGGTCATGATCTTGATACCGTGAGATTTAGCCCCCCAGTGGCTCCGCGCTCAGCAGAGTCGCTTGAGATTCTCTCCCTCCGCCCCTCCCCCAACTCATGCATCTGCATGCTTTCTCTGTCTCTCAAATAAATAAACCTTTAAAAAATAATAACAACAACTTGGGAAGATGAAGTGGGTATATAGGTATAATAAGATTGGCCAGGATTGATAATTGCAGAAGTTGAGTCATAGAAACTTTTAAGTTCATTATGCTACTCTTCTGCATATGTTTGAAATGTTCCATAAAAAAATTATGTACACACAAGGAGCCACCTGGCTATAAAGGAAGAAAAAGGGTATTTTTAGGAATTCACAAAGGAATAGGGTCCAGAGTAAGTGAAGCAGGTGGAAACAGGCCAGGAAGAAAAGGGGAATGATTTGGAGGAGAATAATTAGTCAAGAAAAAGGAGAAGGGTGTCCCTGAGGAATAGGGTGATGAGAATAAAATGTGAAACGAACAGAGAGAAGAAAGGTGGCTTAGAAAGTTAGATCCAAATTCAGTCTCCTTACACACTGCTCATATTATTCCAGCAGCTCATCTCCATTTTTCGTATACTACAGTAGAATACAATTCTATATTAAAAAACAATAATGCAGCGAGTTCATTTCTCCTCTTCTAGCCCTCCTTTCTTCCTCCCAAATCCCCAGAACCAAACTGATAGAGATAGTTGGCAATTTTCTTCCCTGATTGCTAAATGCACTGCAGACAACAAAAGTTCTCAAAATTCTCTGGGGTTGGTGCTGTTCAAAGTGTGGCCCATGGACCAGTGATAGTCCACAAAATGGTTGACAACAGGATTACAGAAACTGGGAATTAGCATCTAAAAGGAATAGCTTTGGGACTCCTCGGTGGCTCAGCCCATTAAGCCTCCGCCTTCAGCTTAGGTCATTCGTGATCCCATGGTCCTGGGATCAAGCCCAGCATTGGGCTCCTAGCTCAGCAGGGAGCCTGCTTCCCCCTCTGCCTGCCACTCCCCCTGCTGGTGCATGCTCTCTCTCTGACAAATAAATTTAAAAAATCTTAAATAAAAAATAAATAAAAGCAACAGCTCTTCCTTATAGTTAAATACTAATTAATAAATACATAAAGAAGATGTTTATAGCAGCATTATCAACAATTGCCAAATTATGGAAAGAGCCCCAATGTCCATTAACTGATGAATGGATGAAGAAGATGTGGTATATATTTACAGTGGAATATTATTCGGCCATAAAAGATGAAATCTTGCCATTTGCAATCGTGGTTGGAGCGCAAGTGTATTATGCTAAGTGACAAGACAAATACCATATTATTTCACTCATATGTGGGACTTAAGAAACCAAACAAACAGGGGAAGTGGGGGAGAAGAAGAAAAGCACGAAGCCGACTTTCAACTAGAGAGAACAGACTGGTGGTTGCCAGAGGGCAGGGGATAGGAGGATGGGGTCCACGGGCGATCAGGACTAAGGCAGGCACTTGTGTTGAGCACCAGATGTTGAATCATTAAATGGTGCCCCTGAAACTAATATGACACTGTATAAACTAACTGGAATTTAAATAAAACTTGATTTAAAAAAAAAGAATTTTTAAAAAAATTTCCATTAGGCAAATAAACCATGTAATCATGGTTGCATCCGTGGATTCTAAAACTGGTGAGCAAAAGTGCATGCAAAACAGAATTATTTGCATCGGCTCAAAGTGTCTCACCTCAAGAAACTTGTTAATTAAAAGAGTGACTCGACAGTGGAGAAATGTGACAGATAGTACTTTAACCAAGTACCCAGAGTTAGCACTGCCTGTTATAAGATGTAACAGCAGCATGTACCTCCTGAAAATAATGCACTGGGCAGGTGAGTAAAGAAGACCACATCAGGGGTGCCTGGGTGGCTCAGGGGGTTAAGCTGCTGCCTTAGACTCAGGTCATGATCTCAGGGCCTAGGATGGAGCCCCGCATCAGGGGCTCCACCACTTGTGATTTCTCTCTCTCTCTGTCAAATAAATAAAATCTTAACAGAAGAAGAAGACGACGACGACAACCACATCATTTCTGTGGTATTCTTGCCAAAATACACCACCTCAATTTAATCATGAGAAAACATCAGCTAATTCAAATTGAGGGACATTCTACAAAGTAACTGGTGTAAACTCACAAAAAATGTCAAAATCATGGAAGACATGTAAAAATCATGAAAGACAAAGGACAGTGTTTCACAGATTGAAGGAAACTAAAGGGACATAACAGCTAGATGTAATAGGAGATCCTGGATTGGATTTTGGAAGAGAAAAAGGACATTAGTGAGAAAACTGGCAAAACTAGATAAAATCTGCAGATGAGTTATTTGGTATCAGTGTTGATTTCCTTATTGATATCCAGGAAAGCTGGATAAAGGATATGCTAGAAATACTCCATACTATTTTTGCAAAATTTTGGAAAATCTAAAATTATCTCAAAATTTAAAGTTTTTGTGTTTTTTTGTTATTTTTTATTCTTATGGTCAGTTAGCCAACATATAGAACATCATTAGTTTTTGATGTATTTTTTTGTTTCTTTGTTTTGAATTATCCTGCCCACAACAGATTGCTCGGGAAAAGCTTTCCTTCATCACAAATAGTTTGAGACGCTACCACTCTGGAATATTGGGTAAGAAATGGATGATTGAAAGTTGAAAGGTGGGGCGCCTGGGTGGCTCAGTGGGTTAAACCGCTGCCTTCGGCTCAGGTCATGATCTCAGGGTCCTGGGATCGAGTCCCACATCGGGCTCTCTGCTCGGCAGGGGCCTGCTTCCCTCCCTTCCCCTCTCTCTGCCTGCCTCTCTGCCTACTGTGATCTCTCTCTGTCAAATAAATAAATAAAATCTTTAAAAAAAAAAAAAAAAAAAAAGAAAGTTGAAAGGTCATAAAATTAGGAAAGAGTTTCAACACATCCAGGACAGAAAAGATTTATTCGTTCTTTGAGCATAAAAATTGTTACATTTCAGAAAAGAAATATGACAACTATGAAAAATATGGAACAGTAGTATTTCATCATTACAAACTAATGACCTACCAAAGAGATTTTACATTTTTTATGTAATATAGTTAAGTATTGCTGTGAAACATTTATAATTTGACAATGGGTCTAAAAACCTTTCCACATGAGCTCTAACATTTTATAAAGATATTACCTTATCTGGTGAGTGAAGAAGTTGAAGGACATCGGCATACCTAAATCCTTCGTTTTCATGTAATTCTTTCTGTAACAGATCATTCCTTAGGACGATGCATGCCAAGGTAAATGCCACTTCAACCTAAATATGTGGTTTTCAGAAATTATTTTTCACTCATGGTTTATCAAATGACATATTTCATTATGCAGACTTTCATATGGGATATACTTATTCAAAGATAATATATACTTCATTGATTCCAGTTTCCTAATATTTATTTTTTTCAGTTCTCTAATATTTAGAGGGTGGTATTTATAATGTGTGGAGGAATATCCCTTATCATTTTTAACAGCCATGTGCCGTCGGCACAACCACACGACTCTGCTGGGGAGCATGGGAGAAAGCAGCCAGAAATAGGAGGGGCTTTATCTTAAGTGCATAGTTGGATCCCTTCCACATCTAAAAAAAATTTTTTTTAATTTCCTGGCATGGGGATAAAAGCTGTTTTGAATCCCTTGTTAGCTACTGACCATTGAGCTGGACGGCTTCCATGGAATGCCACTGAATTAAAGCCCTGGGGAGCAGTCCTGAGAAATACTGTATGTCGGGAGTCATCTGACACACACTCTGAAGCCTTTTCAGGGGATGTAAATGAACCTCATCTATTGTGGGGACTCGACAGATAATGTTCTTTAAGCATTACATTATGCGTTTCTACGAAGAATATTATGAACTTGAAAAGCATGATTATTATTACAAAACTTTATTTACTACAGAATCCTATTTGAATAAAAGTATTGGAATATATTTGTGCTCTGTTTTTAACAAGTTAAAGAACTCATTGAAAACATATACCGAAATACAGGTGGACGCAATTGAAGTAAACTGTTTTGCCATGAAATTGCGCGTCTTAAAATAAAAATGTATTTTTATGTGGCATTTTCTATAGTCGTATGAAATTTATTTGTACTATGAAAGTCAGCATGAGTTTTACATATAATTCAAGCCAAAAAATTGCTAGTGTAGGCTCCTTCCTTTTTTTCCCCCATCAACTCCTATGAAAGAATATTCTCTCTCATAGCCAGAAAAGCTGCATAACTTAGAACATCTTTTCACATAATACATTCCTTAAAAGAAATAATACTGTATTTACTGACATATTTGTGTTTTCTCATTTCTGACAGAACTCATACCAAATTTTGAAGAGAAAATGTATTTTTTGGCCTTATAATTTCCTGCCTGACTAACTCTAGATGTTCTAAATTTCCAAGCTTTGGTAGAGGATTTGAATAGACATGAGCATCATTTTATTAAGGGCAGTTTACTAGAAGTAAATAGAAGAGTGAATGACTCTTAAACAACTCATCAATTATTTATATAAGTAAACTATTGTTGCTGGCCAGCACAGACTGCTTGGTACAGGTAAAGCTATTTTAGTGGTGCAATAGTATAGGAATCACTTATATCTGAGAAATTTCGCTACATAAGTCACACACATCCTCATTATCCCCACCATTTTAGCAACCAATATCCGAAAAAGAAGGGAAGAAATTCTGTGAATAATCAGATATCTGAGGAATAAAACTTATTTAATGAGTAAAGACGCAAGACTTAATTATTTGAAAATGTAATATTTTAATAAAATTTACTATTTTTATAGCAAGTTTTTAATTTAAACCTTCTAGAATTTTGTTTAAAATGTTAAATTTTTCATTATACTTGTGAATTTACATAAAGATACAAATTATTCTCAAAAGGTCATATTTCTGTTAATTTTTACTACATCAGAAAAAAACCCTTAATCAGAAAAAACCTTAAAACCTTTTATATACCTTGATGTTAGGAGAAGGGTGATTTCTCAGTAGTTGAATAAGTATTGGAAAGGCATTTTCCTCTACAACAAATTGTTGACTGATAGGATTACTTGTATGGGCAACACCTATAAGAATATACATAACAGTAAGAATATTTCTTTCCATCTTTATCCCATATGATAAAGTCAAACACAGCTTGGTATGTTGGATTAAGTTTTCTAGCATAATATGGTTAATAAATTACAAAAGGGAACACCATATTTATGGGTATTTACCAAAAAGATACAAATGTAGCCCAAAGGGGAACCTGCCCCCCAATGTTTACAGCTGCAATGTCCACAATAGCCTAACTATGGAAAGAGCCCAGATGTCCATCGGCAGATGAATGGATAAAGAAGATGCGGCATATACACAATGGAATATTACACAGCCATCAGAAAATGAAATCTTGCCATTTGCAACTAGAACTAGAGGGTATTATGCTAAGTGAATTAAGTCAATCAGAGAAAGACAATTATCATATGATCTCATTGGTGTGTGGAATTAAGATACAAGGCAGAGGATCATAGGGGAAGGGAGGGAAAAATGAAACAAGATGATGAAACCAGAGAGGGGGACAAACTATAGAGACTTTTAATCTTAGAAAATAAACTGAGGATTGCTGGGGGAGGATAGGGTCACTGGCTGGTGGACATTGGGGAGGGTATGTTTGGTCGTGAGTGAGTACCGGGTATTCTATAAGACCAATGAGTCACAGGCCTGTACCCCCTGAAACAAATAATACATTATATATTAATTAATTGAATTTAAATTAAAAATAAGGAAATGCTATAGCAACAGTATTTTACCTGAATTAATTTTTTAAAAAGCAAAATGAATAAACATGGGAAAATTATTATTAGAAGTGTGGATGTTTTCTACTAGTTACAAAACCAAGGAATGAGAAATGTTAGACTATCAAAGAATATAAAAGCTATCATTTACTGAAGATTTATTACCTGCAAGGTACTTAAGCTTATAGTTGCTCTTGTATTCCATAAAAAAGTATTTTTATAAAAATGAATAGAGTAAGTCACCTGGTTCAAATTTCTAGATTCCTTAAATACACGTAGTAAAAAGATAATCTTACCGTCTCCTTTTATAGCATAAGACTTTAAATTATAGGCCCGTCTCGATTTAAAAACTTCTCATCTCTATCTAGTGGATATACAAATAATTTGAATTTTGTTCTTTTGCTAACAAATACCACAACATACACAGCAGGTTTATATACTTAAATATAAACACAAGATCAGACCTCTCTCTGCACCGTGGAGAGAAGTCACTTATCGTCTGGGGAAGTCGGAAAGAACTGGAGGAAACAGGAGCAGGGGACATGCTTGTTCCCTCTCTCCGACTCCCACCCTGGCCACTGGCGAGGTCCGGACATGGACTACATGAATATTCTTGACTCAGCTGGCAGGTCTTGAATGCCTAACTCATCAGGAACTGAGGTAAAAAGTCGAGTTAAAAAGAGAAATTAGAGGGTGCCTGGGCGGTTCAGTCAGCTGTGTGTGAATCTTCATCTCAGTTCAGGTCTTAATCTCAGGGTCATGAGTTCAAGCCCTGCATTGCGCTCCACATTGGGCATGGAGCCTACTTAAAAAAAAAAAAAAAATGGAAAAGAGGAATTAGAATCTCTGCCTCCAAGGTGTTTATATTCTATAAGGGAAGCAACTATTTAAATACATGATTTCAGTACATGCAATGGGTACTTTAACAAAGATACAGAAAATACACCTGAAGCACAGAAAAGGAATTGCTAATCTCAGAGTAAGTGGAAACAGAGTAAACGGAGATTTTGAAGAGTGAGGGTGCTAACGTAGGTCCCCCCCAAAATGAATATTTTTAATAATCATGATTATGATAACGATGATGGTAGTGTGATAAAATGAATACCATCCCATCTCTGACTGAATCTTCACATATTAATAATGGGATGAAACTCCACTAGGTTAGGAAAAGAAGCACTATGAGCCGTAGGCTGAACAATTCTCAGAGCTCACACAGCGCTAGGAATGGTTTATGCTCTGTGGCCAGAGTTCAGATTCCTCATAATTCAGGGGATTATATAAGGAATTAAGTCCCTGGAATGATATCATCTTAATAGTGGAGTTAAGTTAGTTCCACAGTAAAAGCTGCTCTAGAATTGTCCTAATAAAGCTTGAAAGCTAGCTGCAAATGGAGCAAACTGATCCCAAGATAACTGCATGCCAGAACAAAGCCTAACTCCCTTCAAAGAAAAACAAAAAAATTCAATATCTATCAGTTTGCAATTCACAATGTCCAGCATTCAATCAAAACACTATGCATAATTTTAAAATAGAAAATATCTAAGATAAAATATATACAAGAATTATGTATTGGAAGCTTAGGAATCATTGCTGATTGATATTAAAGAAGACCTAAACAAGTAGGGAGACATAGTTTATAGATTGGAAGTCTTACTATTACAGAGATGCCTGTTCTCCACAAATTTGTTTATAAATTTCATGCAATTCCAATAAAAATAATAGATCTTTTTCATAAGTTGACAGATTGATTTTTTAAATTATATGGAATGGCAAAGGACCTAGAGTAGCCAAAACAACTTTGATAAAGAATGGCGATGTTGAAGGACTTATTCTTCCTGCTTGCATGATTTACTGTAAACTTTCAATAATTAAGACAGTGAGTATAACATAAAGATAGACAAATGAGTAAATAGAAGAGAATAAAAAATCCAGAAATAACTCAGAAAAATTCATTGGAGGAAAAGATAATCTTTTCAATAAATGGAGCTGAAACAATTGGACAGCCATATCAAAAAAAAAAATCTTGTCCATATGCAAAAATTAACTCAAAATGGATCTTATGTCTAAATACAGAAAAGAAACAGAAAACCTTTGTGATCTTGAGTTTGGCAGGTTTCTTAAAGAGGACACATAACTTATGAACTAAATTTAAAATACCAATAAATTGGACTTCATCAAAGTTAAAAACTTTTACTCTTCAAAAGACACTGTTACAAAAATGAAAGGACACACTATAGACTGGGAATAAGAAAAAAATACATCTAACAAATGATTTGTATCTAGAATATATAAAGAATGTTTATAATTCAATACGACAACACAATTTAAAAAACGGGCAAAATAGGGATGCCTGGGTGGCTCAGGGGGTTAAGCCTCTGCCTTCAGCTCAGGTCATGATCTCAGGGTCCTGGGATCGAGCCCTGCATCGGGCTCTCCGCTCAGCAGGGAGCCTGCTTCCCCCTCTCTCTCTCTCTGCCTGCCTCTCTGCCTACTTGTGATCTCTCTCTCTCTCTCTCTGTGTCAAATAAATAAATAAAATCTTAAAAAAAAAAAAGTAAAAAAAAAAGGGCAAAATATCTGAACAGAAACTTTACCAAAAAGGATATACAAATAGCAAGTAAGCACATGAAAAGATGTTCTGCATCATTAATATTAGGGAAATACAAGTTAAAACCATAATGAGATTTACTACATATGCACTCTAATGGCCAAAATCATCGTACTCAGTGCTGGCAAGGATGTGAAGCTGTTGGAACTCTCATACACTGCTAGTAGGAATGCAAAGTAATAGCACAGTTTTGAAAAACGGTCTGGCAGTTTCTCTGTAAGTTAAACACACACCTACTCAATGACCCAGGAATCCTACTTTTTGGTATTTACCCTAGAGAAATGGAAACATCTGTGTCTGTACAAAGACTTACACACAAACGCTCATGGCAGCTTCATGTACAATAGCAGGAAACTGGCAACAATCTAAATGCCCATGAGTGGGCACCTGGACAAACGGGTCATAGTATGTCCATGGGCATTCGCCAGGCTTGCCAGAGGCACAGCAGCAGCGTGTGTATGCATGTGGGGAGGCAGATCATAACTACAGGTATCATAAGTCATAAAATCATCCCTCATACCACACAATGGAATATGACTCAGCATTTAAATAGTGAACACATATGCATAAATATCAAAATAGCTATGCTGGGTGAAAGCAGCAAGAAAAAGGCACATCTGTATAATCCAGTTACAAAAAACTCTCGAAAATACAAACTAATCTACACTGATAGAACACATCAGTGGTTCTCTGGGGATGGAAGCCAAAGAGGGGGATTCCAAAAGCACACAATGAAACCATTTGGGGTGACGACTATATTCATTTATTTGACTACTGTGATGGTGTCACAGCTGAATGCACATGTTAAAACTCGCCAAATTGTATGGTTTAATGTATTTTTATATTTTATTCTATTGTATATTTTATTTAAATATTTTATTGTGGGGCTCCTGGGTGGCTCAGTGGGTTAAGCGTCTGCCTTCAGCTCAGGTCATGATCTCAGGGTCCTGGGATCGAGTCCCACATGGGTCTCCCTGCTCAGCGGGGAGTCTGCTTCCCCCTCTGCCCCCGGCCCCCGTGCACTTGCGCTTACACAAACATGCTCTCTCTATGAAATAAAATCTTTAAAAATAAATAAAATATTTTATTGTATGTAAAATATTTCAATAGGTCTTTAAAAACTCACATTTAAAATTTTCTGGGCATGCAAAGAAGTAGGAAAATATGATTCATAATCAGGAAAAACTATTGGCCATTAGAGACCCAGAAATGACACAGATGCTGGAACTCACTACAGGGGCTTTAAAACAGCTATTCTACATACGTTACGTATGTTCAAGAGTGTAGAAGAAAAAATGAACATGAGGAGGAAGGAAAAGGGAGGTGTGTGTGTATGTATAACCACTCTAAACCAGTAAATTCGAAATCAAGAGTTTTCCTCCACAATTCTCGTGGAGATCCCCTTGTCTGTGGCAAATGTCGATGATTTGTAGACAGCTTCGAAGTGAAGTAATGAGAAGAAATTGCACATTTGTGCATGGGCATTTACACACACACACACACACACACACACACACACACACAGTAGTTCTGTATATATGTTGTCATCTATTAGAATTTTAGAAACCTCTATAATCTATACCATAGGTTCTGGCTAAAAAAAAGAAACATTATTTTGTCTGACTGACTGCCTTGGAGCTTTAATGAACTTCAGCAAAGTAGCTTTTTCAAGCAAGGAGAAAAAAATCTTTTTGGAGCCAATTCCTACATTCTTCATTCAGCTAGACTATTTTTTCAGGAAATACAATCAACTACAAATAAAGATTTTTTTTCTTATGTATAAGAAACAGTCTACAATCCGCTTCATGCATTCATGAAGGTCAGCAAAGAACTTCAATGTTCATTTTTGGTAGCTCAATCACTGACAACTCCATAGACTCTTACAGACAGCCCCAACTGTTAGTTCCTTTGCAATGAAAGGAACAACTAGACTTACTGGCCACTTTTATTTTTTTTAAAAAGATTTTATTTATTTACTTGAGAGAGACAGAGATCACAAGTAGGCAGAGAGGCAGACAGAGAGGCGAGAAGCAGGCTCCGGGCTGAGCAGAGAGCCCGATGTGGGGCTCGATCCCAGGACCCTGAGGTCATGACCTGAGCCGAAGGCAGAGGCTCAACCCACTGAGCCACCCACCCCACTTTTACTCATTAAGGTCTTAGAGAAATAAATAACAATGATAAGCCTTTTATAGATTGAGTATGACTTAGGGCTTTATCAGTGGAGACAGAGAGGAAGGGAAATATCTTACTGATAATTTAAGAATTGAGAAAAACTTCACAAACCAATACAAATGGACCCCACGGCTCTGATGACACTCAGAAGTGTGCCTTCAGCGATTTTACTAATCCTCAGTAAGCGAACCAACGGGGCGATGCCATTGCCCTCGCAGATCTGATTCTGATGCATCCTGCTGTCCTTACTTAGGGCTATGACTGCCTCACCTCCTGGTCAAGAAAAGCAAGAAATACGTCGGCTACTTCAAGGTGCTGCTCCACATGGTGCCGATTTATGCACAGGAAATAACTTACCCACGTACTGCATTTTCGCTGACGGTGACAAAAGCATATTTATTATAAAGTTGTATCCGATCTGTTCTGCCATGTACTTCTGCTGTTTCAGGGTTTGTCCTGCCAAGGCCCAAAGGGTCACAGCTCCTTGTTCCTTAACATCTGTTTGAAATGCCTATTTAAAAAAAAAAAAATTCCATTCTTCCAATGCACATTTTTAAAATTTTTTTATTTCCTTTCAGCGTAACAGTATTCATTGTTTTTGCACCACACCCAGTGCTCCATGCAATCCGTGCCCTCCATAATACCCACCACCTGGTACCCCGACCTCCCACCCCCCGCCCTTCAAAACCCTCAGATTGTTTTTCAGAGTCCATAGTCTCTCATGGTTCACTTCCCCTTCCAATTTCCCCCGACTCCCTTCTCCTCTCTAACACCCCTTGTCCTCCATGCTATTTGTTACGCTCCAAAAATAAGTGAAACCATATAATAATTGACTCTCTCTGCTTGACTTATTTCACTCAGCATAATCTCTTCCAGTCCCGTCCATGTTGCTACAAAAGTTGGGTATTCGCCCTTCTGATGGAGGCATCATACTCCATGGTGTATATGGACCACATCTTCCTTATCCATTCGTCCGTTGAAGGGCATCTTGGTTCTTTCCACAGTTTGGCGACCGTGGCCATTGCTGCTATGAACATTGGGGTACAGATGGCCCTTCTTTTCACTACATCTGCATCTCTGGGGTAAATACCCAGTAGTGCAATTGTGCACATTTATTGAACATTGTAGGGATGTTTTATAAAATATTCATTCTAAGGACGCCTGGGTGACTCAGTCGTGTAAGTGTCCAACTCTTGGTTTTGGTTCAGATCATGATCTCAGGGTCATGAGTCAAGCCCCGTGTCAGGCTTCACACCAGGCATGGTGTCCACTTGAGATTCTTCCCTGGCCCCCGCAACAGGCTCTCTAAAAACACTCTCTCTAAAACCAACCAACCAACAAACAAACAAATAAGTAAAATCTTTAGAAAAAAGTTCATTTAAGAATTCGTTTTAGGGACGCCTCAGTGGCTCAGTCATTAAGCCTCTGCCTTCAGCTCAGGTCATGATCTCAGGGTCCTGGGATCGAGCCCCGCATTGGGCTCCCTTCTCAGTAGGAAGCCTACTTCTCCCTCTCCCACTACCTCGGCTTGCTTGTGTTCCCTCTCTCGCTGTCTCTCTCTCTCTGTCAAATAAATAAAATATTAAAAAAAAAAGAGTTGGTTTTAGTTTTCTTCTCACTTTACTAAATTCAGTATTGAATACTTTGTCTAAGAAATATGACAAGTTATCATAAAATTCCTACCTTGAGGAGTTTTAAAAGATATTTACTTAATGATTGTTCCAGAAATGCTCTCTGTATATACGGGTTGTAACTAGCCAGTGATTCCACAGCCATTGCTCCCTTCACTTGGACACTAAGTTGTTTCCCTTTAAAAAGAGCCACCAGAGGAGGAATGGCTCCCTGCAGAGCGATGGCATCCTGAACTTCCCGGTTGTCCCGGGCGACCTCGGCGATGGTGGCAGAAGATACAGCCTTCAGCACATCTGCAAATGAATTCAAGAAACAGTTAAACAAACTTTTTAAAAATACAAAAATGCAACTTATCATTAGTTTCCTTATTAACAAAATCCAACTTAGAGAGTGTATAGAAAATAAGAGAAATAGGAATAAAATTGTCCAGATTCTCCCAACCCAAATGCAAGTATTTCCTTTAGTCTTATTCACTTTTTAAAGGAAAAGATATATTTAAGTAGTGTTACAGACATATTTAACATAATTGTACTATAAGCACAATATCTTACATTTTAATTTACCAGTAAAACATTTTCTCATTCTTTATGAGCATCAGTGTCTCCCAAATGTTCCATTAATGAGTGTATTACATTTCCTTATCCGTTCACCTTTTAAAAAAATAGATGTCATTTCCAGCTTTTCACTGTTAAACAATATTTAGGAGAAATCTTGGAAGGAAAGTTATTTTTCTTTCCTGGATTTTCCCTTAGTATATAGAGTCCCAGGTATTATTGGAATAATTTAATATATCACAGTAAACTAGTTTTCAAAAATGATAATTTCATTTTACACTTTCATAATCAGAGTATGAGTGTTTCAATGTGACTGTACATTTTTAAGTATAGATATCGATACCAGCATTAAGAATAAATACATACATTTAGCTAATTTGATAAGCAAAAAACTGTGTCTCTTTTTAGTTCATATTTTTGGATACTGTTGAATCTAAATAGTTTCATACATTCTTATTAACCAGTTGTATTTGTTCTCTTTAAAACTTACAGAAAATTTACAAAAGTCCAAGAACTCCCTCAAGACTTTTTTTTTAGCTTTTTCTTACTTTCTGTCATGATGTTTCAAACTTACCACATACCTGCTCTGCTCCAGCCCTGAAATGAACCATTTCTTCAAGTTCTCTTTTCTTTTAATGAGGAATGGTACTTAGAAATCAAGATTTTTGGGTACTAGATATGTTCATTTCTACTGAAATATCATTGCTTCTAGACTCTCCAAGCAGACAAAACTAGAAAAATAAATATGCTTCCAATTTTCCAATTCTAGCCCAACCCTACAGGATTCTTTATTGCCTTCCCATAGTCTGTATACTTCTTTTCACAGCGAGGCCACAATACTATCAACATATTTATTCATTTGTTCAGTTCTACAATACTCAGAACACAGGTTCAGAGCCGTTTCACCCATATCACTATGAAATACAAATCCAAAGTATGTTTGCAGTTATTTTTTTTTCTCCTCTAGACTGAGATTATATAATGAAGTGCTATGTTCACCCATTTTTTTTTTACGAAGGGTCCTCACCCAGTTTGGAGCCCAATGTGGGGCTTGAACTCACGACCCTGAGATCAAGACCTGATCTGAGATAGTCAGATGCTTAACCGACTGAGCCACCCAGGTGCCTGTGAAGGGCTATGTTCAAAAGTCACAGGTTATTAATTTTTTTCTTCTTCTTTTAAAGTCTTCATGTGGGGTCCCTGGGTGACTCAGCCAGTTGAGCATCTACCTTCGGTTTGGGTCATGGTTTCAGGATCCTGGGATCAAGGCCCCTGTTGGGCTCCCTGCTTCTCCCTCTCTCTCTCGATCTCTCTCAAATAAATAAGCAAAATATTTTTAAAAAATAAAAAATAAAATCTTTACGTAATTCATTTGAAATCTAGTTGGGTTCGTTTGTTTCTGCTTGTTTTAAATTTTAGTTTTCCCCAGTAGCCTTATAGATCTAATGTGCTTTTTTGTAATATGTAAGACACACATTTCCCAAAGTCAAAACTGTACAGAAGGTGTCTTTGTATTCAATTGGGCAGACTCAAAACCTAATGCTTGTGCTTTCACAGACTATTCAGGTTAGTTCTCTCTATTAAGGCCGATTGTTCATATATGTGTGTGTGTATGTTTCTGTGCATGTGTGGGTGTGCCTGGGTGTGTGTGTGTGTGTGCATGCGTGTGTGTGCATATCACATATCAAATATATTAACTTTTTGTTATGAATATTTTCATCATTCAATCATTTGTTTTCTCAGCAAGTACTTTATTGAGGAGCTACTACATGTCAGGCACTGTCCTAGGCACAGAGAAACAGTGATGAACTGACAAGACAAAGTCCTTGAACCTTGTGGGACAAGCCAAAGGCCAGAAGAATGAAATAGCAATATGTTCCATACTAATTCAGAGTAAAATAAGGAAAGTGACAGGAAGTGATGGGAAGGTCATTTCTATTTGGAATTAGGTTAGAAGGGCACATAAGCTATGACAGAAATTTGGGCTTTATCTTAGGTGACAAAGAACAAGTGAATGATTTAAAAAAGGGTAAAAATGTGATCAACTTTGCATTTACCTATATAACTCTAGTAATACTTGGAATGTTAAACCCAGTAGGTTACTAAAATTAAGAGAGTGGGGGGGGGGGTCATTTTTTAACCCTGTACTGCTAAGTCAGTCCAAAAAATGGAAATTCCTATACTCAGGTGTGTTGCTCATTTCTTCCATAAAAGGAATAGTGAGGGAGTGTCTGGGTGGCTTAGTGGGTTAAGCCTCTGCCTTCAGCCCAGGTTATGATTTTATGATTTCAGAGTCCTGGGATCGAGCCCCACATCAGGCTCTCTGCTCAGCAGGGAGCCTGCTTCCCTTCCTCTTTCTCTGCCTGCCTCTCTGCCTACTTGTGATCTCTGTCTGTCAAATAAATAAATAAAATCTTTAAAAAAAAAAAAAAGGAAAAGTGAGTTACAAAATTTCTTAATTTGGAGAATCAGTAATCACAAATGCATGACTTGGGTTCTTTTGGCATTATTTTTTTTTTTCCTCTTTTCTTGAAGCAAACTTTCCAACAGTGAGGCTGAAGTTTTGATCTATTTGACTCCTGTGTCTACTTACCAACTGGATCCAAATTCTAAAGGAAGAGGGACTATCTTAGCGCCTCAATAGCCCAAACTGTCTCCAATGCTTAGAGGAAAAGCAGGGACTCGGTTAGAGAGCCAGCAAGAGTAGATTCAAACAACAATGAAGTTCTGAACAGTAAATACAACTGCTTAGGAGAGTGTGGTATATTAAAAACCAACCAACCAACCAACCAACCAAGATAGACCAAGAACAGAGGCTGAGGAACCCCATCTTTAAGAGTTTGGATGGAGTTGGTCTGTATAAGAGTTAAGAATGGAGATGGTCTGTATCTCAAGTTCCTGTGAAATGAATTCCGAAGTTTTCAGATTCTGGAAGGTCCTGACCGCAGGTACTGTCTCTCACCGAAGCCCGCGGGAGAGCGGTGGGCACACCTGCCATGAGCCGTGCCAGTGCTCAGCCTAGGAAGGATGACGAGCTCCATAAGTTTTGCTGACAGTTTGCAGTTGAAAAGCATTGTGTGTACTTTCTGTACAGCTTTCTACTTCCACGGTGGGGTCCTGCGAATCCTAGTCAGTAACACAGAGCAGGACGATCGAGGGCCAGAAGGATGAACTCTGAAGCAGTACAGGGATGAGGGTAGGCACGCGGCAGAAGGTGGCAGAGTAGGAAATAAGCAGCTGAAGACGGGTGAGGCAACGGCTTACACCCAACCAAAGCCGGCAAGGGAGGAAGGCCCAGAGCCAGGGGTGAGACTGAGGAGATATTAATAAATCCGTCATCTCAAGAAACTGCCCATGACTCTGCTCTGGGGCCATTTTACCTTAATGCATGAAATCTTAGAGTTGGTGAGAATGGTTAAGATGATACTGGAATTAATAAAATTCCTTTTTGAACCCCTACACATTAACAACCCAGCTAACAGCCAAGAGAATTATTTGTTAAAGCACTAAAATTATAAATGAGGCATTTATAAATTATAAATGAAGAGAAAAAAAATGATTAACTTTTTTCCACAAAATTATCTTCCTTGGAATGAGGAGATAAAATAGATTACAGATTAGGATAAGTTACATTCATTAAGATAAGACAAGAGCCCAAAAGAAACAATTTCAACAATTTATTTCTACAGTTTTCTTTCATGCATTTATTTATTTACTGTATTTGTTCAAACAGCCTCTATAATTTGTGCTTTGCTCTAGCATCTAGGATTTGGAGGATGAAAAAGGATAGGGAAAACTAGTCCCTGTCTTAACATTTTTTTAGGGGGGGATGGGCAGAGGGAGAGGGCGAGAATCCTGAGGCAGCTTCACACCCAGCCCAGAGCTGGACGTGGGCTCAATCTCACAACCCTGAGATTAGGGCTTGAACTGAAATCAAGAGTCGGATGCTCACCGAAATGAGCCACCCAGGCCTGCCCTGCTCTGTCTTTACATTTTAATTAAGGAGATAAGACAGAAATAATAAAATAAAGAACAATTACAAACAAGTAAAAAATTCTATGGCTGAAATAAGCATTTTAAAAGCTGGCTCTCTCGGGCTTTTTTTAAAAACTTCTTTAAAAAAAAAAAGAATTTTATTTATGTATTTCTGTGAGAGAAGAGAGCATGAGCAGGGGGAGCCGCAGGCAGAGGGAGAGGCAGAAACAGGCTCCCCACTGAGCAGAGAGCCCTAAGTTGGGCTCGATCCCAGGACCCTGAGATCATGACCTGAGCTGAAGGCAGATGCTTAACCCACTGAACCACCCACGTGCCGCTATAATGCTATTTTTTAGATTTATTTTTATAATGCTATTTTTAAAAACTGCAGTACAATGTTGTATCAATTTCGACTGTATAACACAGAACATAGTGATTGGATGATTCTATGCATTGTCTCTAACGCTGTTCTTAAAAATGATACAGTTGGGGAACCTGGGTGGTTCGATTGGTTAGTGTCTGTCTCTTGATCTCAGCTCAGGATCTCAGGGTCCTGAATTCAGGCCCTGCACTGGGCTACACAGTGGGTGTGGAGCCTACTCAGGAAAACAAAAAGATAGAGCCTAGTTACTGATGGGGCCGATTACAGCAGATGACCTTGGGAATTTTAATGAAGGGAAAGGACTTCAAATGATTTCCCCATACAAGAGGGGTTCTTAGAAGATGACAATTTTTTAAAAGATTTTCTTTCTCTGTCAGAGAGAGAGCACAAGCAAGGGGAGTGGCAGGCAGAGGGAGACACAGGTTCCTCACTGAACAAGGATCCAGATGTGAGACTTGATCCCAGGACCCTGGAATCATGACCTGAGTGAAAGGCTGACCTAGAATTCTGATATCCAATATCTAACAGCGAATCTGAAGCTTTCGTGGCAACTTATACATGGTTCCCAATGTGTCGTTCACACAAGGAGTTGTCTACTCAAGTCCCTGGGTGTACTAACTGCATTCTTTTCATGATTTATGCCAGTATTTCCATTTATTTTTTAAAAAAGTCTAATTAAACTTCATTTTTAAACTGTAACTCTGAGAGTCAATTCCTTTTATAAACCAGCATTTGAACTTGAGTGTTTTGGGTATTTAGTTTACATTATACATGTGTAGATCCATTCTAGGACATGCATTCCTACTGGACAAGTCCAACCTGTATTTGCTTCAGTTCATATATCTGATCACTTAGAAATGAAACAGAAATTGAGACTCACCTGAATCAGAACTCAGAAATGTGATAAGATATTGGATGCCTTTATGGTCTCTCACCGCTCTTTGGTTTTGTTCATTTCCCATACATAACACCCGTATACAGTTCATTACATTTATTAGCACATTTTCTATGTCTAACCTCAAAAGACTTATCAGAGCTGGGATTCCATTCTAAAAATAAAGGAACAAAAATTAATTGATGGGCATGTGATATGATAAGCTCTGGTGGTATACACAACTAATGAACTGTTGAACACTGCATCTAAAACTAAGAGTATACTATATGTTGGCTGACTGAATTTAAATTTAAAAAACATTGAATTTTATAAGATTTATTCAGTCTTTATCTAAAAACATAAGTCCATAATCTCTCTCACTATAAATATCTGTTTATGTAGGAGAGAATGCCCACAAACAAATATGTCTACCGGTATGTCACATTAAATGGCAGTTAATATAATTTTGAGCATAAAGTAGCCTCCTCTACACCGAAGTAAAGTTCACTGTAACACTTAATAAATCTCTAAAAAGTAAAGCAACTGATTAAGATTAATTGAATACACTGCCAATTTGGAAATATTCACCATTGCAGACATTGTACTGGTCATTGGTGATTATATTTGTGCAACACAAAATATTTTAAAATGTGAATATAATTTCCTAATTTTAAATGGAATAAAGATGGCATTTCCCTCTATTAACAGAAATAATTCAAAAGTATTAAGATCAACAGAAATGCAATCTCATTTTCAATAAAAGCAGGAGACATCTACAATGTTGAGTCGCAAACAGTAGGTGTGGGTTACCAGAAGAGAGGAGCGAGATAGCCCATGGCCACTGTCCACAGGAAATGTTAGCAGAGCACAGTTTTCCTAACAAGTTGCCTCTACCTTGAGGGGCAGAAAAAGAAACACACAATTCTCGGTCTGAAACAACAAGAATGGGTATGCAGGATGGTGGCAGGCTCTTTCCTGGGTCTATTGAGCAAAAAATTTCAAAATTTAAGGGAAGCAAAGATTAGCATCAAATCATACTGACAAGACATGTTCGGAAGAAGTAATCTGGTGGTGGGTACAACGGAAGAGACGGACTCCGCATTGTGGAGGGAACGGAATCTACATTGTGAAGTACTATGCACCCATCTCTGCTGGCTCAAGGAAAGGGAAAGCAGACAGGGTCCGTGCACACAACTCCGGGGCGTAATTCATAATTCATAATTCACTTCATAGATGTTCTTTCCCACATATACTTCCTGCAAATAGCCAGACCAGAAAGAACTTAACCTCATTCAAAGACGAGTAATGATCATAAAGGAACTAGAACAGCGTCTGTCTAAATATATTTAAGAAAAAAATAGAAAAACTTACGACAGATGAAGAATGCTCATCGAAAAATATTGTCACAAAATAGATGAAACTGTGACCAAAAGTGGTATATTATTGGCAACGAAAAAAATTAATGAGGCAATCGCTTCTCTGAAACAGTAATGCACAGGAGAGACATCAGAGCTCAAGAAAGATTTTTTTTTTTTTGAGATGGGGAGAAGAAATGAGAGCTGAAAAAGCTCAGGAAAGATGTGGAGAAATATAAAAACCAAATTGTAATCAACACAAAAATAAATCGATGCTGAAAAACATAGCAAGTGACATGAAAGGATTGAGAAATAAAGAAAAATGAAATAAATTGAAGAGTGAACAAGGATGAGAACCAAAGTGACAACGACAGAATACAGAATACAGACAGCTACACGAGACAGGAACAGGTGATACAATACACAAATAATTGGTGTTTGCACAGACAGGTGGTCCTTTAATTCAGATCAATGAATTCAGTGGTCAGTATTTGACTTTCACCTTACGATAGCTTTGACAGGATTGATCATTTTTTCCTCTTTGAAACACCTTCTTCACTTGGCTGATAGGACAATAGATTCCTCAGGCTTCCTCCTACCTCGCTGGACATTCTTTCTTAGTCTCTTTGAGGTCCCTCAAGATCTTTCAACTTTCCAACACATACTGGTGACTCAACTTTCAAAATGTAACACAGAATGTGATCACTTCTCATCATTTCCACAATTATTGTTCTGGTCTAAGACATCATTACGTGTCATCTGGATTACCGACTTGTCATCTGGATTACCATTACAGTTTTTAAATCAGTCTCGCAACATCCACCCTTGCCTGCCTATTTCAGAACAGAAGGTAAAGTGATGTAAATCTCTCCATGGAACTTCCCAGAACAAAACAGCTCAGTGACTTAACATACTCAGCACAGAAGCTAAGGTGTCTCACAGTTGCCCGCACAGCCTCACGTGACAGTGCACCACCGCCCAGCTGAGCACCTCCCTTTTCCCTTCCCTCTGCTACCTTCGCTTTCCCGCTGTTCCTTGAACATTCCAGGCACATCCTGCCTTCCGTTAACTGTGCGCTGTCTCCTCGGCCTAGAGTTCTCTTCTGGACGGAAAAGGATGGCACGCTTCCCCACCTCCTTGAGGTCTGTCCTCAAATGCCAACTGCCCCTTCCCCCTTCCCTGCTTTACTTTCCTCCTTACCACTTCTGCTCACCTAACGTACTATATATTTGGTTTATCTGCGTTGTTTATTGTCTCGCTACTCCCAGCTACAAGCTCCATGACACTGGAGTTCGGTCTGTTTCACTCACTGCTGTCACCCAGCATCTAGAATAAAATTTGCCATCTAAGAAACCCACAAAAAATACTCATTTGTATGGACTAAGACTACTACAGGAAAAAAAAAAAAAATAATTAAAAACATTCCAAAAGTAAAAGATGAAGAGACGTGTTGAGAAGTTATAGCAGATCCCGGGAAAAACAAGTAACTACTATTGATGTGTCAGTCCTGGACTTTAAAGATAAAAAGAGAAAGAAAACACTGACCATCTAGTAGAAGATTAAAAAATAAAATTAACAAAATGACAGGACTAAGATTAAACGTCATGTCAATCAATGTAAATGAGCCATACTCAAAAAAAGTGAATGACAAAGCAAAACTTAGCTATACTGTATACGAGGACACACGTATCCTAACTCTGGCTAATTGTCAGATTAAGTGGAGATTTCGGGGTTCTACATAAAGATCAACTCTAGAGGTGGGCCCAGGGCATCCCTATTTCTAATACATTTTCCAAATGATAACCAACCAACGCAAAGGACATGACTCCAGAAGTTAGAACGGGTGGGCGACGCCGAATTACTCCTGAGAGCACAGAGGAAACCGAGATCACGGACTACTCCGGACCCGACAGAACCGAGGCCGGGGTACAACGCTGACCAAACGGCACCTGTTGTCGCGAACAGCTCCGTCCACGGGAGCAAGCGTCGCCGGACGAAGGCCACGAGGACCTTCCGTGGACAGGAGCAGACACTGAGGTGGCTTTACTTGGGGACACACTGCGGGGCGGAGGCGCCGCGGTCACGAGAGGGGCCTTCCCGGAGCACCGTCGGGCCACCGCGTCCAGCCAGAGCCGCGCGGCCGCGTGTCTCCGGGAATCTCGGGAACACACGACACCCCGGCGCTGAGGAGGTCGCGGCCGCCCCCGTGTCACCGCCGGGGACAGCCTCACACGTGCTGTTGGTGAGACGCGGCCCCCCGGGCCCCGTGCGCGCCCACCCGCGCCGGAGCGCGTCGAGCCGGGGGCGGCTCCTGCCCCGAGCCACTGCCCGAAGGTCCCGCGGCCGGTGGTCCCGGGGGGCGCAGGAGCCTCCCCCGCCCCGCAAAGAGCGCTCGGGCCGGCCGCTGCCCACGGGGCGCGGTTCTGAAGCTGCAGGTTCTTCCGGCGCGAGGCGGACCCGGCGTACGGACGCGGGCGCGGGTGCGGGCATGGGTGCGGGCGCGGGCGCGGCCGTGGGTGCGACCGTGGGTGCGGGTGCGGGTGCGGGCGCGGGCGCGGGTGCGGGCGCGAGCACGGGTGCAGGTGAGGGTGCAGGCGCGGGTGCGGGTGCAGGCACGGGTGCAGGTGCGGGCGCGGGTGCGGATGCGGGTGCGGGCGCGGGTGCGGGCTCCGTGCGGGGAAGCGGCGGCGGGACCGGCCCGCCCGGCCGGAGCTCAGGGCCGCCGCGGCTTCTGGCTCACGCGCGCCGGGGCAGGTCGGGTCCCGCCGCCGTCCTCCGGCCCGAGCCCGTCCCCCGAGACCCCCGGGCGCGTGACGTGGACCCGCCCAGCTCCCCTCGAGGGAACCGTCCGGCGCAGCGAGGCTCTGCGAGGAAACGCACGTGTCTGGCAATGACGTCCTTGTCCCCGAGCCGGGCGGCGTCGTACAGGACCAGGGCGCAGCGGGAGTGCAGCGCGGGCTCGGCGGTCGCCAGCAGGTGGATCAGCGCCGGGACGCCGCCGGCCGCCACGAGCGCGCGCACCACGCCGGCGTGCGTGGAGATGTTGCTGAGCAGCCCGACCGCCTTGCACTGCAGGTTCACTCGGGAGCCGCGCAACAGGCTGACCAGGGCAGGAACGGTGCCTGCGGGGAGGAGTCGAGAAACAGTGAGCTCCTTGTAAGCGGTCGTAGTGAGGATGGTTGCGGCCAGTGCCATTTCAGCAATCAGCAAGTCATCCTGTGAAATCTTCACGCGATCACTTGAAACGACTTGTGTGCTCTTCTGGCTTCTCTAGACTCGGGCAGCGCTCCACGCGCGCGGGGTAGTCACCGCCCACGAGCCCACGTTGCACGGAGGCCCCTCAAAGCCTTGCAACCGCGGACTTCTGGCTGAACATGATGGAAGAATGAATTCTTTGAGCATATGACAGAGTTCAGTTTTGGTATTTCATCCAATTTTTGTGACGTATTTGTGCAATTGTTTGAACATTTTATTACTTTTTTTTTTTTTTTTTTTTTGCAAACAACTGAAAACAAGTGTTGAATTTAGTAAAAAAACAACTTTAGCTTCATGAGTAACTATTGGTTCAAGGATGGAGATCACCAGCTATGGTGAAAAATAAAAACTCTGGCTTCACCTGATGCTTATGTATCAGTTCCGTGCGAAAGATCTCACAGAACACCCCCTAGAGCACACTGGAAATGCCAGAAAATATAACGGGTATAACTAGCCTTTTATTTATTTATCGACCTGAAATGAAACACTTACCTATGGTTCCCTTTTCGGACACAGACCTTTGTGTACATGTTTCTAGGAACACTAAAGGTTGGTTTTTGGGTACTACCTGTATTTTTTATTCATTCCTTTATTCATTCAACAAATATTTATAGAGCATTTCATATGTGTCCAATATCCACATCAGAGCTGTGGATACTATCCTGGACAGTGCAAATAGAACATACCATCATTTCAGAATGTTGTATTCTCAAAACAACCTCGTGAGGTAGGAATCATTTGAATAACGAGGAAATTAGGGTTAGAGAGGGCAAGAAATGAGCCTAAATTCTAAATGCAGGTCTACTTACAAACCCAGGACAAGAATGGCTATTTTTTAAAGTTTTTATTTGAATTCCAGTGAGTTAACATACAGTGTAGTATTCGTTTCAGGCATACAAGGCAGCGAGTGATTCAACCTTCCATACAATACACAGTGCTCATCACAAAAAACCCACTATTTTTAATTTTAAAAATAAATTGCGTAAATACAGCATAGGAATAATTTCTAAGTGAAAGTACATATAAAATGTAGAATAGGAAGTAATTTAATAACATTTTTGAGTTTATAAATTTTTAGAGAAGTGGAATTTAGAAAGTTTTTTGATCATGTCCAATTTTCATGTGAAAATAAAATACAAAGTTATCAGAGAAAGACAAATTCTATATGATGTCACTTATATGTGAAATCTAAAAAAAAACAACAACAAAATAAATGAATAAACAAACAAAAAGCAGACTCAGACTCTCAATACAAAGAACAAACTGATGGTTGCCAGAGCAGAGGGAGGTGGGGAGAGTGGGTAAAAAAAAATAGGTAAAAGGGAATGGGAGATACAAGCTTCCATACGGGATGAATAAACCATAGGAATAAAAGGGACAGTGTGGGGAATACAGTCAATGGTACTGTCATAGTGTTGCATGGAGAAGACAAGGATAGACATTTTTCCAAAGAAGACATCCAGATGGCCAACAGACACCAGATGCTCCCCATCACTCATCATCAGGGAAATGCAAATCAAAACTACAATGAAATACCACCTCACACCTGTCAGAATGACTCACATTAACAACACAAGCAACAACGGGTGTTGGCGAAGATGCGGAGCAAGGGGAACCTCTGGTGCTGTTGGTGGGAATGCAGGCTGGGGACAGCAACTCTGGAAAACCGTGTGGCATTGTCTCAGAACGTTACATGTGGAACCACCCTGTGGTCCCACAATTGCACTACTAAGTATTTATCCAGAGGATACAAAAACACAGATTCAAAGGGCTGCATGCCTGTAAAATACCAATCAGTGAATATACAAAGAAGATGTTTATAGCAGCACTGTCAACAATAACCAAATAATGGAAAAAGCCCAAATGTCCCATGACTGATGAGTGGATAAAGATGTGGGAAGTGTGTGTGCAGCGTGTAAGTTGCTCAGCCGTCAAAAGAATGCAGTCTCGCCGTTTGTGAGGACACGGATGGCGCTAGAGTGTGTTATGCTGAGTGAGATACGTCAATCCGAGAAAGACAATTATCATATGACTTCACTCCTATGTGGAATTTAAGAAACAAAACAGACACAGATGAACACATAGGAAGGGGAAAAGAAAAAAAGGAGAGAGGGAAATCAGTCATAAGAGACTTTTTTTTTTTAAGATTTTATTTATTTATTTGACAGAGAGAGATCACAAGTCAGCAGAGAGGCAGGCAGAGAGAGAGGGGGAAGCAGGCTCGCTGCTGAGCAGAGAGCCCGATGCGGGGCTGGATCCCAGGACCCTGAGATCATGACCTGAGCCGAAGGCAGAGGCTTAACCCACTGAGCCACCCAGGTGCCCCAAGAGACTCTTAATGATAAAGAACAAACGGAGGGGTGGTGTG
This sequence comes from Mustela nivalis, assembly GCF_964662115.1. NCBI lineage: Eukaryota > Metazoa > Chordata > Mammalia > Carnivora > Mustelidae > Mustela > Mustela nivalis. The sequence continues at coordinate 111,636,521 of NC_139030.1, forward strand.
GGGAGGCGGGTCGGGGATGGGCGGGACGGGGGATGGGCGTTAAGGAGGGCGCTTGCTGTGATGAGCAGCGGGTGTTGTATGGAAGTGATGAATCATGAACTCTACTCCTGAAACCAATACTGCACTGTATGTTAACTAAACAGAATTTAAATAAGAATTTGAAAAAATTGCATGGGGACAGATGGTAGCTACACTTATGGGGAACATAGCATAATATATGTATAGAGTTGTTGAATCACTAATTGTACATCTGAAACTAATATAACATTGTGTGTCAACTACGTTCAAATTTTAAAAATATATCGTTATATAATATTTATAAATTAATATATAAAAATATTTATATCTATATATATTTGTCGGGTAAAGGAAGTGATCTTAGAAAAAAGAAAAATGGAAACTTAAAATCAATTAAAAAGTTTCCTCTACAATTAAAAATAGATTTTAAGGGGCACCTGGGTGGCTCAGTCAGTTAAGCATCTGCCTTCAGCTCAGGTCATGATCCCTGGACCTGAGCCCTGCACTGGGCTTCCGGGGGGAGGGAGGGGCCGTGGGGGAGGGGCTGCTTTTCTCTTTCCCTCTGCAGCTCTCCCTGCTTTTGTTCTCTCACTCACTCTCTTGCTCTGTCTGCCTCTCAAATAAAGAAATAAAAGCTTAAAAAATAGATTTTAAAGTGACTGAACAAAATTATAGCCCCACATAAAATACCGTAAGCCAAAGACAGTTAAGGGACTTTACATCACCTGCATCCAAAATGGATTTCCAGTAGCTGTCATTCGCTAAGCAAATTACTTCCAAGGACATCACAGCCATCATCCGTCGTTTATAGCTTTCACACTGCAACATTTCTGGCAAGTGTTCAACAGGAAACACACATTATAATTTTACAAGTAGGAATGACTGATCTGCTTTGTACAGACCAAGTGAAGCTGTGCGTGGAGGTCACCACTATCACCACCAAATGCTGTTCATTAAATTCCCTCTGTGCACGGCCTTCGATGTGGTGCTGAACGGACAGCAAGTGCCCACCGTCTTTAAGGTTTTATAATCTGTAGAGTTAGCACCACAAATTCTGAAATTTTTTATCTTTGGTCTGAATGACTTAGATTGACGGGTCATGAGGCTCAGATACACTGGGAAATCAGTGCACGTTTCTCTTGCCTGACATCCGTTGCTGACCAAAATTTGAGTGTGGGGTCACCTGGGTGGCTCAGTCCCTTAAGTGCCTGCCTCTTGGTTTCGGCTCAGGTCATGATCTCAGGGGTGGCGACTCTGAGCCCCGCGGTGCTCCATGCTCGGTGGGGGGTCTGCTCGGAATTCTCTCCCTCTGCCCCTCCCCCCACTTGCATGCGCCCTCTTTCTCTAAAACAAATGAATCTTTAGAAAAAATTCTGAGTGTAAGTTTCAAGGATGGCAAAGTAAGCCACGTTATTGTCAATAAAAATTTAATACCCATTAGATCATATACGAAGTTTTGTACATCGCCTGAGGATAAAGAAGACATTTCAAAAAATCTTAAGTAACTTATACTCTAGACAGGAGATAATGCAAATAAATATAGATGCTTCTAAACAACATCTACGGTACAAGAAAAAAAAAAAACCTTTTGGAAGTATCCTTTCCTGGTCTCTCTTTTCCCAACCCCTTGTAATAGCAAATCTGGTCTAATCCTGCCTTTGCTAGATCACTCAAAATTCGGATCTCTTCACATTCAGCTGCTCTGCAGGAGCTAACCCTGGAGATGTCCAATAAACTGTGACTAATGCTTCCTTTCCTCGTCGTGGAAGTGCGCTGTGTGAGCAAGGAGACCTACTCCAGGGCTCAAAGAGGCGACAGCCACACTCTCTCCAGTCATTGCTGTGTTCAGGTCAGTACCCGCACTTCCCGACAATGGCTGCAGGAAGGAGTGGCTGTTGGGAATTTTTTGTGCCATTAGGCTCTTCCTGTCAGGGGCTGGTTCCTCCAACTATTGAGGTATTTCAAATGAGTTATTCTCTTAAAAGTAACAGGATGGTCTTCTGAGTTCCTCCTAAGAAGCCTGGGATGATGACACACACATGCAGATAAGCATTGGAGCCTCTCCAGGATCTCGTGGCTGATGCAATCGGAATGTGTTCCCGGTACCCAGTAATCTCCAAAATCAGGTATTGAGTGCTTTTGGAACTAATTATTCAAACTTCTTGAGTCAGTGGAATGGCATTGAAAATCCTAAATATATCTTATCCCATCCTAAAATCAGTTGTTGGGAAAGCCATCAGTTTACATTCCCCAATTGGCTTCATTCTTGTTTTAGTTTTATTTTAGTAAAATGATTCAGAGTTCAATATTACTGAAAGGCCCATAACAAAATATAGTGGTTCCCTGACTCACCCTCTCCATTTTTCTGAGTTCATCTCTCCAGATTTAACCACTTTGGACTCCTCTATACCTTCTGTGACTTACATATCTCCCTATTTCTAAATACATTTATTTTTCCTGTATCAATTTTATCTTATTTTAATTTTTTAAAAAGATTTTCTTTCTTTGTGTGTGTGAGAGAGAGAATAGGCGGGGGGAGCGGAGGCAGAGGGGGAAGCAGGCTCCCCACTGAGCAGGGAGCCCGATGCAGGGCTGGATCCCAGGACCCTGCGATCATGACCCGAGCCAAAGGCAGACACTTAACCGACTGGGCCCCCCGGGTGCCCCGGCGCCGTATCCATCTGAGACATCCTCGGTCGACTTCATGTTATGGTGCATGAGCAGCTCTTCCAGCACTGCAGGGCCATTTCCGGTCTCCCTTCCCCATGTTTATAGTATTCAGCTAAATTAATATTCCAGACTTACGTTCTCACGCCTGAACGATCTTATTCACAGGTAAGCATTGCAAAGTACTACTGTTTGGGCTCCTTTCTTACTTTTATCTTTCCTGGAGGTAATAATTCCTTACGTGATTTCATCTCCGCAGGGTTCTTTGTACCTTCTGGGAGAGTCTCCCACATTTTCCCTTTGGCCGGAGCACAGAGTCCATTCTGGGGCCTCCCTTTGCCGCCGTCTTTGAGATCCCCTTGCTTTTCTCTTGGGTCAGACTCCCAGTTTCCTGTTTGTTGAGAGTCCCTACGGTAGTACATCTAGGTCTCTTCCGGCTAGCCTCAGCAGAGAACATTCCCGACGGGCACTGTGGGTCCTAGAGCCCCAGGAGATTCACGGAGGAGGGCTGAGAAGTCCTCAGCTTCCCCACGTTAGCTCGGGATGACTTCTCCAGCCTGCGAAGGCCGCGTCTCGCTGTTCCCAATATTCTGTGGCTGCGGCATCCGTCCCCGCCGCCTCCTGAGTGTGTGTCTCCTGCTGTGGCCGACGTTCTTCTGTGAGCTCGTGTCACTTAGCGGGGTCTTGGGAGACAGTCAGATTAGACATGTGCATTCAATTGCCCTAGTAGCCCTTACCTTTATAAGAGTTCTGGCTACTCTGAACCCAGATTTGGAAAAAAATCTCCAGCAAAAATGTTCACACGTTTATCAATATAGGAGGAAAAATGTTGCTGAATCTGTCTTTTAAATTAAAAGAAATAAACTGGAAGGAATCTTTTTCACTTGAACTTTAATTTCCTTCTTCTTTCCTTGTTTGGTGGTTGTTTTTAATTTACTTTTTTGATGGAGAACAAGATAGACGGACTTTGGAGAACGTTGGAAAATAAAATCAATATAATTGTATAAGATACAGTCTGGGTCATGACTCTTTGATTTTGGAAATAAAACTACTTTTGTACATACAAAATAAAGCTCAGTATTATTTTTATTTCTGGTTGTAACTAAAAAATGTTTATTTTACGATTTTTAACTTTAAAATATGATGCACGTATTATTTTATTTGCTCTACTTCAGAGTAAGCATCAATGACTAAGCTGAGTGATAATCAAAACATTTGTTTATAAAGCAATTATGTGTTGTATACTCACCTACGAGAGTTTTCCAAACTGGGAGTTCAGGAATATTTAACTCTATTATATGTTTGAGAACTTCTGTGTGAAAAGTTAGCACTGATAAATGAATTATGTTGTTTCCTTTGATGTCTGTTTTTCTCCAATTAGCACCGACAGAAAATAGGTACTGAATAGTGTCCAGTGCTCCTGAGGTGGCAGCGAGTAGCAGGGGAGTGCACTGATTCCTAAAAATCAGGACGTATCACAGTAAGTAAGCACAAGTATTATCAGCACATTTTACAAATGAGGAAACTGAGGCTCAGGTAATGCTCCAACCCATTTTGTCCGGTTCTCAAATCCCAGCTTCCTTCTTGTGGCAGAAACCAACAGAGTTTCTCAAAATCGCACTGTCTACTTTTTAGATCGTGAAGATGTTTGGGTTGGGCACAAGGCTACGATGTGACGTGTCCCAGCTTCCTTTACGGAAAGCTGGGACACATGCCCACGTTTGGCCAGTGTGACGCTGTAGAAGTTAGAGGGGCAACTCCCTGAGGAGAAAAGAATGCGCTATCACTTTTCATTTCTTTTTCCCTTCATGGCTGAAGCATAGGCATAACGATGAAAGCAGGAGTCCGTCTTGTATGAGGACACGGAAACCACATGGGAAGAAGCAACCTACACGGTCACCTTGTCTAAACTACGAAGTTTTGGCAGACTTTTGTCACCGCAACTTGAACCTTATCTGAACTATCAGATCTGCTGACTACAATGTGATTGGAAGCGAACTGGGTTACATTTTCATCTGTCGAGAACGAGGGGAACAGCATTCAGCTCACAGTGTTAGTGTCGGGGTGAATAAGGTGCTTGGTCTTGACACGTGTTCCCCTCTCATTCTCTTGTCACCATGTCACATAGCCTCAAATGTGATTACTTTACCCTTACACCCTGGCTTTCCTCTCTTCATGAAGCCCCGCTTATCTTGCTTTCTGTCTTCGAACTTTCACCTCTGTCCAGTTGGCCCTAGACCCCCCCTTCCCTTTTTACTGGGCCTTGGGGAAACTCTTGTCTTTATGAGTACACATGTATCTCCTCACTTTCTCCCTTTTGTACTTAACAAGACTGTTCTCTTGCTTTCTTGATCCTAGTCGGGAGTAGGAGCAAAGACTACTTCTATTTTAACAGCATCACTCTGAGTTTCCTCATATGAAAAAATATACTATCAAATAAATTAAATTTCTCTTTTCAGTTCCATATTGGCCTTCCCCCTGCCCTGCAGGGTCCTTCTCCAGGACACTAGCTCATGAACGGCCTCACCAACTTGACTTGAAGGTCAGGCTAACGACCGTCGGTGCGCTGACCTCTCGTTCTTTGTCCTGCCTTCCTGCATGTTCCGCAGTCACGCCCCCTGCGCGGGTGCGCTCTACGTCAGCTCCGCAGAGATCCCAACGTCGGGAACTGTCCTCTCTATGAAGCCTTTCCTTTTCCTTATGCTCACAGATAGCGTCTTCCTTCTACCTCTGATTTGCAACTGGCTTTTTGCAATCCACAGTCTTTATCCCCAAACCCCCTTCTGCTCAGACACATTGTCACAATATGACAGAGTCAGAGCCGACTGGGGTCTCTACATTCCATGGCTCTTTCCAGAATCTATTAGTTAGAGAATCTATTAGCAAGAGACCCTGGTGTCCTGAAAGCTCTCTCTATACACATCTCTGCCCCAACCTAGAGGGAGAATTAATTTCTTCACTAAATAATAATGGTCAGGTTGTATGAAGACCCAGAAATATCTAATGAAACAATGCCTAAATCCTGTTCAGATTCCAAATGAGAGCCTGTCTTTCAATTACTACCAAGAATGTACCTTCAGGAGAAGGTTTACCTCCATCATAAAGGTTGGTCCTCTGCGAAATTATGAAATAAAATTGTGAAATAGAAATTGTGAAATAGAAGCTAATCTGTGAAACTGTGTTTGGGATGTTTCCCTATTTCAAAGTTACTTTCTTCTTAAAAAAAAAAAAAAAATTGTTTTTAGAAGCTTTTATTTTTGAGGAATCTCTGTCCCCTACCTGGAACTCAAACTTACACCTGAGATCCAGAGCCACACATTTTGCCAACTGAGCCACCAGGTGCCCCCAAAGTTATTTTCTTTCTAATGTGTTTCTTTTCCGAATACCACTGGATGTTCCTCCTGTGACCTGAGGCCTCTCCACACTGGTCTAGAGCACTGAGCTGCCCCCTGGTTGGTTAGGCTCCAAGGTAGAGCACATTTCTCCTTCCCAGTCTCGGGCTTCTTCCAGAGTGCTAAGTAGTGAACTTGATAAACTAGTCTGTAGAGCCACACCACTGAGATGGCATGCGGTAGGCTAGTAGAAGTTCTGCCTTTATACATTCTACAGGTAAGTGGTAGGCGAAGAAGATACAGAGAAGAACAGAGTAAGCCTTACACCGTTCACGTCAATGATACCAACCATTCCTTTACTGTTAGTGTTTGGGGCAAGTCAAAAAAGCAGAAATTTGTATTTTTACAAATGCTTAATAACTTACTCAGCTGTTGCCTCTGCCTCCAGCAAACTAGGATCCTTCCTATGAAGGGCAATGAGGATGCCGATATTGTCATAGAAAGCAGCAAAGTGAATGGGCATCCAGCCTCTCTTCTCAGAAAGCGTGTAATCAGCTTTGAAACAGAGTAGACAGATGGTTGCCTCCAACGAGCAAGCCTGCGCTGCCAGGTGTAGAGGCGTTGGACCTAAAATGGATGGACAGTTACTTAAGTGATCAATTTCTAACATGTCTATCCAAAAAAGCATACCTTTTGGGGGCCCTTGGGTGGCTCAGTGGGTTAAGCTTCTGCTTTCAGCTCAGGTCATGGTCTCAGCATCCGGCTCCTTGCTCAGCAGGGAGTCTGCTTCGCCCTCTCCTGCCCTTGTTCTCTCTCCCTCTCCAATAAATAAATACAATCTTTAAAAATAAATAATTTAAATAATTAACTAAAAGATGTCTTTTTGATAGCCGTCCACAGAACTTAGTACTGTGATACAAAAGCCCCAAGAAAAGCACTATCAGGATTAATTTAGGCAATTCTATATTTCTTTCACTCAGAATGACCATTAAAAATCCATCCTTCTTCATAAATTAAGAATAAATAACATTGAAAATATTAAATATTTGAAAAATTAAGTCCATATTTACAATAGCCTTGTGATCAAATAAGTTGTTTCTTGTTTGAAAAATTAAGTCAATGTATAAAATAGTCTTGTGACCAAATAAATTGTTTCTTGTTTAAGTTATTTTTCATTTCATTTAACTGCTTTGTAGTAGGAAGCAAGATCCTTTGAAATTGAAGGAAAAATAGTCTGACAAAAGCCCTCGATGCCACAAAATCCAGTGGGTGGTTTTCAGTTCTTGTCTACTTCTCAGCAGTAAGGTTCTTCCTCTCTATAAATTTTTTTTTAAGATTTTATTTATTTATTTGACAGAGAGAGAGAAAGAGGGAGATCAAGCACAGGCAGACAGAGAGGCAGGCAGAGTCAGAGGGAGAAGCAGGCTCCCTGCGGAGCAAGGAGCCCGATGTGGGGCTCGATCCCAGGACGCTGGGATCATGACCTGAGCTGAAGGCAGCTGCTTAACCAACTGAGACACCCAGGCGTCCCGGTTCCTCCTCTCTAAAATAGCTTTTTTCTCCTTGGCTTTTGTGACATCATCACCCCCGTTTCTCTCCCTCTGGTTACTCCTCCACAGTCTCCTCCAGGATGTTCTCATTGTTCTGAGGCCCCTGTGAGCCTTCAGGCTCCTTCTTGGGCCTTTTTAGCTTTGTAGTGACTTCATTTACCACCGAAAAGTTGATGATTCCTAGGATTATGTCCCTACATCTGTTTGTTTGTTTGTTTGTTTGTTTGTTTGTTTTTCCACCAGGCTCTACATCTTTATCTCCAACATCTCACTGGGTGTCTCTACCTCAAACTTCACATGCTCTGAGTCAAATTTTTTTCCCTCCACACCTGATCCCTAAATCAGTGAAGGAATCCCCAACCAGCCTGTTCTGGAAGACTCCTTGGTATCTCCATGTCATCTCATCCCCACAACCAGTCCACCACCAAGGCTAAGTGTCTCTACGACCATGTTTTCCGCCACCGCCGCCCCACCCGGCACGTCTACACCCTACCCACATCGTTCCTGCCCTTCAGAACCCGTTATTTCAAAATAGAAATCTGATCTTCCTTCCAGGGGCTTCTCCAGGCCACCTGATGACGGTAGAGAAACGGATCCACTGGCTGCAGTTCAGCCTAAACCGTGAGCTGCCCCCTCCCCCCAAACACCAGCACACACACAGCTCGCTCCTTCATCTGGGCCTTCTCGCAGCCCGTCAGACACGGGGCGGCCAGCCCGCGGCCCAGCTGGCCCAGGAAGGTGCTCCTGGCGCCGGTGGCCGCAGCGCGCTGACGGACAGTGCCTCTTCCCCTTCAAGGCTCCCTGATTTCGCTGATTTGGTCTAGTCCGACTGTCTGACAGCCTCCTTCTCCCAAACGACGCTTTCCTGACCAGGCCCAGCGAACTCCTACTTCTCAGTCTGAGTGGTAATTCCCGAGGGAAGCACTGGTTTTCTCCCAACTCAGACACTTCCAGTGGCCTCCAGTCGGCCTTACTCGTCGAAGCTTATGCCGTAGCCTTCGATCCTCTGTAATATCTGACCTGACTTATCGATCTAAAATCACGGCTTGGTCTTCCAGGCTGGCCAGGCATGGGGGACACTTCCGTCCCCACTCCGTCCTAAGCAAGTAGAAAATCAAACAAACTCGGAGATCAAAAACTCTTCTTAGATATGACAGAAAGGTGAGATCTTGGCACAAATGCCGCCCCCAGAGATGGGATACAGAGAGGCTGATGCGCACAAGCATAACGGGCTGAAAGCAAACCTCCAGCGCACCCAGGCGAGAGCAGTGCGGCCGCCTCGGGCCCTCCGGCCTTCCTGGCAGTCCTGCAGTTTTAGCGATCACCCCTCGTCGTGGGATCGATGAGCCTTTGTCTACCTGTGGATCACATGTCCTTTCCCAGAAAGAACAGAAGCCTTTTACACAACACAAAACAGAGACCGGACCCTCCTGCACAACCCTTGGCACTAGGAACCAGACCCCTTTGCACAACTGCCTTGCACTGTGATAACGTCTAAAACTGACACCACTGAGTCGGCCTGTAGTTACACAAATGCGACAGACTGCTGCAGCTGATTGACGGTTTACGGCCTGAAACTCCCTCAAAATCCTTCTTGGGCCAAGAAAAACCTTGGAGTTGGCCTTTGGACAAGAGTCCGCCTTCTCTCCAGGTGGCCAGCCTCCTGAGTAAAGCTTATATATTCCTTTCCAGTCAAAGCTCATCTCCAGGGCACAGGCTTTTTGAGCAGCGGCGGCGGAACCAGGTTTTGGTAACAGAAGGAAAATCTGCACTGTCGTGGACAACCTGCCGCACGCCCATCGTGGTAAGCTGGGGAGTTAAAGACTCCAGGGCGACCCCGTCTCAGGGGGTCCCCATGCTTCAGGGAGTTTTAACTCCAGGCGTTTGACCAAGTCCTCAGGGTGGGTATCAGAGAAAGATTTGGGGGTGGGGAGCAGGGAAAAGGGACCATTTGGAGACAGGCCAGACCACTCCATTTCTCTTAACAAGGCTTGCCCTGGGGAGAAACGGTGTTTTCTGAGCCAAACCTGCTGAATTTTATCGGAGCCGAACCTGCCCTGGCGCAGGAAAATACCCAACCGCAGCCCCTATCCGGCCCCCTGACGTACCTAAGGGGGGGGCGGGGACTGACAGGTCAAGTTCACAGTCCAGGAGCCCAGGCTCCCCAAGACTGAGACCTAATCAGGGGACTAGAGAACATGGTTGCTCATTTCAGTCAGCCAAAGGCTGTTAGCTGCTCTCAGCAGCGGCAACATATCACAGTGACCTGAAGAGGATTTTTTAAAAAACCACACAAGCCTCCTACCGCCTCTCCCTCTTTTCTACCTTCCTCCAAAGGCAAAAAAAAAAAAAAAAAGAGAGAGAGATTTTTTGCAGCCCAACCTGAGGGCAGAAGTACCATTCTTCTACTCCCTTGCGTGACTTTAAAGCGTGCTTCCTAGAAATGCTGAATCTTGGCACCCACCCAGGCCCTCGGAATCAGAATCAGCATTTCAGCAAGGTCCCTGGACGATTCCCCTGTGCTTGAAGGTCTATCCCAGCATCCTGGGGTAAAGTGCTCTCCCCCAACGTCTGTATGTCTGATGACATTTTCATTTGTCACCGCGAGGGTGGGCATTGCTGCCGGCAATGGTTAGAAGCCAGGAGCAATACTAAACATTCTTTTTTTCCCCTAACATTTAAAAATTTAAATTCAATTAATTAACAGCACATTATTGTTTTCAGAGGAAGAGTTCAGTGTTTCATACTAAACATCCTAGAGTGCACAGGAAGGCCCCGCACAGCAAGGAACTATCCTGCGCTCAAGGTCAACAGAAAACACGGACCTGCGACACGCCAGAATTAGGGAAGTTCTGGAGGGGCTGATGTATTTGAAGGGGATACAATGCAAATACAAATACAATTGAGGTATTTGAAGTTCTGAAGGGGCTGATGTATTCCCTGGTTGGGAATCCTGGTCTGGGGAATAGATGCTCCCCTGGGACCTGAAAGGCATATTTATGTCTTTTTTCTGAATATCTGTATTACGGGACTCTGTGAACCTGCCGTGATGGTCTGACGCGGCCCGCACCCATCCTTTCGTGTGTCCACTTCACAGCTAGTTCGTAATCACTTACTAGGGCCAGGCTTTCTTCTGGCTACCGGAGTATCACGGCAAAGTGAACCAAATCTTTGCCCTTATGAAGCTTATTGAAGTGAGGGAGACACACCAGAGGGACAATATCATAGACGGCCGGGATAAATGAACCTTAGGAAATGAACAAAGAAGGCAAAATGCAGGAAGCACACTATTGTTCCTCAGCTGCAAACGCCTACAGTATGGGTGGCTCAGAGGAGCTCCTTGCAGCGCCCCCGCCCTCCTCCCCTTACTGCCCGCGCTGCACAATTCGCAATCCCTGGCCTTTTGGCTTTCTGTCAGTGTCCGCCAGTGGGGACTGCCGACAGGACACTGCAGAGGGAGGGAATGAGGTCAGCGCCCGTTCCGTGTCCAAGATCATCTCGGGCTCGCTACATTCCTCCACTGACAGAACACGGCTGGTTTGATGAACCACCGCCTTCCCCCTACTAGATTCAGGTCTTTGTAAATGGTTTCTTTAAAAATAAACTCTCTGGGGCACCTGGTTGGCTCAGCTGTTAAGCCTCTGCCTTCGACTCAGGTCATGACCCCAGGGTCCTGGGATCGAGCCCCCTCATCCAGCTCCCTGCTCAGTGGGGAGCCTGCTTGTCCCTCTCCTGCTCCCTGCTGTTTGTGTTCCCTCTCTCTCACTGTGTCTCTCTCTGTCAAACAAATAAATAAAACCTTTAAAAAAATAAAAGCAAACTCTCCTTGGCAAGAAGATGCAATGTGACAGTCTCTTGAACAAATGGTGTTGGGAAGATTGGACAGCCACATGCTGAAGAATGAAACTGGACCATTCTCTTACACCACACACAAAAATAGACTCAAAATGGATTAAGGACATAAATGTGAGACCTGAAACCATAAAAATCATAAGAGAGAGAATGGGCAGTAATGTCTCTGACATCAGCCATAAGAGCAGGTTTCTAGATATGTCTCCTGAGTCCAAAGAAACAAAAGCAACAATAAACTATTGGGACTACATCAAGATAGCAAGCTTCTGCACAGCGAAGGAAACAATCAATAAAACTAAAGACAACCTACTGAACAGGAGAAGATATTTAGAAGTAATACATCTGATAAGGGGTTGGTATCCAAAATATATAAAGAACATATAAAACTCTACACTCAGGCAACAAACAATCCAATTTTAAAATGGGCAGAAGATGTGAATAGCGTTTCTCTAAAGAAGACATCCAGGTGGCCAACGGACACATGAAAAGATGCTCAATGTCACTCGTCATCAGGACATGCGGATCAAAACCACAATGAGAGACCACCTCACACCTGTCAGAGTGACTAAAAAGCACTAGAAACAATGAGTGTTGGTGAGGAGGTGGAGAAAAAGGAGCCCTCATGCACTGTGGGCGGGAATGCAGACTGGTACAGCCACTGTGGAAAACAGTGTGGACACGATCCTCAAAAATTTAAAAATAGAATTACCATATGATATAGTTATCGCCCTACTGGGTATTTGCCCAAAGAACTAAAAAACAATAACTCAAAAGGATACATGAACCTCTATGTTCATGGCAGCATTATTTACAATAGCCAAAATGTGGAAGCAGCCCAAGTGTCCGTCGACAGGTGAGTGGGTAAATGTGTGGTGTGTGTGTGTATTGTGGAATATTATCCAGCCATAAAGGAAGGACATCTTAACATTCGCTCCAGCATGGCTGGATCCGGATGTAATGCCAAGTGACATAAGTGACCAGAGAAACACAAATGCTGCACTCCCATGTAGAATTTAAGAAGCAAAACAAACAAACAAATAAAAAAGAGACAAAAAACAGACTCAAACATTCAGGACAAACTGGTGGTTCCCAGAGGGGAGGAGGGCAGGGGAGGGTGAAGCAGGCCCAGGGGACAGCGCACCGAGTGCTGGACAGATCGCTGAATCACGCGTCACACACCGACGCTAAGGTAAACTGTACTGAGTTACACTGGAATTAAAAACAGATGTTAAACTCCTGAGCTGGAAGAACGGCTAGATCATGCCACGTCGCAGACCTTCCTGTCCAGTCTCCCGTGTTCTGGTGACAAGCCAAGCTGCAGGTGGCTGTCACAGGTCCCCCAAAGACGACGAGAGCCCGAAACAACGGACCCTCCCTGAATGCCTCTACGCAGAGAATGAAGGCACAGTCTTGTAGAAACAGGTACAGAAGACACGGCCTTTAAAATTCTGATTCTCCAAGTTCAAGGGGTCTGATTTTGTGCAAATAAGGGGAGGTAACTGCAAATCCCACAGTGGGAAAAAAGAAAAAAGAAAAAATCCCCAAGACTTAAGAGGAATGTGAATAAATGGCCACGGCTAGAAAATACAGTGCACACTTCAAAACAGAGACACAACATCATCACGTGACATGCTCTTGGGACAGAACATTTTGGAGATTATATTCTATAAGGAGAGTTTTAATATATGCAATAACTTTTCCAAACATACCAAATATTTCATTTATGTCTTACCATTTCTTTCTTTTTTCATGTCCATTTTTGATGACTCTGTTTTAAAGGGGAATACACACAGAAGTACGATTATTAATATGCAGCAGTTGCCTAAATTAGTCAAAATAAACTCATATGAATAGGAACAAAATGCCCATGTTTGGACACCAAAAGCAGGATTACATCAAACAGGACCGAGCTCAAGCTTTGGTCAAGCCATCTGGGCATGGTGGCCGTCCTGCCATCATGGCAGAGCAGACCTGGGGCGCTGCCTCTCAAGCTTCTCGTCAAAACTGACACTTCGGGCTGTTCTGTGTGGCAAAGTCATAATGCGCAGACATTGCAGGTAGAAGCATACATTTTCCATACTTCAAAATGCAACCAATTCTTAGCAACTGGACATTCAAGTAGTCACAACACAAAGGAGAGACTTCAATTTACAAAAGATTTTTTTTCACACCAAAAAAGGCTTAAAATATAACATATCTTTAAAGAACAGAGTATTCACTGAATTTAAATTTAACTGAATGTCTGCTCTGTTTTAATCTAGAGAAGTATCCTAATTTCAAAACATTTTAATTACAGAATTAATTAGTAGTCAGCAGGATTAAAGCGGAACATTTTGTTTTGGTGCGTGAAAATTCAACAAAAGTTTTTAAGATAGCTGGTTAAAATATAAAATCATCGCTTCTTACTGCCAATATTGTGGTATCAGCTGTTTCTGATATTTTATCTCTAATGCCCTCTTCAGTTATGGAGGACTTCTACCTTCATTTTCAACATTATCATTTTTATACTGGTTAAATTTATTCCAACAAATACATATATAGGTATGCATATCTAATACTCAGGAAAAATGGCTTTTTAAAGTCAAAACTAAGTTAGCCTTAAGGGGCCCATTAATCTAAAAAATTATTATTATGGATGAATTTTTTGTTATTCATTATAATTTTTTATGTATCATGAAGAAACTGTTCCCTGGTTGAGAATTTGAGGATAAGAAATAGATGTCCTGCTGGGTTCTCCATTTATCTACCTTTTCTCTGAATTGCTACGGTACATCACTGTATATTAATCATCCCAGTGATTACCAGTGCCACCCTGCATCCGTCCAACCAGGCACTCACCCGGCATCCACTTCGGAGGCTTTCTTCTGGGCACTCGAATAACATGGCAAACAAAGTAAACCAAATCACTGCCTGTGAGGAGCTTATGGTCAAGTGAGGGAGACACAGTAAACCAATAAATGATACTATACAGGACAGCAATAAGGGATACACTTAGAAAACTAGAAGGACCCCTTCTGAAATAAAAATAAGGGAAACAAAACCTCAGCTTTGCTCTGGGTCTCAAAGCCAAACTTTAATCTTGCACCAACGTCAACATGCATTCTTCATTCTGAATCAGGGCAGAAAGTCAAAGAAAACCAGTTTCAAATGTAGAAACTTCATGGTACCTTGGCTAAACATAATAAAGCGTCTCTGGTTGACGTTGAAGTTCGCATTGTGCAGCTGACATATGATGGCCACTCGGTTGTGCAGGGCAGCGTGATGGAAAATGGCATAACCTGATTCGTCTGAAACGTTGATGGTCAAGCTTGAGGTTTTACGGCTAAATGTATGGAAAACAGCAGACAATCCTCTTTCGACAGCAGACTTCATCCCAAATGGGATGCTCTAAAATTATTAAGAGGGTCAGAGTAAATTTTTTCAAAATATACCTCAAGTGTAGCTTAAGGAAAAAAAAAAGAACAATAAACATACTAACATACTTTCAATAGATACAATGTTAATATATAACATAATAAATATATATTAATATTATCACAGGATTGGTACCCAGTTAGGGTAGAATTTTCACAAGATCCATGTCTCACTGAACAATGATTAAAATTATTAGAACTATAAAAAACACTGAGAAATTTAAAAAATATTTTTGGGAAGTTTTTTTTTTCCTCCACTACTTTTTAGGGAGAAGTTGTAGAATTTTCTTTGAAGACAGTTAAAACAGGATAGACAATTTTCTTTCTGAAATACTTAAACAAAGGGAGATCACTGGGTTCTTTTGATTTAATAACAATCTAATTTAGAAACCTAGAAACTAGAAACATACAGCTACAGAAATAAAATTTGTCTTCTTTGCTCTAGGTCTCAAAATAGAGATGTAAAAACAGGACACTCTTCTTTGAGACATATTGACTACTTAATATTTTAAAATTAAGATTCAAATCAAAACCACATTGAGATATCACATTACTCCAGTGAGAATGGCCAAGATTAACAAGACAGGAAGCAACATGTGTTGGAGAGGATGTGGAGAAAGGGGAGCCCTCTTACACTGTTGGTGGGAATGCAAGTTGGTGCAGCCACTTTGGGAAACAGTGTGGAGATTCTTTAAGAAAATAAAGCTACCCTATGACCCTGCAATTGAACTCCTGGGTATTTACCCCAAAGATACAGATGTCGTGAAAAGAAGGGCCATCTGTACCCCAATGTTCATAGCAGCAATGGCCACAGTCATCAAACTGTGGAAAGAACCAAGATGCCCTCCAATGGACGAAAGGGTAAGGAAGATGTGGTCCATATACACTATGGAGTATGATGCCTCCATCAGAAAGGATGAATACCCAACTTTTGTAGCAACATGGATGGGACTGGAGGAGATTATGCTGAGTGAAATAAGTCAAGCAGAGAGAGTCAATAATCATATGGTTTTGCTTACTTGTGGAGCATAAGGAATAGCATGGAGGACATGGGGAGATGGAGAGGAGAAGGGAGTTGGGGGAAATTGGAAGGGGAGGTGAACCATGAGAGACTGTGGATTCTGAGAAAGAAACTGAGGGTTTTGGAGGGGAGGGGGGCGGAGGGTCGGGGTACCAGGTAGTGGTCCTTAAGGAGGGCACGGATTGCATGGAGCACTGGGTTTGGTGCATAAACAACGAATTCTGGAACAATGAAAAGAAATGAAAAAAATAAATAAAAAATTTTAAAAAAGAGCTCATTAAAATTTTAAATTTATGGACATTGAGACAAATACATGGTAAATAAAGGCCAGTGGACCCATTAAAGTGGGTGAGCTCACCACTTCTAGTTCCAGAAGCCGTCCTTCAAGGCCTGTTTAAACAGGTACAGAAATCTCATTCAGGATGACAAGTTTGTTCCTCAAGTTTGGGTCCCAGGACTGAAGCCTGACTCTGCCATTTAGTGTGATTTGGGAAAGATCCTTAACTCGCTGCATGTCAAATTTCTCACATGTAAAACAGGAATGATAACAATGTCCGAGTACCTTGAGAAAGTTTGTTAAAAGGATTTAGGAAGCGCCTGGCACACAAAAGCAGCAGTCAGTGCGCACGAGCCTTTATGAAGATGGGCCACGATGCGGTCCATTAACAGATTACTTTGTAACCCTACCAGAGATTTATAATCCAAAATTATATAGCTTCTAAGCTGCTGAAATGTGGAGTTTTTATTTCACATCAAAAACTTTATTTAACCTAATATTTATCCCTAAGATAGAAATTTGAGACATACACTTATCTATAACATATTATGTACACTAAATTATGTCAGAATTACTGAAATACCTTGCATTTCATAGCTTTTTTGAAGCCAAATTTTTTCTTAAATTGTTCATGTAATTGAGCATCTGTTAGTGGAAGCCTTTTTGGTTTCAGACTGTTCACGACTTCATTTATGGCTCCCCACCATTTTGTCTTATATAGTTGATGATAGAAAGCTTCAAGTTCAAAACAGATCACATAGTAGCTATAAAAACATGAAGAAAAAAGATAAATCTTTCTGACTTTTAAGTAATTTGCTACTTTTTTTCTATGCTGACTAAACCATATTTTTTCTATAATAATTAAATATAAAACTGTAGTTTATTTTATTTTTTATTTTTTTAAGATTTTATTTATTTATTTGACACACAGAGATCACAAGTAAGCAGAGAGGCAGGCAGAGAGAGAGGAGGAAGCAGGCTTCCTGCCGAGCAGAAAGCCAGATGTGGGGCTCGATCCCAGGACCCCGAGATCATGACCGGAGCCAAAGGCAGAGGCTAAACCCACTGAGCCACTCAGGCGCCCGTAGAACTGTAGTTTAGATTGTACTTGATTGAAAAGGAAGGTCTTAGGGAAATACTATGTTATGCACTAGCCGGAGGCGAATGTCCTCTCTTCCTGGACCTCCACTTCCATCCCAGCTTCCTGAACACAGCAGACTTCTGCAGGCTTGGGGCATACTTGAGGACCTAGTCACATTTGTCTGAGGTTGTCATTCTTCCCACGCACCACGCTCTCCTCCGACGAGGACACTAGACCACAAATACAAACTAAGGCTGTCCTCACCCACATCCTGCAAATACAGTGCTGGTCGGGGGGTGGGACTTTTCACCTTGCCCGTGGGCCCTGGCTTGCGGAGGTGCCGCCTTCATGACAGAGGGCTGGCCTGACTCCCTGGACTCCAGCCTCCGGAATCGGGGACAGGCGCTCTGAATCTTACCCGGATCTGAAGGCTTTCACACCACAGTAACGATAGCTTCTAGAGCCTTAAGGAGCTGTATGAGTGACACCCGGGTGCTTGATTTACAGTGGATGACTAAACTAAATTTCTAGAAGAAAGTAGCTCACCTTCCTTCGGTGTCATATACGCTGCTAAGAGTAGACACCACAGAGAGATACGCCAGGTCCCAGATGCCTGCTTCCGTAGATGTAGTCATAGGGGATCACACTGACTCTGAGTGGCCCAGTGGCACACCATAGAGTCCCAATGCCTACACCTCTTCTTTCTACAGTTCCCCGGAGCCGGCTCTAGCTGTGGTAAACTGTTACGGGGTCAGGAGTTGCTGATTACCCCTGGGGCCCCCGTACTCACTGCTGACTCTTCGATCACTGCCGAGGCAATGCAACAGACTTATACATTTAACACACACCAGGGGAATGTGGGTTGATTTCTTCTAGAAATTCAATTTACTTATCCAATACAAATCAAGCATTGAGAATCAGCAGGGGCCTATCCTACCCTAGAAACGGGAGAAGAAACAGGGGGTGAAGGTGGCTGTACCCTGAGACGGTCTCTACCACAGAATTTCGTGACCCACCCTTCCCACCCAAGGGTGGATCCACAGCCTGCACTGGCCCAAAAAAAGATGACCTTGGAAGCACAGAAAGCCCACAAGGCCAGCGCCACAAGGGAGCCCTCGTCCAGGCCCTGCAGAGTGACAAACCACTGTTCTTACTCAGACCTTCTGTGCCGTCACCGCTACGATGGAGCCTCATACAATGACCCCATTCATACTCTTCCCTGGAAACCGGCACCCAGCTTCTGAGGAGTTTCCAGCACCACATTTCCCTGATATTCCACTGCCACCTGCTTCCTAATACCCACAGCAGTGTCACAAGGCTAGTCTGCTCTCCATACCGGTAAAATAAGATGTTTTAGTCCTGGTATAAATTAATCTTTTTGCTCTGGTCATCGTCACCTTAATAATTCATGAATTCTTGTACTTTTATGGGTGGCCGAGTCCTGAGTATCTGACTGTGGTCCCTACGTTTTGATTCTGGTATGGCAGGAGAACCCAACCTGAACCAAAACAGTCTAGGACTGAAATGTTGCAGGCGTGCCTGGAAGGCCAGTGGAACTGATTCTATTTTCTTAAGGGACCTGGGGGTCCTAGGAGATCAACCACGCTGAGGAAAGAGAATATCAACCCACGCGAGTTCAGTCCAATAACAAGGCCCTTAAAAGCAAAGAGGGGAGATAAGGTGGCCTGTTTTCAATCATTCATTCCGATTACTCTCTGGTCCAGCGCCAACACAGAATGACCTCTCCAGCACAGAAAAGAATGACTATAAGCAAAATGACCAAAAAAGATGTTTCTGCACCAAATTATTAGGGGTTCCAGGCAGCACTTCCTTGAAACCAAGAAAATTAGGAGAAATTCTCCTTACTTCAGTAGATGGGCCTCAACACGTCTCACAGCTGACGCCGCTTTTCAGCACGCGTGAGCAGCAGCCTGGCCCAGAGATGACGCGGACCCACAACCAGGAGACACTGCATCGCTCACGCAACGGCGTCAGGGCTGAGTCCCTGCCTGGGGCCTGCTGAGCGTCAGGGTCCCAGCAGCGGATCCCTACGGAGAGCTCAGACGGGAATGAGGTCGTCACAGCACCTGAGCGCTGAATGAGCATCTCTAGGAAAAACTATGGGGGGCGGGCGATTCTGAAACTGAAGGTTCTGTAGTACCTGGTACGGGTACCAGGAAAATACTATTACTCCACTCGCCTGGGTCTGAGAAAGGAGCTCCTGCTGGTTTTGAAAGTCTGCAAATTCAAGTCCAGCTAACTGCGGGTCACCAACCCTGGTGACCAGATGCTTGCATTAGTCAGAAGCTAGAGCTCATTCCGCCACGGCATCCCAGGGCAACGGTGGGACTGGTCCCCTCTGGCTCAGCGGCAGTCTGTGTGCTTATGCCAGCCAGGCTCCCTCACCCACAACAGCCTCTCCCAGGTGCAGCTTTTCTCTCCCCCAACGCCCTGTGCTCCCAGGATCTTAGCGTCCAGCCAGACCCTACGCCTGGGAGAATCGAGTGTTATTCAGGGGGCTTCCGGGATCCTGTCCAGCTTCGCGAGGGTTGTACGTGGAGCCTGTCGGCAGGTGCTGGGTCCCTGAGCGAGGGGGTTCCTCCTCCTGGGAGATGCACACCAGCTGTCGATTCTAGAGGCGTGAGCTCTATTGCTTGATTCCCTCCAAAACCAGGGCGGCCACCAGCCCCAGGCTCTTTGAGTTCATCTCTCGCCCCATGTGCACATTCGGGCAGAATTAATGGGACGATCCACCTCTCCTTGTACATCCTGCTTCTCCCTCTGCCTTGTTTCTGGTACTTTCCTCTCTGCCACGCGTCCTGGTAGAAACTTAGAATCACTGTCTTTACTTCTTCACATCCCATGAACTCTCCCCGACTCCACCCCTCGGCCCACCACACCGAGCCTATAACCAGAACTCGTTTCCTTACCGAGGCATAGCTAAGTTCAGTGCGCTCTTCAATATTAAGTTGACTTGGCCTTTTCTTGAATTTGAGGCTTTCAACTATTCCCATATTTTGAAAATTCTCCCCATTTGGCTTCCATGCTGCCATGCTTTCCTGGTCCTGCTCCCTGCGTCTTTCCTTGTCGGTCTCCTCTGCTCTTTCCCTGCTGTTCTCCACCCCATTGAAAAGCGGCTGTTCTCCAGAGTTCTAGACTTCGTCCTTTCTCTAAATCACTTTCACGCCTTAAAAAACAAGATGAGGGGCACCTGAGTGGCTCAGTGGGGTAAGGCCTCTGCCTTCAGCTCAGGTCATGATCCTGGGGTCCTGGGATCGAGCCCCACATCAGGATCTCTGCTCCGCAGGGAGCCTGCTTCCCTTCCTCTCTCTCTCTGCCTGCCTCTCTGCCTGCTTGTGATCTCTGTCTGTCAAATGAATAAATGAAATTAAAAAAAAAAAAGACGAAAAAACTTCTTCTATATGCTTTTAAATCTCAAGTCTCTACCTCCTAATGACAATGCCCCAGCTCTACCCTCCATATTTCCAAACTTCAGTGTCTAAGATATGAAAATCCAAGAACATAATATATAAAAGACCCTAGCAAAACTTAGAGAAACATCCAGCTTCAAAAGATGACAGGCACAGGCGTGCCTGGTGGCTCAGTCATTAGGTGTCTGTCTTTGGCTCAGGTCATGGCTCTGGGGTCCTGGGACTGAGCTCCGCATCCGGCTCCCTGCTCAGTGGGGAGTCTGCTTCTCCCTCTCCTACTTTCCCTGCTTATGTTCCCTCTCTCACCATGTCTCTTTCTGTCACATAAATAAATAAAATCTTAAAAAAAAAAAAAAAAGATGACAGGCATAACAAGACCCAGCACAGGAAGAGGAGTTTAAATCCTATTTCTCTGGGCTCCTGGGTGGCTCAGTGGGTTTAGCCTCTGCCTTTGGCTCAGGTCATGATCCCAGGGTCTTGGGATCGAGCCCTGCATGGGGCTCTCTGCTCGTCAGGGAGCCAGCTTCCTCCTCTCTCTCTCTGCCTGCCTCTCTGCCTACGTGTGATCTCTGTCTGTCAAATAAATAAGTAAAACCTTAAAGAATAAAAATATAATAAGAGTTAAAAAAAATAATAAATCCTGTTCTCTGTGCTGAGTCCACTGCCCTTCCACGGACCCACAGGATTTGATCCCCAACTCCATCCCCATGTAAATGCAGCGATAGTTTTAAGAACCAGTCCCCATCGCTAAGGGCTGTTATACAGAACATACCAAAGAGCATGACGTGATAAATACACTATTTAATATTTTGTTGAGTCTGGATTTCATTCATGGAAGTTATTGTTCTAGCATCTCTGTGCTGAGGTATCAAGTTAGCCTTGGCATTTTGACACTTTCCTTGTTTTCTTCTAATGTTCAACAAGTTGTGGCTACTGTGAATGATTACCGAAAGTTCCTTACCTTTTTCCATTAAGTTCCATGACTGGTATGGAGTAATGTTCCTTGTAAACTGAATCTTCCACAAATGCATTGGCAGCACAATTCCGTATTTTTTCTAAATTGTTCTAAAATATAGGTTCTGTTACTAAAGATATATCTTTAAACGAGTCTAAACAATTATGGTTTCTTTCAGATAAAATTTTATACTTGTAAATGTTAATTTTTTAAATATAATATCCCACCAGACCTTAATGATAACTGCATGTATCCAATTCCTACTTCAGGAGTGAAGAAAAAAATACAAAAGATAATGTAAAGAAGGTAGAAAAGCAATGATAATTCAAATGTTGTGTTTATATGAAACTCTAGATTAAATTATTATTCCCAAAATCTAGAGGATCTCTTTTCTAATACTAACTGTTGAGGAAAATGGAGGAATATGTAGTGAATGTTGAGGATTTTTACTATGCTCTGATTATTTTAGGGCACATATGGTCCATTAGAGGCCTACAAATTCTGTAAGGATAGGTGCACCTTGCGTATTTATCGTGTCATCTCTGACACCTAACATACCTCGGATATAGTTTGCACTTAAATTCATGTATGTTACATGATATATGGAAAGATTCATGAGTCAGGCAGATAATCATTTGGAGACTGGCCTAGTGCCGGTACCAGCAGAGACTTTTTGTTGATGGAGAATAAGATAAAGGAGTTGTGAAGTAACAAACCATTTCAGAAACAATAATAATTAAAACCTTAAAATCTTCTAAAGCATTCTCAATTGAAGGTGTGCTGATATCAAATTCAACTCCTCCATGAACATGAAAATATTGATCCTCTTTGTAGTGAAAATGCTGACATTTAAAATCTCGTCCATAAATAAACGGAGGCAATTCTCGCTCTGTCTTGACCTTGTCATCTCCAAAAATGAAAACAAACTTTAATTTAAAAAGTGAAAACAGCATATATGCAATCATATTTTGAATATATAGATTATCTTTTTAAAGCTTTTATGTATTTATTTGTCAGAGAGAGAGAGAGCGAGAGAGAGAGAGCACAAGCAGGCAGAGGCAGAGAGAGAGCAGACTCCCTGCCGAGCAAGGAGCCCGATGCTGGACTTGATCCAGGACTCTGGGATCATGACCTGAGCCGAAGGCAGAGGCTTAACTCACTGGGCCACCCAGGCGCCCCAAAGATCTAAATTCTACTTTATGTAAACCAAGTGGAAAAAAGTCCACATTAAATGAATATGTTGGCAATTTTAGTCTCTAAAATCATTGCCTTAATATATATTTAAAACATGAAAATATATTTGTATCATACATTTTGAGCATTTTCTATAGTTTCATTGTAAAGACATTTCAAGAGAACAGCCAAAACATTATTCTACTTAATGATTTCTGTGTGTGAGTTCAAGACTTATATATTACCTCCAATTGTCAGAAAAAATTTGAAACTATGTCTCAGAGAATCTTGGGCTAAGTAAAAAAACAAAAACAAAAACAAAACAAAACAAAAAAATGTAACCTGAGCTGGCTCAGGTAAAAAGAGACATTAAAAATTAGTTAAGTATTTCTCATGGACAAAAATAACCAGCTCACCTTTTTGAAAGTCATAAAACCACACATACATTTATTTTACAAAAATAATTTTCTAAAACTCCAGTAATGATTAGGTTTGTCCAAAATTTTGATTTAGGAGCAGAATATGGTTTCATCAATGTAAAGCATACAATGTATTTTGAGAAATGTAAACGGCACAGAAAAGTTCAAGGAATAAATATAACATCTGAATATCACCACTTCGAACTATTAATACTGAGTCATATTTGCTTCCAAAAATCTAAGTA
Organism: Mustela nivalis; assembly: GCF_964662115.1. Classification (NCBI taxonomy): domain Eukaryota; kingdom Metazoa; phylum Chordata; class Mammalia; order Carnivora; family Mustelidae; genus Mustela; species Mustela nivalis. The sequence goes on from NC_139030.1 coordinate 111,659,955, forward strand.
ATAAAACATTACAGTTACAGCTAATATTCTCTGTAATCAAGGGCTTCTTGGTTCCATACGCCCCGCCCTCTTACCTCCACCCCAGGATCAGAATGGTCATGAGCCCATTTTTAAGTCGTTCACGGATAAAGGTAATAATTTTTGCCATTTGAATACTCAGGAGACAAATTTTCATTAAATGATCTGCAAAATTTCTACTGAAAACTTGCCACCTGTAGAAAGCCCACCATAATAAGCCTACATGCTTGGGCACCAATGGAAATATATAAATTGTGTACTAATCTGGGTGCAGGGAACAGTTTGCACGACGTGTCAGAGTCAATGCAAGTATGGTCCTATTTCAGTTCTTTAGTCTCTCACATCGGTTTGTGTGTAACAGTGCTAACACACTACTAAAGTTTTAAAATATGTTTTTGTCTCTTTTTCAGGAATGTAACACCATTCATGATCCTTTACTGCTCCATAATAATTTCAGAATCAATTTATAAACTTCCATGAAAAACACGATAGGGGTTTTAATAGAAGTGCCTTGAATTTATAGGTTTATAGATCAGATATGATACAGTCACAGTGTATCATATGTCCCATAATGAACGTGGCATATTTCCCTATTCTTCTCAGAATTTTTTTAAGTCTCCTAATAGGCCTTATAATTGGTATAAATATATACCAAGCACTACATAAATATGGCAAATATTTTTAACTACCTTGGAGACATTGAATTTTGTTTTATTTTGTTTCCTAACAGGCTACAGCAAGGTTATATGCCTGGACACACCTACTACAAACAAAGTTTAATTTAAATATAAAATATATATATATATATATATGTGCATATATATGTAATTATTTTATATTTGATTTTTATTGATACACTTACCTGAAAAAGGCGGAAGCAGACTACTTAAATATGGAACTTTCATCTTCTTTTTTAAACTCAATAAAAATGGAGTCAGAAAACATATTAACTTTAGGTATCCTATCCCTCTTCTGATTTCTTTTTTCTTCTCAAAGTGTTTTTGAATAACCTTTTTCTGGAGATACAATCTTTGCTGTAACCTCTGGTAGGTACAAATATCAAGATAGTCCTGAGTACATTTTATAGCATTTGTAAGCCAATAGGCTGCTTCAAATATAAAAACATTTTCATACTGCTGAACTTGTGTGGTACTGAACGTTAATTTCAGCATAATGTTTTCAGCATATTTCATAAAAACAGCTTTTTCTTCAGGGCTGTTGGGATCGTATGTGGGATCCTCATTCATGTCTTCATCATAGATCCCATCGAAGTCTGGGTCCTTCGTGACATCAGTCAGGCCTTGACAGCAAAGAAAAAAGAAGATAGTGAAACATCGTACTTGGCTTCTGGATAAATAGAGAAGATTGAACACTGGGTTTCATCTTGAAATCCTACTGAAGTGACAATAAAGGGATAATGAGATGCCAAAAAACTTGTTAAAGATGAAAAGCAAGTGGATGAGTGGGAACTCAGCAGAGTAAAGAAAGACGGAAGCTTGTCGACTGAGCATGGATTCCCATTCCCTTTGGAAGCACGAAACCCAATACCATGGATACAACGTCTCAGATTTAATCACAGTAACTATGGAAGAACAAAAAAATGTGATCTCTCTTTAAGCAGAGATTCAACTTTTCATTTGGCTAAAAGTATAATCTGCTGTTTCAAGCCTTCTATTACGTATTTCTTGTTTTTGCTGATATCAGAAGCTAAATATACATAATAGAGAGCTTTCTTGGTAACTGGGATGAAACACAGAAGAATTAAAACTTCATTTTACTCTATAAGTGACAAATTTCCTATTACATTTTCTTCCTATTTATGATGAAATTAAGCACTTCCTTGTTGTCAAATTGTCTTTTTAAGGACGGGTACACTTATAATGCTACACTTCATCTAAGCTTGAGAAAACTGCATGGAATCATAAAATATGTCTTGGTAGAAAATGTGGAGTCTAACATTTGTGCCTTAAAAATGCAAACAATACCTCCATGTGCCTCCCTTTCTCTCTCCCTTCTGTCCTGCCCCTAAGGTATTAAAAAAAAAAAAAAGACGGTAAAAGCCAGAATAAATTTGGATTTTTAAATGGTTACTATGCTTCACTTCCCTCTTGCAAAGGTTAAATTAAGAAATTACAAAGAAATTGAAGTATTCCCGAAAAGTACTGAAGTATTTCTAAAAAGAAGATCCGCACGTGAGTGCGCACCTGCTGCCGCCGCAGGCTCGGGGCCGGGGGTGGGGTGGGGTGGGGGTGTGGGGGTGTGGGGGTGTGTGGGGGTGGGGCGCGGGGCCGCGGGGCCGCCGCGCAGCTGTCGCCGGCCGAGCACGAGGGCCCGGGACCCGGACGCACGTGGACCCTCCGGCCCGCGGGTCCCGGAGCCGGAGTGACCGCCGCCCCCGCCCCCAAGGACAGCAGGGGAAGGAGGAGGGGGTGGGAGCGTGGAACCTGCGGGGGCGGGTCCCCGGGTTAGAATAACCAAAAGAGGGGGGGAGGGGCAGGAAAGGGCGGCAGCGAACCCCGACCGCCTCCCCGGCGCGCCCCGCCCCGCCCCGCCCCTCCCCTCCCCCGCAGGGCTGGGGCCGCCGAGCGGAAATCCGCGCGGGGAGGGTCTGCGCGAGACCCCAAGCTCCTGCCCCGCCTTGGCCGGGCTCCCCCTCGGTCCAGGCCGGACGCCGCGGGACGATGGACCGAAGCGGAAGGACGGCAGGTGCGGCGTCTGGGGAGACGCTCCCCGCGAGCGGCCCAGGCTCCGGCCCGACCCCGCAGCGCGACGCCCCCGCCGCGCCTGGACAGCCCGAAGCGACCCGGAGCTTGCGAACCCGGAGGACGAGGAAGGGGGACGAGGAAAGGCGGGGGAGGGGTGAGGAGGGGGGGCGGGGCGGGGCAGGGCGGAGCGGCGGAGGGCGGAGCGCGGGGAAGGACTCAGCAGAGCCCGGCGGGGAAGGGTCGGGAAGAGCATCAGTTCCCATAGAAACGGGGGGGGGGGCGGGGAGAGGGACGTCGGGAGCGGAGATGCACCTGCTGCTCCCGGACCTTGGACGGTACCGCGGGGACCTGCGGGCTGAGCCGGAGCCGGAGCTGATGTCTTGCGTGACGCAGCTCATGGCACAAAGAATGTGAAGGTATTAAAGAAAGAACATGTGGGGGCGCCTTGGGGGCTCAGTGGGGTGAGCCTCTGCCTTCGGCTCAGGTCAGGATCTCAGGGTCCTGGGATCGAGCCCCGCATCGGGCTCTCTGCTCCGCAGGGATCCTGCTTCCTCCTCTCTCTCTCTCTGCCTGCCTCTCTGCCTGCTTGTGATCTCTGTCTGTCAGATAAATAAATAAAAAAATAAAAAATTTTTAAAAAGAAAGGAAATGTGATCCCATGTTATGCAAATCATATGTACAAAGTCATAAGAAAGTGAAAAACGAGACAGGATCTAATCTAAAGAACTGGTTATAACTCAATCTGGAGGATGAGGAAGGGAAACACGCGATCCGTTTCGGTCTCGCCCCCTGCCCTGCTTCTGCTCCGAACTCCGTTCTTTCTGCGCCCGATGCCAGTCTTTACCTGAAGCTCCGGAGACACTCCCAAAGCAAACACCCTCCCCGTCCCTGAGATGCGCTTTCTTTCGTTCGCGGTTAAGGGCCTCACACTGGAAACCCAAGAGTGTCTTCAGGTCCTTTCCCCGCACCCTGTTGTCATTAACACGATTCCCGCGGGCACGGAGCGCTCGCCGCGCCGTCCGCAGTGCGAGGTGCTGCGGAATCGGAACAAGAAACGGACCTTCTTCTCTGTGCTCTTGAAGAGGAGCTCAAGGGCCGATAAGGGAGACCGAGGGAATCAGTGATTCCAATACCAAACGACAGAGGGTGTGTGGAAGAGAAGAGGCTGTGCCGGGTCCAGGCCTTGAGAAATGAGGAGCTGTAACCTGCGGAGGACTGCGGCAGGGTGAGGCGGGGCGGCGGGGGGAGGGCGGATAAAGGACCGGGGATGAGGAGAGGCGCAAGGGAAACAACAGAAACCATCCCATTTTACCTGTGGTGCTATGAAACGAGTATATATATACAATATATGTATGTATAGTATAGATATGTTTGTATTAATAAATACATACATTTATTTGTATTTTAACTAAAAGTTATCCCCTCCACATTCTTCTATCGCAAGAATGTGTTTTCCTTCTATCCTCTCATCCCACAAACCTAATGTAATAAATTAAAGGATCCAAGAATTACTCAGATAAGAAACCCTCCGTAATTTAAATCCCCTACAGAAAACTAGATAATATGACCAGATTTTGATACGCTCTGTTCTCTACTGCTGCTACGACTGTTTTTTAAGAGTGGTGTTCGCTGACGGTTTCGTAAATTGCAAATCACAGAGGTAAATGAAGTTTAACGTGGCCAGACTGATTCTTAGCCGTCTGCCTCCGAGAGAGAGCTGGCCTCCTGCAGAGGCCCTCGGAAACCCACGGTAGCCCAGTGTTTAAGGCAGTGATGTGGTCAGAGCTGGGGAGATGCTCCACGATTTAGTGGCATCCGTTGTGAATATACAGGCTTCAGAGAAATAGGGCCTAAGAAGGAAGGAGCTTAAAAATTTAGTGAACCAAGAACAAATACTCATTCAACCAAATTCTACTAAAACACCAAAGCTTAGATCGCTGATGCACATCTCTCCTTAACTTCAATTCTCCTATCATTCATTTTTGAGATTTATAAAAATGGCGATGTAGATGACTATCCAATCTGACAGTCATTTTGCTTCCAAGTTTGGAGATTTTTCGCATGCACTTTAATTCTACTATTGGCTCTATTGCTGATTTTCCTACGTGGGCTCCGCAAGACAAAAGGTATAAACTGAAAACTCCAACTGAGACAAAGATAAATAACTTTTAAATTAAAAAGATGGCTTCTAATAAAAATAAAACATGTTAGATTCTCTTACCTGCAGAACTAAACTCTGCAAAAATATCTTTTTGGGTTTGAGGCTTCCCGTCTGGATCAATGTCCATGATAGTGCGCCACAGTTCAGAGAATCTGGCTCGTTTTTCTTTGGGCATGTAGATCCCGTGCCACAATGCTTTCAGCATGTAGTCAATATTGATCAGAATTTGTCCAATTCTGGTATCATAATAAGCGGGTGGTAATTGACAAGAGGAACTCTGATCGTAATTAGCTTCTAAACTGATTGAAGGAATTTGATTTAAGCAATAAATTCCAACAGCCAACTCCCTTATGATTTGATGGACTTCCCTATAGTCTAAGAGGGCAGTCGGGTCCACAGGAGTCAGCAGGATGGCAGTGGAGAAACCCACATTATTCATTTGGGTCATAATTCCACACGGGAGGTCGAGCTGAGAGCGGACATCGTCTTTGGTGGACAGCCAGCTGACCAGGGCCGTGGTTAGCAACTCCTGCACTTCACTCCGGTCGTACTTCTCAAAAAAAGCAGAAGCATTTCTCTGTACTGCCAAGTTTTCCAGGTAGGTTTCTTCATCTTGAATTTGATCAAATCTAGGTAAGCCTTTTTTGGGCAGTCTTAACATTTCTTATTAATTGGAGGTGGCCTTTCTGAAGTTTCTGTACTGAAAGAAAGGAAAAGACAGGCTGTGAAATCTGTCCTGCTAATGAAGTTGGATTTCTCAGATCCGTCTGCACTTTTGTCTTTAGTAGGTTGCTTCATGGTCAACCATGATAGTTTTCAATCTTTTTAAACATGTAACACTTTAAACAATTGAAGTGTAATTGTCATAAACATTAGCCTGAGGTCTACAACACAATGATTCGATATTTGTATATATTTTTAAATGATCACCACAAAAGTCCCGCTAACATTATCAACATGCATAGTTACAAAATCTTTTATGATACCTACTTTTAAGAATTTGCTCCCTCAGCAACTTTTCAGAATGCAGCACAGTATCATTAACTACAGCTGCCGCGCTATGCATGACATCCCCATGACTGCTTCCTAACTGCAGGCCTACACTTTTGACTCCTCTCCAGCTTCACCAAACCCCCAACCCCTCCGGCAGCCACCAATCTATTCCCTGTATTTATGAGCTTGTGTGCTTTTAAAAATTCTACATATAAGCCTTTTTGTATATTTTTATTTTGTTTCCAGTTTTTTTTTTTTTTTAAAGCAAGAAAATAAAGACCTGCTTAAAAGGAAAGACAGGAAGAGCCGATTTAACTTTCTGTTTCTACGTCACTAACTGCCTTTCTGTTCTTGGAATAAGAATGACCATAACCACTGTTTTTTGAGCATCTACTACTTGCCCAGCTCTTGACACATAATATTTTAGTTATCTCATTTAATTGGTCCCTCTCTTATTGTGCTTCTCAACACTGGCCCTGCAGTGGAACCACCTAGAGCTTATTGAAACACAGCTGGACCCTGCTTAGAGTTTCTGATCCAGTCGGTTGGGTTGAGCTGGGTGATTTGCATTTCTGAAAAGTCAGCGATGATGCTGATGCTGCTGGTTCGGAGGGGACACTTGGAGAGCCCAAGGCTCCGAGAGAGGCACTGGTATCCCCGCTGTGTAGACGCAGACATGAAGCTAGGAAGGTTACGGAAGGTGCCTAGGGTTCTAAAGAATCAGAGCCAACCCAGGTCTGGCCCAAGACCTACACCCATAGGGACACGAGAGGGGGAGAGGACAAGGGAAGGGAAGAAACCTACTTTGGAATGATTGTTTTCTTGTCCAGGAGAAGGAAGCTGCGTCCACTCTGGTCCCCAGAATATTCACGGGGCCGGGGGCAGTAGTCTGGTCTCCTGGACCGGCCTCTCACATTCAGGATCCCCGCGTGGGCGAGGGGCCCGCGGCACGTGAGAGCTGAGAGCGCGTCTCCTGCGGAGGTCGCCTGGGGAGGCTCCCGGGAACCCTCCGCCTCCGGCCGGGCCCACGCGTGGAAGCCCCGGGGCCTCGCGAGGTCGGCCCGGCCCGCCGCAGGGGCCGCCCCCCTGCGCCCGCGGGCAGTGCTTGGGGCACTGGGCGCTGCTGAACTGTCCGGGCCACGTGTCCCTGCCCCGGCGGCCGGTAGGACTCAGCGGAGCTTCCCGCGACCAGCCGCGCGCTCCCCCATCACGTCTCGCTTCCACGGAAACCCAGAGCCAAGGGGCAGAGGTGAGGGCGCCGGGCTCGGAGGACCGCGGGCTGGAATCCCGCCGCATCCCGCCCTTCCACGCGGCGAGGGGTTCTGGGACGCGCATTATGAGCCAGGCGCGGGGCTCGGAGACCCCGGAGGGCGGGGCGCACCCAAGCTCCGGGAGCTCCCCGTCGCTCGGATAACCACACGGTTGCATTTCAACAGGGTCACGACTGGGGGGGTCAGGACAGCCCATGAAGGAAACCTACCGAGGCCCCGGCCGGGAAAGGCTGCTGCGGGAGGCGGGAGTTTTAAACGGGGCCGCAAGATGCTGCGCGAGCAGAGTCGGAGGAGCAGGCGTCGGGGACGGGGAACAGCGGGTGCTCAAGGACCGGCCGAGAGGGTCGTTGAACTTTCTGAGAAGCCAAACAAAGCCTTGCTGCAAGAACTAGAGAGACAATGGGCACACAATTAGGCCCTGATCACCCAGGTCGCCGAGTTACTGATTTTGAACTTAAAAGATTTAGGCCACGTCGGTGTTAGCGGACGCGAGGTACAGCTCGAGTGTGCGGCGGCGGAGGTGCGCGGGCCCGGGGGCGGGTGGCCTGCAGAAACAATGCGGTGGCAACGGACTGGGGGGGGGGGCCCGGAAAGAAAGTGGCTATCCAGATGACACCCACATTTCTGTCCGGAGAAATGGGGAATCAGGGCAAGATGAAGAGTTCAGCTGTGGACATGCGGACCCAGACGCACGTGCGAGAGAACCAAGTAGAGATGCCAGACATACTTGGACTGCGCAGGTCGGGTTCGGCCAGGAACGGCAGGCTGGGGTGGTGCATACCTCTGGCAGCCTTAGCTGGGTGAAACCAAGAGAGTGGCTGAAATCACCAAGGAGAGAACTGGGAAGTTCGGAACCCAGGACGAAAACCTGAGAGTCCTACTGTCTCAGGTTCAGGTAGAGGACGGAGTCATAGAGGAACACAAAGGGCGGCAGGCGGGAAGGCGGGAGGAGAACCAAGATCCCGCGCCGGAGCAGGAGAAGCGCTTCGTGAGTAAGGGAATGCCCAGCCTCAGCGCTGCTGTCACGTCGAGGGGGACAACTTAAACTCTTGACTGAGTGTACCCACATGCATGTTTAGTGACGGTTTGGGGGCATTTCTTAGTCCAACCACGTCATGATTGTAGCTGCTGTGGGGATAGCGCTAGAAGCGACTGCTGTTCCAGGGCAGGGATGTAAAGATATCACCGCTTCTGTAACAAATTTGCGTCTTTGCACTTGTACAACATATATAAATTCTTCTACTGACATGTTTTTTGCTCAGATACCCGATGGTTTGTTCTAAATGTTTCAAATCTTGGAAAAACTAAGGACGAACACAGAACTTCATCCCAGGGTTTATGGAATTAAGTCCTAAGAGGTTCTGAAGGATGAGTCTCTCTGGGAACAGAACAGAACAGCAAACCCGCACACACAGCATTCTGCTAGGAGACGACCGGGCAATTCCCTAGCGGTTCAGCTGGGTTGATCCACGCAGAGTTGCCGAAGCAGTGCCGGCCACATGGTCATCAACGTCTCAATGGCAGATGTTTTAGTGTTGAACTCTACAGTTACTTCATTATATTCCATCTAGGCTGCTGGGCAAAGCTGTTAGTTTATTCCTCATAGGAACGCTGTCAGTTTGGTGCTCAGGATTACAAAGACACTTGGAAGTTGTCTGCCCTCCGGTAGAGGGATGAAAGCTATTAAGGTTAGTATCTAAATATGGCTTTTCCCAGGGGATAAATTCAGGGCATGTGGAAGTCTCTCACAGGCCTCTGTTTGTCAGTATCCTAAAACTGCTTTCCCACGGAGATGAAAAGAATCAAAGCGTGTCCAGACCCAGGAAGGATGTCAGCTCTAATTGGGGATGGACCCATGACCTTGGTATGGTGGTCGTAGCTCATGTGGGTGGATGTCAGGCTGGAGTGGAGATGACACGGTGGAGATGGTGAGTGTGGATGGGAGGCTTGAGGTGACAAGCCAAGGAAGATACAGAACCACGTATGTGCATTTGAAGTTGGGTACACCAGAACACCTTGAATGATGACAGGAAGGATCCTACAGAGAAGAGGCTGAATATCCTGGAGAGAGGAGCAGAAGAGTCCTGTAAGGCAAGAAGGGTTGGGATACGGAGAACAGGCGGCCACACAGCCATCTGATGGGTGGGTGGACACATCTCCCTTTCTAATGACCAGAAGGGAGAAAAGGATGGGTGTACCTACAGGTAAGGCACAAGTTCTGGTGTTGGCAAGTAGGGCATTTCCTGTCCCGATGACTGATTCTCTGTGAAAAGCTCAGGTCACGAGCTGAGAATGAGGCCAAGAGAGGGAGGCTAGAGATTTGGGGGACGGGAGAATGCTAAAAATGGTCCGAAGTTTGGAGTGGGAAAATCAGCTGCCTAAAGAGATGTAACAGAACTAACCAGTGTTGCCCAGGAGTGAGAACCTCAAGCAAATTGTTCAGCCTCTCTAAACCTTAGTTTTCTCATCTGTGAAAGAGCACTGTTTAACCAAGCCCCTGACAATAACAAACTGAGTTATTTCTGGGTATAGCTACCAAGAAAAGAGTTGGTAAAAGCCACTTTCTTTTAATGTTGCCTGTGGGACGTTACCATGAAAGAGCCCAATGCGATGCTAGTGTCACAGCTTCAAACATCCAAGGTGTTCAAGTATTCTCTCTTTTCCTCCAGTGTCAATCTGACTCAGTTGGTTATATTGTTATAGCTAAGTAAGAAATTCATGTAATGAACCTTCATATCATTGCATTATTTAATAAAAGGACAGCAGAGTGTTTTCTTTTTACATAATCATCGTTCAGTAAATGTTACATGGTGAAGGATTATGCTTTAATCTCCTTTTCACTAGAAAGGTTTTCTAAGGAAATGACTTGGAGTCTTTCACATTTATCAGATGCCTTTTCATGATTCTTTTCCATTTTTGCAATTCTTGATCCGAACTGCATGGCCCGCTTTGGCAGAAGAGCAGAGGTTGTTAAGCCAAGTTCCACTGCTGCAAGACGCAAAATTAGTTTTTCACCAATTCCACGGGGCAAAGTCAAGTCTGCCTTTTCCCAAACCGGTAGGGAATTTAGAAAGGAGACAACATTTTCATCCAGAAAAGGAAATCTAAAATAAACAGATAAATAGAACCATAAATACAATCACATAAGTATTAAAAAAAGTTATGATTTTTCTTTTACGTTTCATTCAACATTAAAATTTATAGCATCAAATTAATTTTTGATGGCACTGTTTTTCTCAATTAAAAATATTCTGGTTATTTACACAATTTTACGGCTAAAAATCACATTAACAAATATTTCACACGACTAATTTTAATACATAGGCTACACATAAATTCAATTTCAGAGGCTATACACAAATTCATAGGCTATACGCTAATACATAAATTCAATTCTGCCTCAAAAAATAAATAAATTAGGCCTATGGTAAGAAATAATCTCAAATTGTTTCACAAGGTTTCTTTGGGGATGGATGCCTTGAAAATAAGTACAGTCTTTTTTTTCTTTTTTTAAGATTTCATTTATTTATTTGAGAGCCCGAGTGGGGATGGGGGGGTATGGGGGGGCTGGGACAAGAACAAGCAGGCTCCCTGCTGAGCAGGAAACCTAATGCAGGACTGGATCCCAGGACTCTGGGATCATGACCTGAGCTGAAGGCAGAGGCTTAACTGACTGAGCCACCCAGGTGTCCCACAAGTATAGTCTTGACTCAATTACTCAATCTGTGTGCTCTCTATCACGTCAAAAGAAAACAAACTTTAGAGGTATGAAATCAATATAGAAGGGCTCTATAATCCTGAACTTGTGAAACATTTACTTAGGGTAAAATTTTATGGCATCAAAATGATTTAGGGACACGTGGGTGGCTCAGTCAGTTGAGCGTCTGACTCTGGGTTTCAGCTCAGGTCACGGTCTCCCAGGCAGGGGCAGAGCCCTGAGTCTGGCTCTGTGCCCAGCAGGGCGTCTGCTTTCCCTCTCCCTCCGCCTTTCCCTGTTCGCACTCCTGCACACACTCTCTCTCTGAAATCAATAAATCTTAGAAGTGGGGTGCCTGGGTGACACGGTTAAGGGTCCGATTCTTGGTTTTGGCTCAGGGGATGGTTGGTTGGGGGACTGAGCCCCATGTGAGGCTCCAAGCGTAGCAGGGAGTCTGCTTGAGGATTCTCTCCCCCTCTGCTCCCTCGCTCATGCTCTCTCTCTGAAATAAATAAATCTTCTAAAAAATTGTTTGATTACATGTATGCCCTTTAAACAGAGACAAATGGTGTAACAGAACAAAGTATTAGATTGAAAAAAAAAAAAAAACTTTCTGTCTCTTGGTTTCCCTAGCTTCCTATAAAATTCTCGTTTTTGTTTAAAACACTTTGAAACTCTCCCTCCAATTCTTTAAATGCAATACTGTTACATTAGTGTTTCTGTTTTATTGTATCTTATTCTCGCTTACACAGAGACACCAGAAAGGGTAAAGGCACTTGTTATATGGAATATTTTATAAAAGTGAATCAACTGTAAAAACATCTCTAAGATAATCTAATTAATTGACCACTGTTAATATATATGCCAAGATACATAATTAATGAATTATTTAGATCCAGCCACTATCATATTTGTTAAAGCACAAGTCTGTATTCGTTGTTTCAAACTTTCTTCATATGCACTTTTATATGGAGGGTATCATATGGGGCCTTTAGAATTAAGTTTTATTAAATAGAATAAATTATTTTCTATGACCTATCTGAAATAAAGACTGAATTTGTCTCTCTCTCAAATACATACACCCTTCAAAAGGAAAACATTTTATACTTTTTATATTATGGTAACGTATAAATTATGTATGTATATTATATACGTAGAGTTGATATATATAGAATGTCTGAAACCCAGAGTCAGACATTTTCTATATATACTGAAAAGCCGAAGTAGGGTTAAGAGGGAAGTGTTAGAGTGTTGTACTATGACGTGCCAGTTCTCCCAGAGCTTACTGGACTCTCTGTTCTCACATGCTTACACACTTGTAAATAAACTATTGCCTAATAAATTAACCTACTTGAACAAACTTCTGCTTTCTGTAACTAAACAATACCTCTTTATCCTTAATAATTTAAAGTTGTCTTCAAGCATTTGTTTACTACCATCAGACATTCACTGGAGGTAAAAATAAATCCCTGCATTAAAAAAAGAATATACATATGAAAGTGCCCTGATCTCTTTGACACTTTCAGGTAATCTGCAATGTCTGACCAGACTGAGTCCGAGGAGAGGTGGGTGTGGATCGCTACTCACAGACTCACAGACTGTCCATAGCGACAAAGCCCCGTGCCCTCACGCTGGAGGGGAAAGCGTGGGACTAGGGCCTATGCTCTTACTGGGACGAAAGCAAACATTTGAAACAAACCCCAACCCTTTAAAAATACCCTCTCTCAGCATTCTATTACCTCAGTTTTATAGTCTTTTCCACTGTAACATGGAAAACAATCACGTCATTGTATTATCTTTGAAAGTTACCAAAAAGACATTTCTTAGACAATGAGTTCTGGAAAACAACTGCTCCCCAACAGCTCCCCAGCTTTCCCTCTGATGGACAGTGTTTGTGACAGAGGCCGAGACATTACTGTCTCTACTGCTATTTGTGTGAACGGTCTTCAAAGAGAAAGAACGTTAAAATCTTCTCTTACAGTCTAGAGTTTCTACAGAACCACCCACAGCACTCATGTAAGCAGAATTACCTTGCTTCTTTTCCATGATCACCAATAACTCTGTCATCACGACCAAGGTTTCTAGAAGATATTCGTCCCAGCTCCATCTCAATTTCCTGAATTAATCCTTCCATTCCGTGTGTGTGAAAGCGGACACGGTGGCGAGAATAACCCGCAAGCTGCTCGTCAGCCCCAATTCCAGAAAGAACCACCTGTGATGGTTTAAGGAAAACCACACTCCCAATATGAGATAAAGGAAATAACTCAAAATAAAAGCAAAGCTTTAAAAGTTATTTATCTTAAACACAACATTTTCTGACAAAAACAAGGGAAGTCATTAAATAGTAAAATATGCCCAATTTTTAAAAAGTCTTACACATTGCACTGTAGGTTAAATGCAATTAAGATATGCTATATTCTTGCAACCTAAATGTTAGTACCTTCAAAGGGTCCAAATCAGGTCTCGGAAATTCCGAGTCCAGTGTGCCTGCCCTCCCATACCTTCGCACTGCTCTGATAGGATCCCATGTCGCCGTGGGCCACTAACCAACCAGCTCCTCTCGCAGCAAACCAGACTGCGCAGCCAATGCTGTCATCCAACACTGTATCCAAGGGCTGAACCAAGTGGCGTATTCGAGCTCGTCTTAACTCTTGTAGTTCCTCCAGAGAAACATTAATTTCAACGAAATTCCAAATCCGGGAAGGGTTGGCGGCTTGTAGCTCCTTTAATCCCGCTCTTCCTGTGACTCGATCTGGCACATCGAATCGTCTGTCAACGCCCCTGTCCCCGCTGCCAGTGGCATTATCTCCAGAGGATTCCTCGGAAGGTGTTTCATAACGACTTTTCTGGTTTTTCCTCTTTTGGTTAAAACCAGCTAATACGGTCTTCTCTTTAGTCGCGAAAGCCACGTTAAGAAGATCAATGGGTTCATCCAGGGGTATGTGGAGGTCTGCGAGGGCTGCAAGAACCATGGAATCAACGCCCCCCGAAAACAGGACCGCGACGTTTGCTCTCCTGGCGCCCATTTCCAAAGCCGCACTGGGGGTCAGGTTTGCATCCTTGGGTAAGCACGAGACACGCCTCTGCACTGCAAGACTCAGGACCTCGAGGAACTGCTGAACGACTTCCTTCATGTGTCTGTCAGTAAGAAACATCTGAAGCGTTTCCCTTGTGGGAGGGACACTGACGGTTCCTCGGGGCATCTCGAGGGGAGCTTGCGGCAACGTCCTATTTAAAGGAACAACAGGTTCTTTCAGATGTAGTCCAGCTTCACTTGCTACCACTGATACAAATGTTGGCAAGTCTGCTGAAACCTGAATTAGGCTATTAACACACTCCTTGATAACATTCTCCCCAGAAACAAATTGCCAAGGGTACAATTTTAAAACCACAGATTTGGACATGGAAGCAGACTTGAGATCAATTCTGAAAATTCCAGATGCTGGAACTTCTTGCCACTGACTGGCCCCTCCGGATGTCTGCGGGCCCACTGAAGAGAGGCAGAAACTCTTGCCCAAGTTACTAAAATGCCAAAGCAGGCTACGGCGACCAAAGAAGTCTCTACCAAACCACAAATGATGACTAGACGCTTGGTAATATATAAAAGACCAAGGACCTTGGACTTCTGAGAAGAGTGACAAAATATCAGATTCATTCTTACAGGAGGAAAGGTAATTAAACATTATTTGAGTATCATTCTCTTCAGCTTCAACCTTTATGCCACTGAACACTTCTCCATTCCACAGGAAAACATCGTCCCTTTCACCTTCCACAGGCTGGGCAGTCAAAACACCTCTTAAGTGAAGGACATGCCCAGAAAACACACACTGGTAGCTAACACTGGACTTTAACAACTGTTTACTACTACTGGGTCCCCGTCGGCTAAGATTATACAGTAAATCCTCTTTCAAATCTTTGCTGAAATGCTCCACAGAAAAGCTCACAGAACAACAAATGCCACACATTGTTATGTGAAATCAAGTTGACTCTTTCTTGATTTTGGTCTTCTCTGAGTTTTCTAATTCTTGATATTCTTTTTTCAGTTCATCCAATATATCTGTAGGGGAGGGGAGAAGAAATAAGTAAAATTAAAATTCTCGGACCTTTCCCTAGTAATTCATAGAGCAGCACTTACCAAGATCAAACCACTAGAGAGATCAAACTACTGCATTCAAAAGGCTTCTAATGATGATTATCTTTTGGGAAGATAATTTCTGTTTATTAAATGCTTATTTTGGCCCAGGCACGGGCTATGAACTTTATCTATTCCTTCTTATTTGAATGTCCTCACCCTCTAGAAGTCCAGTGCGCTATCCATTGTGCCATGGAGCCACCTTATTCCTTCCTGTTTGAATCCCAAAAAACTTTGGAGACTCAAAGTAATTCACTCAAAGTTACAAAGGCAGAAAGTGGCAGAGCAGTTTTCATACCTACATCTGCCAAAAAAATGCTAAAGCAAACATTAATAATTATGGCTTTCTAATACATCTTATATATTTTTATTTTATTTTTTTACTGTAGACTTCCATCTTTGGAAGGCTAACTTAAAGAAAAACCAGACCACAGTATTACTTTCATCTAACATACCGCCATCTGATCTTCAGATATATATTTGAGCATTCAGATATAGACAACATAATTTAGGCACTACCATGAGTTTCTACAGAAAACTTTGAAAAGGCTTTTCATACATTTCTATATAATATACCCAAAAAACTTACTTTTGCTTTCAGAAAGCATTTCTGTTCGGTCTGCAAGAAAGAATATGTTGCTGTTCTGTTGCTGCCTATATACTTTCTGCAAAACATAATTTAGACTAATATCAGGATTTGATCTAAAAAGCCTATGTCAAAACCCTGAATCCTTTTATTGCATATTCTTGAACTTTAGTAACATATATTCAGAATACCTTAGTAAATACAGGTAAGTAAAAGTCACCCATTATCTTACCACCTAGAAACTGCTACCACTAACACTGAGCTGAAATGTTTTTCGTCTGCATGTATCAAACTATCAGTTTCCTTGAACAAAAAGGCTCTTATTATAAATAGATTTATTTGCTTTTATCAATGAACAATATATTGGGAATAAGTATTCTTTTACAACATTACTATATAGGTATAATACTACAGTTTATTCCATAAGTCCTCAAGTTTTAGACCTTTAAAACATTACCAACTTTATAAATCAATGTGGCAATGAAGTTTTTGTAACTAAATCTTTGTTCACTCAAATACTATAAATGGAACTGGGTCAAAGTGCTACATAGTTTTAAGGTTTTGATACATTCTGCCAACTTGCCCTCTAGAAAGTTTGTATCAGTTGTGACTTAAGTTCTAAAACTCCCAAAGGAACAATACCAGAAATGTTAAACAACCTGTTAGTTATCAAAGGCTTTAAAGGGCTCAAAATAATTTCTTCCTGACCTTTAAAATGTAATTTCTGACAGTATAACTATACATACAGCAGTAGCTTGCTTGTTTATGAATACGTTAATGCACATGACATAAAACAGCCAGGTTAAATATATGGAAGACTTGTTTAAAATAATTTCAGGTAGGGGGAAGCAATTTATGCTTTTTGTTTTTTCAACAATTATCCACAGTCACTTAAAGGCATAGTTTCCTTTCTTAATATATTTAAAAGTTATTCATTTCAAAAGAAAACACCAAATTCAAGGATAAGTCAATGCCATTAGTGATTACAGATCCGAGATAGCACTGTATAATTAATATCGTTTGGTTCAAAGGTACTGCGAGTTTCATATGATGCGAAGAAAACATTATCAACTATAATCAACGCAGACATCCACATACATGTATAAAATCTTGAGCACTTTACACTTCAGCAATGTAAGTAAAAAAAGATGCTGCGACCTTGCAAATTTTAATGTAAATATAAATCTTACATATAATTCTTCTTACTTTAGTATACAGTTAATAAAATAGAACCAAACCTTCCCACTTACAATTCAGAATTATCCTCATAACTCACCCTGTTCTTCCTCAGGTTAGAAAGTTCATCCACCACAATTTTTTGTTCTTTAATCTATTGAAATAAAGAAAAACTTCTTAAATCAGAGGCTAGCGAAGTGTGCTCAACTGAGGGCCTTTTCAACTTGGAGAGATGGGACAAGGGGCTAGAATTCTCCGGTGGCGCAAATGGGCGGTCTGCAAACACAGGGATTCTTTCTGAACCGCAGCGTGTGGGCCGCAGCCGGGGCAGCTGGGAGAGGAAACCGTGACTACACCTGACAGGTGCCCGAGAGCCCCCTGACCCAGACCGGGGGTTTGGGGAGGGTCACCCGCACTCCTGCAAGGGCCCCAGTTACTCAACAAAGTCTGCGCTTTTTGTTTCAAACAGACAAGATGCATCAAAATTAGTATCGGTTTTCAAGGACTTCTTTCAAGTCACACTTCTGCTCTTTTAAAAAGCAGCGCGCGTCACGGGCTGGCAATGGTTTCCGCGGTTTCTGCGCGAAGAGCGGAGCCAGGCGCTCAGCGCTCAGCGCGAGTAGGTCGCGCGAACGCCCGCACGGGCCCGAGGCCGAGCGCTTTCCGTCCGGGCTCTGCTCCTGGCCCCGTTTCCGAGGCGGAACCGGGCCGGCCCGGCGGCGGCCGCGTCTTCCCCAGCAGGGCCGGTCCGCCCCGCGCCCGTCGGAGACCCTCGTCCGAAGGCAGAGACGCTCGTTCCGGCGGCGGCGGCTGCGCTCCGAGGCGGAGTCCCCGCGGCGGGACCGTCCCCGCGTCGGCCACTGACCGGCCACTGACTCCCGGGCGAGCCCGTGTGGGCGGCTTCGGACCCGCGTCGGGCAGACCCGACCCCCTGGCCCGGCGGGCGCGCTCGTCCCTTAACGAGGGGACGACCCCGAGGGGTCCGGCTTGGCGGACCGGTCGCTGCCCGGGACGGGGCCGAACCGCCCCGAGGCCGCTCGCAGCCGAAAGGCCGTCGCACGGCGGGGCCCAGCGCGTGCCGGAGCGTCGGTGTGCGGGCGGGACCCCGGCGGGCGAGGCGGGGCGCGTGCGGGGCGCGGGTGCGGGGGCGCGGACCGACGGGCTCGACGACGGCGCTTCCACACGGACCGCGCGGGTCTTCGCGACCGACACGGCAGGTCGGGGGCGAGGTCACGGGTCCGGGGCGAGGCGCTGCCAGCGGCTCGGAAAGCGCAGAGACCCAGGCACGCCTCGGTGCCCGCGCCGCCCGCGTCTAACCGGGGCGAACCTCACGGTCTCCGCTGAACGCGCCGCCGAACGCGACGACTGAGGCGCGAGCGGCGGGGCCCCGCGGCCGTCCGGGCCGCACTCACCCTGCTGCCGAGGTCGTCCTTGCGCAGCGCCGCGGCGTCCGCACAGCGCAGCCCCGCGCCGTCCTCCGGCCGCCACCCGCCGCTGGGCATCTCCACGGCGCGGGGAACGCGGACCGCCCGGCCCGCACCGGCGTCCGCTCCCGCCAGGCCTCAGCCTCCGCGCGTGCGCACTCCCGGGGCCCCGCCCCCTCCCATCAGTCTCAGCGAGAGCGGCTGCGCAATCCGACGGAGCGTGCAGGAGTTGTGCGCGTGCGCACAGATGCTCGGGGAGCGCGCGATCCCGGCTGTGCGGTTCGAGAGGTTTCCGGAGGGTCCCCTAGTGGAGCCAGCGCAGAAAGGCTCCCGCGGCGTCCGCACGTCCGGGAACCCGGTGGACTGTGCGTCCCGTGCGCCCTCCAGTGGTAAGCGGGAGGAATGGAAGCGGGGCGGAGAGGACCGCGGGGACGGGGGCGAGGAAGGATGCGCCGCGGGCGGGGGTGGAAGATACATTGTTGACGGCGGACCGCAGGGGGTGGTCAGTTTCCGTTACCTTCTTCCTGGGCCTGGGAGAGAAATGCCGCGGGGCTTCCGGATAAGCAGCGTGGGCAGTGCCGCGGGGCTTCGGGATCCACGGAGAAGCGTGCGATGTACGTGGGCTCCATGCAGTCTTCGCGGCGTCTCAGTCCCGTGAGAAAAGTCCTCCAGACTCAGCGAGGAGATTGCTGGGTGACTTGTAGGTTCTGAAGCGGCTGCCGTCGGGTGGGATCGAGCTTGCTTGTTCAGTCTGTGTCCAGCTCCGCGAGTCTAGCGCTGTCTTCACCAGTCGTGCTCGGTGTCTCGTGAGCTCTTCGGTTTTGACGTCTTACCTGTTCGTTAACTGATGCACTGAAGAAAACTTCGGCGTGTTGTGCCGGCGAGAGCCGTGATTTCGGGTCCGCCGTCGCGCCCCGCGCTCGAGCGCGGGCATCTCGGGGTCCGGAGCAGATGCCGGCGGGCGTGTGCGCACCTGATGCGGAGGGGCACCTCGGGCTTGCCTCAGCTTGCCTCAGCCCAGGCGTAGCTTTCACTGGCTCCTGGGGTAAATCCAGAAGTGCTTAGAGATCTGTGTTTACTGTTGACTTTCCCTGTTTGCTCATGTTTTTTTTTTAAAGATTTAATTAATTAATTAATTAATTTGACAGAGAGAGAGATCACAAGTAGGCAGAGAGGCAGAGAGAGAGAGGAAGAAGCAGACTCCCCGCTGAGCAGAGAGCCTGATGCGGGGCTCAATCCCAGGACCCTGGGATCATGACCTGAGCCGAAGGCAGAGGCTCAACCCACTGAGCCACCCAGGTGACCCTCCCTGTTTGCTCATATTTTAAAGTTTTGTTTTTGTTTCTAATGTATGGATGCCTGATAAATTATTATACATTACTAAGAGCCACGATGAATTTGGTTTCGTGTATGTCCGTTTGATGATACCTGTTGCATGCTGGGTATTTAGTTTCTATTAGAAGAGAGATGAAGAGAATCCAGTTTTTTGGTCTTTTTTGTTTGTCCTCTGTGAGCTCAAATTAATTAAGAACTTTGTGTCTACTGGGAAGGAAAACTGGATTTTTGACTTCTAGGCTGGTTAATCTTTGTATTTCTTTTGTGCTTTCAACCCAAGATAGATGTAAAACTGGAGCTATAAGCTCTCTATGTGTCCATATGACTAGAATTTAAAATAGCCTTTATATGTTGCTATCTGAGTGTAAAATGTTTTCATACTTCTGGAGGGTATTAATAAATTCCATTATAATGTCTTTTAAATTAAAGAACTTCTGTTCTGATTGGTCTATAGACATAAATGTGTTCTTGGATAAATCCCCAAATTTAAAAAAGCCCCAAATTTCTAGTATTTAATATGTGTTGGACTTTTTTTTTTTTTTTTTTGCTTGACAGTATCATATTTTTATTAACATGTAATCTATTACTTGCTTCAGGGGTACAGATCTGTGAATCACCAGTCTTAAAACAATTCACGGAACTCATCATAATACATATCCTCCCCAATGTCCATAACCCACCCACCCTATCCCTCCCCCCCCACCCCCCTAGCAATCCACAGTTTATTTCTTGAGATTAAGATTCTCTTATGGTTTGTCTCCCTTCCTGGCCCCATCTTGTTTAATTTTTTCCTTCCCTTCCCCCATGACCCCCCAACCTGCCTCTCAAATTCCTCACGTGCTGAACTATTATGGAAAAAATTTCTTCTTAGAAAAACTGCTAGCTTAGATAAATTTGAAGAATACAAATTTATATAAGTAATGTGAGTCTTTGGAGAAATCAAGTTAGATTAAAATTTTTGGTTTAAGAAAGAAAAAAGCACGTATGTTTTTGTGCTGATTTGTCAATGATAAATAAAATACAGATACATTTTTAATGACATTTAAATTTGTCTTTTTATGAAGAGATTAGCTAATCTAAATTTCCTAAGCTGCTTTTATTGATTTACTGGTGAAATAAGCTGGCATTATGGCTATAAAATATGGAAATTTATGAAAAATGTATATTTATATCTACTAAAATGAATAATTATTCAGACAGACTTTTTACATCAACATAGTTATGTTCTGTATCATGTAATTTTATGCATAACTCCAAAATCCTTAGGTAAATTGAAATCCTGAGATAAGAAATTGGGTTATTTAATGATTAATCATTAGGTAAGTAGATAACTTATTTTTAAAAATTGAATACAGAAACACTGATTAGTAGAAACATAATTTTAATTTTATATACTTTTGCTTCTTGTTTTTATACACTTTAGAATGGATGTCCTTTGGGGTCTTTTTATTTTTTTTAAGATTTTATTCATTTATTTGACAGACAGAAATCACAAGTAGGTGGAGAGGCAAGCAGAGAGAGGGAAGCAGGCTCCCCACTGAGCAGAGAGCTCCATGCGGGGCTCGACCCCAAGACCCTGGAATCATGACCTGAGCCGAAGGCGGAGGCCTTAACCCACCGAGCCACCCAGGCGCCCCCTTTTGGGTCCTTTTTAAAAAATGTTTTTTAAATTTATTTTTTAAGATTTGATTTTTTATTTGACAGAGAGAGAGAGAGAGGGAGAGAGAGGACACAAGCAGGGGAGTGGCAGAGGGAGAAGCAGGCTCCCGCTGAGCAGGGAGAAAATATGGGATTGATCCCAGGGCCCTAGGATCATGACCTAAGCCAAAGGCAGACTAACTAACTGAGCCACCCAGATGCCCAATTTTTAACAATCTTATTACCAACTATTATATTAACTAAAAAACCTAAAATTTGGCATTCTTTTAACTCACCTCCTGTTTGCCATTTTCAGAAGGTGTAAAAAGAAAGTGATTGACTGTAGATAGTTGTATTTTGTTGTTACTTATGAGCATTATTTATCTGCAAAAATATTTGCATATGACAGTTCTCAATTACCTACCTCTAGTTCTATGAAATAGAAGTTACTAAATTGCTTTAAAGTTATAATTAGTATGGATGGCGAAGATCTCATTAGAGGCAAGAGTAGTGGAGAATGCAGGTAATGGGATGAATCTTGTTTTGCAAGAAAAAAGAGGGTTCCAGGTACAGCGTTGCTTTATTCCAGAATGCGAAGGAGCACAGTGAAAGGCAAGACTTGAGGAGATGGAGTAAACTGGACCAGATTGGATGAAGGTGGATTTTATTTACCTGCTTTATAATACCTGGGCCTGAAAAGAAGCTATGAAATACATTAAAATTTTGGCAAAGTACATTAGCACAAGATAATAATATTTAAGATTTCTAAAAGATTTTATTTCTTTATTTGAGAGAGAGCGCACGCATGAGAGAGAGAGCACAAGCAGGGGAAGGAGTAGAGCAAGAAGCTGACTCCTTGCCAAGCAGGTGGCCTGATGGGGGCTCCATCCCAGGACCCGAGGATCCTGACCTGAGCCACAGGCCGACCAACTGACAGAGCCACCCAGGCGCCCAGTGTTTAACAGTTTTATTACCAATTATTGTATGAATTAGAAAACTAAAATTTGGCATTCTTGTAACTCAACTCCTGGTTGCATTCCCCAAAACCTTTAGGGTTATATACAGTTAAGCTGGTGGGCACCTGGGAGCACACCTCTCCTGACACATGGGTGTTATTTTAGTTCATGCTCAGAGGCAGAGTCGTGGCTTTTCTCTATAGCTAGAGACCGAGCTTCCCGGGACGTTGTTCTTCCTCATACTCCGCGGTTGGGAGCAGCGGCTGGCAGGGTGGGCGTTCTAGCTCTGCTTTGAGTTGACTCCTTGATCCATGATTTTGTCCATACTGAGTGGTCAGAAATACCGCAGGCCAGTCTATAGCTGCTTACCCCCTTTTGGTGGTGGATTGTTGCTTATGGCTGTGTTTGGCTTGGATGTTTTTTGTGGTTGGTTTTTTTTTTTTTTTTTTAATTTCTGGGGGCCTCTCAAGGTGGCATACTACTTAACAAAGTAGTGGTATTCATATTTGTGTGGTGAGAAACTGTTTTCAAAGTTCTTTCACATTTTATCTTTTTTTTTCATGTATACCCTATTGTGTTTCTATTTCCTCCCTCAACTGCTATAATTCCTACACTGCTTAAGATAACATTTTGGGGTTACCTGGCATCATTTGTCTTGTGTGACTGGCTCAGGACTGACCATGTGCAGCCCACCACAGAATGAAGTAGACTCTTCTTCCTTCTTTCATTGAAGTCCATTCCTGTCATGCACCCTACCTGGTAAGATAACTTCATGTTTATTAAAGCTGTTATACTCTTGCTCTGGTGCTGCATTCTTAATGTATTTCATTCTTTTAACAATACATAATTCACTATTGACCTTTTTATGAAAGCATAAAGCATTATTACCCTTCCTTCCAAGGTTTTGAACGATGGTTCCCCAACCACTGTCTTCCCTTGCTTTCTTGGTATATTGCAACACACAATTGTTTCTAGACACATAAGTCTCCTCTCTGTCTTTCCCAAATGAAGTGTGGAATAGTGCTGTGGTTCCCACATACTATGGTAGCTGGGTGCCCTTCTAACTATGTAAAATCATCTGAAAGTTTTGTTCATATACATAGTGATTTCTCAGTCCTTTCCTCAGATTTACTGGATCAAATCTTTGGAACCGGGATATGGTTGTCTGCTACATCGCTTAGCATTTACGATTTGTCCTGTAATCAAAATGGCTGGGCTTGAATGTAGGCTTATATTTATTATATGTGTGATTTTGGATAAGTCATTCACCTCTCAAGCCCCAGTTTCCTAATCTGTAGAATGGGAGTAGTAAGTGTGCTTAAGTCAAAGGGTTGTTAGGAAGATTGGGTGAGTTAGTGTTTGTAAGATGTTTATAATAGTTTCAGGCATATAGTAAGCACTATCTAAGTGTGTGTTAAGGAGATAAGTTAGAAGTTACCCCAGGTGAATTTGACACAAGCGATGGAGCAGAAAGAACCAGGTTCCAGAAGCTTGGCCTGATTTTCATCGAAGGTCTGTCTTCTCTTCTACTTCCAGTGACCCCAACAGGGCTAAGGCTGAAGGTGTTGATTATCTTGGTTGTCACAATAAATGGATGGTTCTGTTAACTCTGATGAGGTAGGACTAGTTGGAAGCCAACTGAAAGGAGACAGACTGACCCACAGACTTTTAAGAAGTCTAGACTAGCAGGCTAAACGGTGGTCTTAGCAAGGAGACAGCACTGGAAATGGCATGGGGTGGGATTTTGGCCTGGCTCTAAATAACAAAGAGACAAAATCAAGGATGAGGTAATATTGTCATACAAGTAGGTGATTTGCATCAGGAATTCTGTCAGACTGTGACAAGGCCTGAAGTATGGCTGGTGTTTATAAGCAGGGTTCTAGTATCAGAAGGCAGACTCCTGGGTCTTATCATACAGGCACTGGGGGGAGGAGACAGTGTCTTAGCTTAGTAGAGAACCACATCAGCCTGATCTTGGTCACTTAAGGGAAATGGCCGAGTCCCCAAGCACTGGGCAGGAGATGAGTAAACCCTTTCAACTAGAGAGAAGATGGGTTCTGCAACTTAGTTTCAGGTATGGAATGTGGAGCTTGGACACACTTGACTCTTACAGCCACATCACTTTGGGGCTCTTGTGCAGGGCAGGGATTGGAGGAAGATAAATGAGACACCCAGGTGAAAAATTTAAGGATGTACACACACTCAGGGTATTGCAGTGAGCACCTCTGTAGATTTCATCCCTAGGTATCTCGTACTCCTCATTCTAGGCGGGCCCAGCTCTTGTATCTACTGGGTCTGAACATCTCATTATTGGTGATACAGTCTTACAGTGCAGGGCTCAGTGTGGCTTGTCAGTGACAGCAGTGGAGGTTGCTTTTTATGGTACCCATATATCTTTCCATCTCTGACAGTTAAGAAAAAGGCTGATTAAAATGATCTTAGCTTCTGCCATAATTTCTGTGATATGTTCACCTCATTTCTCAAAACTAGGGATATGCTTAAAAATTTTTGTTCTACATTATTGAAGAAGCAAGGTTAAATGTAACCATCTCTGTGAGCTAGATTACAGTGAATGACTAAGTCAATTGAATAAAGTTATGAAATGCTTAATATCTGGAGAGTGCTAAAGTGATTAGTCATTTATTGTTATCAAATTTGCATTTAGGTGCTTTTAAAACGTGCAGAAATGCATCCATCTGAGTGAATCCATAGGAACAAATAAAGTCTAAATGATGTATTAATAATATATATTTATATATTTGCATAGTGTTTCTTTATATGCCCTCCTTATAATGTAGAGCTAGGTATTTTTACCCCAGTTCTGATTGTTAGCTATAATAAAGTTTTATAAAGCTGTTACTTCAGATCTGTTTATGGTAACAGTGTAACTCTTCCTTGGTGTCTTAAGTTTTTGTTTTTATTTTTCCTTTCTTTATGAAGCAATTACCAGGAAAATTATATTTGTGTTATCACAGTATGAACAAGCAAACAAGTTAGTTCAAGTTAGTTCAATTTATAAGTTATTTTGCTTGTAGGTTCTGTTGTTTTAGTATTAAAAGCATTGCTACACTGTGGTTATTTGCTTGCCCTAGTAAAACAAAACAAAACAAAACAACACATGGATATGTGTCCACAGCTCCCAGGGGTTTTATAGTGGAAGTTGAGTGTGCAAGCCTGAGATTAACTCCCGATGACTAAAGCTGCACTCAGTGCTGATGTGCTGTGTCATAGGTGTGGCTGCCACCACAGCTGGGCCTGTGTGGTTGAGCCTTCTTGAAAGAAGGAGCAGAAGATAATTTTTGCAGAAGAAAGAATTTATATAAGGGACAGGGGAAGAGGGAGTTGGTGAGAGTATGGAGGAAGTTGGGCAGTTAGAACTTGAGAGACTGGTGTTCAGAGAATAGAAATTATGATCATACCAGTGGTACTAATATTTGAACTAATTGTAATTTTACTTAAGAGTTAAGTAAATGAAGACAAAATGTAACTACGTACAGTTGTTTATTAATATAAACCTATAACGGGGCCTTGGCTTTTTTTCTATGTTACGTGGTTTAATTAAAGTGTTTAGTTCAACTAAAGAAAATTTGTATCAAGGCATGAAAATTTCTTTTGTTGTTGTTGTTGATTTCCTTTTTTAGTTTCAAGTTTTTATTTAAATTCCAGTTAGTGGGATGCCTGGGTGGTTCAGTAGGTTAAACATCTGACTTCGGCTCAGGTCATAATCTTGGGGGTCCTGGGATGGAGCCCCATTGGGGCTTCATGCTCAGCAGGGTGTATGTTTGTGCCTCTCCCTCTCCTTCTGCATCTCCCCCCCGCTATGCTAACTCTCTCTCTCTCTCAAATAAATAAATAAATAAATAAATAAATAAATATTTTAAAAAGATTAATTCCGTTTAGTTATCATACAGTGTAATATCA
Organism: Mustela nivalis; assembly: GCF_964662115.1. Taxonomy (NCBI): domain Eukaryota; kingdom Metazoa; phylum Chordata; class Mammalia; order Carnivora; family Mustelidae; genus Mustela; species Mustela nivalis. The sequence goes on from NC_139030.1 coordinate 111,685,968, forward strand.
GTTTCAGGAGTATAATTTAGGAGTATAATCTAGTGATTTATCACGCTCATCTCAAGTGCCGTCTTTTTTTTTTTTTTTTTAAGATTTTATTTATTTATTTGACAGACAGAGATCACAAGTTTGCAGACAGGCAGGCAGAGAGAGGGGGAAGCAGGCTCCCTGCAGAGCAGAGAGCCCGATGTGGGGCTCGATCCCAGGACCCTGAGATCATGACCTGAGCCGAAGGCAGAGGCTTTAACCCACTGAACCACCCAGTGCCCTCTTAATACCCGTCATCCATTTAACCCATCCTCCACCCGCCTCCCCGCCAGCAATCCTCAGTTTGTTCTCTATAATTAAGAGTTTTTGTTATGGTTTGCCTCTCCACCCCCCTCAATATGCATCTGTTTTATTTCTTAAATTCTACATATGGGTGAAATCACATGGTATTTTTCTTTCTCTGACCAACTGACTTTGCCTAGAATAACATACTCTAGCTCCATCCATGCTGTTGCAAACAGCAAGATTTCATTCTTTTTTATGGCTCCGTAATATTCCAACACACACACACACACACACACACACACACCCCACCTCTTCTTTGCCCATTCATCAGTAGTTAGATATTTGGGCTCTTTCCATAATTTGGCTATTGTTGATAATGCTGCTATAGACAATAGGGTGTGTGTATCTCTTCAAGTCAGTATTTTTGTATCTGGGTAAATACCTAATAGTGCAATTGTTGGATCATGGGGTAGTTCTATTTTTAACATTTTGAAGAACCTCCATACTGTTTTCCACAATAGCTGTACCAGTTTGCATTCCTGGCAACAGTACAAGAGGGTTCCCCTTTCTCCATATCCTTGCCAACCTCTGTTTTTTCCTGTTAAATTTTGACGATTCTGATGGGTATGAGGTGATATCTCATTATAGTTTTGATTTGTATTTCCCTGATGATGAATGATGTTGAGCATCTTTTCATGTGTCTATTAGGCATCTGGATGTCTTCCTTGGAAAAATGACTATTCATATCTTCTGCCCATTTCTTAACTGAATTATTTATCTTTTGAGTGTTGAGTTTGAGAAGTTCTTTATAGATTTTGAATACCAACCCTTTATCACATAGGTCATTTGCAGATATCTCTCCCATTCCATTGGTTGCCTTTTAGTGATGTTGATTGTTTCCTTCATTGGGCAGAAACTTTTTATCTTGATGAAATCCCAATAGTTCACTTATGCTTTTGTTCCCTTGCCTCTGCAGTTATATCTAGTATAACTAGAGGCCTGTTTTCTTCTCTAGGATTTTGGTGGTTTCCTGTCTCACGTTTAGGTCTTTCAACCATTTTGGATTTGTTTTTGTGTATGGTGAAAGAAAGTGGTCCTATTTCATTCTTTTGCATTTTGCTGTCTAGATTTTCCAGTACCATTTGTTGAAGAGATTATCTTTTTTTTCCATTGGATATTCTTTTCTGCTTTGTTAAAGATTAGTTGGCTATAAAGTTATGGGTCCATTTCTGTTCCATTGATCTAGGTGTCTGTTTTTGTGCCAGTTCTATACTGTCTTGATCATTACACCTTTGTAATATAGCTTGAAGTTCAGAATTGTGATGCCTCCAGTTTTGCTTTTCCTTTTCAAGATTGTTTTGGTACTCAAGGTCTTTTTGTGGTTCCATACAAATCTTAAGATTGTTTGTTCAAGCTCTGTGAAAATTGCTATTGGTAATTTGGTAGGGATTGCATTAAATGTATGGATTGTTTTGGGTAGTATAGACATTTTAACACTATTTGTTCTTCTTATCCATAAACATGGAATGTTTTTGCATTTCTTTGTTTCATCTTCAATTTCTTTCATAAGTGTTGTATAGTTTTCAGAGTACAGATTTTTTATCTCTTTGGTTAGGTTTATTCCTAGGTATCTTATGGTTTTTTGTACAATTGTAAATGGGATTGATTCCTTGATTTCTCTTTCTGAAACTTTGTTATTAGTGTATAGAAATGCAACAGATTTCTGTATGTTGATTTTGTATCCTGTAACTTTACTAAATTCATATATCAGTTCTAGCAATTTTTTTTGTGGACTTTTATTGGTTTTCTATATGTGGTAGCATGTCATCTGCAAATAGTGAAAGTTTGACTTCTTTCCTACTGATTTGGATGCCTTTTATTTCTTTTTGTTTTACTACTGAGCCAAGGACTTTCAGTATAATGTTAAATAACAGTGGTGAGGGTGGACATTTCTGTCTTTTTCTTGATTGTAGAGGAAAAGTTCTCTGTTTTTCCCTATTGAGGATGATATTACTGTGGGTCTTTTGTATATGGCCTTTATGATGTTAGAGTATGTTCCCTTTATTCCAACTTTGTTAATGGTTTTTATCAAGAATGGACACTGTTCTTTGTCAGAGGCTTTTTCTGCATCTATTGAGAGTTCTTATCTTTTCCTTTATTAATGTGGTGTATCATTGATTGATTTGTGGGTATTGAACCACCCTTGAAAGCCAGGAATAATTCCCACTTGATCATTGTGAATGATTCTTTTAATGTATGGTTGGATTCAAATTGCTGGTATATTGTTGAGAATTTTTACATCCATGTTCATCAGGGATATTGGCCTGTAGTTATCTTTTTTTAATGGGGTCTTTGTCTGATTTTGGAATCATGGTAATGCCAGCCTCATAGACTGAGTTTGGAAATTTTTTCTTTGATTTCTATTTTTTGGAATAGTTTGAGAAGAATAGGTATTAATTCTTTTTAAATGTCTGGTAGAATTCCCCTGTGAAACCATCTGGCTCTGGACTTTTTTTGGGAGAGTTTTGATTACATATTCAATTTCTTTGCTGGTTGTCAGTCTGTTCACATTTTTTTTTGTCTTCTTGTTTCATTCTTGGTAGTTTGTATGTTTCTAGGAATTTATCAATTTTTTCCAGGTTGCCCAATTTGTTGACATATATTTTTTCATGATATTCTTTTATAACTTTGTATTTCTGTGGTGTTGGTTATGATCTCTCCTCTCTCATTTATGATTTTATTTACTTGGGTCCTTTCTGTTTTCTTTTTGAGTACGTCTGGCTAGGGGTTTATCAATTTTATTAATTTTTCCAAAGAACCAGCTCCTGGCTTCATTGATATGTTCTACTGTTTTTTGTTTGTTAGTTTCTGTATCGTGTATTTCTTCTCTGATCTTTATTATTTCCCTTCTTCTTCTGCCTTTAGGTACATTTGTTGTTCTTTTCCTAGCTCCTTTAGGTGTAAGGGTAGGTTACATATTTGAGACTTTTCTTGCTTCTTGAGGTAGTCCTGTATTGCTATATACTTCCCTCTTATGACTGCTCTTACTGCATCCCAAAGGTTTTGGACGACCATGTTTTCATTTTCATTTCTTTCTGTGTACTTTAAATTTCTGCTTTAATTTCCTACTTGCCCTTTTCATTCTTTAGTAGGATGTTTTTTAACCTCCATGTACTTGGGGTCTTTCCAAATTTTTTCTTGACTTCAAATTTCATAGCATTGTGGTCAGAAAATATGCACACTATGATATCAATCTTTTTGTACTTGTTGAAGCCTGGTATGTGACCTAATATGTGATCTATTCAGGAGAATGTCCCTTGTGTATTTGAAAAGCCTATTTATTCTGCTGCTTTAAGATGAGATGTTCTAAATTTATCTGTACAGTACATTTGGTCCAGCATTCCATTCAAAGCCACTGTTTCTTTGTTGATTTTCTGCTTAGATGATCTGTTCATTGAGGTAAGTGGGGGTGTTAAAGTCCCCTCCTATTATTGTATTATTATCAATGAGTTCCTTTATGTTTGTTATTGTTTTACATATTTGGGTGCTCCCAGGTTGGGGGCACAAATATTTATAATTGTTAGATATTCTTGTTGGATACACCCCTTTATTATGATATAATTGTCTCTTCATCTCTTATTACAATCTTTAGTTTAAAATTTAGTTTGTCTGATATGAGTATTGCTCTTTTGGCTTTCTTTTGACATCCATGTGCGTGGTAAATGGTTCACCATCCCCTCAGTTCCAATCTCAGGGGTCTTTAGGTCTAAAATGAGTCTCTTGTAGGTAGCAAATAGATGGGTCTTGTTTTTTTTTACCCATTCTGATGCCCTGTGTCTTTTGGAGCATATAGTCTGTTTACATTCAGAGTAATTATTGATAAATATGAATTTAGTGTTATTTTATTACTTGTTTTGTTGTTGTTGTCTCTGTTCCTTCCTAGTCTTTGTCATTTTTATTCTTTCTTTCCCTCAAAGAACCCTCTTTAATACTTCTTGCAGGGCTGGTTTAATGGTTACAAACCCCTTTAGTTTTTGTTTGTCTGGGAAACTTTTTATCTCTTCTATTTTGAATGATAGCCTTGGTGTATAGAGTATTCCTGGCTGCATATTTTTCCCATTCAGTGCATTGAATTTATCATGCCACCATCTTTGGCTTGACAACTTTCTGTGGAGAGATTTGCTGCAAAGTTTATTTGTCTTCCCTTATAAGTTAGGGACTTCTTTTGTCTTGCTGCTTTTAGGATTTTGTATCTCTGTATTTTGCAAATTTAACTGTGGTATATCTTGGTGTTGGCCTGCTTTTGTTGATTTTGATGGGATTTCTCTGTTCATCCTGAATTTGGATGTCTGTTTCCTTCCCCAGATTAGGGAAGTTTTCAGCTATAATTTCCTCAAATAAACCTTCTGCCCCCTTTTCCCTCTCTTCTTCTGCTGGGACTCCTATGATATGAATGTTATGCTATGGAGTTCCTGATTTTCCTAAGCCTGCATTTGTGATCTAATATTTTTCTTTCCCTCTTCATTTCAGCTTCATTATTTTCCATAATTTTGTCTTCCATATCACTTATTCATTCTTCTGCTTCTTCCATCTTTGTGGCCATTATATCCAGTTGGTTTCAAATCTCAATTTTGCATTTTTCATTTTGGTCTATCTAGTTTTTAGGTCTTTTATCTCTGATACCAAGGACTCTCTGGTATCTTCTGTGCTTTTCTCAAGCCCAGGTATTACTTATATCTGTTTCAATTAGATCTCTGGCCATGACCTTTTGTTCTTTCTTATGGGATGAATTCCTCCATCTTGGCATTTTTGTCTAGGTCTCTGTCTGCTTACAGGGCCTTGCGCTTCAAGAAATGTCCCTCATATGCTCTGTGCACTCTGCTGCTTTTTTTGGTCTGCTTTTTCCCTCAAGTCAGTCCTCTGTGGAGTTTCCCCTTGCCTGTAGTTGGGAGTGTTTGGACCTTGGCCAGAGTGTGACAGGTTTTAACTAGGTGTGTTCTGGTCTTCTTGTTTAAAGAGACCTGATACTATTTCCACCAGAGCTGAAGCTTTGCAGAACTCTGTGGTCAGTAGATGTGGTGCATGCAGGGCAGGGAGGGATTGGGCAGTTGCAGTGTGGACTGTGGGGGGGTGGGGTGGGGGAGGGGTGATGTTGGTGCTGCTCTTCTGAAGGAGGGGCCTATTGCTCTGGTTCTCAGGCACACTTGTCCTGTAAAGAAATACCAGCAGAGTGCAGGAGCTACCACTGTTGGCACTGCACTGCCTATTGAAGTTAGTTTATAGTGAGGGACAGGGGAAAGAAATGGCACGAGCCTCCTCCCTCGTCCCAGAGAGGGAAGTTGGTGTCTAAGAAGTCTCCCAGAAGAGCCAACAATCTCCCCTCATGTTCCCAGGTTTTCCTAAGATCCCTGCCTTCATCCTGTCTGTGTCTAAGCTGTCTGCCTGCCTGACCGTGCCGTAAACTTTGGGCTCTATCCCAGACTGGCTGGCTGAGTTTTAAAACTCTAAACTTTCAAGACCTGTTATGGTGGGAACCTGTGCTAGTCCCCTGGGGAGGGTCTCAGCCATACTGGGGCTGGTGCAGGTTTGTTCCAGAAGGTCAGTCCCACCAAAGTGGGAGGATTTTGTAGTAAAGCAGAACAAAGAGCCAGTATACAGGTTAACCAACCTCAGCAGGTGTCTCTGTCCTTATGCTGAGGGACAGTGATGGAAATGGCAGCTATCAGCTCTTTTGTCCCAGGAGAGGCAATGCCACTTTTCCCAGGTACACTCCAAGAAGGGGGAATTGTCTCTTCCAGTGCTACCTAGGGGATCCTCAGATTGTAGAGTCTGTCCCTCCTCCTCCCCCCCATCTGCCTTCCTTCCCCACAGGAACACTGCTATGCCTGTCAGTCTCCACACCTGCCACAGTGTGAACTTCCCAAACTCCAGTCTTTGGGTCCTGCTGGTTGTAAAAACTTGTGAAAATCAGCCCCTCTCACTTTCCCAGTCAGTGGCTTTGGGGAAGCGTTTTCCTTGTGCCATCGCCTGTGTGTTCCTTTCTCTCCTCCTCTCTCTCCCTCCACCCCTGACCAGAGCCACCTCTCTTCCACAACACCCACCGTCCATTTCTCCCCCAAACCATGTCACTCTATCTCCTACCTTCCGTGATGTGGCTTCTTCTCTTTCTCTAGTTGTGCAGTTCATTCTGTCAGTCCTCAAATCGATTTCTTTGGTATTCAGAATGATTTGATATTTATCTAGCCATGTTCAAGAGACAAGGAAAGCCTGGGGTCCTCCTATTACTCTGCTATCTTAGCTTGGCATGATAATTTCTATCATGAGACTCACAGGACCCTGAACCATTTTTTCAATTTAGGAATTCTTTTATTAATAAATTTAATTTTTTAAAAAATAAAAACAAAATATTTCTTAAATTTCCTAAGTGTAGTAATTTAAATATTATATCCTTGTGATATATGAAGAAGGTTACATATTAAGGAAAGAACCAGAAAGAAACTGGTAGGAAAGGAATATCCTTACTGAGAACTAAATGCTCCTGCAACCAACTATCTAAAACTGGTGTAATATTTTATAGCCCTTTATTAGAGTGATAAGCTCTGTTTTTGAGCTCTACAGTATCTCACTTTTTTTCTTTACTTTTTATGCTTAGCTGCTTCTGATTCTAAAATTATAAATTCTGATTAAAGGGCCTCATCAAAAAATTTATCTGATCCCTATTGATAAACTAAACAAAATACAACAGCATTAATAAAATCTTATGGTATTTCACTGCTTCCTCTTTCATGTACTTAGGAAATACTCAACACCCCAGATAAGTAAGTTCTAGTCTAAAATGTGGAATCCTCGCTTCTAAAGCTGAGATAGTTCCAATTTGCTAGTTTACTAAATAGTTCTAATTCATTGAATAAGTTTCAAGAACTCTGTGCCTCAGTTTCCTTACCTACAAAATAGGATAATAATAAGCACCTGCAGGGACGCCTGGGTGGCTCAGTTGGTTGGGCAGCTGCCTTCTGCTCGGGTCATGGTCCCAACATCCTGGGATCGAGTCCCACATCGGGCTCCTTGCTCAGCGGGGAGCCTGCTTCTTCCTCTGCCTCTGCCTGCCATTCTGTCTGCCTGTGCTCGCTCTCTCCCCCTCTCTCTCTCTGATAAGTAAATAAAATCTTTAAAAAAAAAATAATAAGCACCTGCATTATAAGAGCGTTATGAAGCTCCCTAAAGGGTAACTTAAACATAACTCAAATAAAAAGAAGAAACAGAAACTACATTGAAACTTTCTTGGATACAGAATACTGAAAGGAAAGTCATTTATAAGTTTTCCAGGGAATTAAGTTTTAAAACCTCTTCTGTAATTGAGGACTTGGTTCATCTCTAAGGACACAATTTCATATGCCATCTGGAAAGACAAGTTTTATAATATAGATATCTGAAGCATCAAGCATCGTGGAATCAAAAAACCCCAAAGTTAACACCGGGAGCTCCCAATTAATTCATGACTATAGGTTTTTAACTTAGTCTCATTAATCTTATGGTCTCAGAATAAAAATACCAATGCTGCTACCAAGAATATGAGTTATTTTTGCCTTTCGGGAATATCTTACTAAATAAGTATAGTTAAATTACTATGCTGTAAAGTGATTAGGTTTTTTTTACTTATGTCATCAGTATTTTCTATTTCTCCACATACATATTTTTCACCTTTTGACCATACATACCTTTACACTTATTCATGCATAGGTATCTTATGGGTTTTAGTGGTATTGTAAATGGTAGTTTGGGTTATTATTTTATTTTCTAATTGATCACTTGATAATATATGCAAATGTTTGATTTTGTAGATTGATCTTATGTCTTGTGACCTCACTAAACTCACTTATTCTAGAAACCTTTTTGTAGCTCCTTCAGGATTTCCTATGTAGAAAATTATGTGCCTTGTGAATAAACAGTTTCATTCTTTTCCTTGTCTGATTGCACTGGCTAGAACCTCTAGTATGGTGCTGAATAGGAGTATGAGAACACACATCTTTTCGCTGTTCTTAATCTTAGGGGGAAAGCAATCAGTTATTTACCATTAAGTGTGATATTAACAAAAGGAACTTCCATAGGTTTTTAAAATCAGAATGAAAAAGCTGAAAGTTTGTTGAATGGATATTGAATTTTATCAAATGCATTCTTTAAGGTGATCATATGGTGTTTCTTTAGTCTGTCATTATAAGGAATTAAATTTCTAAATGTTAAGCCAATCTTATATTCCTGGGATAATTTCTACTTGGCTGATAAGTATTACCTTTTAATGTATTTTAATGTAATTTACTAGTATTTTGTTGAGGATTTAAAAAAATCTAGGTTCATGAGTGCTGCTGGTCACTTTGTAGAAAGCTGTATTTTCTTTGCAACCTATTTTGCCTGATTTTAGTATCAAGGTAATGCTGGCGTCATGAAATTAGTTGGGGAGTGTTCTTTCCTGTCTGTATTTTGGAAGCATTTGTATAAGATTAATATTATTTTTTTTCTGTTAATGTTATGCAGAATTTGCCAGTGAAGTTATCTGTGCCCAGAGTTTTCTCTTCTGGATAGTTTAAAAAAACTATTATTTCAATTTCTTTAATACATATAGGACTGTTCAAATTATATATTTCTTCTTGGGCTTTGTCTTTATTTTCAACGAGTTCCTCCTTCAGCCTTGCTTCAAATCTTACTTGTGAGCACTGGTGGTTGTGCATTTCCCTCCTATTTATGGCTTCCAGAGGTTTTATACTCTCATTCTCACTCACATTTGCCTTTTAGCAATTCGTGGACATGTTAGCTGAATTCTCCATCTTGAACTCTATGGTGTCTCATGGGGTCTCTTCCTGTTCTGCACTGATTTTCATGAGATACTTGTTCTTCATCCCAGCAGCCACCAAAACAACTGTGCAAAGAATTGGCATCATCAAAAGAAATATAGTAGAAGGTAATGTTGAAACTGTCAATACTTAATAAATAAATAAAATCTTAAAAAACAACAACAACAACCCGCTCTCTCAAATAAATAAAATCTTTAAAAAAAGACAGGGCATCTGGATGGCTCAGTCAGGCCATGATCCTAGGGTCCTAGAATCAAACCCTGCATTAGGCTCCCTGTTCAGTGGGGAGTCTGCTTCTCCCTCTCCCTCTCCCCCTCCCCTTGCTTGTGCTCACACACACACTCTCTCTCTCTCAGCTAAATAAATGAAATCTTAAAAAAAAAGAAGAAACTGTCAGTACCTTGAGTGACTAACTCAAGCCATGTCCAACAGATGTCATATACCCCTGTTTCTCTCCAGAATGTAAAACATTGTACAGTGCCCCTGTGAGTTCATTCTGACACCCTGGAGCACCTTAGTGCACTGTTTGGGAATGTAGGCCTTGCCATGTTGCTGCTATAGACATCACAGACAATTTAAAAACCTGTGCCCTCTCATCACTTCCATTTCTAGGATAGCCCTCTTAAATTTAGCAACAACATTCTACTTTCTGAACACATTAGTATGGTCACACATCATTTCTCATTTTCTATTGCCATCCGTCTGCCATTTTGTACCCCAAAGTCTCAACTCTGAGTCCATTCTATTAGGCTAGAAAATCACCTTCCATCTCCTTACTTCCTTATATGTGTCATCACTTTCTCAGTCCAGTGGAATACAGTACTACTCTTATCTCTACTGACAATTCTTGAAACTCCTAAATTCAAAATTTGAAATTATAAATTTAAAAAAAATCTTATTATTTTTTTCTTTTTTTTTTTTTTTAAAGATTTTATTTATTTATTTGACAGAGAGAGATCACAAGTAAGCAGAGAGGCAGGCAGAGAGAGGAGGAAGCAGGCTCCTGGCTGAGCAGAGAGCCCGATGCGGGGCTCGATCCCAGGACCCTGGGATCCTGACCTGAGCCGAAGGCAGAGGCATTAACCCACTGAGCCACCCAGGCGCCCCTTATTATTTTTTTCTAACAATGAACATACAGAAAGGGAAATTAGAGAATCGATTCCATTTACCATAGCACCAAGAGCCATAAGATACCTGGGAATAAACCTAACCAAAGGGGTAAAGGATCTGTACTCGAGGAACTACAGAACACTCATAAAAGAAATGGAAGAAGACACAAAAAGATGGAAGACCATTCCATGCTCTTGGATCGGAAGAATAAACATTGTTAAAATGTCTATACTGCCTAGAGCAATCTATACTTCTAATGCCATTCCGATCAAAATTCTACCAGTATTTTTCAAAGAGCTGGAGCAAATAATCCAAAAATTTGTATGGAATCAGAAGAGACCCCGAATTGCTAAGGAAATGTTGAAAAACAAAAATAAAACTGGGGGCATCACGTTACCTGATTTCAAGTTTTACTGCAAAACTGTGATCACCAAGACAGCTTGGTACTGGCATAAAAACAGACACATAGACCAGTGGAACAGAGTAGAGAGCCCAGATATGGACCCTCAACTCTATGGTCAAATAATCTTCGACAAAACAGGAAAAAAATATACAGTGGAAAAAAGACAGTCTCTTCAATAAATGGTGCTGGGAAAACTAGACACTATATGTAGAAGAATGAAACTCGACCATTCTCTTACACCGTACACAAAGATAAACTCAAAATGGATAAAAGACCTTAATGTGAAACAGGAATCTATCAGACTCCTAGAGGAGAATATAGGTAGTAACCTCTTCGATATCAGCCACAGCAACTTCTTTCAAGATATGTCTCCAAAGGCAAAGGAAACAAAAGTGAAAATGAACTTTTGGGACTTCATTAAAATCAAAAGCTTCTGCACAGCAAAGGAAACAGTCAAGAAAACAAAGAGGCAACCCATGGAATAGGAGAAGATATTTGCAAATGACAGTACAGACAAAAGGTTGATATCCAGGATCTATAAAGAACTCCTCAATCTCAACACACACAAAACAGACAATCATATCAAAAAATGGGCAGAAGATATGAACAGAGACTTTTCCAATGAAGACATACAAATGGCTATCAGACACATGAAAAATGTTCATCATCACTAGTCATCAGGGAGATTCAAATTAAAAACACATTGAGATACCACCTTACACCAGTTAGAATGGCCAAAATTAGCAAAACAGGAAACAACATGTGTTGGAGGGGATGTGGAGAAAGGGGAAAAAATTCTTATTAATACCTTGTTCCTTATGACCAGCATGATAGCACTGAATGCAGAGTTGGAGAGAGAGGAGCAGTTGCATACTATAGATGTAAAAAGCTAAAAAGCATGGATAGCAGTAAAATATAGGGAAAAGAAAAAGGATGTGATGAGTTTTTAGTACTTACTCTTTGCTTTGAATATAATTTATTTCATTGTAAATTTACATAATTAATTTTAAATAATGGTCATGTTTGACTCTCAGGTTATAAAAGTTCTGAAAACCTAACAATCAGCCAGGTTGGGTTGGCCCCAGCCACTTCTCCTCCCCAGGCTGGAGTTTTAGTTATAAAATTAAAGGATCAAAGGGCATGGGAATTTTTTGGTTCATATTTATTTTGTCAGGTTCTTGTTACCTGTTAAGTTTTACTGTATGACTATTGCTCTTGCCTTGATTTCTATTCAGTGTTTGGTCGCCCGTTGGACTTGAAATCGGCCATGGTTCAAGTAAGTACGTTCCATACACTGGCAAATGAAACAGATGCGAGCTTCTTGCACTCCTCCCTCCCCCACCTCACAGTGGGCAGTTTTTAAACATTATTAACACGCCGTTGTTCTTTTTAGGATATAATTTAAAGGTAAAATAAAAAAGTTATGCCTGAAGAAATGTGGCAGAATTATTCATTGCAAAAAAAAACCCCCAAAACTGAAAATACTTTAAATTACAGGTCAGGACTGGTTAATGATTTATAGCTTTATCTCTCTGAAGCACTATCAGTCCTTGTAATATGCATAGGATGTCTAGACTCATGGACTACTGTGGAGATATAAAACAATGTTGACTGAAATTTTTATAATTATGTGAAAATTTTATATATAGAGGGATAGAGACTGGAAAATGTCCCCGAAAAATTTTAAATCTTGTTGAGGTGCAGGCATATTACATCCAAAAATTATTTTAGTTTCAATGATTTCTCATTTACTTTATTTAATTAAATTAAATTAATTAATTTATTTATTTTTAAAGATTTTATTTATTTATTTGACAGAGATCACAAGTAGGCAGAGAGTCAGACACAGAGAGTGAGAGGGAAGCAGGCTCCCTGCTGAGCAGAGAGCCCGATGCGGGGCTCGATCCCAGGACCCTGAGATCATGACCTGAGCCGAAGGCAGCAGCTTAACCCACTGAGCCACCCAGGTGCCCCTATTTTATTTTATTTTAAAAAAGATTTTATTTATTTTTTTGCCAGAGAGAGAGAGAGGGACAGCGGTAGCAGGAGCACAAACAGCAGGAATGAAGCGGAAGAAGCAGGCTTCCTGCGGAGCAGAGCGCCTGATGTGGGGCTCCATGCCAGGACCCTGGGATCATGAGCTGAGCCAAAGGCAGGTGCTGAGCCACCCAGGTGCCCCTTCTCATTTATTTTATATATCGAACCCAACATATCTTCTTTAACTCTAAGAAAGGCTTTTTGTATTTATTTCTTGTTATAATGCTATTTTGAAGAGATGAATTATGAGACTAAGAAAACTTAAGTGATCTTGGTAGAAAGAGTTTATAATGATCCTGAAAACTACAACACTGACCCTAATAATTGTAAATTTTTAAGACACTTCACAGTTTACAAGCATTTTAACACATGTCATTTCATCTAATTGAACTAGGTATTATGTTCCTTGTTTTATAGATAAGGAATCTGTACCTCAAATAGATTCAGTGACTCATTCAAAAGCATACTGCAGAGGGAATGAGTAGGTCAAGTCTTTTATTTTCCTTGGGAGAAATTAATTATTTTTATTTGTAAGTGTCCGTATCAGGGCATGTAATTATATATTCTAATGATGTAGTCTTGTTAGCAATACTAAGGCCATAATGTAAACATGATTTATGAAGGCAAAGGGAATGTACACATCAGTAGAAAAGCATCTTCATACAGCCTTAAATTAGCAGATGGGAAGGAGTAACTTGAGTGGCGGCATGTACGGCGGCGTGGGGCACAGTAGCTTGGGTGGCGGCATGTACGGCAGCGTGGGGCACAGTAGCTGAGCAGAGCTATGAAGACCAGCGTTGTACCCAACACCCCTACTGACGTTCTTGCTGTGTGAACTTGGGCAAGTTACTTAAGCTCTTTAAATCTATGTCTTCTTCTCCGGAGAATGGGCATAATAGTTCCTATTTAATAGTGTCCTTTTAAGCATTGAAAATATCCTGAGGAGCCAGCACTGAATAGTCCCTCGATTATTGTCTACATGTTGTTAGAATTCTATCTTATTAATTTGCTGGGTAAAATTTTAAGAAAGAATTCATTTTGATTTTTTAATTTATATGTTTAACGCTTAGAACATTTAACATTTTAATTAACATATCCTATATGTATATGCCTGTGTATATATGTATGACTATGTAATATATTAAGCGCTTGTAGCTAGTTTGCACACATTATTTATATATTCAGTTTTTTAAAAACAAAACTAACTACAGAGTTTTCATGTACCAACAATGTCCACATACACGTGTAGTTCATATAATTATGTTTTTTCTTGCTTATATAACTGCTACCAGATTGACATAGTTTTATTGATCATCTTGAGCATGTTTTGCTTTTTATTTTTAAATTTTATTTTTAGAGGAGGGAGAGGGACAGAGAGAATCTTGTAGCAGGCTCCATGCCCAGCACAGAACTCGACATGTGGCTTGATCTCACAATCCTGAGGTCATGACCTGAGCCAAATCCAAGAGTCTGACACTTAACTAACTGAGCCACCCCAGTGTGCTGGCACGTTTTGTTTTTATGAACAATACTACTTTATTATTTATGGGATTATAGACTACGATACGCCCACGTATGGTACATAATGTAGCAATATACCCCACGAGTTATTTTCAAGTTGGGCTTGAATTCTAGCCAGTTATTTACTGGGCAAGTCACCAAAACTGAAACTTCAGTTTTATTTCAACCGTAAAATGGAGGTGAGAATAGCCCTGCCTCCGAGAGGCGATGAGAACCAGAGGAGAGGATTCATTTAAAGCACTTAGCGGGGCGACGGGAAACGGTGGCCATTGCTCACTACCAGCATCGTTCTTGTTTTGCTCAAAACCGTTTAATAGCTTTTGATAAAAGAAGAAATCTTTCATGATCTAAAAGGTCCCACCTATGGCTGTAGACTCGCTTCCACCACACCTTTCCTTTTCTATACTCTGGTTGAACTGTTTTTGTTTTTGTTTTTTTTCTTCTTTCTTTCTTACAACAAATTGAGCTTCACAGCATCCCAAGGCCTTTACTCACTCTGGACCAGGGCATTCGGTCATTCTTTTCAGTGCTAATTCCTGTTTTTTAGGTTTGGGTTTAAATGTGAGACCCAGAGAGGTTTTTCCTGACCTTCTGATTTAAATTAGACTCCCTTTCTTTCCTGTGCACGTACAGAAAGAAGGTGGTCACGACACGTCTGTATGTACGCTCACTTGTTTCGCTTACTTCCAGGAGGGCGGAGATTGTACCTGTTCCGTTTGGCACACAGGTCATTGTTACCTCTCTGCCAGAAGTTTGAGTAAATAGTTTTATTTCCTAACCAACGTGAATTTTATACTTGTAGCGGTAAGGATTTAGAAAGAAGATAGGTTGGTGGGGGAAAAGCATGTTTTAAAAAGAAAGAAAAAAAGTTCTCCAGAGAGAGCCTAGAGCTTCTAAAACAAATTATTAGGATATGTTTTTAAATAATCAATCAAAGTGTTTCAAGTACAGCTGAATAGATTTGATATACCAATATGACTGCTAGGAAAATATAACCTAGATTTTACAAGCAACTTAACAGCTTTCTGAACAATTCTGTGTTGCTAAAATTAACGTATTTGAAAAAAAACGATATGTAGAAAGGACAAGAGAAGACAGAAGGAATGGAATAGTCCGCACAGTCGCAAACATATTTGCTATTCTTATTGTGCAACTAGAAAGCAGTTGAATGCTGGTGTTTTTGTACTTAATGGCAAAGGATCATGTGCATATAATTAGATTTCGGGGTCTTTTCTTAGAGCAGAGAGAGTAAGATAATATAATTTTGCCAGAAGTTTCTATTTTTGGAATTACTGGTTTTTCTAATATAAAATTAAATTGTATAAAAAATTGAAGGTAATAAGGAAAGTGTTAGAATATAAAAATATATATTTACAATATTTATTTTCAATATCAATTGTCAGTTATAATCTATTGTTTTTACCAAATGAAATAATTGGAAATGCAATGTGTAGTAGTATTTTTTTTTCTTAGTAACCAAAATAATGATGAGACACTTAAGCAGTAATTATAATGTACTCTCATTTGTCTGCGCCAATAAAATCACTCAAAAGCAATCAGGAATGATCAATCCAACTATACAATTAATGTGCTTTTATACTTGATATTTGAATGTGCACATAGAAATAACAGTAGCCAAATTTATTAGGACTTAAAATTACAGATCAGGCACTAATATAAGAACTTAACATATTTTAACTAACTTAATCCTTACAACAATTCTATCACGGGCAAGGCAATTAGTATTTTTAAAGGATTCATTTATTTGAGAGAGAGAGCGAGAGCAGGAGAGTAGTGGAGAGGGGCAGGGAGGGTCTTAATTCCGTGCTGAACATGGGGCCGCACAGCATGGCGTGGATTTCAGGACCCTGAGATCATGGCCTGAACTGAAACAGAGTCAGGCACTTAACTGACTATGCCCCCCAGGCACCCCAGCAATTAGTATTTTAAGGGGGTATTATTTGTAATTCAATAGCAATAAATTTGAACATTTATTTAGTATGGCTTAAATAATAAAACCTGATTTTTAGAAATATAGAGATAAATATGTAAGTATAAACAAATTCAATCCATCACTAAACTGGAAGAAGACCATAGCAAAATAGAACTTGTTCCAAGCTCACCAGAATGGGTTTCCTTGTTGATAACCTAAATGTCAAGTGGATAAAGCCCAGATGTTAGAGAATTAAGTAACAGTCTCCAGGGTTTAAAGTAAGTCATTAAAGTAATTCCTTCAATACGCTTACAACCAAGAACTGACCTCAGTAAAATGCAATTAATATAAAGTCATCAACGATATTTGGAAAAATTGCCTATAAAAGTTTAAAATTTACTGTTTAGTAACAGATGAACATTTAAAAGCCACATGGCCATATAACGGTATCAACATCTATCTGGTTCTTTAAGGGGTACCTGGATGGTTCAATCGGTTGAGTGTTTGACTCTTGATTTTGGCTTGGGTCATGATCTTGGGGTTGGAATCAAGCCATGCATTGGGCTCCATCCTAAGCTGGAGTCTGCTTGAGATTTTTCTCCTTCTTCCCCTTACCCCACTCACATGCGCTCTCTCTTTCTCTAAAATAATAAATAACTAAAATCTTTTTAAAAATATCTGGCGCTTTAAGGAAAGAATATAGTAGTACAGTGCAGTTTTATTTTATTTTTATTTTTAAAATATTTGACAAACGGAGATCACAAGTAGGCAGAGAGGCAGGCAGGGAGAGAAGAGGAAGCAGGCTCCCTGCTGAGCAAGGAGCCTGATGTGGGGCTCGATCCCAGGACCCTGAGATCATGACCTGAGCTGAAGGCAGAGGCTTAGCCTACTGAGCCACCCAAGTGCCCCAGTACAATGCAGTTTTAAACTTTAAATTATAATGAAAAGAAAGAAGACTTTTTTTGGGAAAACATTTGGTAATGGCTTTAATGTATATTTCTTAAAGTCAAAATTAATTTTTATTAAATATAATTGCATTTTAGGGAATTTTTAATGATTATTTTTTCATTGATCAAATATACAGTTTAGAATTTTGAAATTAAGAAAATATACCCACACAGATATAGTCATATTTAATTCATGAACATGAGAAAAGCAAAATGAAAGCAGTTTTCTTTTTCGTTTAGAACTCAAAGGAATTTCCTTAGACTTTAATCAAACTTGGGGCACATGGGTTGACTCAGATGGTTAAACATCTGCTTTTGGCTCAGGTCATGATCTCTCGGACCTGGGATTGAGCCCTGGGATTGGCTCAGTGGAGAGCCTGCTTCTTCTTCTCCCCCTGCCTCTTGCCCTGATCATTCTCTCTCTCTCAAATAGATAAAATCTTTTTAAAAAATAAAAATAAAGTGATAGAACATAAGCCTTCCAGAATCACAGTTCCAGACTTCAAATTATTTTACAAAGCTGTAGTAATCAAAATAGTATTGTACTCATCCAAAAAGAGAGTGGAGATCCCAGAAATAAACCCACAATTTTATGGTCCATTAATCTTTGACAAAGGAGGGAAGAACATGCAGTTGAAAAAAGACATTCTCTTCAACAAATGACATTGGGAAAACTGCACAGGTACATGCAAAAGAATGAAACTGGAACACTTTCTTACACCATGCACAAAAATAGACCCACCCAGCAATTGCATTATTGAGTATTTTCCCCAAAGATATAAATGTAGTGCTCTGAAGGGGTGCCTTCTCCTCAGTGTTTATAGCAGTAATGTCTACAATAGCCAAACTGTGGAGGGAACCCAGATGTCCATTGACAGATGAAGGATAAAGAAGATGTGATGTACATACATATGGAGCATTACTCAGCCATCATAAAGGATGAAATCTTACTTACATCAATGTGGATGGACTGGTCAGCCAGAGAAACGATGATCATGAGGCTTCACTTATATGAGGAATATAAGAAATAGCACAGAGGATCATAGGGAAAGGGAAGGAAATTGAATGGAAAGAAATCAGGGAGAAAAACCACAAGAGATGCTAAACTCTAGGAAACAAACCGAGGGCTGCTGGAGGGGGTGTGGGGAGGAACGGGGTGACCGGCTGATGGGTAGTAAGGAGGGCATGAGAAGTGATCAGCACTGCGTGTTACATGCGACTGATGAATTACTGAACTCTAAATCTGAAACTAATGTTGTCCTGTATGTTGGCTAATTGAATTTAAATTTAAAAAAATAAACTCAAAATGGATTAAAGACCTAAATGTGAGACTTGAAACCATAAAAATCCTAGAAGAGAGCCCGAGCAGTAATTTCTCTGACATTAGCCATAGCAACATTTTTCTAGATATGTCTCCTGGGGCAAGGAAATAAAAACAAAAATAAACTATTGAGACTACATCAAAATAAGAAGTTCTGCACAGTGAAGGAAACAACAAAACTAAAAAAGCAACTTTCTAGATGAGAGAAGACATTTGTAAATAATATGTCCGGTAATGGGTTAGTATATAAAATATATAAAGAACTCAGCACCCCAAAACCAAGTAATCCAATTAAATAAATGGACAGAAGACATGAAAAGACATTTCTCCAAAGAATACATCGAGATGGCCAATAGACACATGAAAAGATGCTCCACATCACTCATCATCAGGGAAATGCAAACCAAAACTATGGTGAGATACCACCTCACACCTGTTAGAATGGCCAAAATAAAAAAAACACAAGAGACAAGTGTTAGTGAGGAAATGGAGAAAAGGGAACCCTCTCGTACTGTTGGTGGGAATGCAAACTGGTACAGCACTATGGAAAACAGCATAGTGTTTTTTCAGAAAGTTAAAAATAGAACTACCCTATGATCCAGTAATCTCATTCCTGGTTATTTACCCCCAAAACACAAGAACACTAATTCAAAGGGGTATATTCAAAGAATATTTATAGTAGCATTATTTACAATAGCCGAGAGATGGAAGCAGCCCAAGCATCTGTTGGTAGATGAGTGGATAAAGAAGAAGTAGTACATGTACACGATGGAGTGTTATTTAGCCATAAAAAATGAAATCTTTCCATTTGCAACAGCATAGATGGAGTCAGAGAGTATAATGCTAAGTGAAATAAATCTGTCAGAGAAAGGCAAATACCATATGATTTCACTCATATGTGGAATATAAGAAAACAAATGATCAAAGGGAAAAAAGAGAGAGAAAGAGAGACAAACCAAGAAACAGATTCTCTTTTGTTTTTGGTTAAGTAAAATATATTATTAAAATCGAGGTAATTTTACCTCTTTTTACATTTTTATTGTTAACTTGAAAACTTAAAAGTACCTCATGTGATTGATGTATTTCTATTTGACAATGCTGGCTTAGAAAACTCATGTTATTTTAAAATTTCACTGTTTTAGTATAAAGGTTTATACTGAATGGGCTTGCTAAACATTTTGAAAAATGGTGTAGTTAGTGCTAAAATATGATTTCAATGATTTGGTGACTCTTAAAATTTTTTGCTTATAATATTGTATTCGTTTCAGAGGTAAAATTTTGTGACTCTTCAGTCGCATACAACACCCAGTGCTCGTTATTACATGGTCTCCTCCTTAATGCCCGTCTCTCAATTACCCTCCCCGCCCCCATCCAGCAACCCTTGGTTTGTTTCCTAGAGTTCAGCCTCTTTTATGGTTTGCCTCCCTCTACCTCTCAATTTTCATCTTATTTTATTTTTCCTTCCCTTCCCTATGTTAGTCTGTGTTGTTTCTTAAATTCCACATATGGTGTTTGTCTTTCTGTGACTTATTTAGCTTAGCATAATACCATCTAGTTCCATCCACATTGTCGCGAATGTCAAGATTTCATTCTTTTTTAAAATTTATTATTATTTCTTAAAAAGAGTTTATTTATTTGTTTGACACAAAGAGAGAGAGCACAAGTAGGGGGAGCAGCTGGCAGAGGGAGAGGCAGAAGTGGGCTCCCTGCTGAGCAAGGAGCCTGACGTGGGGCCTAATTGCAGGACCCTGAGATCATGACCTGAGCTGAAGGCAGACACTTAATACCAATCAACTGAACCACCCAAGCACCCCAGCAAAATTTCATTCCTTTTGATGGCTGATATATACAACATTCCGTTGTGTATATATATGTCACATCCACTTTATCCATTCATCTGTTGATGGACATCTCGACTTCTTTCATAGTTTGGCTATTGTGGACATTGCTGCTATAAACATTGTGGTGCAGGTTACCCTTCAAATCACTGTGTTTGTATCCTTTGGATACATACCTAGAAGTGCAATTTCTGGGTTGCAGGATAGCTTTACTTTTTAGTTTTTGAGGAACCTCCACACTAAAGAAATAGACTCTTGACTATAGAGGACAAAGTGGTGGTTACCAGAGGGGAGACGGGTGTGGGATGCGTGGAATAGGTGATGGGGATTAAAGAGTACATGTCATGACGAGCACTGAGTGACGTATGGAACTGTTGAATCACTACACTGTATACCTGAAACCAATATAACACCATATGTTAACTACACTGGAATTAAAACTAAAAACTTAATTAAAAAAAAACGTAAGCCCTCCAATCTGTGTAGCAAACTGTCTGGCACTTATGAGACATTCAAATATTTGTTCAAGTCAACTGAAATCAGTTTTGCAGCCATTGAAAACCATTTCACAATTTTGTTTATTGAACTGTTCTATGATAAAAAGTCAATGAGCAAATAGTCCTGAGTCCTGGTATCATCTCTGTACTAATAAGCTATGTGACCTTGGACAAATCATTACATTATTTGGCTTTATTGAGCTATGACCAGTGGATTCTCAACACGGGCCCTTCTAGGACATGTAATCCACTTGTTTATATTTGTTCATAAATGAATTTTTATCTATCAATGTTGGATGAGCTTAGGAACTTACAGTATTAGGCCTGAAATATTAGCATAATAGATATTATTAATTTACCAATAAATAACCTTCTATGAGATAGGTACTATTATTCTGGAATAGCTCCGTTCAGTAGAACTTTAATGAGTCACAAATGTAAACTATGTATTTAATAGAAATTTTTCTAGTAATCACATTAAAAAAATAGAGACAAGGTAAAATTAATTAATTAATTAATTAATTTTGGTAGTATGTTTCATTTAACCTAGGATATTCAAAACCCATAATCCATATAAATCTTAATGAGGTATTTTACATCCTTTTAAACTATGAGATCTTTAAAATCCACTGTGTATTTTACAACACATCTCACATAAGACTTGGCACACTTCAAGGGTTTGATTGCCATATGTGCCTAGGGGCTAACTATTAGTCAGTATAATTCTAGGTCTGCTGAATTAATAAAATAATACCAAAGAGTGTCTGTTATTATTTTGGGAAGTCTAACGTGATGGCCAAATAAAACTTAAGATGATTTTCAAACACATCAGAGGTACAGAAGTTTCACCTTGTTGATTTGTAGAATGAGTGACTCGGAGAAGTTCTCTTTCATGTCTGAGACCAACGCTGTGGTTCTGTGGAAGTGCCTTGTGGAGAGGAGCCGCGTCCACTGCTGTGCGTGCTGTGCGTGCTGGGCAGATTATATATGTGTGCCTTGTCTCATTCCATAAAAGCTCTGAGGGAGAAACTATTTGTGGAAAGAAAGACAACTGAAAAAAAGGAGAGAGAGAGAGAAAAGGAGAGACGGGATGGAGGATTCCGGCAATCCAGGGAGAAACAGGGAAGGGAGGAGGGAAGAAGTGGGGGAAGGAAGAGAAAAGAAAGGAGGAAAGAAAAAAATTGGAGAAAGGTCAAATCTGAGAAATGTCAATCTCCATTATGTTTATTGGTGATTATCCCTGGTATCAAGTGAACTTTCGAACAGAAAGCTTAGCTGATGGGTGCAGTGCTCTTTTCCAAGAACCCCTTAGACTGTGGACTTATTTACATGTGGCACAGGCCTGACAGACCTTGGGCTTTGTGACCACAGCCCGGTAAACTGTAAAGTTCACAGCGCCATGAGAATGACCAAGCACAAAATCTGCAGCTTGCTTCTTGGATTTTCATGTTCAGTGATATCTTTTTTTTTTTTTTTTAAGATTTTATTTATTTATTTGACAGGCAGAGATCACAAGTAGGCAGAGAGACAGAGAGAGAGAGAGAGAGAGAGAGAGGAGGAAGCAGGCTCCCCGCTGAGCAGAGAGCCCAATGTGGGACTCGATCCCAGGACCCTGAGATCATGACCCCAGCCGAAGGCAGAGGCTTTAACCCACTGAGCCCCCCAGGAGCCCTGTATTCAATGATATTTAAAAGGGTGTGATGTTGAAGTTAAGTGTATTTCAACTTGTAAATTTTAATTTTAAGATTTAAGTGAAATCTCTTAGTGGCTTAAGCAGTACTCTTGGTTGAAGCCCCATTTAATTAGGGTAAAGTATAGACTAGTCTACTTTTGGATGAATTTCTAGTGGGAGGTTGAATCGGGAGGTAAACTTCCAGGGAGTAGAACAGAGAAAAGTACACGTACCGGGATATTCAGGGTCACTTTCAGGGCAGTGACACGAAAACTCAGGCTTTGGTCCTTCATGTCTGCGTTGACCGGACTATGAGTCACTGGAATGCGGTGGATCAGTCGCCTCCCGGCTGCGGCGGTCGCTGACACGGCTGATGATGTCATCCGCCTCTGCTGATGATGTCATCCACCTCTGCTGACACGGCTGATGATGTCATCCACCTCTGCTGATGATGTCATCCGCCTCTGCTGACTTCGTCACCGCCTGTAGGCTAACCGCTCCCGACCTGTAACTTCCGTCCGGGCCTCTCTTGGGAGCTGCAGACGCGTTTAATCCAAGACCTTCGGTGGCGGTGGCGGTGGCGGGCCGGCAGGGGCTTCGCACTCCCCGAGTCTCGGCCTGACCGCGCTCCCGCCGCGCCGGCTCCTCCTCCGGGTGCCCTGGCTCCCGGCGCGGTGCGGCCCCCGCAGGTCCTCGAGCCCGAACCTGGGCTCACGACGTCCGCTGGCGTCCCGCGGCTCCTTCGGGCTCCCTCCGCCTCGGACGGCACCTCCGCTCTCTCCGCCTCCCCCCTGCGCGCGCCGCTTCCGGCCGCGACGCCCCGACGACCGCCCCGCGCCCGTGTGCGCGGCCTCTCGCCGGCTCTGCGTGCGGGGCACCGACCCGGATCGCTTCAGCCCGCGCTCGTGGAGCCGAAACGCTCGCACTTCCGCACTTCAGAATGTGGTATTTTAGAATGAATCTTAATCTCTCCCACGTGGCCCTTCATTCGGGTCACTCTCCCCCCGGCTCACCAGTTGCAGCCTCCGGTCTGTCTTCGGTTCCTGATACACCCCCCCCCTTCCAGCGGCTCCCCCCGCGCCAACGCCGTCATTTCCCGGTTTCCACCGCGACGCGCACGTCCTCTTTCTAGCATGTTCTGGGGGAATCGGTTAAGTCCCTTTCTGCGTCTTGTCGCTCTCGGGCCGCCGCGTGGTTCTCATCACAGTTGCAGCATCTGTACGAAGGTGTCTTCCCACTGGGGTTTGCGCTGAGTTTCTTAGACCCTGCGGTGTCCCCAGTAACCCGCACAGGCCTTGACGGAGAGCAGGAGCTCAGGGATAAATAACGGATAGGTGAAGGACGGACAGGTGTGCTCTGATGTCGGGTTGTCGCTTTTCACATGTCTGGGCCCACAGATCTTAGAAGACTTTATTATATTCCCTGATATTTTTTTGTGGTAATAATAACTCATAAGAATATGTCAGAATGATTCAGACTCTTTCCTACATGAATATCAATACCTAAGATGTTATTGAAAAAAATAGAATAAAGAATATATATGTTTTTATATATAGCATGAAGTAAATTTTGAGAGTTGACACAAGAATTAAAAAGTGATAGAATTATTAAATCAGAGTTATTTCAGAGCCAAAGGGCAACTTAAGAATCACCCCTTTTCTTTACTTTAACCTTAATTAAGCAACATAATCACTTGGATCAATTAGATTAGAATCCCTGGATACAGTATGTTCTAAAAACTCCTGAAATGATTCTAATGTGTATCCGTGAAAGAGAACCTCTGATAGGGCCCAACCCTCCCTTTTTCAATAAACAGGAAATTAAAGCTCAGAGTTCTTAAGTGATTTGCTCAAGGCCACACAGTTAGTGTCTGTATTAGTGGTCCATTTAATAGAACGTATTTATTTATATTAACAGCTAGAAAAATGGAAATTGAGGGGTGCCTGAGTGGCTCAGATCTGCTCATGCTCTCTCTCTCTCTCTCAAATGAATAAATTTAAAAAATCTTTAAAAAATAAAAATGGCAATTGATACAGAAGAATGTTGCTAAGCTCTTGAAATCAATGATTTCTTTCTTCAAGATGTCTAATTTCTGATTGGCAATCGAGCCTGAAGATCTCATTAGGTCACTTGGTAAAATAAACCTAATAGCTTGGATCAGTGTTTCCTCGATTCTTTTGATGCAAGAGCCGCCTGGGATGTACGTTAAACATTCCAGTTCCCACACCCATATCCTGGACATTCTGAAGCAGTAGGTCTGGAGCAGGGCCCGGGAATCGGAATGGTTTATAATCCCATAAGTGATCTTATCCTCAGTTATGGTTGGGAATCATTGGCTTAAATGAAGTCATAATTTCCATTTCTAGAGGTGCAGTAATGAGGCCATAAGAGCTAACTTCAGCATGGTGGTTTGGGTTGACTCCCAAGGAAGGTCGGTGTCAAAGACCATGATGCAGTAGTAAGCTAAGGTGTGCTGGTAAGAAACGGAGATCAGGAGTCTTGGAAGCAAAGGGCCAACAGAGGGCTTAGATGGGAAATGAGTTGGCAAAAGACAGGTGTGCTAGTGATTGTGCCTCCAAGTAGCACTGAACCCTATGCGGTGACCTCAGGTAGGGTGGAGGCTGTATTTGGATAAGAGTGTGTGTCTCTGTGAAGGATGGCCGGTGTTCCTACACCAGCAGGAGCCTTCCATGGGGTCAGTTTGTAGGGACTCACAGTGGGCCTTATTTGAGCACAGCGCATATAGTTAAGATGTAGTAACAGCATCGAATGGAATTATAATCCACTGGGGCAAAACTGAAACTCCAGCAGATACCAGAGAGTTAAATTAAGTGCTGGGTTTTTAGCACAGACTGCTGGGGCTGTGAATATCTTTAAATAGAAAGGTCTTGAAGAGACCCCCAGTAGGCAGAGAATGCTTCATGGAGGGGCTTCAGTCTGAGCTGGCCTGAAAGAAAGGCCAGGATTCTGATAGGCATAGAGAGGGATGAGCATCGCTGAACATGAAAGGCCCAGGATGAGGGGCACAGAGAAGCCAGGTTCCCCTCAGCCAACTGGTAAGGTCGTGAGGAGTTTCGAGGGGTAAGAGAGGCTCGTGAGAGACAATTTGACAAGGGGTAGAAAGAGACAGCATTTCAGAAGTCCTGAATGTTAGATCATGAAATTTAAACATGATGCTTCAGAAAACAAGGATTTATTAGTGCTTTTCTAGTGGGGGCTGCAACTTGGTGCAGTTAATTACTTCAGAAGATTGTTCTGGTAGCAGGATGCCGAATGAATTGGGTTAGGACAGGGAGGACCCTGAAGCATCTTGAGCAAGGGTTATAGTGAGGACAGGGATACGGTGGAGTTCAGAGAATCGGAAAGGAGAGCTGAGTGGAAGAGCATCTGTATCACTGGAGAGGAACTTGACAGGGAAGCGGAGGGAGAGAGGAATTAAAGATGGGGCCTAATATATATATGTGTTTTGTTTACATTCTTGAATGTGTTTTTAGAATAATGCCATTTTTGCTTGCTTACCCACTTTTGGGATTTACCAAAACTTTCTGCTCTGCATAGAAATGCTGTGGCTCAAGGATTATGGATGTGAGATGTGGATTCCTAAGATTATCTCATGACTCTGTAGAAGTGAAGTTTTGCTTCACTGTCCTCCAGGGGTCCTCCTGTGACCTCTACGTACAGTTAGTGCCTTTGTGGGTGAGAAGCCAAGGGAGAGGCATGAAGACAAGAGTCCCATATGGGGCTGTGATACAGTCAGTACTCTGGGGCCAGCTGACCCTCAGCATGTTGGGTCATCTTGGGCAAGTTGGTAACATCTCCGAGCTGACATTTCTTCCCCCCACCTCCACATTTGCATTTGAATTCCATTATTTAACGTACAGTGCAATAATTGTTTCAGGTGTAGAATTTAGTGATTCGTCACTTACGTGTAAGACCCAGTGCCCACCACACCAAGTGCCTCCTTCATCCCCGCCGCCCATCCAGCCCATCCCGTGCCCAGCTCCCCCACCATTTCTTTACTTATAAAGTAGAGGTAATAGCGTCGACGTACTCCGTTGTCAGAGTATTTTGAGAAATTAATAAAATATTTAGAGCCCAGTTTTGTGTACTAGCTTCCACCAGGACTGATTTTGCTCGCCCATCATGACTGGGGAGGTGCTACTGGCATCTGATGGATAGAGGCCAGGCATGTGCTAAACATCCTGCAATGCACAGAATAACTCCTCACAACGAAGAATTCCCTGGCCCGAAGTGTCAGTCATGCTAAGATCGAGATTCCCTGGTGTAACGCCTGGTTTAGAGTAGGCACTCAAAAATATGAGGCACTCAAAAAAATGGGTTAAAGCCTCTGCCTTCAGCTCAGGTCATGATCTCAGGGTCCTGGGATCGAGCCCCGTATCGGGCTCTCTGCTCTGCAGGAAGCCTGCTTCCCTCTCTCTCTCTGCCTGCCTCTCTGCCTGCTTGTGATCTCTGTCTGTCAAATAAATAAATAAAATCTTTAAAAAACAAAAACAAAAACAAAAATAGCTACAATTCTTAAAGTGCTTGATCTGTAAAAGATAATGCTGAGTGTGTAACATTTATTTTCTACGTCATTCCTTCC
Organism: Mustela nivalis; assembly: GCF_964662115.1. Lineage (NCBI taxonomy): Eukaryota > Metazoa > Chordata > Mammalia > Carnivora > Mustelidae > Mustela > Mustela nivalis. The sequence goes on from NC_139030.1 coordinate 111,712,963, forward strand.
AAAAGTCCTGTGGGAGGCAGCTACATTCCTTGAGCCCACTTTTCAGGTAAAGGGACTAGGAGTCGGAAAAGTTGGGTGACTGACCTGACGGCAAAAAGCCCGTGTGCGGACTCAGGCAGCCTGGGTCTGGAGATCTGGATTGAACCACCTGTATCGTCAACCCAATATGTGATAGATATTGCTGCTGTTATTACTATTGTGCAAAGGCAAATATAAATTTCTGAGCCCATCAATTCAACAAATTGAGTGCCTCTGTGCCAGGTCTGTGCTAAGTTCACAGACAGGCAAATATCAACTTATTAGAGCGATGGGCAAGGCTAGCTTCCATTAACTGGTGAGCTAGGCCTCTTGTATCTTTCCCTTTTTGAAGACGGACAAACCAAACCAAAGACTTATGATAATGACTCGTTGCAGTTTATAACAATTAGAGATTTCTAAATGGGAGCCACAGTGGTGATCAAGGTATTGAATGGACAAGTTGTTAGTCTCTGTCGTCTCCTGCACTCTTGCCCAAGTTCTGCTATTTTGCAAAGAAGAGGAAATACCTGCCCCCACTGACTTCCACTCCAGGTTGCAGTGTCCGTGGTGTATGGAACTGGAAGAATTGGGAGACTTCATGCTCTAAGCGGGGCCACACTCTGACATGATTAGGCCAGTCTTAAATGACTGGGAAAATAAAGTCTTTGGTTTGTCAGTCCCTATATGTGGAATTAATAAATGAAGCTTTAAGATATTTCTATTTTCAGGGTCTCTAAATCTGGCTTGCTTTGCTTATCTGTTAGAAATCTTCAGTTTGATTCTTTACATTCATAATATCTAGAATAAGGTATCCACCTATATGCACTGTATGTTTTATGTGTGAAAGGTTTTCACGTGAGTGATTGAAAGATTCATCTTGGAGCACGTGATACTCCGGAGTGGTACAGCAGCTACCGTGGAAGAACACGGCAGAGTAACAAGCCCTGAAAAGACCTGCGCCTCGTGGAGAGACGGAATGTAAGCACGTGTAGGTCTGCGGGCCGTAGCACCACCACTGCCGGACACGAAATAAGATAAGGGCGGCTGGCCGCGGACACGTGGAAGGGCTACAGAAGGACAAAGGACGTTTTCATAAGACCCAGTTACAGGAAGGGCGGCCTCACGGTGGGATGGAGAACTTACGAACTCTTTGGTAGCCCCAGGCCGGGGCATGGGCAGCGGTTAGGGCTCGGCCTGTGGTGTCAGATAGACTCGGACCAAACCCTGGCTTAGAGCTTAGTAGACGTGCCATTTTCGGGCAAGGGATTTCCAGCCTCAACTTTCTGTTTTCTCATTTTTAAAATGGGGAAAATCCTAGTAGCTCCTTCACTGGGTTGTTAGAGGAAATGACTTTCATACCTAAGTGCTTAAAATCTGGGCGGTCTGACTCCGACCTTCAGCTGCAAACACACAAACTACAGCTAGGGTCGTCATTCGTGCTGTTGTGACTGTCGTTCTCACGATGTCGTGTGAGACAGAGGGATTAGGAACCTCCAAACGTGAGAGACAGTCCGAGGTCGTTACAGAAACCTAGGCATAAATGATCCGGATCTATATTAAGGTAGTGGCTTTAGAGGCAGACGTAGAAGGGAATAGACCACATCTAAAAGATGCCGCGTCCTGCAAATCCAGAAGGGAGTGTGGTGTGAAGTGCGGGTGCGGACCGACACACGAGAGAACAGGACTGCGACCCCCAGTGCTCCGAACTTGGGTGACGCCACTGAACGTAACACTCAAGTTTCCTTTTATGACGGGACAATGATCAGCTCAGTTTTTGAAACGTTAGACTTTGTATGTCAAAGGGAAATCTCAGTGAAGATCACCCCTAGACAATCAACATATAGTCAGTGAGAAGTTGAAGACGGAAGTAGAAATTTGTTCTTGCGCCACATTGCTATTGTGTCACTGGAGGAAGCAGGTAGGGCTGGAATATTGTCCCCCTCATCTTATTACTGACCTAGTTCTGGGGTCCGGGTGACTCGTCACCCTTAGGTGTCTTCGTTTAGAATATTTTTATATTTTCTGGTTCTGCTTCCATGTATTTCCTTATTTTAAAACTACTTCGGCCTTGTCTGCTTTACTAAAATATTACAAAGGTTGGTGATCTCATGGTGCAGTGGCCCAGTGATTCTCTCCATAGTTTCCGCCCATTTGATCAGCATTAATGCCTTCATTACTGTGTATTAATAGTTCATCGAAATGTTTCTGAGATTGAGTGTGATGATTATTACCACATAATTGTTTCAGCGGCGTTCAGACGGCTGCTGATGGAGTGTGGAGCACGAACACCAGGCCCTTCCCTTTTCCCTGACACTGACCTTTTGCTCAGGTCAGAGTACAACGTTTTATAATTAGCCTTCGAAGCCGAACACCCAGCAGTTGGTAGGAAGCAGCCATATCCATGTAAGAGCCCGAATAACTTTCAGTGTCGTTATAGTAACTTGTAAAAAAGGAAGTTATATTTTTTTGAGGTAAATGGGGTATTTCAGGGTTTCTCAACTTCAGCATTATTGATATTTAGGGCTAGATAAATCTTTGCTGTGGGGGCTGTCGTGTGATTTGTGGGATGTTTAACAGCATCCCTGACCTCTGCCCACTAAGTGATGGTAGCAGCTCCATCCCCCAAAATGTGACCAAAAAAACTCCAGATCATGCCAGATGTCCCCACTGAAAACCAGGTACTTAAATTCTTCCGTTTAGTGATTCACAATGCTAATTTTGAATGTGTTTTAAATCTTTAATACCATATGAAATAGCACCTGCTACATATGGTAGCATATCTCAACAGATAATGTGCCCGGTTTGGACTTGTATGCTTCTACAATGGAAGCCTTACCATTTCCATGTAAGGACAACAGAGACTTGTTCTCTTGTGTTCCCTCTGACAGTGTCTTGCTGAATGTTCTTAAGCAAATATTTAAAATCTATTCAACATTCACTCATCTGAGACTCATTAAGTAACTCCTGCGTGCCTCTACTACCGCTGGCCGCTGGCCGCGTGGAGGTGAATGAGACGGTCTCTCTAACCTCTGAGAGCTCTTGGTCAAGCAGAGAAGCCAGATAAGAAAACAGTTACACCATAACGTGGTAAATATGGTAGCTGAGGATTACAAAACAGAAAGGGTAATTCTTCTTGAGGAAATCAAGGAAGGCTTTTCAGTGTAAGTCAAACTAGAACAGACTCTTAAGATGAGTAGGAATTTGCCAGGCGCAGGAGGAGAGCAAGAACTTCGGGCACAGGGAACAGCCTCTGCAGAAGCTCAGAGCCTGGGCTTTCAGGAAACAAGCAGGTCGGCAGGTCTGGCGTGGGCGGAGGGGGTGCTGGCGGGAGACAGGCTGGGGGGCAAGGCCGAGAGGCTCCAGGCCTGGAATGGCTGTTTGAGGTCTCCGGACACCTGTTTCCTGTTGGCCAAGAGAAGCCTTTGAAGGATTTATAGGCAGAAAAAGTTTTATTCTCTGGCTCAGGATTAGTCTAGCCAATGCTGAGATGTGTGTTTTCCAGTTGTGCTTACTTTTTGCGATTTTTTTAAAGATGGTGTTGAATTAAAAAAAAGAACTGAGGGTGGCTCAGTGGGTTAAACGTCTGCCCTCAGCTCAGGTCATGATCTTGGGGTCTTGGGGTGGGGCCCCGTGGGGCTCCCTGCTCAGCGGGGAGTCTGTTTCTCCCTCTGCCCTTCCTCCCTCATGCTCCCTCTCTCTTTCCAATAAATAAATAAAATCTTAAATAAAAAAAAAGTTAAGTGCCTATAATGAATAAGTTCTTGTGTTACACATGGGGGAAATAGAGCCAAAAAACACAAAAAACAAAAACCCAGGAAGAATGCACTATACCAGGGAAGAAAGCCTGGTATTCACAGACATTTGTACATAGCAAGGAGGGGTTATTAACTGCGGGAGGGAGTCCGGGAGTGTGGGAAGGCATCACAGGACTTTGAGGACTGTGGACCAAGGCTCGGTGACCTCACCTTGAGAGTCTGCTCACTCTAGGAACAGAAAATGTACCCTTGGTGTATTGGTTCTCATAAAACCACTATTGCTTTAATTTAAAAATGGAAATGGATACATTGAAAAGGCCCATTCAGACTTTTCCTCAAATGTGGATTTTTCTCTAAGGGTTTCCCTGGCAATCCTCTTTTTAATTTCATTTTTTATATTTCTTTTATCACCATCTAACAGACTACATTGCATATTTTATTAACTTTGTTGCTTATTTTCTCCCGGAATAATGTGAGCTCCATGTGGCAGAAATTTACATCTGTCTTGTTCCCTGCTGTATCTTCAGTGCCTAGCAGAGGCCTGGTATAGGAGATTTCAGTAAGTGTTGAATAAATGAGCATGATTTTTGTAATTACTTATGTTAGACTGCCTAGAATTCAGTTAATTCTTATCGTCACCTACTAATGTACTATAACTGTACATAGATATAATTGTATAGAATGGATTTCTATATTTAAAAAATTGTTTAATATTCTTGAAAATGGCTTTATTTCCTTCAGTTTTATTCCATATTTTCCAAAGAAAGTGAATTATATCTTTTCTTTCTGTCTTGATTTATACTAAATTCAGAATTCATAGCTACTTTCATAATGGCTTAATGATGTAGTGCAATTTTTTTTGCATTTTTAAAAAAAAATTATTTATTTGACAGACAGGGATCACAAGCAGGCAGAGAGGCAGGCAGACAGAGAGGAGGAAGCAGGCTCCCCGCCGATCAGAGAGCCTGATGCGGGGCTCGATCCCAGGATCATGACCCAAGCTCGATCCCTAGGATCATGACCCAAGCCGAAGGAAGAGGCTTTAACCCTCTGAGCCACCCAGGTACCCCGAGGTAGTGCAGTTTTTAAATTGAGGCTGTTGAAACCCATTTTAGAAATTTTAAGACCAGTAAATTGCTTTGAAGTATATATTTTCAGTATCTATAAATATTCAATCCCAATAACAAGGTTTGGCTTTCAATAAGTCAAAATGTCTTGAATCACTTTGAAAACATATCTAGGGCTAATGTACTATTATTTTAACTCCGTGGAACTCCTGAGTGTGTTTCTTTTTCCTCCTTTACTCCTTCAGTCTTTCGTTCCCACGTCTGTCTGTCTTTGCTGCGTTGCAGTGGAATAGACTGAAATTAGTAATTTGAGCGGCGGAAATGTATTCTGTCCATACAGGAGGATGAATGAAAGCCAAATTAACTTTAGCGTTTGTTGTTTCAAATTGAGAGATTCTATTTGATTGGTATAGTGGGCGAAGAAGTTGACCTTGGTTCAGGCAGCTGTGGTCAGGAAAGGGACATGATGTGCTGCCCAAGATTCGTCTTTTCAGTGGGGCTATGGTGGTAGCAGGTGTGTGTGTGTTTGGGAGCGGTGAGTAGGGAGAGAATGGGCAGGGGTCAGCTATACAGACACCCCTGAAATACCTCAATATTAACCGCTCAGCCTGAGTCCAGAAGGACCATTTTGTCCCTAAAAGGATTGAGAACATTAAAAAAAATCATTAAGATGAACAGGCACAGTTTTTCTTTTTGTTCCAGAGTTGGTGGTCTGTTCGTCCAGTATTTTCCCTATTCTAGTATTTATATTCAGCCTATGTGGTGTACTCTTATTCAAGAAGACTAAATTTCAAGATTTTTTTTCTTTCTCCTCCCTCCCCCCTCCCCCCTTCTCTCTTCTCTCTCTCTTCCCTCCTCCTCCTCCTCCTTCCTTCCTGCCTTCTTGGCTGAGATCCCTCCTGAGGAAAAAGAAAGGAGTATTTTGTTTTGTTTGATATCTAAGAAAAACTCCCAATTCAAACCAAGTATTTGCTTTTATGCTTTCCTCTTGAAGTTCAAAAATTGGTCGAAATTTTACATCATAAGGACCATCAGGTAGCTCTCTGTTGTCTCAGAATAAGACTGTGTTTTGAAGTGCTGTTTGACTCAGTTTATTTTTACTGTTATTTTTGTCTGTTTCCATCTCTTCCTCCCTGCCCCTACCCCTTGATGTTGTTTAACAACTTGCATTCCATGTTAGCATTTTGATTCCTTTTCAAGTTAAAACAAAATAAATAAACAAGAGGAATGATTCTCTGGAATGAAAATTGAGCTTCCCCAGCTAACGAGGAGATAGATTCAAATGACCACAAGTTTGTTTTCATAGTTCTCCGTATTTCTTTTGGAGACAAATGCTGAGCTATTGCCCAACCAGAGGCATTTCTTGGCCCATGTGGAAGACAACTTTTAATCCAGCCTGCTAAGTTCCTGTGCAGAAAGAAAACATGAGACCGACGCAGCGCTTCCTACCGAGCCGTACACACGTCCTTTGTTTGTGCCACAGATAAATGCTGGCTTCTACCTTGTGTTGGGCCGGGTGCTGGGAACATAATTGTGAACAAGATAGGCCACTGTTTTTGCTTCAAGTAGCATGTGATGTAGTTAGGGAGGCAGAGAGGTGAGCAGATAATTATCTTCTGAAGTGATAAATGCTGAGACGTGGGAAGCACAGTTTGCTATGGGAACATTTGAGAAGCAACAAAACAGATGGCCCATGGGACAGACACAGAAAAGTCAGGGAAACCTTCGGGAAGCCTTAAGCTGAGACTAGAAGCAGTACAAATCAGCTAGGCAAAGGAGGAAAGAATGGGTTTCACAGGAAGGGAGAAGAGAAGTATTTGCTCGTGATCTCCACAGACAGTGCAGTTTCTCTGCTTCTCCGGTATTTCCTGGTGATCCGCCCTCACGCTGCTCTCCTGCTGCCCCGAGCGGGAAAGTCGGATGAACAACAAGGACCTCTCCACCAGAGCGGACATGTGAGAATTGGCCAGTCCCACTTTGGGCAAGTAACATCTTCCACATTTTAGTCACTAGAAGTTCCTTTCAGAGCTACAGTTTGCTTTTGAAGAACCCTCAAGCCCTCACCGTGAAGGCCGCTGTCAAGGCCCACAGCGCCTTCGCTCAAACTCTGAGAGCACATGGAAACCTCCTCAGGCATGTTCATAGTCTCAGAGTTTTCTCCCTCTGATCAAATAAATACTTTCTGCCTCCTATAACAAAGTTGCGTTTTAGTTCATTTAGTTGTGTTAAAGTCTGGTGTTTAAAACCATCTGAATTTTTAACATTGTCAAAAAGATCATGTTTGGCAGCATCGATACAAAAAAAACGTAAAGTACTTACAAGGCAAAAATACTGCAGAAACAAAAGTTGACTACAAATGACACAGGGAAAAGCACTTGAAACATAGAAGAGGCAGAGCGTGGAATATTCCTCGCCATCAAAAACAGTGAAATCTTCCCGTTCACAGCAATGCGGATGGAACTAGAGGACATTATACTAAGTGAGATAGGTCAGTCCGAGAAAGACAAATCCCGTATGATTTCACTCATACGTGGAGTTTAAGAAACAAAACAGGTGAACATAGGGGAAGGGAAAGGAAAATAAAAGAAGATGAAAACAGAGAGGGAGGCAAACCATAAGAGACTCTTATCTATAGGAAACATATTGAGGTGGGTGAGGATGGGGTAATCGGGTGTTGATGACGGACATTCGGGAGGCACTTGAAGTCATGAGCACCGGGTGTGCATGCAACTGACGAGTCACTAAGTTCTACCTCTGAAACAAAAAATACACTATAATTAAATTGAATCACCATAAAAAATTTTTAAAGAAGAAAAATAAGCTAAAAGTAATGAACAAGAAATTAATTTAAAAGTACAAATGGCTAATAAACTTGTGGGATCTATAATTTAAAACACCAACGTACATCTTTTTTTTTTTCCCACAAGTTTTTACATTAAAACACCAGTCTCCAAAAATGTGTAGAGCAGAGTACCTCCACTCCAAGCTACCAATCCACTGATGCATTTTGATCGGCCTTGTTTTAGCGGTGTTATTCGGTAGGGAACAGGGCTTGGGATTCTCTCATTCTGCGGGCCCCATTCTCATTGTGTTCTGTACCAGTATCTCCTCAGAGCCCAACTCTATAAACAAAGTGCCCAGTGACCCTTGGGAACCCTGGGCAACACTGGGAGCCTGAGGAGTGAGCCTAGAGTATTTGAAACATTATTTTAAAGAGCAATAGGTCCTTCACTATTCAGCTAATGTGTTTTGCCCTCCTTCTTTTTCATATGGGCTGGTCCTTGGTGCTTTAGAAGCAGAGTAAGATGGGGGGGTCCCTTCTTACTAGCCCCCCGTATCTTTCAGTCCTGTCTGGGCACTTCATCTGCTGTGTATCTTTTTAGAGATAAGGAAAAGTCTGGGGAGCAGGGTCTTTGGATTTGTCCTCAGAATGTCATCAGCCCTTGGCGAGGTGTTCTTGGTCTGTGGATTCATGGCGAAGGTCCCCAGACTGATGGTCACGTCTGAGCTTCTCCAGTACTGGATTTGTCATTCATTGGGTTGACTCCGTTTCTCTGAATGTTATGAGAGTCAAGCAAAATGAGGGATGTGCACTCTTATTTGCTATATTAAGAGTTGGAATTAATCCTGACCACCTGTGGGCGGTGCTTCCCCTACAAGACGGGCATTCTCTGTAAAAGAGGAAGTTTGCTGTTCTAGGCCCGTGAATCGGGTGCTTGGGTAAGGTGATGAGACTGGGAAAAAGACGTGATGAGCCATTCTTCTCAGTCCAGGCCTGCGATTTGGTGGTGGTACATCAGGTGCCTCAGAGGGCTCCTTTCACTTTACCTTTCATTGGGCCCCCCAAGTCACCTTAGCCTCTTTCTCTGTGGTATTGTCTCTTCGATGTCTTTTTTTGCGTCCAGACACTCCCCTGTGCAAGTCTGTGGCTTTGACCAGATGACATGGACACGCCTGGATGAGGACCTGCTTGGTGTCCTTGACCATGCTGGCTTCAGAGCACTGGATTAGGGGCCAAGGCGACCTGTTGAACCCCTGTGCTTGGGGAGAGAAGTGTCGGATTCACCTGTGCTGTATGAACCATGGACGTCCCTGGAGATCTACCAGGGTCTACCAGGAGCTTGAAAATCACAAGACAGTACCTCAGCCCCGATCATCAGACTGTGCACATCCTGCCTGATAGCAAGCGTGGCCTGAAGGAGCACATTCAGGTTGCGTCCCCCAGATCGGGGAAAGAGTGATACCTGCTTGACAGTGTTTCTACAAACACTATCTTGTGCTCAGAGAGAGGATACGTGTCCATTTCCTCCGGGATGGCAAGAGTGTGCTCACCGTGCCTGACGAGCCTCCAGAACCCAGAAGGTGGGACTGGATCAGGGTGTGTGTCGGGGGGAGGTGCGTGGCTGAGGATAACAGGAACATTCCTATTCCTTCCAACCAGCTGGATCATTCTCCCTTTTTATTGTTTCTTTCTCCTTATTTACCAAAGTCTAAACTGTTTTCTCACTTGTTGCCTCATTTTCCCCCAGGCAGAGAGGCTGAACCGTGATGACTTTGGCCATTGATAGCAGGACAATACCGGAACCCAGTAATGCGTCATCGTATCAGGCACCTTGAAGACTTGGAAAGGGGCTTTCCTTCCCTGGGGTGCCTACTCCAGAGGGAGACCCATTTGTCATGTTGAAAGTTTGCTTTCCAGACGTATTTTCACCACAGACATGGCAGATTCTGAGGTGAATTTACCCTAATCTTAGGTTGTACTCTGAGCCAGCCCAGGATCCCACACAGCAATAGAAGATTCCCTACCATACAAATGCCCACCTAGTGTGTACATAGCTCTGGGCTCAGTGATACTGGAGACGATGTCTAAAATGCAAAAAGCCACAGTTTTCAGGAAAACTGTTCTGTCCCTCACCTACTTCAGAGCTGGGCTCTCTTGGTGTGTGGATGGGGAAGTAGAGATGAGGTCGGGAGAGCCCAGGCCAGGACTGAGCTTTCTGCGTCAAGCTTGGAATCCATTTCACACTTCGGTGGTGGAAAGTGACCTGAGTGTTGCGTGGCAGTACACACACATTGCTTTTCCAGGTCTTCTTTTGCTTCCCAGCCTGTTCTCCCTCTTTGTCTTCTTCCTGACAAGAAAGAGGAAGGGGGACAATAGATTCGGCTTTACTGCTCTCATTCTGCTTTGAGTACACGGAATCCTGCAGTCGGGGGACCAGCACTGCTGTACGTACACACCCATGCACCTGCACACCTCTCACAGCTCGCCTCACCTTCTGTGGGGCGAGAGAGGAAGGGAAATCCTTTGACCTATGAAGAAAAGGCCATTGGGAAATAGTCATCTTCCCTTTGACCCAGGAGGGCGAACAAGACCCAGTAGCTTGTCTGCTGCCTCCGCCTCTGTCTGCAGCCCTCCACGCTGCAGGGTGAGCAAAGCCAAAGCAAACTTCCTTCCCGCCTCTGGTCACCTCTGAGAAGCCACAGCACGCCCTCCTTCCTTCCTCCAAGCCCAGACTTTGGAGATTCCCTAGACAATACTCCAAACATAGCCCAACAGAAGGGAGCTCTTTGGTATTAGAATAGCAAATATGTTTGGAAAGAATAACACCTTTGGCTGTGAGAAACAGAACAGAGACTGTCCTTTTCAGAGGACATTCCTTTCATGTGGACTGATTCATTTTCTCTAATTGTACAGAAACAGTTCTTTACTTTTTTTTAAAAGCAGTTCTTTAATAAAAAATTTTCCTTCTCAGAAAAGATGGAAGACTATCTTGCTGGCTTGATGGACTGCATCCTTCAAGACAAGCCTAGGACAGAGGAGAGGGTGGCCTGAGGAACATGGCCTCCTTCCCCCATGCTGGCAGGTACTGACTGGGGACATGGGGGCTATGGAATAGAGATGATCCAGGCAGAGTGGCTGATGGGTGATTCTGACGATTTTGTGGTGGTGCCTAGAGACACAAAACTCAAATACAGGTATCCTGCTGGGTCATGTTCTGGATGAAAGAAAGGAGCTTCATGGACATTGTTTTACAAGTTGACGTTGTAATAGAGATAATAGATAAAATGCTGAGGCAATGTTAAATTTACTGTAGTTTATGTGTGCCCTGTGTATGTAAGATGGTATCTTCTTTTAAACAAATAGAAACTGTAGTATTTATAGGTAAAGGGCTTTGGTATATGCGGCTTGCCCTTTAATGTTGAAAAAACCAACCCTCTCTATCTCCCTGTCTGTACGCAGAGCGTAAGTGAGCGCGGGAGTCCAGGGGCCCAGCGGTTCAGAGAGAGCAGACCCGGTCATGGGTGTCGGCATGCGGCTCTTCGTTGGGTTTTCTATTATTGCCAAGTTAAACAGCACGCTGACTCTGCCTTCCTCTCATCAAGAGGCACACATCATCTTTTAATTATTTTAATACTTTATTGTGAAAAATTTTAAACATGCACATCAGAGAAAAATGTAATGAATTCTTATGGCCCACCTTCTACCTTAAAATTATTGGCATTTGTGACCATACCTGTAAACCTTTAAAAGAACATAGAGACGCGGTCCAGTTGACTTCATGTCCTCCATCCGTTGGAGGCAGGGCTAAGCCTCGCCTGGACCGAGCTCTCTGACCCTCTTGGGCTCCCCCCGGCCTGCATCACTTGAGGAATACACTTTCCGCAGCAGGTTGCCATAATGCTGTGGCCTTGGACTCATCTTCCAAGGCTCTGGGCATGGGTTTGCCTTGTTTTCTAGTCAGCTCCCAGGTCCCTCTTTAATGAATTGCCTCCACATAACATGCAGGGAAGTCATCTGAGGGAAATAATTGCACCGCACGACAGTATAATCCCTTAGTTACCTGCTACCTGCGAGCATACAAGAGAGAGAGAGAGAGAGAGAGCGAGCGCACAAGCAACTGGAAATGTAATTAAAACCTCAGCACCCTATATAAATACATTCTAATGTTGATAAGAAAAGGGATCAGTCCTGAAACACATCTAGAACAGGAATTTGGGATTCCAGTTGAATAGCACTGATGGAACACATATTTTATTTTATCTTTTTTCTTTTCTAACATACCACTAAAAATAAACGAATACTACGCAGCTGATAAGAGTGGAAGAAGGTAAAAGATTTCACAAATTTGGGGAGATAGAAATTAGATTGGGGTTTGGTAACTAATTTAATAGGGCGAGAGAGTTAACCTGCTTCAGTGCCTGCCCGGAGGGATTCAAGACACAAATCATGTCATTCCACAAATCTTAGTGGACTCGGGATTTGCAGGCCCCAGACAAGGAAAAACGTGGGGTAAGGTGGGAATTGGCGTGGAGGGATTCAAAGAAAGTCTGTGAGACCAGACCCCGCGGTTTGCCGTGAGCAGCCACCTGGCCTCCTTCATCTCCGCCGTCTCCTCAGCAGGCCTCGTCCCCCGGGCACGTGTGACCAGCGGAAGGAGGATCTGCAGTGCCCTTAAATCTAATCGGATTAGAGAACCAATTCCAGAACATCCAGGACAGATCCAGAGAACTCAACTCCTCTTGGGCCGTCTCAGGTACTAAGTTCGGTGTCGCTCAGCTTCGGGCCAGAGAAGCGCAGTATGTGTATTTGTGTGTGTCGGCGCGCACACGGACAGACTTCTCGGGAAGCCACGTGCACCGCCGTTAGGGGCCGAGCGTGTCCACACTTGGTGGGGCCGCGCTGGAAGACCCTGAGCAGGGCCAGAAAGAAGCTGGCTGTCCAGCGGCGGCTGCCGTAGGCGAGCAGGGGTGTGGCTCGCGCTCAGGCCGGTCATTGTCATCGTGGACGTGCTCGCCGGCGCCTCTGCACTAACCGGCCTGGACTGGGCAGCGCCGTGGAAGGCCGGCGGCAGGCGGGCAGGCACATGGACGTGGTGGGCATGACCTGTTGCCTCTGTACCCGGGGTCTCGCCGTTTAGTTCGCAGCTCTCTCCTGTTAGAGAGACGAATTCCACTCAGAGGCATGAAAGCAGGTGGGAAGGAACATTCCTTCGAGATCCTTAATGAATCAATGACCCAACTGGTTGTCCAGGGCTAGTCAGGGATGGTGACATTTTTGACAATAATGACTGCTCTTTGTCACACGCCTGCTGTGCGCCACCTGACTGCTCACGTTTCTCCACGGCTCGTGAGAAGAGGCGCTGCTTGCCTTCGCTCCTCTCTGCCTTCCAGGGGATTGGCACATGCGCTAACCTCGCGGCCCGGCAGTCCTGTCCCAGGTTTGACCCAGGAGGCGTGGGAACAGGTGTTCAGGCAGGAAACCTGCTCGGAAGCCAGATGTGGTGCGCATGACGACACAGTTGGGTTCGCTGAATGGGAGCTTCCTGTCCCGTGCTACACCTGCCCGGGTAGGTGGCGTCTAGCTTTCTGGGCATCATCCCGTGTGTCGGGGCTCAGGAGACTCGTGCGAATGCCGGTGTTCTGGTACTGGTCGTGCTCTGAGTCACAAACTGTCCTTCGCTCTCACTCAGGGGTCTCGGGTCTTTTGCTGGTGCCACGACGAAGTTGAGGACCTCGGAGAAGGTAAACATGTGAGAGTCTTCAGAGTTCTGGTGCTATACATACAAGATCAGTAATTACTATGATGCCCTTCTGAGGGAAGAATTATTTCTTGGATTCAGAAACTGGGATTTAAGGAGGCGAAATGGGCAGAGGTGACCATTTATTATTGGCAAGAGAAGGTAATAATACTTAAGAGCTTTGTCTGTAGCCTTGGACTGTCTGTGTTAAGTCCTGACTCCATCACCAAATAGCGCCTGTAAGAGGGGACCTGGTTAGGACTCCTACAGGCTCACTTGTCTTGCCCTGAAGGCTTGAGCATAAATGTTCATGAGGAAATAAGACTTCATACATTTAATATGAGCTGAATTATCTATTTAAATGAATAGGCAAATTATCAGGATCTCTGTTGTCATTTGTAGATCTTCTCATAAAAAGACTGCAACTACCTGATTTTTTGAAACTTTGAGCTCTGAAGTTTTGCAATCAAGTGTTTTAACTTTTTACATTGTGCTTCCTTTCTTATTTGTCTCCAAAATTCAAAGGTGCGCTAGTAGTGTTGCAGTGGATTTGTCCTACATACCCCTCTGACCCTCCAGTTAGGGAAAAGTGGTAATGAAATGGGATAGGTTGCTCTTGGATGGGGGATATGCAAGATGATAAAACTGCTTCTGAGGATGTAATGCCAGTGCTTCTGTTGGATTCCTGATTGATGCTTGGGTCTGAGAGGAGTTCTTTCTTTTCTAGACTATATTGGACCATATCAAGTAAGAATAAACTTAAGGTCCCTAAAGTCAACAAAACAAAAACTTACATAAGGGAAGATCAAGTCATCAGTTTGAATTTAAATAATTTGTTTTATTAGATACGAAGATTGAGTGATATAAATGTATGTTTATTCCACATACCTAGTGTATCACCTAGTGTGTAGTAGTAGCTCAGTAATTCTTGTCACATAATTGATGAATGAACATTGATACACAGGGATAGCTTTGGCAAGTGGGAAGTGTGGGCTAGAGACGAGTCGGGTCTCCTGTTCGAACTGTATTTGAACTATATGTTCAAATATGTGTGTATTTAACTATGTATCATATATTTATTTTATCTAGCTATCATCTGTCTTTTTATGATATTCAAAATAAAAAGACCAAAATATTGTCTCAAATAGATTTTTCTGGGAGGTGAGCTTAGGTAGGCCTTTAACTTTCTACTTTCTGTGCGTATGCTTTTGGTGGGAGTTTAGAGGAAATGCATTTTTAATAAAATTTTTAAAAATTAGAAGGAAAAAAAGTAGAGCCATGCCCTCTCTTCACGAAGCCCGAGTGGAAATGGGTAATGGGCTTGCTAAACACAGTGGGGAGGCAGCTTTCTAGGTTGACGGGGACAGAGATGCTCCCTCCTCCCCTCTTCCTTTCTCCGTTTTCCTTGCTCGCATCCTGCCTTCTGAGAGGCTTCCAGCGAAGGCCGGTTCCCGAAAGGGTTGGTGGGGGGTGCGGAGGAGGGCCATTTAACCGAGAGACAGAAGTGGTGTATTTCTAGCGGCTAACTGAAAGCATTAACCTTGCTTCTTCCAGCATTTCACAGCTCATAATCTGTATCAGAGCTTTGAGGTGGAAAAATAATTCGGAGAAACTTGGATTCTTCCAAAAAGTACAAGAATTATTTTTTTTTTCCTTTATCCACTGTCCTTTCTTTTATTTGCAGGTTTTTTTTTTTTTAAATCATCTTTGGAGATAACCATTCAGATTCTAGGAATTTAAAATCTGTGTTAGGTGTGGGTCATTAAGGTCATGAGGAATCCCAGCACCAGTTACATTAGTACAACCGACTCTAACAATAGCTGGAGTCAAACCCTAGTATGTTTTTACAAGGGAAACTCATCAGTGTGTACCTGAAAGCTAAGTTGTTCTTAAAACTATCCCATAATTAATATCTTCTTGCCAGAGGAGAAATGCATTTTACTTAATTTAGTTTTCCTTACTTAGTGCCTCTTATTTCAAGTTAAGATTCTCTAGGAAAGGAAGAATGTTCTGTCGAGCATATTTTATTGGATACTGTCATGTACATTATGCCATCGAGGGTGGGTGTTGGCATCCTGTTTTACTAATAGTAAAATGAGGATCAAACCCTGGCTCTGACAGCTTAACCAACCGGCTCAGAGTCAAACCACTGGTGAGAGGCTGGGCTGAAATTGAGGCCCCGTCAGATCTCAAAGCCAGTCTACCTCTTTCCCCGGAGCTACACCAGAATCTCACATTAGGCAATTTTAGAGGTCAACTAAACGGTAATTGAAAATACTCAGTTTCAGCTTAACTCAGGATATAGCGTTGAAAGTAAAACCTCACATACTGTTTATTCTCAGCTTACCACAGATTTAGAAGAGCAGTTGTTTGCTGCTACTAACACCATAATTCCAGCAAATTTTCACCAAGTAACTCAAGGAAAATTTTCTCACTCAAACATACTCCCTAATTGAATAACTAACAAAAATGAAATTTATATAGAATTATTTAATTATACCATGTGTGACATTTTACACCCTATGAGGGTCTTTAGTGAAATAACTCTTGTAAAGCTTCTTATTATACTAGGGAAAATGTCTGCACATGAAAAAGCAGACCCGAGGGTAGACAGGTTCCCATGGGATTGACATGTTTCCACTCAGTTATCTTAGGTGGTTAGAAAAGAGTTATTGATTACATCATCAGAGCTTAGGGAAGATCTATTTCAGAAATACCTCCAGTTCCCTGTTACTGAACATGCCAAGCTCTTTTCTGCCTTGGACCTTTCCAGTGGCAGTTCGCAACACGGCTTATCGCGCGGTTGCCTTCTCCAGCTCTCGGGTCAGTGGCCATCTCCCTACGGAGGCTTGGGTTGTTTTGCCCCCAGCCTCCATCCGTCCTTCTTCTCGAGTTCCATTCTTACCCCACTTTCAAGCTTGCGGATTAGGTGGGGTGGCGTGGGTCAACAAGCCTCTTCCCTGGCCTTGGCCACCGTGATCGGTTCAAGGACGGGCCTAGAACCCAGTTAGAGCGAAGGAGATGTAAGAAGACATTCATTAGGTTTTCCGACAAAGAAAAGCTCCTTTCTACTCACCGAAAGCTTTTGGAAGAGACCTCTCTCCTTCCCTGGATTGTTGGGTGGTAGTTATGTTTGTGAACGAGAGTGCATTTGTGTTTGTGTGTGGGGGGTGATGAGGGGTGTGGACTTTCTCAGAGAGGAAAGCAGAGATGGGAGATGCGCTGAAGAAAATGTTCCGGAATGACTCTGAGGTGGTAGTCTACACCCTGCGGGAATTTAGACTTAGTCCCAAACAGGTCGGTAAATTCTCTTTTTTAAACCAGTTTTTTGTTGTTCGTTCCCTCTCTGCCACTACTACTTATCATGAACTTTTTTTTTATCTCCTTCATGCTACTTATTATAATCTTTAATTATATTCTTGACTTATTTTCTTATTTTTTGTCTGTCGTAGCTAAAAGACTATAAAGTTTTCAGGGCTAGGAACTTCTGTGTCTAGTTCACTGATTATTATCAGGTTTTAGAACCGTGTCTTAGCATGTGGAAATAGCATTCATTGGTTGAATGGAGTAGGAGCTTTTCTAGAGATCCAAGAATACATTTTCTCCAGTTTCTTGCTCTCACCCCCTTGCAAAAGCAAGAAAAGAGATAGATTACAATATCACCGCATGTGCACATCAGCACGAATTCTGACAGTCCTTTTCCAAACAGAATGGAATAATTTTCCTGTAGGTCAGCTTTTAACATGAAATGTTATTTTCTCCAGCCGCAGTTGGACCACCAGCAGTTTCATAGCTCGGTGTCTGACAAACAAATTTCTCACCATCTGCTTTTAATTTTGCAAGGGCCTTCCAAAAGGCACTTTTGAAAACACATTGAAGCAGAACTTAAGATAGCTTTAAAAGAAGAGCATAAAGTTTCTTCCAAAAACAGTGACCCAAAGGGTTAGAAATTAATTAATAAATACTTTTTGGCAACAAAAACAGCAAAAACAGAATGACAGAAAGCTTCATCATTCTATGATAGTTGCAGATAATGTCCAGAAAGAAATGAGACATAAACATAGTAAAAAAAAAAATATTTTAGATACCCTGAAATTTCCTGAAGAAACATCCTAACAAACACTATAGACTTCTAATCCTACCAGTGATATTTAGGCCATTGCTTTGCCTGTGATGTAGAAGTTTACAGCAAAGGATTCTGTTTTCTTTTTCATATTCTAAAACATAAACTATTCACAAATGGGAAAAGATATATTTTTAAAAGATTTTATTTATTTATTTGACAGAGATCACAAGTAGGCAGAGAGGCAGGCAGAGAGAGAGAGAGGAGGAAGCAGGCTTCTTGCTGAGCAGAGAGCCCGATGTGGGACTCAATTCCAGGACCTCGAGATCATGACCTGAGCTGAAGGCAGAGGCTTTAGCCCACTGAGCCACCCAGGTGCCCCAGAAAAGATATTTTTTTTTAAAATATTCTCACAGAGTGTTTTTCAATTTTGGAGAGACCACATTAATTTTGCCAATTTTTCCAATCAAGATCTCTATCTCTTGATATTTCATTTATTGAGCAGCTACTCTGTGCTAAGCACCTTGTTATGCTTACTTTTGGACAAGATGGCAGGATCCCAGCTCTTATAGGTGCTCATAATTTAGTTGGCAGAGTGTACTAAGTGTTCTAACACATATTTTATATTTTAAAATGCAATGATAACAGGAAATTTAAAAGGTGAATTGCTGAAATCTGCCACAATGTATAACTTTTGATGACCCGTCACTGAAGTATGTGTATGAGCATTTGAGAAATCTAGTTATTATAGAGCCTTGGGACTCTAATAATATAAAGGGATCGTAGAGGTCATCTAATCCATTCCCTGTGTCAAATAATAACAGAAGAAAATAATCCTAGAAAATAAAAATCCAGTCCATTTTTATGTCTTTCTTAATGTGACTTCCTAAAAATGAAGACACATTTGTTTTAGGATAAGGAGGTTGTAATGGTACTTTGAAAACAGATACTCTTGGAATTCTGCTGCTTTGTTCTTGAATTATAAGACTTAAGAGACAAGAAATTGATTTTTAGGAATTTCAAAAACTAAAGAGCTGAGAAAGAAAAATGTTTTCTATTTCCAGAAAGAAACAGAAACCTAAATATTAAACTAAGAGGCAGTAAAGTTTGTGTGGTCTGGGACACAAAACAAGGATATTTAACCAACCAAAACATCTTAATAAATGCAATTATTCTACCCTGTAATCCACACAGGCTGTTGGTGTCTTCTTTATTTGGGAAATATGCCCTGTGACTTGTCACCACTGCAGATGTCCATTACGGCTCTTCTTTAGAGAAACCTGATGTAGGAACTCCTCGCATAAATCCTTGCACCCCTTTTGTCCCCTGCCGCTGGACACAGACCTCTTCTGCCTGCGATCTCCTCACACAGGCCTCCCCTTGCCATTTTTGCTTCTTCTGCTTAGTCCTTGCTCCCTACTGACATCCCCTTGTTAAGGAAAATTATCCAGAGCTTGGAAATAAAGCCAAGAGAGCGTATCGTGTCTCCTCCTCCTCATACAGGGCAGTGCTTAACAAGCCCTCGCCCACCAGGGATTCCTCAGTCATCTTGGGAAATGCACCTGCATTTGAGGCTCCAAGGACTTACTGCTGATTAATGGCTCAGGCCTGGGAAGTTACGTGTTAATTTAGGGGTTTATTTCCAGTCAAGGTGCGAGTGTTGCTGTGGTCTGAAAGGCAGCCCAGAGGCTATGGTGGTTATGGTTTCATTTTCCTGTAAGACATTCACCAGTTTACTATCTAACTTAGGAATCATATTCTAACATTCTTCCTCAAAATGTTTATAAATACTCAGTTCCTCAAAATGCTCTGTATACCAGTTTTACCATTTTCCTAGCTTTTTCCATTCATTGACAGGTTGAGTAAAACCTTTGATATATATTCAGTTCTTATTTGTACAAGTCAAGTGTTTTTTTTTTTTTTTTAAAGATTTTATTCATTTGAGAGAGAGAGAGTGAGAGAGAGCATAAGAGCAGAGAAGGTCAGAGGGAGAAGCAGACTCCCCATGAAGCTGGGAATCCAATGCGGGACTCGATCCTGGGACTCCCAGGATCACGACCTGAGCCGAAGGCAGTCGCTTAACCAACTGAGCCACCCAGGTGCCACTGTACGAGTCAAGTTTTAACTTTCTGAAAACTACATATATTTTTTGGAAGCGTCTATTGATTTTTCCAGTGAGGCATGGAATTCAGCCCGGCTCACCCCCTCCTATTTTAGGGGAGAGGCACTATTTGCTTACTGATTAAAATGGAATTAATATGGCCAGCCTCTGGGAAGTTTATGTGGTCTGCCAGTTCCTACTCTCCTCAATACTTACACTGGGTTCAAAGGGAAGGTCTTACATTGAAGGTCAAGTTTAAGAATCTTTGAGGAGCTTGGGCTAGAGAATATTAATGTTTCTAACACATTGTGCCTTAAACTGGTGTCCTTTTGGGGTTACCCAGAGGGCTTTATCACATATCTTGATATCCGTGGCAAAGTGCAAGCAGATTCCTACCAACTATTACATAAAAGACCATTTTGAATGTAACCGGATGGTATGATCATGGACATCTGTCCTCTTTGCCTGCCTGGCATCTCTGTCTTGAAATAGTACCTTGGTTTTACTCAGTTACCCTTGGAGTATTAGTGGGAGTTTCTTTCTTTCTTTCTTTCTTTCTTTCTTTCTTTCTTTCTTTCTTTCTTTAAAGATTTTATTTATTTATTTGACAGAGATCACAAGTAGACAGAGAGGCAGGCAGAGGGGGAAGCAGGCTCCTTGCTGAGCAGAGAGCCCGATGCGGGGCTCGATCCCAGGACCCTGATATCATGACCTGAGCCAAAGGCAGAGGCTTTAACCCACCGAGCCACCCAGACACCCCTAGCGGGAGTTTCGGTTAGAATGTCTCATTATCTCCTGGGTCGGGGATGAGCACTCAACTCCCAACCAAGCCAGCTGATGCTCTGGAATTTGAACCTTAAGTGAGAAACAGTCATCTGAAATCACGAGTGTGGCTCATTTACGCCAAGGACGGGGCCTGAAGCGACTGCCAGCTGGTCCCCGATACCTCCATCTCCAAAGCCGCCTGGAGCCGCCCTTGCTGAGACCTGGTTCTCCAGCTGTCTGTTGCGCGAGCTGTCCCGTGACTCCCGGTTCATTCCTTTTTTTGCTTCTGTTAGAGAGACTAGATTTCTAGTGTTTGTAAACAGGGAGTGCTGACAGATTTGGGGATTAGATGCGTCTCATTAAAATGGAAATATCAAATATTCTATTGTTATTTTATTGCCTTTTAGAACTAAAAATAGTCATTGTAATAGTTAGTAAGTAGCATTTACCAAGTGCCTGCTGCTGCCCTAGATTAACCCTAGATTCGGTCCTCAGAGTAGCGCCAGGACATGGAGAAACGGAGGGTCAGAGAGGTCAAGTAACTTGAGGTAGTTTACACTCTGGTAAGGCATGGTACCAGGATTTGAACCTTGGCTGTCAGGTGCCACATCTCTGGCTCTTTTTTTCTTTTTTCTTTTTTTAAGATTCTTATTTATGTATTTATTTGACAGAGAGGGAGAGAGAGCACAAGCAGGGGGGGTGGCAGGCAGAGAGAAGGAGAAGCAGACTCCCCCATCCGACAACGATGCTGGACTCAGTCCCAGGAACCTGGGATCCTGCCTTGAGCCGAAGCAGATGCCCAACAGACGGAACCACCCAGCAGCCCCTCACATCTCTTATTGTTGATCCCATCTCTCCTCAGAACTGAAGACACCCTGTAAATGACGGGAGGAGCCACTTTGCAGGTGACCCCCTGCTGCTGAGGCCTCTTCTGCCCGGTGGCGACTTCGCATTTCGCATCTAACACGGTCCGAGAGCTGGTCTGAATGTTGCGTTTGCTGAAACACTGGCATGAAGAAGAATGTTCTCCACTTTCCCGCTTTTAAGTGGCTCCACGGTGCGGACCAAAGGAGAGCTTTCCGGCCTCCGGGGTGCCTGTCTGGGTTTCTGGAAGGAATGGCTTCCTCAGCTTTTCCACACTAGCTCTGTGTATGGGATTAACAGGGTCAGCAGCAGCTCTGGATGGGGAATCTGAGTTAATGTTTTCACAGACAGAACTCTAGACGACAACTGTGGAATTCATCTTCAGTTTTCTGCTCCTTCTCCAAATCCGATTCGCTACGTTCTTTGTATCACTAGTCTTTCCCTATAGGTCTGGTTCCGATTGGGGCCCCATCCAACTGAACATATTGAAGGAATGACCACAGGGGACACCATGCTATGTCAACGTTTCCTCTTCTTACCTGCCTGATATTATTACCTGATCAGGGTGAATCTGTCGGAGCACCAGCATCACTAGAGAACCTTTTACAAACATGCAGATTTCTAGGCCTATGCCAGACCTCTTGGGAGGTGGGATCCAAGAATCTGATTTTGATGTCACATTTGGAAACCACCGGCATGAAGGGAAGCCTTTGGAGAATACTTGGGATCTTTGACCCTTAACATGGTCCTCAGCTTCTCTGGGCATTGATTTCACAATCTGTAGAATTGGGAAACAGGTCATCTCTGTTCACCTCCCAAATTGTGGGAAAACAGCTGGGAAAACATTCAGGCAAATGATTTACTATTATTATTTTCAAGGAAAGACAATTTAGTAGGTGTTTGTGCTCTACTAGGGAAGTGGAGCTTGCAAAGTACAAGTGTGACAAATCACAAAATTCTCTCAAATGCAGATTGTATGGGACGTGTTTATACAGACTCATTGCCATTGCTGGGCCTGGATCTAAAATTAATCATCGAAGTCAGTCTGAGAGTACTCTAGGGAGTTCTCTGCCTGCACCAGCACTACAGTCCCGACCCCACACAAGGAGGCCTAAAGTTCATTTAACAAAGGAAAGGTCTTTTGTTCCACAAGTAAAGAGAGGACCGCTCTTTAGTGCACACTCGTGAGATTAACAGGTTTACTTGGACTGACGCACAGCGGCATAGACTGCAGCCGTCTGCGGGTGCTACTGGAGAGCAGCTTTGGAAGAGGCTCAATGGTCGTGGGGAGGGGACTGGGGCCTCGGTGGGGTGGCAGGGAGGCGCTGCTCTCAAGCGGGTTAGAAAGTGCAGACTAGAAGCAATAAGGAAATACGCACAAATACACCCTTCACAATCGTTTCTAGGACCAGCTCTGGTGTGACACCTTATGTTTTTCCAAAGAGGCAGCAACCTCCTCTTTCTCTCATCAGATTTGCCTGTCTTTTCTGGTGAAAGTTCAACTATCCTTAAGATTTTTTTGAGGAGATAAGCATTTAAGTTTCTTATGTTACACTTGGCTCCCATGTGAGGAGACGGGGGAATGAGGAAGGGAGGCTAGGAATCCAGTTTCTAACTCAGCCTAGAAGCAGTGACATTGATATTTGTCAGCTGGTTAGTTGAACGAGTCTCATTAAAATTAGAATTTAGATTTCCCAGTACAGCATCACATTTTTGCTGGGTTCTTTCAAGATACCTATTATTCCCTTGGAAGAAAAAATTATATAAAGAAGTTTGCCATCAGTTCTGCCATTTCCCTTTTAAGAAAGAAATCATGTATGTTTTGCTCAAGGTCATGGATATTTTGGGATTGAAATAGCCAGCAAT
Source organism: Mustela nivalis (assembly GCF_964662115.1). Lineage (NCBI taxonomy): Eukaryota > Metazoa > Chordata > Mammalia > Carnivora > Mustelidae > Mustela > Mustela nivalis. Next base: position 111,735,981 of record NC_139030.1, read on the forward strand.
CTTGACATTTTTGGTCAACTCTTGCAAAAAGGCAGAAAAGCACATTAGAAAAGAATCACAGGAAGTGAAGCTCTGGTTGGCAGAAAGCAAAAAGGAGACAGGGCTTCGCAGACGCCAGCCCTCCCCAGCCCGGGCCTCTGGCTGTCTAGTAGCCCTGGGACGCGTCGCAGATTTCGGGTCCTAAAGGGCTGCAGGCTCACACCCGTCAAAAACAAACACACCCCAAACCGAAAACAACTCGTCCCTGCCTGGAGGTTAGCATGAAGGGAAAAAACATTTTGTTCATCTTCACGGGAGAGTACAGACAGATTTATTTTGAAGCCAGTTCTATGGCTTAGGCGTCCGTTAGGGAGACAGACAGGAAGGAGGGGGCGAGCGAAGAAGGGGGCCGCGGCGGTCTGTGTGTGATCCTGGCTTCCTTTCACATTTGTTCCTCTCCCAGGTTTGCTAGAGATAAAACGACATGCACGACTGATTTGATATTCATTCTTCTCCCTAGCAAGAGGTCAGAGAAGCTTGTATAACCCAACTCTTTTTCCAGGATTAATCCTTCAGCGAAGTCTCCGTTTTGACCTGCGAATCCGCGCGACGCGAGCGTCGCCGACGGCTTCTGCGGCGTGTGCGAGCCTGGACGCCAGCCGTCCCCTTCGCTCCCACGTGTTTGCTTCTAGTTTTCCTGCCACAGCAGGCGCAGGGCAGCAGCTGGCTCAGCCCTTACTACGGAGAGAAAGAAACGTGTACACTCTGGATTTCATTTTCTGCTGACACCATGTGCTCGAACTGGTCAGTTTGGACATTTTGGGCGGAAAAGGCCTCCTAAGTCAGCAGGTCCGTGCTTCAGCGATGCAGGCGCAGCAGTTGAAACACTCTCGGGCGCTGTGGACCAGAGTTCTCCTTTTGTTAGAAAAACCTCACGTCTCTTCTGTCATGACTGGCTCTTTCCTGTGGGGAAAAATACAATTTAGACTTTCCCCTATGTCATTTTTTGAGGTTAGCACATGCATTTTTATCATGTACTCGTTCGTGCGGCTCCGTAAGGTCCTTGGTGAATCCTTGCTCCCGCAGCGCCGCTCCCCAGTGCCGTCACCCCAAGCAGTGATACCATAAGGAAGTCGGTCCGGAGGACTCGGGGAGGGGGTCATCGAGTCCTTCCACTTGACTTTCGGCCAAGCTGCACCAACTAAATATCCAGTCTAAGAACGTGTGCTTCCTGTGAATGGTTTAGCACAAGCCCGTCATCTACCTATACTACAGCTCTGAGGCCTTCTAATAGAGGTTCTAGCAGTCCCGCTGCCTGGGTAAGGGGTTGGCTGGGTGCAGTGGAGCTTTTAGGATCACACAGTAATGACCACCTCATGGGATTACAGAGGATTCAGTGAGAGAAGTCGGTAAAGCACCCGGTATGGTCCCTGGCGGGCAGTTCATGCTCCTTAAAAATGTTACTTTCTAGGCTAATTCACCTAGTTTGTCCACAATCCACTTGAACTAATTATATTGTCTAAAAGGGGAGCAAACAAAATCCCCAGTTGGGAAAGGGGCTGGGTTCCCAGTCAGATATAATTCTTGTTTTGTGATGTTTCATGGGATTTAACCTCTAGGTATCATAGATCTTAAAACAATTTTTAATGAGTGTCTACAGAAGAAGTTTGAGATACAGTCTCAGAGGAGTGCATGGATTGTGACCCAGTGCGAGACGTACATGATGTATTTTCTCTCTGTACTTGTCAATCTTTTCTTTTACCTGTGACATCTGTCCCTAGAGGTGCAGAGAGGGATCACGTTGGAGTCTTGGAAGACTGCCAGATCACTTCTTTTTGAAGTGGCTGGTGCAGTTTCTGAGATGAGGGAAATTCCTGCTTGAAATCCTGTTTATTTTTAGACTTAAGTTTGTATCATGTGAGTCGAAACCTGGAATTTGTATATGAAATTGCTCTTGAAGTGTAAGATACATAGAGAGCCAGTTGTGACTGGTCTGTTTAAGCCCAGAGCCAGGTAAGACTGTGAGGGGGAGGGACGGGTCAGCCTGCCAGCGCATCTCAAGACCGTGCAAACCAGTCGGACATGCTCATGGGAGCGGGATGCACCCTGGGGGAAACCAGATCCAAAAATAATGGCCTGTAAGTGTCAGGGTGTAAAGGTGTCTTAACTTGGATCTTCTGAGGCCGACGGATTTTGACAAAGATTTGCAAAAGCACAACTCTGTATTGTGGAAGTTCATCTACAATTAGAAATTAGGGATGTGGATTTTCATATGTGGTTACAGTAAGCTTAAAACGGGTTTCAGTCGTCTGACGTTCTACTTGTGATGACACAGAACACTGTTCGGTCCTTTCGTTGATGCCTGAAACGGTGACTGTGGTACAGTCGTAATGTTTCTCAAGACTGTGCACACGCGGGGGTCTGAAGACATTCTCAGTTCCCTGTGTTTTGAGGGCTGAGCGTGTGTGTGTGCATGTGTGTGTTTTCAGTTCAATGATGATATTTAAAATTGTTGTTTACCCTTCCATAAATAAGAGTTTTCTTTTTACAGTGGTGATTTATAACTAAAAGGTGCTTTCATAACTTGTATCTCAGATCATTGTGTTTTAAACCCAGAGCTTGGTGATTCTTATAAAGTTTTCTATTCTTTTTATTCAAGCATGAGAAACACTGAAGCTTGGACAGGTCATTCAACCCCGAGCCCTAATTTCTTGATTTTTAAATCACGATTTATTGTCTCCTTCAGAAGGTTTCTCTGGATTAAATGAAGACAATATTTATAAGTCCTTGGGACTCTGTAGGTCCTAAATAAAAGGTTAGTTCCCTTCTCTTCCTGAGCTCCTGTCCCATTTCATGGGGACATACACGGGTACAAAACAGATAGAGAAAGGACTCCAATTCCAGATGTTTAGTTCTTCAGGAAGGTAGAATGGTTTTTTATTCTAAAAGCACCTTTTTGTATTAAGAAATCACATGCATTACATTATCTTCATATGCTTATGTAAATTTAATAATAAAATTAATAAAATTTAATATAGCTAGTGTAACTTCTCTAATTTTATATGGAAAGTTTGGCACATAGCCACAAAATTAATCATACTGATTTCCCACTTTAGGTGATATTTTTATTTCTTTGAATATCGTAGTCCTCTGAAAAAATGGCTTTGGAGGGATCAAGGAAGGGTGTCTGTATGTTATTAAAATAAGTGTATATATTTCAGTACAAGAGAACCACATTTGATCTAAAAATAAATGATTTGATTTCTAATACATTCATGATGAGTTGATTTTCAATTAGATTTCCGTGAGATTATGATAACCCTCCTTCAAAACAAAGTGAGGTCGTTATCAATCTAGAACAAACTGATGCTTGCCAGAGGGAGTGGGGGGCGGGAAGATGGGCAGGATGGGTGAAGCGGGGGAGGTGCAGGCTTCCACTCACGGAGCGAGTGAGCGCGGGAGCGACCGCCGCAGCATCCGGAGGACAGTCGTGATGCTGTGATAGCGGCGGGTGGCGCTGGACGTGACGCTGTGATAGGGACTCGGATGGCACTGCACGGCAGCTATGTCTGCGGTGAGCACAGCGCGGAGCACAGAGAGTTTGAATCACTACACCCGAGACGAATGTAGCATTGTGTGTCAACTATACTAAAAAAAAAAAAAATTAAAAAGGTCAGGTTCTCGTTTCATTTTTTATATGTGTGGAGGGTTATGTGGATAATGTTTTCCCAAGAATTGATACTATATAAAGGTTTGAAATTATGAAAAGGAATTTGAAATAAAATACCTCAATCCTAACCCAAGCTACCTTACAGACACATCTGATGTACCTTTTCATATTTAAGTTATGAATGAGCATTTAGGGAGCCCACTAGTCTTTCTTGACTATCCATTAGGTCAGGGATGTACCCCAAGTACAGATATTCTCCTCTGTTTCCAAGATGTGTCACTTCCCAGCGTCAACAGGCACACTGCCCGGGTTCGGAGCGGTGAGGAACACCACCTACCCGACGGAGGAAAAAGAGGCTTCCTCATCTCAATTTAGTAATGGTTGATTTTGCTCACATATACATTTGATTATTGATCATGGAGATTGTGATTATATGAGCAATTTTACTTGAAAAAATCTCAATTATTACTGTTTGTACAAAGTTACTAAAACATCTATTAATATTTTATATATTAATGTATACCCACAGACACACTTTAAACATATCGAGCTTTAAAAACAAAGACGCATCAAATCATCTCTTTAAATCCTGCACATGGTCCCCTCATCTTCCTCGGAGTATTGGTGATTCTCATCTCCATCCCTTTGAGTATTCTTACCCCAGAGTGTCACCCTGAGGCACCCCATAGAACCCCAGGGCCAAGAAGAACGTAGTTTGGATTGCTCTATGGTTGGCTGCGTTGCAACATCCTAATTGCATCACCAAAGTAGGTGCATATGCATGTAAAATATTAAAGACTTGGAGAAATGGCTCAGAGATCACAGTTATCCTTAAACTCTGTGATGGTTCGGGGACCATCAAGGAGACGGAGGAGACCAGCAGACGAAGCTCTGCTCCTTGCAGCACCCCTGCACGTACAGTTACTCTCATACCTGTTTGCCCTCTTGGGGCTCACATGGAAGTTTTGTCTGAGAGAGAGAGAGAGAGAGAGAGAGAGAACACAGGCGCAGCGGAAGTTGTGATTCTCGTCTGGGTTGAATCAGTCCGTGAAGAGCAGAGTCAGGACTACGGCCAGGGTCCACGGGACCGTTGGGCCCACACCGGCTGGGCATGTGCTCTGTGACCTCCACAGTCCTACGCAGGAGCGACCTTATAAGGCCAGTCTTTCTCAGGTGCTTTTCTTTCTTTTCCTCTTTTGGCTCCACTTGGATGAGCACCGAGGTCTTCCAGAATGAAAATGGCATAGAAAGAATTCTGTCACTCGGCATGAACACGGAGAGGACTTTTCACTGGGAACCTTTATTCCATATCGCATTTGACTGGAAGTGGAGAGAACTGGAGTAGTTCGGTGCTTCCTCATCTGTGGCGTGGTTTTCTATATTCTCTGACAAAAGGGAAATGCATGTGACTCTAGTTTAGTGGGATTTGTACAGTCTAGGGTTTGCAGGCGAGGCGTGGGGCCGGGGTAGTGTAGGGAGGGGAGGGACTGGCAGCCAGCATTCTAATTGAATTTACGGCATGAGATTGAGGAGGAAAACAGGGCGAGGGCAGATCCGAGGCCACGGCAGCCTCGCCAGTCTTGCTGGTGAGGGAGGATCGGCACAGCTCGTTTCCAAAGAGCAATCTGCGAAGTCCGTGGACAGGACACGACCTCGTCCATTTCTTGCCTTGCTGTGTGTGTGAGCCCTTGTTCGGCCGCCGCAGCCGCGGAGCCTCCCAGGGCCGGGCCGGATGCTGGGCGCGCGGGGGCCCGGGCAGCTCACCCTGATCTGGAGTAGTCAGGGGCTGCTCCTGTGGCGAAGCTGCTGTCCGTCGTGTCATTTTTGTGCACGGAAGAATCCAGCTAAAATATTACATGAAGTGTCGACAGCCCAGAGGCGTGGATTTATCTGTGCAATGTGGGATTGTTCTATGTAAAAGTGAGTTTCTGTACTGGGTTTCTAAGAGCATGAGCAATTGTCCGTTATTCTCTAGGCGCGTCGGGGGATATTTTCTCTGCTCATCCTTGTCCGTTCTTCAGTGCCTGCCCTTTCCCGTCCTTCCTCTTTCTTATTTCTCTGTCCCTTTGTTCCTGCTGTCCCTGGGAGGTACGAAGTTGTACCCGACTTCTTATCTCTTGGTGTCTTACTCTGGCCAGGTCCTCAATAATTTGTAAATATAAAATATATAATACATAATAAATATATCATAAAAGCAATAATATGTAAGTATAATATACATTTATGTATGATGTATATGAAATATGTAAATATAAAAATTTATATTTGTATAAATTATACATAAATTCAATCTTCAAACCTGACTTTTACCCATATTTGTAGATAAACTAAGGCACAGAGACCTCTGCCCTCAAGTAGATGGTATCACTATTTGACTGTATGTCCCAGTCTCACCAGCCTGTGAATAAACCGAGTCACAATTCTTCCTTCTTATGGAAATAAACAAGGCACAAGCTTCCAGCATCCTCGACTGCCCCACGTCTCATCTTTGATAGGCCCCTGCCTGCAGGTGCCGCTGGGAGAACATCAAGTATGTACATGCAGGTGTGCCCCGGAGCGGAGTCAAGTATGTACATGCAGGTGTGCCCCGGAGCGGAGTCAAGTATGTACATGCAGGTGTGCCCCGGAGCGGAGTCAAGTATGTACATGCAGGTGTGCCCCGGAGCGGAGTCAAGTATGTACATGCAGGTGTGCCCCGGAGCGGAGTCAAGTATGTACATGCAGGTGTGCCCCGGAGCGGAGTCAAGTATGTACATGCAGGTGTGCCCCGGAGCGGAGTCAAGTATGTACATGCAGGTGTGCCCCGGAGCACAACTCAGGTTCTCCTCCTTCAGCCTTTTGGTACCACAGCTCTACTGCTGCTTCTCCAGAGAATAGGGAAAGCATGGAACTTTAGGTAGGGGAGGAATAGTGGCCCCAACTGGGCTCTGAGGGTATTTCAGGGACACTGACACTGGGACAGAACAAAAATACAGACAAGGAAGAAAAACCAGATCCCCTTATCCCAACTGCTGGGCGCTAAAGTGTTTTTCTAATAATTACACTGTAACCACAGAAAATAGAAAATAGCCACAAAAAATGATCTGGCCTCAAAGGAGAAGTTAACTGTAAAGGTTAACCAGACCTAACAAAACATGTCTGTAGATCACAGATGTCACAAGAAACAGACTCTCACATAATGTCTGCGAGCCATGTCTAGTTCCAGACCACTGACCACCAGCAGGTTTCCTGGTAAAGTCCTAATAAAAAGGCAGAGATGAAAAGCCCTCATTTGGCGGCGTGGTTGGGACCCCTCTCACTCCTGAGAGCTTTTTCTGTATCATTGCTTAGTAGAACTCTCTGGCTTTGCTTGCTCTCCTTTGTCGGTGAGGTTCATTCAACTCTGTGAGACAACCTCGCTCACCTGCCTCACCAGCGGCGGCCCTTATGAAGGTCACTGCTCCGCCAGCCTCAGTCAACCTCAGAACCTCTGCTCACACAATACTGTGGTTCTGTGCCCAGCAACACTGCTGCTGCTCCTCTCAGCTCTTCTCAGAAACACAGGGAAACCTTGAGTTCACTGGCATGAACATGAACCCAAAGATCGGTTAAGTGATTTCGTCTCTGGTTTCTCAGAGCTCACCCTCACCCTGCTCACCCTCACCCCTTGGCATCTCCGTGCCTTGGACTCCAGACCCTAGAGAAAGATGAAGGACATTTCCTCCTATTACCATGTAGCTATGTAAGTAATAACTCTTGGGAGCGGATCTTTTTGGCTAGAAACAATTCTAGGTCTTCTACTTCGAAGGCAGAAAATGATCAGGGTGTTAAAGTAGCAAGTTTGAGAGCTTTCAAAGTAATATTAGCATCCAGATACCCTGGGGCACGTGATCACAGTGAATTCCTGAGATTAACCACATCCTCACAGAGGGGTCCCAACGCCATCCCCAGCTTCAGCCTTGTTCCCGTAAAAACAGGGCTCAATGCCCTTTGGAGGGAGTTGGGACATGTTAATTTGATGAGGATGTGCAATCTTAGCCTTTTAGAGTGTTCTACAGTCATCCCATGTGGTGAATGAACTGTGATTCTAAATGATGCTCCAGAAAAGAACCTGTCTTACATTTTCAGTTACAAAGCTGTGAGCACATACGCAGAATGAAGGAAGCTGGACGCTCGCATCTACTCGCCTGACGCAGACGAGACATGCCTCTGCCCCACATCACTTCTCAGCACCAGCACGAGTCTTTCCAGCCTGGCTGGCTCATGTTACTCCCTTCCCCAGCATCCATCCCCTTCTCTTTCTTTCTCTTTTGTCTGAATTACCTGGGAAACTATGCTGTGTGTAATTTTTCTTGCCTTTTCCTTGGAGACCTCCTATGTCCCTACTTTGTTCTAGTTACTCATTAGCATGTGATTGCCAGATTGAAGCAGTTTCCAGGGGAATGTGGTCTTCTAGTCTTTAACATCAGTCCTCACAGGATGGTTTATATGCATTTTTCAACCTTACAAAATAAGGGCAAAAGCAGAGGAAGCCAGTCCTTTTGAATGATTTAGTAACCTCAGTGAAACAGTAATGAACTATTTGGAGATGGAGAAATAAAATTATTGCCTTTCTGTTTATTTTCTTAGAGTTGTTTTCCAGGCTTAAAGCTGGCAAACCATAAGAGACTATTAACAGAGAACTATTGAGAATAAACTGAGGGTTGCTGGAGGGGAAGTGGGCGGGGGATGGACTAAACGCGTGATGGTTATTAAGGAGGGTAAAGTGTTGAGCCCTGGGTGTTGTATGTAAGTGACGAATCATTAAATTCTACTCGTGATGCCAAGTTAACTAGATGTTAATTAAGTAGAATTTAAATAAAAAATGAAAAAAGAAAACAAATAAAGCAAGTTTATTCTATTTTTTTCAAGAAGCTTTGTTTCTGCATTGTCTGCTGGATTTGGTCAGTCTTTGTTATTTCCTGTGTGTGTGTTTTAATGTTTCTCATTTCAATCCTGCATGTTGTCATACAGTTTTGTATTAGACTGAGGTACACAATACAGTGATTCTCCAACTCTGCACGTTACTCGCTGCTCTCGTGGTACGTGTCCTCTTTCATCCCCATAACTTGTTTCCCCCATGACCCCACCCACCTTCCCTCTGGTAACCGTCAGTTCATTCTCTATAAATAAGAGTGTGTTTCTTTGTTTGACTCTTCTTTCTTTCCTGATACCCACCACCACTGGGTTTGTTTTGTTTCTTAAATTCCAGATATAAGTGAAATCATAGGGTATTTGTCTTTCTCTGACTGACTGATTTCTCTCAGCGTAATACTCTCTAGCTCCATCCATGTTGTTGCAAATGGCAAAATTTCTTTTTTTGTTAAGGTGGCTAAACACCAAGCTTGGAGCCCAACATGGGACTTGAACTCATGACCCGGAGATCAAGATCTGATCTGAGATCAGGAATCAGACACTTAACTGACTGAGATACCCATGTGCCATGATTTCATTCTTTTTTATGGCTGAGTAATATCCCATTGTATAGATATGCCATATCTTCTTATCCATTCGTCCGTTTGGTAGACACATAAACTGTTTCTATTATTTGGCTATATGCTGCTATAAACGTTGGACGCATGTCTCCTTTGAATTAGTATTTTTGTTATCTTTGGGTAAATGCCTCAGAGTGTAATTACTGGGTCATAGGGTAGTTCTATTTTTAAGTTTTGAGGAACCTCCCTACCATTTCCCGAGTGTCTACACCAGTTTGCATTCCCATCAAAAGGGCAAAAGAGTTCCCCTTTCTCCACATCCTTGTGAACACCTCTTGTTTCTTATGTTTTTGATTCTAGCCATTCTGACAGGTGTGAGGTGATATCTCATAGTTTTGATTTGTATTTTCCTGATTATGAGCAGTGTTGAGCATCTTTTTATGTGTCTGTTGGCCATCTGGATGTCTTTTTTGGAGAATGTCTACTCATATCTTTCACCCATTTTGTAATTGGATTCTTTGTTTTTCAGGTGTTGAGTTGTATACGTTCTTTATGTATTATGAAAACTAACCCTTCATCATATATGTCATTTGTAAGTGTCTTCTATTCAGTAGGTTGTCTTTTAGTTTGGTTGATTGTATCCCAAAGCTTTTCATTTTGATGCAGTTCCAATAGTTTGTTTTTTTGCTTCCCTTGCCTCAGGAGACATATCTATAAAGATGTTGCCATGGTCAATGTCAGAGAAATTACTGCCTGTGCTCTCTTCAAGGAATTTTATGGTTTCAAGTCTCACATGTGGTCCTTAATACATTTTAAGTTTATTTTTGTGTGTGGTGAAATGAAGTGATCTGGTTTCATTCTTCTGCTTCTAGATGTCCAGTTTTCCCAGCACCATCTGTTGAACAGACTATCTTTTTCCCTTTGCATATTCTTGACTCCTTTTTAGAAGATTAATTGACCATAAAGTTGTGGGTCCCTTTCTGGATTTTCTGTTCTATTCGGTTGATTAATGTGTCTGTTTTGTGCTAGTACCACACTGTCTTTATTACCACAACTTTGTAATACAACTTGAAGTCCAGAATTGTGATGCCTCCAGGTTTGCTTTTCTTTTTCAATATTGCTTTGGCTTTTCGGGGTCTTTTGTGGTTCCATACGAATTTTAGGATTGTTTGTTTTAGCACTTGAAAAATGCTAGTGTTTTGATAGAGACTGAATTAAAATTATAGATCACTTGTGTAGGATATACAATTTAAACATATTTGTTCTTCTAATTCATGAACATGGAATGTTCTTCCATTTCTTTGTGTCAGCTTCAATTTCTTTCATCAATGTTTTATAGTTTTCAGACTATAGTTCTTTCATCTCCTTGGTTAAGTTTATTCCTAGGTATTTTGCTATTTTTGGTGTAATTGTAAATGATATTGTTTTCTTAATTTCTCTTTCTGCTGCTTCATTATTAGTGTATAGAAATACAATGGATTTCTGTACATTGATTTTATATCCTGCGACTTTAAAGAATTCATGTATCAGTTCTAGTAATTTTTTTGGTGTAGTCTTTAGGGTTTTCTATATAGAGTATCATGTCATCTACAAATAGTGAAAGTTTTCCTTCTTCCTTACCAATTTGGATGCCTTTTATACCTTTTTATTGTCTCACTGCTGTGGTTATGACTTCCAGTACTATGTTGAATAAAAGTGGTGAGAGTAAGGGATGCCTGGGTGGCTCCATCAGCTGAGTGTCTACCTTCTGCTCAGGTCATGATCCCAATGTCTGGGCTGGAGTCCCACACCGGGCTCCTTGCTTGGTAGGGATCCTGCTTCTTCCTCAGCCTTCTACTCCCCCAGCTTGTGCACTCTCTCTCTCTCTGAGAGACATCGTTGTCTTGTTCCTGACTTTAGGGGAAAGCTCTCACTTTTTCACCATTGAATATGATATTAGTGGTGGGGTTTTCATATATGGCCTTCATTGTGTTGATGTATGGTTCCTGTAAACCTACTTTGTTGAGGTTTTTTATCATGAATGGATGATGTCCTTTCAAATTTTTTTTCTACATCTATTGAAATGATCATATGGTTTTTATCCTTTCTCTTTTTGATGTAATGTATTTTATTGATTTGTGAGTATTAAACATCCCTTGCATTCCAGGAATAAATCCTACTTTTTTGTGGTGAATAATTTTTTTAAGAGATTGTTGGATTCAATTTGCTGGTATTTTGTTGAGAATTTTTGCATCTATGTTCATTAGAAATATTGGCCTGTAGTTCCCTTTCTTTTGTGGTATCTTTTGTGGTCTGGGTTTGGTATCATAGAATTTGGCTTCATAGAATGAATTTGGAGGTTTTCATTCCTCTTCTATTTTGGGAAAAAGTTTGAGAAGGATAGGTATTAACTCTTCTTTAAATGTTTGGTGGAATTCACTTGTGATGCTATCTGGTCCTGGACCTTTTGTTTGTTTGTAGTTGTTGATTATTGATTCAATTTTATTGCTAGTAATTGATCTGTTGAAGTTTTCTATTTCTTCCTGCTTTAGTTTTGGTTGGTTGTAGTTATATGTTATAGGAATTTATCCATTTTTTCTAGATTGTCTAATTTGTTGGCATATAATTATTCTCTGACAGGCCTTTGTAGTTCTGTAGTGTCAATTGTTATATCTGCTTTTTCATTTCTATTTTGTTTATTTGAATCTTCTCCCTTTTTCTTTTTCGTTTTCTTTTTTTTTTTTTTTTCCATGAGTCTGGCTAGAAGTTTATCAATTTTGCTGATTTTTTGCAAAGAGCCAGCTTCTGGTTTCATCAATCTGTTCTTTTTTTGAAGATTCTATTTATTTATTTGACACAGAGAGAGAGAGAAAGAGAGAGAGGGAATGGAAGCAGGGAGTGGGAGAGGGAGAAGCGGCTTCCCACTGAGCAGGGAGTCCTCTGCCAGGCTTGATCCCAGGGCCCTGGGATCATGATCTGAGCCAAAGGCAGATGCTTAACAACTGAGTCACCCAGGCACCCCTTCATCACTCTGTTCTATTGTTTTATTAGTTTTTTATATTATTGATTTCTGGTCTAATCTTTATTATTTCTTTCCTTCTGCTGGTTTGGTTTTTGTTTGTTCTTGTTTTCCAGCTCCTTTAGGTGTTAGGTTAGGTTGTTTATTTGAGGGTTTTTTTTCTTTTTGTTTTTTAATTTTTTGTTTGTTTTGTTTCTTGAGGTAGGCCTGTATTGCTATAAAGTTCCCTCTTAGAACAGCTTTTGCTACATTCCAAGGATTTTTGGATTGATGCATATTCATTTTCATTTGTCTCCATGCATTTTAAAATTTCATCTTTGATTTCTTGGTTGATTCATTTGTAGTGTGGCAGCATGGTGTTTATTCTCCGTGTATGTTTTCCCTTTCCAGATATTTTCTTGTGGTTATTTTGTAGTTTCATAACATCATGATTAGAAAAGATGCCTGGAATGACTTTAATCTTTTTGAATTTGTTGAGACTTGTTTTGTGACCTAATATGTGATCAACTCTGGAGAATATTCCATGTGCACTTGAAAAATGTGTATTCTGCTGGTTTAAAATGGAATTTTCTGTTAATTATATAGATATCTGTATATTTGTTAAATTCATCTGGTCCAGTGTGTCATTCAAAGCCACTGTTTGCGTGTTGGTTTTCTGTTTGGATAATCTGTCTATTGATGTAAATGGGGTATTAAAGTCCCCTACTATTATTGTATAACTATTGATTAGTTCCTTTATGTTTGTTATTAACAATTTTATGTATTTGCAAGCTCCTGTGTTGGGTGCATAAATATTTGTAATTTTATATCTTGTTGGATTATTCCCTTTATGATTATATAGTGTCATTCTTTGTCTCTTTTTACAGTCTTTGTTTTAAAGTCTATTTTGTCTAATATTAGTACTGCTACCCTGGCTTGCATCTGACATCATTTCCATGATAAATATTTCTCCATGCCCTCACTTTGAATCTGCAGGTGTCTTTAAGTCTGAAATGAGTCTTTTATAGGCAGCATATAGTGGATCTTTGTTTTTTTCTACTCTATCACCCAGTGTCTTTAGGTTGGAACATTTAATTTATTTACATTCAAAATAATTATTGATATATTTTATAGTAATTTTGTTATATATTTTGTGGTTGTTTTTATAGTTTTTCTTTGATCCTTTCTTCTCTTGCTCTCTTTCATGGTTTGCTTGCTTTCCTTAGTAATATACTTGGGTTTCTTTCTCTTTATTCTTTCCATATCTCTTACTGGTCTTTGATATGTGGTTATCATTTGTTCTGTATAGAACATCTTCTATATAGAGCAGTCTAAATTAAGTTGATGATTGCTTAAGTTTGAACTCATTCTTTACTACCCCCCCAACCATGTTTTAAGTGTTTGGTGCCATATTTTACACTCTTTTATTTTGTGAATCCCTGGAGTGGTTTTACTGATATACTTATTTTTACTGTTTTGTATTTCTTACTTTTCATACTTTTACTTATGGTCTTTACTTTCTACTCAAAGAGTTCCCTTTAACATTTCCTGTAGGGCTAGTTTAGTGTTCATGAACTCTAGCTTTTGTTTATCTGAGAAACTCTTCATCTCTCCTTCTGTTCTGAATGTTAGCCTTGTTGGATAGAATATTTTTGGCTGCAGATTTTTTCCCTTTTTAGCACTTTGAATATATCATGCTACTCCTTTCTGGCCTTCAGAGTTTGTGCTGAAAAATCCGCTGACAGCCCTATGGGGTTTTCTTTGTATGTAACTGTCTTCTTTTGTCTTGCTGCCTTCAAAATTTTTTCTTTATCTCTCCCTTTTGCCATTTTAATTACTATGCGTCTTGGTGTGGACCTCCTTGGGTTGATTTTGGTGGGGGATTTCTGTGCCTCTCAGATATGGGTATCTGTTTGCTTCCCCAGATTAAGGAAGTTTGAGGAAATAATAGCTGCCCCTTTTTATTCTGTTCTTCTTCTGGGATCCTTGTAATGCAAATAGTATTACACTTGATGGAGTCACTGAGTTCCCTAAGTCTGTTCTCATTTTGCATATTTTTTTCTCCTTGATTTCATTACTCAGGCTTTGAATGGCTCAGTTGGTTCAGCATCTGACTCTTGGTTTCAGCTCAGGTCATGAACTGAAGTCCTGAGATCGGTCATGACTCGGGTCATGAGATCGAGCTCCATATCAGATTCTATGCTCAGCATAGAGCCTGCTTGAGATTCTCTCTCCCCATCTCCCTCTACCACCCACCCCTGCTTGTGCATCATGCTCTCTCAATAAATAAATAAATTTCCAGGCTTTAAGTCCTGTTGGTTGTGAGAACTCATGAAATTTGGATTTTCTTGATTTGAAATCCAAACGTTGTGGGGATTTGTCTTCCCCCTGTGAGCTTCCCGGTGTGATAATCTGTTTCTCATCCTTCTTGGTACCCCTAGCCCCCACCCAACTATAGATGGCCCAGGGCTCCCCACTATGTCTCTGCCCTTCCTACCCTCTTAGATGTGGCCTCTTCTTTACTTTTAGTTGTGGAGTTTGTTTTGTCAGTCCTTCTGTTGTTTTCTGGGTTATTTATACCAGTGTGAGTGTTATCTGATTGCATCCGGGGACAAGGTAAGGTTAGGGTCCTCCTACTCTGCCATCTTCCCAGCCTCTCTCCCTCTTGTGTGTTTTTATAATATTTATTATTTATGTCAAACTAAAGTACTATCATGAAGTAGAAGGCCAGATATAATAGTTTTATGTTTGATTAACTACCCATGGTTGTTTTTATGATCGTTCCAACTTCAAGTGTCTTAAGCACAGCAAATTGAAGGATAATTTTTTTAGGACAACATTTCTTTAATTCACATGGATACCAGGGAACCCGTAAAAATAAAACAATGATTACTTTACTATTAAATAATTTTAATTAACTTTCTATTATTACTTTAGTTAAAATATCATGCAATGTTTTAATATAGATTCCAAATGATCTCAAACAGTAACATTTTATAAATAAGAGCAAAAATAACATGGCATATGGAATTACTCTGAAGTGCTAGATATACAAATGACATGTCACTACTAGAAAATTAGCAGATTCTTCAAGACTTCTAAGCAGCCCTGTCACATTATCCAAGTTCATTAGCTTGTATTGGTAAATATGTTTTCTGTCTTAACAAATTAGTTTGTGGAATGTGTAAAAGAAAGTTTTCCCCTCTACTGTCAGAATTCCAAACCAGGTAGCTGTAGTAGAAGGAACTTTTAGAATATGATATGATAACTGAAACAACTACTCTTCCTTTGGCCCAGGTGTTTATTATGTGGGTGATAACATATATGATTAATGTCAACACCATAATAGTCAAGACTGTTAATGGAAAGACAGTGAACATAATTTCAAAGGAATAGGATGAACCATTCTTGCTGTTACTGTTCTTGGTAATTTCCCTTTTTTTCTATGGATCCTGTAATCTATTGAACAGGCTTCTTCTGAATAGCACAACTCAATATTTACCCTTTTATAGAATTTTGTAGATTGATGGAACCCATAGACTTCAAGAATTTTAATAGAATTTTAGAAGTCATCTAGCTGAACTCATGAAAGTGAGTTCTGCTTACAGCAGAATTAGGTCTAGAATTTAAGTTTCTTAGCTTCTGGACCAATGTTCTTTTTACCATATTATGCTACCTCCAGTGCATATCAAAGATGGAAATGGCTGATTTGGGGGAGTTTCTAGTAAAGAAGAGGTGTTTCCTCCTAATTCCTGAATCATTGTCTTCTGTATATCTTGAAGGAAGACATATGAGTTCTTTTTAAATCTTTTGCTCAAAATACCTGTGCCCCAAGCACTCACCACATATTTAGACTCAGAGTAGAGGCTCCTTCAGTGGAAAAAGTTGGTATTGAGTTGATCAAATAAGATAGTGGTCTCTAAAAACCTGTGCATGAATAGGTAACAATTATTGATAAAGTTATCATTCATCCATGGCAATTATAAAAATTAAGGACAATATATTAAAATTATCAGATAGCCAACTTTATTCAATTTAAAAAATTGTAAGTTTGTTTTTTTCCATTTTTCCTCCCAATTTCTTTTTTAAAAGTTTATTTATCTTTGTTTTTTTATTTTATTAACTCATAATGTATTGTTTTATCCAGAGGTACAGGTCTGTGATTCATCAGTCTTAGAAAATTCACAGTGCTCACCATAGCACAGCACATGCCCTCCCCAATGTCCATCACTCAGCCACCCCGTCCCTCCCATCCCTCTCCACTCCAGCAGCCCTCAGTTTGTTTCCTGAGATTAAGAGTCTTTCATGGTTTGTCTCCCTCTCTGGTTTCATCTTGTTTCATTGGTTTTTGCATTTTTCTTTATTTTATATTTATGACATCATGTTTTCTATTTTATATGTATATTTTTTATTTATGACACTGATATACAGTGATTTGCCCTCGTAACATTACGTTCTAGTGGAGGACACTAGACTAAAACACACATTTCGTTCATCATAAGTTGTGTAAAAAATAAAGCAGGGTAATAAGACAGGGAATGCCTGTAATAGGGCGGGGGTAAGCTAAATTAGGTCATTAGAGAAGTTCTCTGAAGAAGTGGCATTTGAGCAGGGAATGGATGAGAAGACAGAACCAACCAACAGGTAAAGATCTAAGGGAAGAAGATTTCTATCAGAAGAAAGAATATTTACAAAGGTCCTGAGGTAGGAATGGGCTTGATGGTTGCAGAAGTGCAGTGATAAAAGGGGGAGAGGAATAGAAAATGAGATCACAGAAGAGGTCAGGAGCCAGGTCATATGGGTAAGGAGGTAAGCTAATAGGGCAAGAGGAGACAAAGAGAGACAAGTTAAGAGATTGTTGCAATAGTATAAATGAGAGAAAATAAGAGCAGACTAGGGAAGTTGGGGGTGGATATGGAGGTTATGAAAAGTGGCAAACTTGGAGTATATTTTAACTGTTAGCTGTCAGTGTCTACTGAAGAGTTGAGTGTAGGAAAAAATATGAAAAGTGACAGACAAACTTTAAAGTGGTCTCCATCACCCACGGCCTTGTGGTGTCATGCTGTTGTGTGATTCCCTCCCTTTGAGCATGGGTGGGACCTATGACTAACTTCTAGCCAATAGAATATGGTGAAGGTAATGAAATGTTACATCTTTGATTTTATTATATAAGACTCCATCTTACTACCAGGATCTTTCTTTCTCCCTTTTAGCTTTGAAGAAGCAAGCTGTTATGTTATCAGATGGCCCATAGAGAGGGTTCTGTGGCAAAGAATTGTGAGTGACTCCTAGGAGCTGATAGTGAGAGCTAGCAAGAGGCCAGGGCCCTCAGTCCTACAACCACAGACACTTAATGCTGCTAACAACCTTGTGAGATTGGAAGTGGATCACCAGCCAGGTTTCAAGATAAGAACAAAATGCTGGTCAACACCTTGATTGTAGCCTTGCAAAGCCTTGGAGAACTGACCTGGGAAAACTGAGATAGTAAATATAATATGAGTTGTTTTAAGTTACTAAATTCATGATAGTTTGTTATATAGCAGTAGAAATGTAACACACATAAGATGTTTAATTCAGTCATTCTAGTCTTAGTGCCACAAAGTGCTAAAACAGTAAGAAAGCCATGATCCTCAAACATGGCCCATCTATTGTACAGATTGAGGAAACGATGTCATGAAGAGTCAAGTGACTGGTCTGAGGCCACATGGGTCACTGGCAATTAGAATCCCCTTTCCTCTTCCCTATCTGGAGCTCTTCCTGCTGCCCTCTGCTGCCTTCTAAGTATTCTACAGTCCAATTTTTAATTTTTGTTTATTTTGTTGTTTGCTTGTTTTTTCTGTTAGTCTCTATAAAGCACTTTATTCTAGCTTATAAAGATTTAGAATTTTTCTTAATTTGACCCATGAAGTTGTGAGTTAAAAGCTCTCTCTTGAGTTAGAAAAAAGATGTCTTTGTTTACCTTATCAGGGAGATCTGCCCCATCTATGATTCATATGAATTCCTAACCTTTAACCTGTGATAGCCTGCATCGTGAAAATGAACTGGCTTGAGTTTAGAGAGAACCTGTTAGAGTCCCCCAAATAGAGCTAATTTTAAAGCTTCCTGGGTGGCACAGTCAGTGTGTCCAGCTCTTGGTCACGATCTCAGGGTTGTGGGACTGAGCCCCGCATTGCGTCCATGCTCAGTAGGGAACTCTGCCCGTCCCACTTGTGTTCTTTCTCAAAACAAATAAATAAATCCTTAAAAACCCCAAACAACTAAAACTTCCTGCCTGGTCCTTGCAACTGTCCTCTCTCCCGTAAGTACTTTGGATCTCAGGAAACCCTTGTCCCTGTTTATGAGGCCTCTGCTGAGAAACACAGTCACAGTATGGGTCACTGGAGAGCCCCTGGGTTGAGGTGATAGAAAATATTTTCAGGAAAGAAAAGAAGAGAAAAAAAGGAAGAAAGAAAAAGAGAGAAAGGGAGAAAGGAAAGAAAGAAAAAGAAAAGGCGGGAGGGAGGAATGAAGGAAGAAAGGAAGAAAGAGAAAGAGAAAGAAGACCACGTGAAACCGTACAACCTAAAAGTCCAGTAACTGTCGTGCTCATGCTTGAACACGTGGGCCTTGAGCAACCCTAGGAGAACGTCTATGGTTAAGTGCAGAGCTGTTGTCAAGCCTGCTGCGTCTTACCCTGCTTCTGTGTCCGTCGTCAGAGAGACGGGAACTGCGGTTTTAGCCACCGTGACTTTGGAGGTTTTCCTTTGCGCAGTTCATGGAGTGCTGGAAGGATTTAGCCAACAATCTCCTCGTATTGGGACACTTTAATACTCTCCTGGCAAGCATCCTCCTATGTTGCTGCCCTGTTTTCACATCGTGTTCCTACAGATTGCTATAAATTACTATTTTCATTCTTTTAATACTGGGATGAGAAAACGGAATTCTTTTCTTTTGTGTAGGAGCTGAAGAATGATGAGTGTCGAGGCTGGTGGAGTGAAGCAGGGATAGAGGGAGAGATGACAGCTCCAACCCGGGGGCAGGGACAGCCGAGTACTTTTCTATAGGTTACAGTAGCTTGGGGGTGACCGGATGAAATGGATCTTGTAAATCATTCGGCCCAAGTTATCCAGCTGTAAGCCGGACTGCTGTTCTGCTACTTGATATGAGCAAGTACTAGCAGTCGCAGTTTATGTGGGAATGTCTCACCTGGCTGAAGTGTGTATGAATATTTACAGCAATTCTGAAAATAATTTGAGATTACTAAATTTCTCCTATCCCTTTTGCTTTGAAGATCTCCCCCACCCCCGCTGCCTCACTCCCTGTCATCCTGCAAAAATACGCTCTTTACTTACCAAGGTCTTGACATTAGAAAACTAACTACTCATGCTTTGTTTATTTGTTGTTTGACTACAATTTAAATAACTCAGGAAGGATGACAAATGAGGTTTTGTCAGCTCTTTATACATGAAAGTGAGTCTGTGCCGTCATTTTCTGAGACAGGTTAGCTGAAGGATGGGAGTCTGGTTAGGAGGGGAGGGAGTTTATGGGGTGTACTTGGAAGGCATATGTTGGGGGATGCACTTACAGAGGGTCAAGCAGAAGGAAGAGGAGTTCTGAAGACCAAATTAGACCAACTGGCCAGGCAGCAGGCTACTGTAATCTCAGCCTGCCTTCTCTGCCGATCCTTGTAGAAAATGGTAGGCGTCTGAATAAGCTCAGAAACCTAAATAACAATTACGGTGTGCCACTCAAAAGCCACACCTTCTTACACATCATTTAGGAACATAAATATTATTCCATAAAGTTCCATGTATTCAAATCTTTCAGAAGCACCCTATGGTTTTGGGTGACTCAAGGATGTCCTATGGTACTACATTCTTGTCTGATGAGGGTATGTTAACTGATGATATGCCTGTTCTTCTGTATGTAGACAATGCATGAAAATAGTTACATTCTCTGAATTTTCATATTTCTGAGAAAATTTAATTTTCAGTCTGGGCACTTGATATTGTACTTGATAACATGGTCATGATTGAATTGGTCAGTTCAATTAAACAAATAATTTAGTCAAATATTATTTCAATTTGGGCATTTTTATTCATTGCTTAAAAGCAAATATAAGCAAAATTAACCAAAACCAAAACAAAACCTCAATACCAAGCTTGCCAGTTAACTGTCAAAAAAGTTGAGGCATTAAAAGCAGATTTTTGGCAATACATATGTGAATTTTTGTGAATCTACTGGGAGTTGAAGGAACTTGATTATGGTTAACTTGACTTTAAGAATTAGTCCCTAATATCTGTATTTATAAAACTTTCCTTCTGTAATGGGGAATAACTTGTATAGTTATGATGGTTAGAATGTCATTATATAATTTATACAATACCAAGAATGAACCTTAATGTAACTGTAGACTTTGGATGATAATGATGTATTAATGTAGGTTCATTAGTTGCAACACGTGTCCCACTCTGGTGGGGGACACGGATAGTGGGGGAGGCTGTGCCCGTGTGGGGGCAGGGGGCATATGGAAAATCTGCATCTTCTGCTCAGTTTTGCTGTGAACCTAAAACCGCTCTAAAAAAAAACAAAGTGAGAGAAAGAAAGAAAGAAAGAAAAGGAGCCCAGACTTAAGAATATGGACTTTCATTAAAGAGAGTAATGATGAAAATGCCAAAAAAAAAAAAAAATAAAAAAATAAAAAAATAAAAATAAATAAAAGAAGAAGAAGAAGTTATAGTGTATGATGGAAAACAGAAAAGTAATTATTCTGATTGACCAGGAAAAGCTTAGAAAGGTTTGGCTAAACTCTATAGGTGCCAAAGTTTCATTCAAGAATGAAGTTCTCCTTCCTTCATACTGAGCTCAGTTTCGACTCATGGACCAGATCACTGAAACACACGGCCCCCTAAAGGACGGAGAGAGAGGGAGCTGTGTGTCCGTGGGTGTGTGCGCGCGTGGGAGGTCCGGCCCCCTCGGCTAGCTCTGCCTGGTCTCATCCATACCCGTCAGCCAGGGGTGCACTGCTTCTGTCCTGGGCAGAAGAAACTGCTTCTGTCATCGGCTAAAATGTCGAGAGGTTTGCCAGCTTCACTCTAGAACATGGGCCGTTTGTTTCTGTTTGCAAAGAAATTTTGGGAAAAAACCAAGCTGGAATCCCTTGGTCTTGTTTAAAAAGATAGTGCCTATGTGGTGGTAGTTAAGCTTGGGAGTCAGGGAGGTTTGAGAATGATATGTCTGTATGGGACAGACCCTTGCTGTCTGCGTATTGGCGGAATAGGATTCAATATGTAACAGATACAGGATCATACTGATAATCTTCAGAAACTTAAAGTTATTTTTTAAAAAGTAAAATAAATTAGTTTTTGACCCCAGGATACTATTGAGAGTCATGAATACTTGCAGATCCCAAGACACTAGTGTGTTTTAGCCATAAGTAGGTCAGCTTCCTAAAAAGCTATGAAGAGACAATAAAACCAATACATAAATGCATATATATATGTGCATATATATGTACATATATATTTATATACATCCTGTATATACCTGTATGTGTACATATATACCTATATAAATATCTATATATGTTCTATGAATTGAGCATTTAAAATAAATACTAATTTAAAATGACAAAATCAAATGCATAGCTATTTTCGCATTTAACTTGTTTTAGATTCCCATTACCTAACAGTAAAATTAAATATCATTCCAGCAAGTGCCCTTTTAGAGAGAGAGAGTTCTATTAAAAAGAATTTTACATATCATTTTGTAACTACTCCGCACAGGGAATTTATGTTTGTTTTGAACTATTCAGAACATTAAAAATACATTGTTATAACAGAGGTCTTTTTGCATCAGTTTATTTTTCCTATATAATTCATCTTAGCATTTAAGTCCTACTAAAATAACTCAGGACTATTTAATTTGGGAAAGCTGAGACATGTAACAGATTTTCTGGTCTTAATACATTGGCATAAAGTATTCACGGTTATTTTTACTGCAGAATTAGCAAACTTTCAGAAGTCTGACAATGTACAATTGGGAAAATTCCAAAATTATCTATTTGGACATTGTTTCAGAGAATAAAAATAAATCTTTCCCTCTAACAGCAATTATCGATAGTGTTCTTACACTTTAAATAAATAACCAAATTAATCATCCTCACCCTTAAATTAGATTTGTAGAGTTCTCATTTTTCACAAGAATAGTTGGCTTTCGTTAGCATCTTTTAATGAACTTGCCCATGCTGGGCAAAAATATTCAGATCTAATAAACAATTGGTTAAAATGCATTCCCCTGCACTGGGATAGGGTTCTTTTTTCTTTTCTTTCTTTTCTTTTTTTTTTTTTTGTAATAAGTTTCATATTTTAATTAGCAGCTTCATCCTGGGCTGGTTAGGATCAGAGCTCTCACCTACTGCTTTGTCCTCAAAACTCCACAATTCTATAATTATGATGCCCATATATATATGCAGACGCATTTATATTTATTTTTAGAATAAATATAATAATCAGTTTATAAGGGTTGCAATGAATCATTGGCTACCAATTGTTTCATTTACTAGTAAATAATAATTTATCATGATTAAATGGGATTAAAATGTTTTTGTTTCTATAGTTCAAAAAAAAACAGGGAAGAAAGAAAAACAAAAACAATAAACTATAATAAATATAAGTTACTTAAAACAGCTTTTGAAAGACAATTTGTGAGAAGTTTGAAATTGCAAAATGGTTCATTACTTATACTTTGGGGGAAATTTTCCCCCAAATAGCAAATTCAATTATTATGGTGTCATAGGGATTACTGAAAATATATTTATACTTGATAGCATTAAATATATAAATTAAATATTAGCCTTAAGTAAAACTATAAGCAAAATGACTTTTAGGACAGATGACTTAATGAAAACAATATTTTTTATGTTTTTGCAGAGTTTTTGCTGGTAGCATAATTTCTACCTGAAATATACTCCACTTCCGTATCCCAGCCTTTCAGGACTAACACAAAGTCAAGTCTTCCTCAAGGCCTTTCCTCAGGCTTTCTGCTTCCTGTAATTCCCATCTTTGGACCTCCATTGGTAATGTACCCGAAAAATACTTTTATTGATTCTTTGTCAATTACAAAGGCTTTTCAAGTTCAAGCAACAGAGACTCTGACAGTGGCTTAAAAAGATAAGGTTTTATTTTTTTCACGTGACACAGAATCTGGAAGGTGGTGATAGATATATGCCAGCCGCTTAGTGACATCGGGACCAGCGTTGTCATGTTCTCCTGTTCTTTCCCATTTGATTTCAAGACGGCTGCTCTGTCTGATCTCGCTAGTTTCGTCCTTGATGCTTCCCCCCCTTCGGCAAAGTAGGAAAAAAGAGGCAATCGTAAAAGGGATGAAACATCCATGTCTTTTTTGTTTTTCTTCCCTGGATGAATATATGTGTAACAAAATTAAAATATTTTAATTTAACAAAGTGCATTTAAGCAATAATGAGCAACATAAGAAGATATATATTTCATTTGTAAATAAAAATTGCAAATGGTCAGTATTTTGGAATAATGCATACTTTGGGGGGAATGTATTAATTCTTATATAGGAGGGGGGAAAGAGAGAAAGACATGGGTTTTTATTTTTCATTCAATTTTCTATTTTTTACAAGTATTATAAAATGAAGATCTACATTGAGCTTTTTCAAATTTCCAGCAAAAGTCCCTCCCAACTTATCCATTTCTAACCAAAGTCTTCATGTTGTACGCTTTAAATATAAGTCTTGGGTTTCAAAATAATCATTGTTTTATATTAAATACAGACCCTGGGAATAATGCTAATCTACTTCTCTGTTAAGGGCCTTGTTAGACACAACCATTTTTTAAAACTAATATTGGCTTCTGCCTTCTTGGTGTTTTTCTCGGCATTTTTTTCTCTTGTTGGCAGGGAAGATAGGTAGGTTTACACCATTTGTGGGACTGGACCTCAATGTACTATAGTGACAAACGGACTCCGAAGGAGACCTAAAAAGCCGGAGGCACCAGGAGCCAAGCCTGGCCTGGATGTAAGCAGCAGAAATGGATGGGGCCCTTGAGGGCTTGTTGGTAGCCATTCGACCTTCTCATGTGCTAGACTAAACTTACTGAGTATCAGTGATCCCTGAGGACTCAGGTTCCTTCACAGAATGTGGACATTTCCTGGTGATTCTGAGCTACTTAAATCCCACAGTAGACTTGTGTCTCCAGAGCTGGTGACATAACACACAGAGATTGTGAGTGTCTGGATAATGGCAGAAGATTTCTTCAGATTTATCTAAGTCTGGTTAGAGCGAACAGAATTAAAGTCATATTGACCTTGAACTTAATAGTGAGTCTAAGGGCCTTCCACATTATTCCTTTTAACCCAGTAGTCCTGTTAGTGTAAATATTTTATTAATTCTGAAAACATTAAAAGACCAAAGAAAGGCTTTAAAAACTATTACAGTAATAATACAGAATTATAATAATACAGAAGGCATCTGGGACTGGATGAAAATAATCATTATGAATGAAAACTATAGATATGTTTTTAGTCCTTAACAGGTGTTAAGGTTTTAGAAAAGCATTAGGAGTAATTTGCTGTAATTGGAAGTACTTTCAAGTATTTGGATGAAAGGTACTTTGGGAAATAAAAAGGATGAGCTCTCTAATCCATAATAATAATAATAATTATTTGGAACTTTTATATGAGGAGTTCAATGCACATCAAATACATTAAATATCCCAACAGGCAGACTCTTTCCTAGATGACCAAACAAACAGGAACTGACTCACAAAAGTTCACAGGACAAGTTACCAACATAATTTGAATTTTAATCTGTGACTTGTTCCCAGTCCAGGTAGCTACCTGTGGTTATAAGCCTATGAGGTGCACACTTAGTAATTACCATTTATCCAGTAGTGACTGTACCAAGCACTGTAATGTGTGCCAGGTCTGAAGGTGAATGATACCTAGTTCTGCCTACAGGAAGCTCCCGGCCATTCTAGGTTCACCTAATCAGGCTGCAGCTGCCCGCGTGGCTTTTCTGGAAGGGCCTCCTGGGCTTTCCCCTGCCTCCAGCCTGGGAATCTCTCATAAAATAAATATGAGAAATACGTTTTAGAAGTAGACAGTTGCCTAGGCTCTTTGTGTATCATACACTAAAAATACAAAGGCACATGGATATGTGGGGTGAGGCCATGACTTTTTTGATGTAAATGTATAGAAATATCCTCTTGGGAAGTTTTCAAATATTAAATTATTAACCAATCAAATGTATTATCACCGTTCTTTTTAAGTTATTTTCTTCTTTTCATTGAGACCGTGAATGCTGCTCTGCTCTGCAGCCAGTTGCTTCTCAGCCGGGTGGTTCTTGCCCGCCGGTGGGCTCCCTGGGCTGTCTTCCTCTCATAAGTGTCTTTCATGTTTGTTTCTGACTTTGAAGACGGACGGTTCTTAGAAAACTCTTTTCCCCTTTTCTGTGGGCTAGATAATCCAGTGATCATCTGTTAACTTCCTTGTCTTACAGACAGAGACTCCTGAACGTTAGATAAGAGGAACTTACAACTGGATACCTCTCAACTATTCCCTCAGGTCCTAATTTATTGCTGGAGATGCGCAAGGACTTCTGTTCCCATCAACACTGGGCATAAACTTCTTGAAAGAATGAAACGGCTACCAATGACAATCCCAAGGTATTGATCCTTATTATTCATAAACTTTTCATATTACATGTTGATTCTATAGTATATTCATAGTCCAATTAAATGGTTTTTAAAAAGATACTTGGAACACAGTGGTGGTTGCCAGAGGTGGGGAGTGGGTGGTGGGCAAAGTGGGGAAAGGAAATCAAAAGATACAAACTTGCAGTTACAAAATTAGTAAGTCATGGGATGTAATGTACAGCACGGTGACTGTAGTTAATAATACCGTATTGCGTATTTGAAAGCCACTAAGAAAATAGAGGGGCACCTGGGTGGCTCAGTCAGTTAGGTGTCTGCCTTTGGCTCAGGTCATGATCCCAGGATCCTGGACTTGAACCCTACATGGGAGTCTGCTTCTCCCTCTCCCTCTCCACCCACCGCTCACGTGCACACACACACACTCTCTCTCTCTCTTTCAAGTAAATAAATAAAATCATTTTTTTAAAGTTCTCATCACAAAAATGATAAATTTTGCAACTATGTATGGTGACAGATGTTAATTCGACTTATTGTGGCAATCATTTGACAATATATGCAACTATCAAATCATTATGTTGTATACCTGAAAGTAATATAATAGATATAAATTATATCTCAAGAAAAAATTAAATTTGGAGTGAAGTCATGTCACGTCCAAAAGACCTCATAGGTATTTGGGGGTAATTTTTTTTTTTTTTTTTACCACTGTTCCGTTTTAGCAGAGATAATGATTATACGGTTACACGTGTCTCCAGAATGAGTTTTGCACATATATTTTAATGTGGGTGTTTTGTGCTAGAAATTTGCAGTAGTTCTGACAAAAGAATGAAGCTCAGACTCTAAAATACAGAAGCTTTCTATTTCCTGTGTCCTCGGTCTTCTTACCTCCTCCTTGCTTTCTACCTCATGCTGGGGATTGACCAGCATCTTCACTTGGTTTAAAGACTCGACAGCTTGAGCAGAGATGGTTCCCTCCATTCCCACCCAGATGACTTGCTGTTGGTTTTTCTCTTCCACGGTTGTTAGCAGGGTTCATTAAAATTTTTACTCTACACAGAGGTACTAAAATCTTTTCCCCTCAGTTTTTGATAGGCTGTAAGCAGGCTATTGAAGAAGAAGTTAAAGCAGTAAGATAGTATCATAAAGATATTGTACTTCTACCAAAATAGGAACAGTTAACGTTTATTCATGTTACTTAACTAGTCAAAGATTTATGTTGTATTTGAGAATTCTTCATATTCAGCAGAGAATTTTGCAGCTACATTTATTTCCCTCCATATTGAATTTCTTACAATGAAATTAGCCAATTAACAGATGGCACACTTAATCCATTTAGAATGCAAATCCACTGGCCTTTTCTCCTGTTTTCACTAGCAAACTAAATTCTTCCTCTTTACTTCTCCTCCTCAAAGTGCATATCTCATGAGTTCAGAAAGGAGAAAAATCTCCATTGTTTATTTTTTGGGTTCTCAACATCACTCATTTTGAAGATAAGGGCCAGCCAGCCATTCCCGGAATCTAAGCTCTGACAATATGGTGCTGCTTAGGGGAGGGACCTCTTGTGACTTCGGGTTGTGCGCTTGTTTATAAAGCGTTCTTGTGGGTGCAGGAGCCTGGAGTACGGCCTGCAACAAGTCTTCATCCTGTCTTCAATTCTCTAAGCCTTTTCTTTATGTAGGTAATATTCAGACATTGTTCCCTTTAAGAGGACAAGACACTTTCATAGTGTCAAATAGCTTTGTGTCACGCAATATATTATTAAATAATGAAGGCTGATTTTGATAGTTTTACATATTATTATTAATCATGCATTCATTGTAAAAATATTTATTGCACATCTTTTATGTGCCCAGACTGTCCCAATTTGAAGATTCTAAGTATTTCAGGGATTTCTATTTTTATGGACTATTGATTGTAGTCCATAATGTAGTCTTGTCTATTTAGGATCCGAAGCAGGGAGGCGCGCGGGACTTTCCAGTAGCTCCCCGAGTCTTGTACGCCAGGTCCGCACGTCAGTGGGGTGCAGGAGGGTCTGAGCAAAGGGTGGAGCCTCCTACAGAGCGGCTGCCAGGGGCTGTCCGCTCTCCGTCCTCCCGCCCTCCCCAGCCTCCCTTCTGCTACGGTCTGAGGGACTAGCATGTCCACCCTGCGTGGGTCACAGCGTATGTAAGCCTCACTGGGTGGGGGTCTTGTCTGTCCTGTTCCCTTACGTATTTCCACTTCTTGGCCAGTGCCTGCCACCTAGCAGGAGCGGCGCTCGTGAGGGCGCACAGGAAGGCCGCCAGCCGCCCTCTCGCAGCTCCTCCAAGAACGTGTGGAAGGCGGTGCTCGTCTGCGGACCGGAGAGGGAAGGGGGTTATACTTCACACAGAGACTGATAAAACCGTACTTCTGTGTTTTTCCTCAGTTTATGTCTCCTTTCATTGCTCTCTCATTTGATTAATTTATTTTTATTTCTTTAATGTTGATAATATAGCAGAATACTGGAGACCCAATTCCATAGTCTTAGCTCCTAAAAAATCTGAACAAAGTAACAAAATTTGTTCAGAATTTGTTATTCTGAACAAAGTAACAAAATTTAAATATGTTTTATTGGTAAAGGGGAAAGGTAAACCACAGGGAATTTTTCTATGCCTGGACTTCGTGGTGCTTACTTCAGTTCATCTAAAGATCTGGAGGATTATTAAGGAAAAGCAGGAACTTCCAACTGAAGTTTTACTCACACATTTTTTAGGAGTCACAGTGGCTCCTGCTACACGGTGGGGTAAGCTTTCATTCCTCGCGGTCTGAATATCTGGTGCTTGCAAGAGAGATGCCCCTTGCAAAACTGCGTGTGGTTCTGCAGTGCTACTTCCAACCAGCGATGGGACAGGGTCAACACAACCTTTCCCGTAATCCGTACACCCTGAATGCTCCAGCCACTCACACTGTCCTTCCCCATGGGCGCTAGGTAGAGGCCAGCTGTGGGGAAGCACTCAGCCATGGCTGGTCTGAGAAGATAATGGGTCTGTCTGCAGTTCTTTGTTGCTGTCTGCGCTCTCCGGAGGGCATTGAGTACAGAGTTACTGGGACAGAGTGGGTGCTACCTTGCATGCACGACAGACCACGCTGTCTATTTTA
Source organism: Mustela nivalis (assembly GCF_964662115.1). Classification (NCBI taxonomy): domain Eukaryota; kingdom Metazoa; phylum Chordata; class Mammalia; order Carnivora; family Mustelidae; genus Mustela; species Mustela nivalis. The sequence continues at coordinate 111,764,838 of NC_139030.1, forward strand.
AGCCAAATGTGAGAAGGTAAAGTCCATTAGGGAATTACTACTGCTTAAGGTTTTAGTTTCTTAACTCTCAGGTCCAGAAACTTAGTAAAATGCTTCCCCAGAGGTCTAATCTTTAATTTCTTTGTCTATAAAATGGCATAATAATTACACTTACTTACTTCGTGGGGGTTTACTATGAAAACTAAATGATTTGGTAGTACTTAAAGGAACATCAGGCACATAGCAAGTGCTCTGCATGCGTTAGCTATTATTTTTTTATTGTTATAACTCGATCGTATTTGCTAAACTCAGGGATCTGGTTTCTTCTGCTTTTTTAATTTTCAGAGAGGCATGTTCCTTTCCAGGAAAAAGAATACTTCCTCATACTTTCTCTGCCCAGCACCATGGGATCGGCAAAATTAAATCAATTAATACCAGATTACTTGGTGAAAATTAAATGGAAGAAAGTAAGTTCGATGGCTTTAAAGGATTTTTCAAGTACGTGTGGCAAAGCCAAATGATGTATTTACTATGGTGAGCTTTCTAGGGCTACCTGTCCTGTCGTGCTGATGACTTTCTGTCTCTGTCTCCATCTCCCTCTTTCCTTGGTCCCTCCCTCCTCGGTAGGGACCACCTCTTTCATAGGAGGGTTTAATCTTGCTAGAGGGCCTTACCATACCCTAAGACAGCCGCAGATCTATCATGACTTTGGGTCCTCTAGCCGCCTGCCAAGTGATCACACATTGTGCTATATCATATCCAAACCTTTAATCTGGAGGGCAGACACAGAAGGGAAGTGTGCCTTCATCGACTTCATGAAGACGGGAAGAAAAATTCGTAGGGTAATTGCTATCCAACCGCTTCTGGTTTTTTTGGTTACTGAAGTTGAATCGTGGCTGTTTTATCTTAGATATCGTCTTTCATGTTATTTTTGCATATGAAAAAGTTTTGCTCTCCCGTTGTAATGCTGAAATGTATCTTATTATTGGATGTTATAATTTCCCTTACTTGTGTACACTCTCCCTCAATGTCACATAATGCTATTTCTGCCATACGTGACATTCATCTTTGCATACATAACTGATAACCAAAATTTAATCAGTTTCCAAAGAATTTTTATTACAAAGTATTACCTGGAAGGCGTGTGGTAGAAATGCGATAGGTGCTTTGCTTCAGCACTCACCACCACCTTGTGTTTGACCCTGAAAAAAGTCAGTGCCCGGGAAAAGTTCGATGTTATTTCTTTCTGATGAAAGAAACTTAATTATGATTGATTATTAATTTGCTAAGGCTGCTAACAAAGTACCGTCAACTGGGTGGTGTAGAACAACAGCAATTTACTGTCCCACAGTTCTGGGGGCTGGAGGTCTGGAAGTCTGTGCGGCCACAGCGGAGGCTGTGAGGGAGCTTGTTCCCTGCCTCTATCCTGGCTTCCGGTGGTCTGTTAGCAGTCTTTGGGGTTCCTTAACATGCAGACCCCTACTTTTATCCTCACATGGCATTCTTCCTGACTGTGTGTGTTCTCAAACTGACCCCTCCCAGTCATCTTGGAATAAGGGCCTACCTCACTGCAGTACAAACTCATCTTGGCTAATCACACTTGTAAAAATCCTCTTGCATAAAGGTCACATTCTGTGGTACCAGGGGTTAGGGATCAACATAGGAGTTGTGGGGGGACATAGTTCAGCCCATTCATAATTACAGTCCTCTAACTCCCATTTTTAAATGTTCCTGAGCAATGGGGCCTTTCTCTTGGGCTTGTGTTTTACTTATAAATATATAAAGAAACAATTACTGGAGAAAAATAGACAAATGAACCCACTAGCCAACAACGTGCTGCCAGACAGTGATCTCGTTGCTCGGTTGGCAAGTTGATGAGATAGGCTTCGTTTCATAAGCACCAATTCAGACATGATATTCTCTTACATCCTGACAAGTGTCTAACACCCAAGTAAATTATAATGTGGAAAAGAAGTTCTTAAAAAAAAGAATAAGCAGACAAAAGAGAAAAAATCAAATTTGGAAATCTTCAGATTTTATATAATCTTAGTAGGAAACCATAAGGGTATTGCCCATCCTGCATTCTGTGAAATTGTTTCAATCTTATCAAGAAGAGCTTATACCTTATAAACTTCACTTTCATACCGAAATAATGCTTATTATTTACTAGAGTGATAAAGTGATTACTGGTGATGACTTATCACATTACCACATAGTGTAAAAAGCACATACTGTAAAATGTATGGAAAAACCTATCAATGATAACTGAAGATATTTTTAACAGTTACCTCTTAGAGGATAGAACATTTAAAAGTGAATGACTTTTAATTTTAATGTATTGGCTATTTTTTAAAGGTAGAGATGAGATGAGAGTTTTGGTTTGATAGCCAGGTTTACTCTGATATGTCTGTCTCTTATGAAATATAACATTTGGAGGTTCAGTTATAATGAGAAATGGACAAATTACATTCTTATCATTTTATCCAAATTATAATCTTTAATAATCATTTGAAAATTACTGGAAACAGATTTTTTTTTAAAGATTTTATTTATTTATTTGTAAGAGAGAGAGAGCGAGCGGGAGCGAGCACAGGCAGACAGAGTGGAAGGCAGAGTCAGAGGGAGAAGCAGGCTCCCTGCGGAGCAAGGAGCCCGATGTGGGACTCGATCCCAGGACGCTGGGATCATGACCCGAGCCGAAGGCAGCTGCTTAACTAACTGAGCCACCCAGGCGTCCCGACAGATTTTTTTTTTTTGAAGAGACATTTTACTCTGAGATATCTTAGTATAATATGGACCGTTTTTAGTATTGTTTATGTTTGATGACTATCACCTAAAAAAGTGTATCTGAAAACTGTGCAACATTAGTCTTACTGGTCCTAACAGTCTGGAGAATCTTGCAAGTCTGTAACACCCCATCAAGTCATTGCTACCCCATGGACTACTACTTCCTGAAACCCTGTACTTCCTCATTTAAACTGAAAACAGTGTTTGAGACCAAGCTTGTGTTTTCATAAACAAGTAGTTTAAATTGAATTTCAAAGGGTTGGTTTCCACTTTTTTGAAAGCTTCTATGATAGATATACTAGATATAGTATCTAGTACTTCTATGGTACTCAAAAGTAGTTTGAATTTTTCACTTTTTGTTTCATGATTTTGTTCTTGTGGACACTGAGTAGTAGGGAAACCATGAACTCAAAATATTCTTGTATTCACAATAAAAGACGTGTTTTCAAAAAAAGTCCAGATCACAAACTATTTCTATTTGTTTGAGTAGATTTGATTCCCTTTGTGAAGGCAAAAAGCCACTCAAATACAGCTCTTCAGAAATGCTGACAAAAGCACAGGTACTGACAAAAATTTAGAAGGATTAGAAATTTAGAAGTTCTTTTCCTTGAATTATACACACCATTTTCATTAAACATTTCCTTGGTTCTGCAGTCAGGCTTGGCAGTGGTACCTAAAAGTACCAATGTTGTACCTGGTTAGAGCCAAGGAGTGTCAACAGAACTCCGGCTTCTAGCAAGCTGTTCAGGTGATTCCAGTAGCACAGTAAGCTGGGGGATAGCAAAGCCATTCTCGTCCAACATCTTCTTTGCTAAGAGAATCCCTATTTAGATATTCTCTGGAAATGTCATGATCTCAGGGAAAATAGTTCTAGTTTTATGGTGTAAGAACAAGCATGTGTCCCAGCTCTGACCAATGAAGTGTAAGGGAAAATCCTGTAAGGGATCTCCTAGGAAATATTTTCGCTTCTGGTGAGAGGCAGGAGGCTAAGGGAAGCTCTTGCCCTGTACCACTCGCTGTTCCTGTCTTTGAACGTGGTTGCAGAAGGACGTGATATTGGGACTCCTGCAATGATCTTGCAACCCAGAAAAGTCCAAGAGACTAACTTTTTAAAATTTTTCATTCCCATGTAGTTAACATAAAGTGTTGTACTAGTTGCAGGTGTACAATATAGCGACTCAACGATTCCATACATCGCTGGGTGCGCTTAAGATAAGTGCACTCTTAATCCCCTTCACTCATTTCAGCCACCTCCCCCTCTTCTCTCTGGTAACACCAGTTTGTTTTCTATAGTGAAGAGTCTGGTTTTTGTTTTGTATCTCTCTTTCTTTTTTTCCTTTATGCATTTGTTTTGTCTCTTAAATTCCATGAAAGAGTGAAATCATATGGACTTTGCTTTTCTCTGAGTGGCTTATTTCCCTTAACATTATACTCTCTAGATCCATCCATGTTGTTGCAAACAGCAGGATTTCATTCCTTTTTATGGCTGAAGAATATTCCATTGTATATAGATGCCACTTCTTCTTTATTCGTTCATTTACTGATGAACACTTGTGCTACTTCCATAATTTAACTATTGTAAATAATGCTGCAGGAAACATAGGGGTATATCTCTTCAAGCTAGTAGTTTCATATATTTTGGGCAAATAACTCATAGTGTAATTGATGGATAATATGGTATTTTTATTTTTTAATTTCTATTTTTAATTTTTTGAGGAACCCCCACACTGTTTTCCACAGTGGCGTCACCAGTTTGCATTCGCACCAATAGCGCACAAGGGTTCCTTTTTCTCCACGTCCTCGCCAACACTTGTTGTTTCTTGTGGGTTTGTTTTTAGCCATCCTGACAGGTATGAGGTGGTATCTCATTGTGGTTTGGATTTACATTTCCCTGAGGATGAGTGATGTTGAGTATCTTTTCATGTGCCTGTTGGCCATCTGGATATCTTCTTTGGAGAAATGTCTGTTCATGTCTTCTGCCCATTTTTTAAACTGGATTATTTGTTTTTCAGATGCTGAGTTGTATAACTTCTTTATATGTCTTGGATACTAACTTTTTATCGGATACATCATTTACGAATACCTTCTCCTATTTGGTAGGGAATGTCTTTTAGTTTTGTTGATTGTATCCTAAGCCTTTTATTTCGATGTAGTCCCAATAGTTCATTTTTTCTTTTGTTTCCCTTGCTTCAGAAGACTTAACTAGAAAAAATGTTGCTACGGCCAATGTCAAAGAAATTACTGCTGGTGCTCTCTTCTAGGATTTTAATGATTTCAGGTTTCACATATAGGTCCTTAACCCAACTTGAGTTTAGTTTTGTGTATGCTCAAAGAAAGTGGCCCAGCTTCATTTTTTGGAATGTAGCTGTCCAGTTCTCACAGCAGCATTTGTCAAAGAGATTTCTTTCCCCCCATGGCATATTCTTGCCTCTTTTCTGGAAGATTAATTGGCCATATAATTGTGGATCTATTTCTGGGTTTTCTGTTCCCTTCCATTGATCTGTGTGTCTCTTCTTCTGCCATCACCATACTGTTTTCATTACTACAGCTGTGTAATCTAACTTGAAGTCGAGAATTGTGATGCCTCCAGTTTTGTTTTTCTTTTTCAAAATTGTTCTGACTATTTTGCATCTTTTGTGGTTCCATACAAATATTAGGATTGTTTGTTTTAGCTCTGTGGAAAATGCTATTGGTACTTTGGTAGGGGTTGCATTAAATGTGTAGATTACTTTGGGTAGTATAGACATTTTGATAATATGTGTTATTCTAATCCACAAGCATGGAATGTCTTTCCGTTTCTTTGTGTTGTTTTCAATTTCTTTTGTCAGTGCTTTATAGTTTTTAGACTAGAGATCTTTAGCCTTTCTGGTTAATCTTATTTCTGGTTATTTTATTATTTTTTGGTGCAATTGTAAATAACATTGTTCTCTTAATTTCTTTTTCTGCTACTTCATTAATAGTGTATAGAAATGCAACAGATTTCCATACATTGATTTTGTATTCTGAGACTTTACAGAATTCATGTATGAGTTCTAATAGTTTCTTGTTGGGGTCTTTAGGGTTTTCTATATATAGTATCATGTCAGCTGTAAAGAGTGAAAGTTTTCCTTCTTCCTTACCAATTTGGATGCCTTTTATACCTTTTTATTGTCTCACTGCTGTGGTATGACTTCCAGTACTATGTTGAATAAAAGTAGTGAGAGTGGACATCCTTGTCTTGTTCTTGACTTTTTGGGTAAAACTCTCGGTTTTTCACTATTGATTATGATGTTGGCTGTGGGTTTTTCATATAAGGCCTTTATTATGTTGATGTATGTTGAGGGTTTTTATAGTTTTTATCCTTTTTCTTATTGAGGTAATGTATCCCATTGAATGATTTGTAAATACTGAACCATCCTTGCATTCTGGAAATAAAACCACCTTATCATGGTGAGTGATTTTTTTAAATTGTATTGTTGGATTCAGTTTCCTAGTATTTTATTGAGGATTTTTGCATTTATGGTGATCAGAGATATTGGCCTTTGATTCTCTTTTTTTTGTGGTATCTTTGTCTTCTTTTGGTATCAGGATAATGCAGGTCCCAAAGAATGAATTTGGAAGTTTTCCTTCCTCTTCTACTTTTTTCAAAACATTTGAGAAAAATAGATGTTAACTCTTCTTTGAATGTCTTCTTTAAATGATAGAATTGACCTGTAAGGCCCTCTGGTCCTGCATTGTTGTTTGCTGGGATTTTTGATAACTGATTCAGTTTCATTGCTGCTAAAAGGTGTTCAAATTTTATATTTCCTCTTGCTTTAGTTTTGGTAGTTTATATGTTTCTAGGAGTTTATCCATTTCTTCTAGGTTGTCTAATTTGTTGGTATATAGATTTTCATAATATTCTCTTTCAATCCTCTGTATTTCTGTGGTGTCGATTGTTAGATATCCTCTTTCATTTCTGATTTTATTTATTTGAGTCCCCTCTCTTTTTTGATTCAGGAGTCTGGCTAGATGTCTGCCAATTTTGTTGATTTTTTTTTTTTTTTTTTTTTTTTGCAAAGGACCAGTTTCTCTTTTCATTGATCTGTTCTATTTTTTTTTCTAGTTTCTGTATCATTTATTCCTGCTCCAATCTTTGTTATATCATTCCTTCTGCTGGTTTTGGATTCTGTTTGTTCTTGTTTTTTCCTAGCTCCTTTAGGTGTAAGTTTAAGTTGTTTATTTGAGAGTTTTCTTGCTTCTTGGCATATGCTTGTGTTGTTACAAACTTCCCTCTTAGAAGTGTTTTTGCTGACTCCCACAGATTTTGTACCACAATGTTTTCATTGTCTCTATGCATTTTTAAAATTTCTTCTTTGATTTCTTGGTTGATCTGTTCATTGTACAGTAGAGTGTTATTTAATCTCCATGTACTTTGGTTCTTTCCAGATTTTTTCTTGTGATTGATTTCTGGTTTCATAATGTTATGGTCAGAAAAGATGTATGATATGATTTCGATCTTTTTGAATTTGTTGAGACTTGTTTTGTGACCTAATATGTGATCGAGTCTGGAAAATATTACGTATGCTCTTGAAAAGAATGTGTATTATGCTGTTTTAGGTTAGAATGTTCTGAATATATCTGTAAATCCATCTATTTTAGTGTGTCATTCAAAGCCATTGTTTCCTTGTTGATTTTTTGTTTACTCTTTCCATTGAGGTAAGTTGGGTGTTAAAGGTCCCTTATTATTATTGAATTTCTACCTATTCTTTCCGTTAGGCTTGTTATTAACAGTTTTGTGTATATGAGTACTCCCATGTTAGGTGCATAAATATTTACAATTGTTATATCTTCTTGTTGGATTGTCCCCTTTATGATGATAAAGTGTCCTTCTTTATCTCATGTTACAGCAAGAGACTAACTTCTTAACAGTGGACCAGCAAATACAATTTAAGTTCAAAGATTCTAGGCTATTGTTTTTCAGGTTGTTTTTCAGAATCCTTAGTCTCTCATGGTTCACCTCCCCTTCCAATTTCCCTCAACTCCCTTCTCCTCTCCATCTCCCCATCTGAGGGTTTTGAAGGGGAGGGGGTGGGAGGTCGGGGTACCAGGTGGTAGGTATTAGGGAGGGCATGGATTGCATGGAGTACTGGGTGTGGAGCAAAAATAATGAATACTGTTATGCTGAAAATAAAAAATAAATTAAAAAAAAGATTCTAGGCTAAATATCAGAAGGATCTCCCTACCCTTTTTAATTATAAAAGAAAAAGGATTCCAGTACATAAGTTTCCTTTCCCTTGAATGGGCAATAGTTTCATAAGGATGATTTGAACAATATTTATACAATATTTATATCCAGAAGTAATCTGTTATATATCAGAAGGATAGTTTTACCAATAAGCCTTATAGACACTTCAGAAATGCGCAGCCGCTCCTCTGCGGGCCGAGCGGACAGTGAATGGATCTGGATGGACGTTCATGTCCCGCTGTGTAAGCTTCACTGTCTTTCACAGGCATGTCTGGCAGAGAACTGCAAGTAGTTTGAGCTGGGAGTGTCCGAACAGCTGGAAGTTATTTTGGTCTTTTTCTGCATGGAGATAGTGTCTATTCAGTCTGACGAAGAGGCGCAGGTAGGACACTTCTGGGATATTTGTATCATAGAGCCTTTCCAGGCCCCACGGCTTACAAGGCAGCTCAGAGCAAACGGCAGGGTGACCCGAGCAGTGTCTGAAGTACACGAGCAGGAGTAATCAGTAGAGTTGTCGTGTGCGTAAAAGAAGTTCTCAGGCGCCTGGGTGGTTCAGTGGGTTAAAGCCTCTGCCTTCTGCTCAGGTCATGGTCCCAGAGTCCTGATATTGAGCCCCGCATCAGGCTCTCTGCTCAGCGAGGAGCCTGCTTCCCCCCACCCAACGCCACCTGCCTCTCTGCCTACTTGTGATCTCTGTCTGTCAAAGAAATAAAAAAAAAAATCTTTAAAAGAAAGAGAGAGAGAAAAGAAACATAACTTGGAGCTTCAGATTCCAAATCCTGTGGCCTTCAGTTTAAACTTTTGTATCCCAAGTTCCTATATGGGAGAATCTGACTGGCCCCCTGGTTTGGATACCGTCTCCAATGATCTGTGCCGTGGCGGGATTTCCCTGATGCAATAGTTTCCAAAGGGGGTCACTTGTAAGATGATGTCTGGTGAAACAAGATTTCAAAATTCTAACTGCAACTTACCGCTAATATTTACTTCATTCTCACCTCACCTGGCAAGCACAAAGCTGTCCTGCTTAAGAGCCAAATGTCCCGCATTTGGCTCCTCTGCTGGCCGAGTGGACAGTGTATGGATATCTCTTATATCTCTTGTAACAAATCCATAACCATTACTTCCAGAGGTCATGCAAGGGACATGTTCAAGTACAAGACTGAACACAGGGGCGCCTGGGTGGCTCAGTGGGTTAAGCGTCCGCTCAGGTCATGATCCCAGGGTCCTGGGATCGAGCCCCGCATCGGGCTCTCTGCTCAGCAGGGAGCCTGCTTCCCCCTCTCTCTCTGCCTGCCTCTCTGCCTACTTGTGGTCTCTCTGTCAAATAAATAAATAAAATCTTAAAAAAATTTTTTTTCAACAGTTTGAAAGAGAAAATGTTCCAGACTTTCCTCGGGGCTAGATAATACATTCCAATTAGGATAAACATCACGTTAAGGTAACTCCTGCGATTTTAGCAAGAAACTCTTTCCAAATACCCAGATGGCCGGTGCAGGATAAACCCACGATGGGCAGATGAAAACACTCGATTTGTTGTGATCCAAGTGCCACTTGAGCTGGTCAACTGCTTAAAAAATGAGGCTTTTCAGTAGACTGAGGAGACTCCTGTGACACAAATCTGCATCTTTCCTCAAGCATTTGCGGCCCCATCCCCGGAGCTCCGGAGGCCGGGTCCCGGCACAGTGATGCTCCCTGTCCCCGCATCAGGCTGTCACACCGTCAAGGGCGACCCGCCGCGCCCGGGAAGGCAGAGCAGACGCGTCTCGAGTCACTGGTGCTGAGGAGAGACGACTGACCTCCTTAATGACGGCCTGCCTCCTCGTAAACCGGTCATTGCAGTCTAGGCGTTGTTTGCTGGCAGTTTTACATGAGTCAAAACATGAATGTGTTCTGAGCTGACCTCCGAGTAGCGCGTTATTATCGTTTTCAAAGGATGGAGCTGTCTTCGTGCCGGCGACAACACAGAGTCGGTGACACGACAGGCGCACACCGTGTGACCACAGAAAACGGGGGGCTGAGCCTGCCCGCGCCGTCCACCCGAAGGGAAGGGCGCGGGCAGACGAGGGAGGACAGGGACGGACACACAGTCGGTACAGACGGACGGCCCGGTCGGCCTGAGTGGGCCCAGAGCCACGGCTGCGGCCAGCCCGAGCCCGACTCCGGAATTCCCAAATCGGATGAAGCCCGGCGGTGTCCGACGCGCTCTTCCCGGCCCGCCTGGACGGCTCCTCGCCCGCCGGTGCGAGCGGCGCGTCGTACACATTACGCTGTTGGCTACTGCACAGTGTGTACACACGCACGCACACGCACATGCACGCACGCACACATGCACACACGCACTCACACTCACACACACGCGACCGCACATGTGGCAGCATCTACTGAGAACGGGTCTGGCGCGCCGTTTCGGCAGCGCTCCCTGCGCTTCCCATGAAGACGGACCAGACGATTCCGTTCCAACAATAATTTAAGTGTGGAAGCGCCAAAATAGTTACCAAACCCAGGTCCCTTACTTGGGGATACTATTTTTCAGGTTATGAATATTTGGATCCAGTAGATAGTCTAAAAGTACGTTATCTGTTGTCGTAATAACTCCAGATTCCGTAGAGGTATCCTAATGGAATCAATTCACGTGCAAAATCAAGTACAGAACAAAATCACCCTCCATTCCTCTCGAAGGAAATAAAACCCATAGATAGATAGATAGATAGATAGATAGATAGATATAGATAAAGATATAGATATGTGCAATATTTACTGAGATTTCATTCCATACTACTATTGCAACTCAGGTTTTTAAAAAGTTTCATTTACTTAGTATTTTAGGAATCCATGTTTTTTTTAAAGATTTTATTTGTTTGTTTGTTTGTTTGACAGAGAGAGAGAGAAAGATCACAAATAGGCAGAGAGGCAGGCAGAGACGGGGGAAAAGCAGAGAGCCCGACGCGGAGCTCCATCCCAGGACCCTGAGATCATGACCTGAGCCCAAGGCAGAGGCTTCACGGACTGAGCCTCCCAGGCGCCCCGGATCCACGCTGTTGAAGGGAATCTGAAGTTAGCGAATCCCGAGTTCGGTCTTTCTGTATGTGCCGCAGGGATAACAACAGTACTACTTCATAGGGGTGTTATGAAGATGAAATGAGATAGTATCTGACAAGCTCCTTGTTGAACGTCTGCCACTGTCTTGTGCTCCAAGTATATGGTGACTTTGTTATGTCCATGGCTCAGTACAGATAACACAGTAAAACATTGTTTTCCTGACAGACGACCTTGGGAGGGGCCTTCTTACTGGATTTTTAACTACCCTTAACTGCTGAAGTCATCGCTCCAATCACTGTTTTCTAACTGCATCAGAGAGGAAGGCTTTGTCCAGGACACAGGATGTGGCTCTTCGTTACGGTGTCAGGATCTTTCTTATTCCGCAGACGGAGCAGTTTCAGGGACCCAAGCCAAGGAGCATTGTCTAATCAGGATTTTATGTCCGTGAGACACAGTTACTTTCTGCTATACTATACTCACAATTGTCATGGTCATTGGGCACTTGATGAGACATGAGGGACAAGTCAGCCGTGTTCGAGAAACGAACAGCATGGACGAGCAGACGCAGTGACCGCGTCACTAGGAGGTTGGGGTCGGAGGGAGCAGGAACACAGGGACCCTTGCACTGGACAGGCCAGCCGTGTCCCCAAGGGAACACTGAGGAATCTGACATTTTTATCAGGAGCCCAGAAGGCAAATGTCAGGCATAGTGCGTGGCCCGCGTGGTGGGAATCGGCTTCAAGGTGCTTAGAAACAGGCCGCGGTGTGGAGCGGCCGAGGTGAAAGACGGAGGCTCCCGAGTGTGCCACGCAGGAGCCCTTCGCTGACACGGGGGTCCCCTGTGCTGCTGCCGGGGGGCCTGCAGCCAACCGAGCTGTTGAAACGGTGCCAAGAAGACCCGCGAAAGTGACCGAAGGCCGAGATCGCCGCGCTGTTTCCGCGGCCTGGGCAGGGTTAGGCTGAGAGGTCTTGGGACTGCGAAGGGACTTCGTAGCGACCTTGTGCTGTTACTTCAGAGCACAAGGGCGTGTATGTGACGCTGTAGCAGGAGAGAGTCCGGTTAGGCCGCTAAAGAAACTACCTGCGGCCAAGGTGGCATGAGTGAAACATTCCTGGACTGAGATGTGTGTGTTTTCTGGCTGCACGTGGAGAAAACTCAGTTGCACGTTTCATTTTCCAGGGAGTATGACGGGCAGGATGTCTCTCTTCCGCTTCCCAGATCCTTTCCAAGCTGTCCTAGAACAACAGTTGGTCTACGTTTATACCGGTGAACACTGTTACTGAAAAATGGCAAACTTCCCATACAGGAATAGAGTTTTTTTTTTAAGGTAAACTTCACATAACATACATTTCACCATTTTTGCCATTTTAAAGTACACATTTCAGTGACTTTTACTACATTCACAGTGTTGTGCAACCAGTACTGTTTTCTTGTTCCAGAACATTTTCATCAGCCTAAAAGGAAACCCCGTACACATTAAGCAGCCGCTGCCCGATCTTCCCTCCTCCCGGCCCCGGCCCCTGACAATAACTAACACCTTCTCTGTCTCTGTGGATTTGCCATGGGAACGTATTCCTTTTGGGATCTTCTGAATTCTGCATTTAATTTTCCAACTGGAACCTACAGACTACAGAGTGTGTGTGTGTGAGAGAGAGAGTGAGAGCAAGAGAGAGAAATGAGGAATGAGAGTCACTATTCATGAGAACCTTTGCAAGCTCAAGTCTATTTAAAATATCCAAACAAAATGAAAACCTGAGAGGACATGTATTTTTTCAGTTAGATGTCCATCACTTAAATTAGGTGTCAACTTAAATTTCTCAAAGGTTTAGTCAGTTACAGGTTATAGAAACATAAAACAGTTCTTGAAATACGTCTGTAATACTGAAAAAGGGGTTTGATGCAATGTAGCTTTATAACTCCTAAGTTGGGCTGAAAAGCTTCACAGCCATCAGAAAGCTCTGTTCTAGATCTGAGCTCTTCCTGTACTAGTCGATGATAACCCTGTGGCTTTTCTTCAGGGCAGTGCAGGGGTGACCATTCTTTATTCTGCATTTGTCTCGGTAAGCACATCAGACACAACCGAGGAAACAGGATGCTGGCGGTAAGTGAAAAAGCAACCTAAAAATAATAAAACCCCCTTTTTCCCTCCCAACCATAAATACTTATCCATTTAAAATTAGAATATACTTTTTATTCTACTGGAATTTATAAAAAGTTAACCTATTCACAAACTTAAAACTTTGAAAATGAGCTAGAAAATGGTTCTTAGGCATCTGTGTCTTTGTAAACTGATTTAAAATTTGCATGGCTTGCTTAGTTATTACATTGATAGAGAAGTTGTGTTTTCTGAGTTCTGGAAGAAATACATATTCTTGAGAGAAATTTTAATTTTCGGCCACTCAAATAATTCCTTGGAAGGAAGAGTAGCCTGTCGGGATGTGATTTAAGCTGTGCTTTATGATCTTCAGTGTCAAGGCCAGGAGATTACTGTCATTATGCATTTTGTACATGTTTTGAGGACTTCTATTCCATTTTCATTTTCAATTCCTTTTTTTCCCATGAGCCTTAACTAATATATCCTGACTGTTTCCATTAATAAGGACCTAGGATTTCCCTGCCAAAGCTCAAACACCTCGCCGGCTTTAGTGCCACGGATCTTGCCGATTTCGTTTTCAGACCATCTTTCTTACGTGCTTCACTGCAGTCTCCTGTCTGTTGGTTTTTCTTTTCGTTCTCTCGGTTTGGGCTTCTGGGCTGTCCTTGATGACAACAGGAAAGTCCCCATGTCACATTTTGAGGTGTACATGGACTTAGCTACTCTTCCCAAAAATACCTCTCAGCCAGTGTCAACCAGAAGCAATTTTTTTTTTTTTTTTTTTAAGCGACGGGACCTCCTTTATGCCATTTGGACGCTGGGAACAGCACAGCGCTTCTCTTCTGCACGTGGAAATTAATTTAATGCACTTGGAGGTCCTTGCTGCTGAGAGAGGCGGTGGCAAACGTGCGAAATGTCATTAGCTTTTTTGCCTTGCTTGAGGAGATTATCAACAAAATTCTTCTCCAGTTAAGCCCTGGCCATCAGGTGCAGGGGTCCGTGGGCCAGCTCCCCCCTCCGGATCCCTGTTATTTTGTGGCTGCATGATCCTATTCTCCAACTTTAGAAGACAAACCGAAACTTCTCTTGGAGTAAAGACAAAGGGCTTTGAAGTCCTGCGGATAAAAACAAGGGGGGGGGGCTTTAAAAGAGGGGAAAACCCAGGAGCAGTTAGCAGCAGAAGCTCAACTGTAAAGCCCCTATCTCTGCCCTCCAGACCACATCCCAGCGAGTCCCGCGGCGCCCCGCCCGCTGGCCGGCCGGGAGGCTCCCGACTCTGATGGCGCAGATACTGGGCTTGTACTTATCCGAGTCTCCTTCCCCGGGGGTGTCAGTCCGGCCTGGGCTCAGGGTGTGGAATCTGGCTGGAGAGTCAGGGTGTAGGACCCACTCCCGGGGCTTTGGCAGGATTGAGGAGGGTAAGGTCATGGGCTGGCAGGAGGGGCTGCTGTGCCCAGGGGCTTCGCACTGAGGGAAAAGGCAGAGTTCATGGGAGGCTTAGCCCGATGATGTTCGTTAGGTCATTCGCCCGCCACTTCGGAGGCCCCTGGATGGCCTTATCTGGACAGGTGCGGACCCGGGCCACAACTGGGACAACCGGTATTGCTGGAAGCGGCCGGTCCGACGCGGCGGCGCTCCGAGGACGGGTGGGGAAGGGAGGCAGGGGTGGGGGCGGGGTGAAGGTGCCGAGCAAGACGGAAGGATGGGAAGGAAGGGTCCGCAGTGGCCGCACCTTGCCGCACCTCCGGGGGGATCTGGGGACCCGGTGCTGGGCGGGGAGTGGGTCCCCAACACCCTGCGCGGCGTCCCTTTCCGCGCCTCCCTCTGCTCGCGGCGGCGGCTCAGCTCTGACCCCGGCGCCCCTTCCTGCGTCCGGTCCCCTCGGAGCAGCTCCGCGGCGCAGCGCCGGGACGCACTGGCGGTGCCGGTGCGGGCGGCCGGAGGGAAGAGCGGGGAGGCCGTCCCCAGCGTCCCGCGTCCAGACTCCCACCTTACAAACCCGGTCCTTGAAGCAGGGACGACCCCCGCCCCAGCCCCGGCGGGCGCTCTGCCCGGGACCCCGCGGCCGGCCGCCTCGCCACGAGCCTCCCGGCCGCACCTGCCGGCTCGCGCGGCTCCGGGCCTGGCCCTGCGGCCCTGCGGGTCCGGCTCCGCGGTTCCGTCCCGCCTCCCGCGGCCTTCCCGACCCTCCGCCGCGGCCGGTCCCCGGGGGCTCCCGGCCCGAGGGCGCACAGGCGGCGCGGGGGGTGCGCCCCGGGGTCGGCGCGCGGCGGGCGGGCCGACGGCTCCTCCGGGGCGGGGCTGGGGGCGGCGCGGGGGCGGGGCGGGGCGGGGCGGGGCGGGGGGCGCGGGGTCGGCCCGCGGGAGCCCCGCCCCGGCCCGTATAAGTGCGCGCGGCGGGCGGCGGCGGCGGCGGCGCGGGGTCCCGGAGCGCCGCGCGAGGCCGGGCTTTCCGACTTCAGCTACAGTGCTAGCTAAGTTGGAAGGAGACGCGGAGGACCCGGCCGCTCCTCTCCGCCCGCGCGCTGTCGCCGAGCGTCCCCGCGAGCTGCTGTGTCCCGGCCCCCCGGTCCCGGCCCCTCGGAGCGCGGCGGCGGCGGCGTCATGAGCAAGGCCCGAGCGGAGCCCCGCGGGGCAGGATGCTGCGGTGAGCGGGCGCGGGCCGGGGGCGCGGGCCGGGGGGCGCGGGCCGGGGCAGGGGCGCGGGGGCGCGGGCCGGGGGCGCGGGCCGGGGGCGCGGGCAGGGGCAGGGGCAGAGGCGCGGGGCCGGGGCCCGGGCCGGGGCCGTCGGGAGCGGACGGGCGGTGCGGACTGTCGCGGGGAAGAAAGACGGAGTCCGGGACCGCGACTGTGCGGGAGGCTTGGCGGGGCCGACCGGGGCGCGGGCAGCTGCGGGGCGGGTGCACGAACTGCGCGGGCTCCGTGCGGGACACACTGCCCCGCAGCCGACGTTTCGTGGTCGTGTTCAAGGACGCAGAACGCAGTGGGTCCCCCTCCCCGCGCCGACTGAGCGCTCCCTCCCGCGCCCTCCGTGTCTCCGCAGGCCCCGTGGCGCAGTACCTGAGCTCGGCCAAGTTCCTTCTCTACCTGGGCCACTCGCTGTCCACTTGGGTAAGCGACGCGGACGCTTGCGCCCACCACGGGCTTGCGTAACCTCTCGTTTCCTTCCACGCGGCCCAGTTTTACTCAACCGTCTTCCAGGCTTTTCGTGCAGCTGAAGAAATAAAGCCGCCAAACACCCAAGTTTCAGTGAAAAAGTTATTTTCACCAAAGATACTTTCCCGTCCGTGTGAGTGTATGCACTGAAGTACCCCACTTGGTGCCGATGAACAGCTACCCAAGCTGAAATGACAAGACAGGAATACTTGCAACGCTTGTCAATAGAGTTTGCGTTACTAGGCTTAGGAAATGGTAAAATTTGCTACGAAGCATGGGTGATGTCTCATGTATCTCCCATGTCACATTTTAAGGTATTTCTCCATTTTCTTCTTTCGTTAAAATGATAAGTTCCAGCATATTGCACAATGAAAATACAGTAGAAGAGTGGAATGACTGCCTTAGGCTAAAAATAACATTCTAAGATTAATTTAAATATAATTAACCCCAAGAACAAATATCTGAGTGATAAGAATTCTTGGCTTTAAAAATGTTATCCATTAGCAGATGCAGGAACGCGTTTGGCATCTCAGGCTCTTTTAAAAACCACCATCCAAAGAAAACTTGCAGATGATTTATAATTCTCCTTCTGATTTCCTATGTGGTCCCAGAAGTGCCTGTGTTTCTGTAGGCCTGGATTCCTTCATCCACACCCCAAAAAAGAGTAAACCCAAAAGGATGCTGGATGTGTGTTTAATTAATGGTTAGAATCTTTCAACAATTGTTCTTACTGTTGAAAAGCAGTATCTGAGTAAATTCTACTTATGCCTCCTATGTAATATCTGATTTTAAAAAATCACAAATAAGAAGAGGGAATTTTTAGGGTAAATTTTGTGAATGTTATTTTCTTTTTAACTGGATCATTGGATCTGTTGGATCATTCTGTTGGATCTTCGTAAGACATGAATGCAGACTATTCTATGAGGAAATGTGTACCCATGCTCTTGGGAAATTATTAAGCTTGGTTATCGGCTCTTTAAGAAACAGCAGTTCAAAGATGGCTTTGGCTTTTTAGAAAGGCCAGCTCCTATCTCCCCAGAGGCTTAGGCGGTGGTGACTCTGCAAATACACATAAACAAACTGAATTTGTTTTGTTTCCAACAGCTGATGATTCTAAGTAGAAACTAGTGAAACTACTCTTAATTATATGTAAATCAATAGTTTCTTCTTCCATTTAATTTATTAAGTATTAAGTATTTTAAAAACCAGAAACAGGTGGTGGAGATAGTATCTGAAATTGTCGTCTTGTGGTCTGGACCTGTCTCTTCGAAGACGGAGGCGCCTCACTGCCAAACACTCATTACCTCGCTTCATGTTTATGTGACCTTGTTGCTAGATTGGGAGGTCAGATTTGCCAAAAGGGTGGAGCTCTAGATGTTCTGGGAGGAACTGTTTGTCATGTTCATTAAGAGTCCTGCAAGAAAAGTGACAGACACCCCAGCCTTACATTAAGTTGAGCAAAGGGAATTCTTGCGGAATATTGGATTAAAAAATAGAAACAAAAAACCCAAGAATTACAACCATACAAGGTTTAGTGGAGTTTTACTTCTTGTTGCAAAAAAGTGCAAAAGAGGAATGCTCGCTAACTCTAGATGATTCTGCCTTTTGCGTTTTGTCTCCTGTTTGACACTGGTTAATTTTATTAGAGCAAAATATATGTGCTTATGTATGTGTATGTCATATATGCATATCTATCCATCCATTCGCCTGCAAACTCTGCCAAATCATGGTTTCCTATACACTGAACACAGAAGTGTTAGCATAGAAGGTTAGATTTATGTGGGGTTGATTGCTTTTTATTTGTCTGCCAGTAGATCAATATATTTTATTCTATAATCTCAAAATACAAACTACTGTGACAAGTGGATCTGTTGTTGAGGAGCTTAAAATGTGATTTAGTTTGGGCTTCAAAAAATGTGTCTGGTCACAAAAAGGTGACCAACTGTGTAAGGCAGTGGAAAAGGGGGGCCAGTTGCTTACATCTTATGTCATCATGATGGGGTTATGGAATACAGGTGAGGTTTGGGGAGGTGGAGTCCAGAGCCGACAGCCAAGAAGATTTCTTGAGACATCTTTAGTACAAAGTGGTGGTTTATTAAAGCAGAAGACCCATGGGCAGGATGCCCTGGGGTTGTGAAGGGTGACTGATGATATCCTTGGGAGTTTGGGGGCTTTAAAAGTGCTTTCACATGCTGAAAAGGGCCCACAAAGTATACAGAAGCCTTGCCATTGTCAAGTTAAGGTTGTTTTTCCCTCTAGCGAGACATTACCAGTAAGATGGTTGGGAGCCTCCTGGAGGAACAGTTCAACTCTGCCCGCTTGGGCTGCAGGTTATCAGGGCAGTTAATTGTGTCTGACTTTCCTTCTGGAAGCCATTGATGGAAATGCTTTGTTCTCGTAGATCGAGGAGACATTTGTAAACTGAGGGAGACTGGGGTCTTGCAGGCTTGTGATCTCTTCAAGTTAACGATTTGTTTTTCCTTTTCTTAGCCTTAGGGCACCCAGGAGTGCAAGAGGAATGTCACCTGTGTCCCATGGGGGGATGGGGAGGTTGGGGTATCAGCTTCTGCCCTGTCCTCACCTTGCGGTCCGGTCCGCCCCCTCGTCATTCATGCTGCGGACTGTCTCTGTCCAGATCCCGGGTGTCGGCGTGGCTCCGGCTCTCCTTGCCTTCAGGTCTCTGCTCAGAGAAGGCTCTGTTGAACGCAGAATGCCACTTCCCTGCTCCCGCTGTTTCCTCACAGCGTTTATACTCCTGGAACTGTTCTCGGTTTGCTTTAGGTCTCTGCTCCCTGAGATGCCAGCCGTGTGAACATACAGACCTTGGCTTTTAGGTACCGCTGCGTTTCTAGTGCCTGCAGGAGTACTGGGAGTCCGGTAGCCACTCAGTAAGTAGCCAGTGGGTTACTGGCTGTGGCCATTGGTTCCTGGATACTCAGTTGGCCTCGGGCCGCAGTCCGCTGGGGGCCGATGGACATGTAAACGAATCATCAAAGTACAGGGAGAGCACAAGGAGGCAGGAAATGGATGTAAGGAAGGAATGGGTGGGCTTGAAGTCGCACTCGGTCAACATTTCCTTAGACTTTGCCTGATTCTTGGGCTTTGTGAGCGTGGGATCTGTTGCCACTTAAAGCCTAAACTCTATAGGAATTGGGGTAACGGGGGTAATTTTGTGTCTCTCCGTCAAGGAGGTGTCAGACCGTACAAGGATAAACAAGAAAGAAAGTTTTCTTTTAGTAGCACTTGTTTTGACGGCCCACCGTAGAGGAATCTAAAGCAAATGTTTTGGGTAAAAAAATAGGACTTAAAAAATAAGAAAGAGAGGAAAGAAGGAAGGAAGGAAAGAAAGATGTAATTGAGTAATATTTTTCATTCTTTATGTGGAGAAGGAGGAAATTCACTCATGGAGACAGCCTGTCATTAAGGGCATTTATATGTTTTGGGGGTAAAAAATAGCAGTTAAGAAAAAAAGGAAGAAAGAAAAGAAAGAAAGAAAGACAATAGAAATAGAGTAATAATTTTCATTTGTTATGTTGAGAAGGGGGAAACTCACCCACAGAGGCAACCTGTCATTAAGGGCATTTCTGTGTTTTTTGTCTTTTCCTTGGGAGCTCTTCAGAGGCACGAGGATTAAGGTAAAAGAGGCAGGTACTCTGCTTACTCTTTATTCTTCACTTGTGGGGGCACTAAGTCTCCCCATGCCATTGTGTTCTGATTCAGTCTAAATTTGCTGCTTCTCTTGAAGATTAAGAAAACAGTTTTCCTTATGGACATCTTTATCTTAATATAAACTTGTCCTTTTATGGGTTTCAGACAAATTGTGTGTGTATCATACGTTTTTAATAATTTAGTAAAATAGTATTTGAAACTTTAATAAATCCTACTTAATTTAAGTGGAGAAACTTTCTATTATCAAAGTGAATACAAGCTGTGTCAGAAATAGTAATTATGATACTGATGAATCCTTGAACTTTTGAACATTCTGGGAACAAATCTCGTGTAGCAGAACAGTGCGATTGGTAAATCCATCTCGGTCCTGCATTTACTCGTTCACAACTGGGATTCACGGCATGTCTACTCCTTTGTTGATTCCACAGTGTCTGCCCTGGGCCCTGCACACGGCTGAGGTGTGCGAGAGTGCACACCGTTCTAGAGCTCCCGTGGGTTTCCTGCAGTGCTTGTTTTAACATTTACTTGACCATACCCGCCCCGTCCACCGAGGGCCTGATGTTATGTCAAGTTTGAATTGCATTTTTTTTTAATGATTTTATTTACTTATTTGACAGACAGAGAGATAGCAAGAGAGACAGCGTGTGTGTGTGTGTGTGTGTGTGTGTGTGTGTGTGTGTAAGCAGGGGGAGGAGCAGGCAGAGGGAGAGGAGGGGAGGAGGGCAGGAGAGAGAAGCAGACCCCCGCTGAGCAAGGAGCCCCATGTGGGGACTCAATCCCAGGAGCCTGGCATCATGACCAGAGCTGAAGGCAGGTGCCCCTCGAATTGCCCCTCGAATGCTCATGATTCCCTACATCAGGGTTTCTCTCCCTGGTGGCAGAGATGGTACTGTTGCCATCTGGGGCTGAATAACTCTTTGTTGTGGGAGACCGCCCGATGTATTGTAGATGGCAGAAGTCCCCCCACCCCCCACCCCGCCGCCAGAATTGTGACAACCCAAAACAGTTTCAGACTTTGCCAGGTGGTCCCTGCGTTAAAATCACCCCCACAGAGAAATCCTGGTCCACATGATTGCTGTCGTGTAATGTGCATCCGTTTTAAATTTTGAATGCATGAGATTGTTGTTTTGGCTTTATTAAAATTTTTAAATCGTTTGATAGACCTGAATAATATTTTGCTCCTGATACATCAAATTTATCAAACAGATGTTAAGAGACTTTGGAAAGAACCAGGACTCAGCACTTACACATAGGGTCAAATCCATGGGGAGCCTGTCCTGGGAATTTTGTTTCCGGTAGTGATTTCCAGGGTTAAATTATAATAGAACATTCTTGTCCTGTTTTATGTTAACTCAGAGGTCAAAGGTGGAGCCAAAATTCTCTTATTAAGGTCCATTATAGGTTTCTTACCTAGTAATTTACCTGACTCATATAAAGGTTTTGTTTTTCTACATTTTCCAGTGTTGAATTCCAAAATTTATAGTCTGGAGTGAAAAAATAAGTAGTTTTTTTCCCCTTTCGAAACCCGTCTGTATTAAAATGTTGAAATGTAAAGCTGCTTATACATTTATTTTTGACATTTTTGTAAATGTGGTGTCAGAATTTGCCCATGTTAATTTCACGTTTCTGAGCCTTTGCTGGTTTTTGACTTTGAAATTCATTTGTGAAATAGAGCACATATTTTAGAATGTTGGAGGTAAAAGAAACTTTAAAGATCATATGGTTCATTCTTACCAGTTTACAAATTGGGGAACTGGCTTTTTCTTGACATTCAAGGCGTATGAATATTTGTGAACTAGACCATGGTTTCATTCCAGCTCAATATCAAACTACTTTATGCCTCCCAAATCAGCATAGGTCTGTTCCAGGCCCGGGGGGGAAACCTGACCTGAAAGGGAACAAGTTTTGTCTCTAAAAGCCTCCTTTGGTATGGAAGGTACATTTTTTCTAGAGTGATAAGGAGTGTGTGTGTCTCATTGATATCATACCTTTCTGGGTTTACTTACTAAATGGGCCAAAATACTTTCCACTGGGCTACGATGGATGGTTTTACCACCTGACCCATGTTCAATTCGTAGAGGAGTTGTTGACTTTGAATATCTCATGGTATAGCCTAGAAGGACCTTTTGGATAAGGAAGCAACTTCCTCTGTATAATTGACTAGAAAATAAAAATAATTTCATCAAAACATTTTCTCTTTTTTCATTGAAGGGAGACCGGATGTGGCACTTTGCCGTGTCTGTGTTCTTGGTAGAGCTCTATGGAAACAGCCTCCTCTTGACTGCGGTCTACGGGCTGGTGGTGGCAGGGTCTGTTCTGGTCCTCGGAGCCATCATTGGTGATTGGGTGGATAAGAATGCCAGACTCAGAGGTGAGTACCTGTTGACTAAGGCTTTGTATTCTCGGGGCCCAGAAACCCCTGGGACTCACCCAGGGCATGTGGCCTGGCACCCCTGAGGGATAGGATGCTGCATGGCAGCTCTTCTGCCTGCAGGGTCCTGGGGCCCCTGCACGAAATCGGAATGCCAGGATATTAAGCTTATTGATTTTTTTTTTTTAGATCTTTGGCAGTTCGTAAATTCCAGATGTTAATAATTAACGCCATAGCTCTTTTCTGAGAACCGTGTTAAACATTAAAAGTTTGCTCAACTCTGACATTCTTTCTAACCATGATGTGCACTTAAGTCTGCTAGTGTGATGTTGCTGGGACAGCTTTAACATCTGTCCTCTGGGTTACAGTGTTTGACACAGCGGCTTGTGTAGGGACTCAACAACTATAGATTTAAGTAAGTGTGCCTGAGTCTGCATCGTGAAGAGCTGAATTATAAACTTTTGATAAAAAGATAAGAAATGATAATATGTTGACATTTATTCTAGAACATTAGTGCAGTTTTCAAAGAGAGAAACTGAACAGTTCAGTTGTGCAGAATATAAGAGCACTGTAAAATAAGAAGTCAGGGTAGAATTTTCCCAAATTATGCACTTGGCAATCCAAGACCTGGCCTTGTCTGTTTTAGACATTGGAGACAGATTGAGGTATTAGTTTCTTTCAGTGCAGGGTGACTAGCCCTGTGTAGAAAGCAATTTGGATCATCAAATTCTAAGACTTGATGCTATTAGTGAAATGGTCAAGATGACATTTTTCTGTCTTGAGAACGGATCGACCAAAACGCAGATAAAGTGAAGTTTTGTGTGCTAGAAAAACATTCCTAGTTGCTTCCATCATTGTTTATAGGAACGTAGGAATATTGTACATCGAGATCTTTTAACCTTAACAGTTGTCAAACACTGAAAATCTAGGTTGGGAATGTTGAGTTGGGTGAAAAAGTGTGGTGGGGTAGCAGTCTCCCATTCATCCCATGAAATCAGCTCCTGGGTCACGGTCCATGAAAATCTCTGATCTTTCTAGGCTGAGTTAATCCTTTCTTCCTCTGTGCTCCCAGAAGACTTTGTCTGTACCTCAGCTGTTGTACTTAACACTCTTACAATTACCTGTTCACATATCTTTCCTTCCTCTGGTCTGTGGGCTCCTAAAAACTAAAAGGACCTCATGTAGTTGACAGTTAGTCCTTGTACAATGAAAGAATGAGTTCTATGTTGGGATTTCATCCCAAACTAATTTCAGAAAGCAGTTTAGGTTTTTATATGACTTTCCGAGCCAGAATGAGCTTCGCCGCCCTTGAAGACAAGAGCTATAATCATACCTCGCGTACACACAACTCTTTATTTTTCAAAGTACTTTCATGAGTATTTTATTTGAGTATAATAATGACCTTGAGAAGTAAAGAAGGCAGGAATGGCTTCTTATCCTCACCGCATAGACATAAGAGACGTTACGTATCTTCCCCTAGATCACCTTTCCTGGTACATGGCAGAGAAGAGACTACAGATAAGACCGTGGGTGTCCTTACTTGGTACACTGACGTCCTTACTCCAGTACTTTGTCTGCGTGGGTGTCTCACTCTAAGGAAGTTGGCATTTTCTGTGAAGGAAGGTGTAGCTTGGGGTTTCATAGCCCCGCAGGTAGCAATAGAATGCCCAGAGGACCACACTGCTACTCTTCATTCCTGGCAAATTTTTATGTCTTTCCTATTCATCTAGACCATCTGATCGTATCAGATTCCGCGTACCCTGGAGGAAGTTATGGATGCTGTGACTTCTTCCTTGACCTCTTCTGTCACTTCCTTTGGTTTCTTGTTTTAGCCTAAGCAACAAAGCGCTGAAAGATGGAGCTTGTCTATGTAATGTGGTTCTGTTTATGACAGTAAACCGTCAAGCGAATACACTAGATGAAATTGTGGTCATTATGAAAGACTTCAACTAACAGGAAAAATGGTGAATACTTCATTCTTTCTGCAAGTTTTGCTGGCCTGATGTGATACGGTGTGGCCTACTGGAAATAGTTCATTCAGGATTCACTTCAGGAATGTTTTTTTCCTTACAATAATTTGCATATGCATGAATGTAGTAGAACAGGGGTATGTGGACAAAAACGGCCCCCGAGATGTTGTGGTGTAGTGAATGCTTTGTCTCTCCTTCTGTGCAGTGGCTCAGACTTCGCTGGTGGTACAGAATGTTTCGGTCATCCTGTGCGGGATCATTCTGATGATGGTTTTCTTACATAAAAACGACCTTCTGACCATGTACCATGGATGGGTTCTTGTAAGTTCCCAGTGGGATTCCTAATGGCAGAAAATAGAACATCTCGTCGTGGTAAAAAATGAAAACCATTTGAGACTAGGGAATATCTTTTTACAAAGACACTGTTGGTGTCTGTGTCCACTTTAATATCCCCTACAGTTACTATGTTTTGTTTCTGTTTGTTTTTTTGCTATTGTTTGAGTTTTAACTTTTTCAATTCTTTTTTGATGGCATTTCTAAGAGTTTATTATGTAATTCAGTTGTTAGTTTTCAGCTCTCTAGTATTGTAATTTGCTCACAATATCTAAGAAATGTTACCCATATACCTAACAGTGTGTCGTGATTGTGTTCCTCTGGTAATAATGGGTGTTTGTGTTTGGGGTCATGAGCTTGGTAACTTCTTACACGAGGTTCTCAGTGAGCTTGATGAAAAAAGGAGAAAGACCTGAGGAGGGGTGGGAAATAGTGGATTAGATGTCACTCTTGAATCTTCTTAAATACTTAGACTGATATCGTCCAGCGTCTAGCTTCAAGGCCCGGCGGGACAATCGAAATCTTCTAGTGTGTTCCCTTTATTTTGTTAATGAATAAGTTGAGGCAAAGTGATGTTAGTTGATTACCCATTGTCGTGCAACTAGCCCGCGTCAGAACTCTGACTTAAATATGGGTCCTCTCACTTCCCCTTCAGTGGTTTTTCCAAAAGAGATATTCTGGGGAGAAATTCCAACCTTACCCCCTTGTTAACCCTTATTATGGTAACTATGTCACCTGAAAGTATGTATGACTTTTACAACTTTTGTATGATGTGTTTTATAGATGATACAGATTAGGAAGATATTATGCCCTTTAACTCGACCACTGGTACCTTAACATATCATGTCGACAAAGTAAAATGATTTCTTAAAATTTTGTGAAATGAAGTTAAGATTTTGTTATTATGCCACCAAAGACCATTTAAACTCCAGTGAGGTAGGTAGAGTGTGTTCACGCTGACCCTTGACCCCCACTTTCTCTGGTGACTCCTCAGACTTCCTGCTACATCTTGATCATCACTATTGCCAATATTGCCAATTTGGCCAGCACTGCCACTGCCATCACCATCCAGAGGGACTGGATTGTCGTTGTTGCAGGAGGAGACAGAAGCAAATTAGCAGGTAATCTGGTGATCTCTTTTAACTAAGTGGGTTATATGAGGATTCACTTTAAGTCAGAGGTTGTGAATGAAGCTAAACTTTTCTTCTGGGCATTTTTAGAAAATATTTATTTAATTGATTGAGAAAGAGAGAGAGAGAGAGAGAGAGAGTGAAGGAGCACAGGGAGTGGGAGAAAACGTCAAGCAGACTCCATGCTGAGTACCGAGCCTGGTGCCGGGCTCAGTCCCATGACCCTGAGATCTTGACCTGCTCTGAACCAAGAGTTGCAGCTTAACTGACTGAGCCCCCCACGCACTCCTCTTCTGAGTGTTTTTAAAGAAGGATAAATTGAAAACAAGTCTTTGTGTTATGTCACCATATCAGTCTCAGTGCAGTGACTTATCTCACTGTTAGCAAGTTACTTTATGAGACAGCAAACTTATCTTTTATTCCATGCAAACCTGGCAAGTAGAAGAACTCTTTCTTTTAAATTCTGCTCACGGTCTCTTTACTTAGTACCTAGAACAGTGAAAATCTGCTGTGAGATTATATCAGTCATACTGTGGATATTATTACCAGTGGTAACTGGTCAGTGTGGATTTTATTTTTCTCTAAAGCAATTGGAAATGCCTTAGTCCTAAAAGAGACTCTAACAGTTAATTCCTTCAACTTTAAAGTTACAGTCTATAACTTTTATTACATTACATGTGATATACAACGTAATTGCTGTTATAAATACTAACAAAATTAAGGCCAGAATATGGTTTCTAAGACGCTTACAATCTTAGTTGTCTATTGGAAACGTGTACAAGGGGCCAGAGAAAGGTGAAAGAACGCTTATGAAGCAGCATGTCCTATCACATCCATATTACCTGGGCGCAGAATAATTCCCTTCGCTCAGTCTTCTCTACCTGGCCCCCCCACAGATACCCACTGGACTGATAATTGCACAGGGTGAAGGAGGAAGGGTATGTCTATCTGCTGATCATTTCAGCTGAATCAGTTCTGCTGCTCACTGAGACAATGGGTGTCATAAACCTGTTGCCCAACCATCCTGACGGACAAGAAAGCCATGGCTGATGATTTAAATGGCTTATCCCAGGACACAGAAGGCGAGATGAGGTGTTGGGGGGTAACAAGCAACTTTGGGTCATGTGGCTGGAAAAAGGCAAGAAGGTGGTGACAGAAAGGAAGCAAAATCTATGGAAGGTCCAAACGAAGAAAGAGAGGCATTTGCTTAAACCATCACTTTGTGGTCCCCGGGTCCTGGGTTTGAGCCCCGCATCGCATCGGGCTCCCTGCTCAGGGAGGTCTGCTTCTCCCTCTCCGTCTTCCTCTCTTCCTGTTCCCTCTGATTGTGCTCTCCTGCACGTTCTGTCAAATAAGTCAATAAAATCTTTTTAAAAAATCATCACTCTGTTGTAGCAGTGTTACAATCGAGACAGAACTAGCACAGGGATTTGAGAGGCTGGTGTTTGAAGAGGACGAATTTAGCACGTGTGAGTGTGCTACGTGACATTCCTCCTAGAGGTGAAGTAGTGATTCTCATTGATTTTTTTTCCTTCCTATAATCATTTACTAATGGGAAATAGTTCCATGCCTCTTTTTGTTACGCTGCACTTTAGATAAGGCTATGTCCTTTTTTGTTTGTTTTTCCTTGTTATTTACTTTCTCTATTTAACCTACTATTTTAAGTATGTCATACATGTCCATGGTGTAAAATTCAAAGCGTATAAAAAAGTGTGTTTTGAAAATAGGTCACGTACATATCTGTTAGAATATACTTGGGAGAAAAAGTTGGCTTATAAAGTGATTTTCTTTCTCCTAATCTGAATTTCTTAACCCATTTTGACTCAGTGAAGTCTGTATACTCTGGGGAAAAAAAGTTCGGATAAAGTGTAAGTTACTCAGAATCTTTAATTTGTTCTAAATATGTACATAAATAAATAACAAAAAACAAAGAGTCCATAAAACCTTGTGGGCTTATTGATGTCCCTGGACAACAACAAAATCAGGTCCGTTTCTCAGCTGCACTTTATTATTAGGAATAATTGCAAAATGGGAGAATCTAGGCCAGTGAGTCCATTTTCTAGCCTTCTGGAATTTCTCAGGTTTAAGGAAGAAAGTAGCCGCTTGTTGAACTTCAGTCTGCTGTGACCCAGCTTTAGGAAGCGGCGCTTTTCTGCGCCCAGCTGGTAGTGGAGGTTGGTAGCCTCGCGAAGGGATGCCTCTGTGTTGTCTTTCTTCAAGTTTCAACATCAGCATTTGTTAAAAAAAAATTTACTTAAAAACCATGCTTCCAAGTAGGATAGAAACTTCTAGTTCAGAAGGTAAGCAAGAGTCTAACTATGGATTTTGGGGGCCATTTCTGCTACAAGGCAGAGTTCTAGGACAGACAGAAAGGAGACAGAGAGAGGAAAAACAGAGAAGGGGAAAGTGCATGTCCAGGGGACCCCCGCTGCGCCTGGGTTCTCCGGCGTCTCTGGACAGACAGACCTGCCGCAGCCAGGAAGCACGGACGTTTCTGCCGGCTGAGTTTTGAAGTCCCCAGAAAACTGTGAGGAACCCCAGCAGGGGACGGGGCCGGGATGCCGAACCCGCCTGTGCCTCGTGTGTCCGTGCACGTCTGTGCAGGGCTGTGGCCCGAAGAGGAGCGGTTGTGAGCTGGTGCTGATCACGCCCCTTCTCCAACCCCAGTGTCTCTGGATTTCAGAGTAGGTTTTTACTTTGGAAGTCGTATCACCGAGGGTAAAAAAACAAACCAACAAACACAGGAGACATTTTCCCTAGAAGATGAAGAAATTTTGGAATTTCGGTGACATCCAGCCAAAATAGAGCTGTTAACATCTAGTTTGGACAGTTCCGGAAAAGGAATTGTTTTCCTACCTAAAACCATTGATTAATCAGTTAGTTAACTAATTTGCCTCGGTACTTGGTTTAGTGTTTTATTAAAGCGTTCTCCTGTGCCATGACCCTTAGCCTGTCCAACCTGCTTGAAACTCATTTCCTCTTCCCAGACTTTTTCCTCTACTTTATTTCCCTATTTTCTTTGTTAACCACTCTTTATTAATAGCCTCTGAATTGGTTTTGTTTTTTATTTTTTGTTTTCTTTGTCCTTCGTCCTAAAGAAACATCTGCTGGTGAGCTCTGTCACGTGTGGCAGTTACATTTCTTATTTGAACTCTGTTGACTAAAAACTGATCTCATGTTTAAGGTAGACAGACGTCCTGGCTGCTACTCCCCGGTGGGTCTGGCTATGGCTCTCGTCCCATGAGACCGAATATACTCTGTGTAATAGCAAGGAGCTACTTCCGGTCGCATTCTGTGCCTCAGCTGTGGCTGAAAACAGTTAAATTGGAGTTAAATGAGAACACATTGTGTGTTTGCAGAAGAATAAAGAGAAATTTGCAAAAAGGACATGTTTGCTTATCCAGAGGACTGATTCTTCCCTAGCCTGTTACCAGTCAAATGATTAGGTTGTTTCCAAAAACCATCATGTAGTTCATTCTGCTTCAGAGAGATAAAAGCTGCTTCCAGATGCTACGTTACGTGTAAACATTATCAGCTTCCTAAGCATAATATAAAAGACAGAATTTGGTGGAACTGGGAAGCTTCCGGAGCATCCGAAACCTGAGGTAGTGCCAGAACGGCAAATCATTGTAATTAAACTAATTTTGTTGTTGTTCTGTGGTTTTCAGAACATGTGTATGCTTTCCCTAATCCTCGATTTTTGGAATCAAAATATTGAGTTATTTCAATCAGTGTCTGTTAGCACAGGAGCTGCAAGTTCACTGGTTGGGGCAGGTGGAAGTTATGAGGTCTCTGCAAAAAATGGTCACGGGTGAGGTCCGCGCAAACTGCCTTTGCCTCTCAAGTGAAAGGTGAACCGTGTCAAAGTTCTCCTGTTATCACGGAAGCCTCATACACTCATAGGACTAATTGGAAGGCAGTTGAGGACCAGGAAGAATCAGAGAAGGAGTAAAGGCAATTTTCTGTTAGCTCACTTATTAGTCACGCATTGCTTTTCCCTGAAGGTGCCCGGCGTGATTGATAAGGATTTGTCTCATTAATCCCAATCTACTCTGCGAGAGAGAGGATAAGAAAATAGGTCATTTTCTTGACTTTCCCTCTTCCCCTCGACTTCGTCTTGTCCTGCACTCTGACTTAGCTCTGTGTTCCTGTGGTCATGTCCTAGCCTTTGTTGTCACCACTCGAGCCTCCCCTTCTGTCATCCTAACCGTGGGCATACACGACTTGAATTGCCGCCTCCTGTCTTTCCAGCTCTTTCCTTCTGGGACCCCTCCCCCGACCGTACTCCAGCCTGGTTGTCACCTACATGTCATGAAATCCGCTCCTCTTGTGTCCCTTCCTTACCAGCTGGAATTCCGAGGTCAGGCATTTGGAGCCCCCTGATCGCTTCCTAGCGTGCGCCCTCAGTTCCGCTGGCCTCTCCTCCTTCTGTCACTTTTCTTTTGTAAGATCCTGGCTACATCCGACCCTCTCCAGGGGAACACGGCCAGAGAAACTGCGCAGTTGTGCTCACCGTCCTCGCTTCAAGTTCGAGACCATTGGGGTCAAGTTGGCCCTTCCATGCCGCCGGTGACCGTCCTGCGTTCTGTGGTCCTTTGCTCCTCCCACTTCCCGAAAGGACTAGTCTCCCGTCCCCTCACGCAGCTCTTCTTCCCGCACCTCTCTTCCCATGCCCACTTTCAGTGATGACCTCGCTCTGTGTTTCACTGAGAAAATAGGAGAACTGAGCGGTTACGCAAGCTCTCGCCGGCAGGCCGGCTGCAGCCGTGCGCGCGGTCTGCGCTCTTGCCCCCAAGGAGGCTCTGCCGGCGGCCGAGCGTGAGCCGCTGCCCTTCGGCTGGGCCGCAGGACCGTCCCGGCTCCGTCCCTTCTCGCCCGCTGTATCGCGCCCATCGACATAACTTAAAGGACAGTAATTTTGCATCGAACAAAAGTGTTCATTTGCTTTTAACATTTTTACTTCTCCCCGCCCCTCTACCACCCCATTTCTTTGTTCTCCTTTTCAGCAAAACTCAAGAAAACGGTGTCTGTTCTCACTCGTTCTTGTTCCTCTCCTCGGCCGGGCTTTGCTCTCCGTTATGCCAGGGCCAACGTTCACGCCGTGAGTCCAGGGAGCGCCGGTCACTGAAGTACAATATGCACGTGTCCCCGCGGCCGGCGCTGGGCTCTGAAGCTTGCGCCCGGCACTCGCCGTCACTGCTCTCCCCGAAGCCCCGGGACCTGCCGAGGGACCAGTCCAGAGCCGCTTCTCCGCGCTCGTCTTCCTTGACCTACCGCAGCACTTGCCCCTCATCCCCCCTTAGAACCAGCGGTGCCCGAGGCTTCCAGGATACCATAGTGTCCTGGACGTTCTCCTCGTTGCCGGTTCCTCTTCATTTTCCTGACCTCCGAACACTGACAGGCCCAAGGCTCGGCTCTCAGATCTTGTCTCTTCTGGATCTACGCTCAGTCCCTGGGCTGGTCTCATCTAGTCTCACTGCTTTAAAACGCCACCAGCTGGGGCGCCTGGTGGCTCAGTCGGTGAAGAACTCTTTCTCGGGTCATGAGCTCAGGGTCCTGCGGTCGAGCCCTGAGTCAGGCTCTGCGCTCAGCGGGGCGCCTGTCTTTCCCTCAGCTCCTCCCCTGGCTCGGGCGCGCTCTCTCTTTCTAAAACAAACAAATCAATAAAACCTTTAGAAACCCCAACTCAGCCAGCCCATGACTGCCAGATTGGCCACCTACTGCTTCCTTTAAGTCCAGGCGTCTTTGACTGCCCACTTGCTGTGGCTTCTCGACCCTCGGTAGGTCTGTGAAAGTCAGAATTTCCAAACTACATACTTGTTCTTTTGCCCCAAACCTGACCCTTTGAAACTTTTCCTTTCTCAGCAAGCGGCAGCTTCTTCCCGGTGGTTGCGCAGGACGGAAACAAGAAACTTTAGAGTCTCCCTTAAGTCTTCCTTTTCTCACACCCCAAATCTAATCAGTTTACGAGTCTTTCTGGTTCTACCTTTGAAGTATGCCCCGCGCCCGTCTCCCTCCGTGGCTGCTGGCCCGGTGCGGGTGCGCGCCGCGGCCTCTCCTGCCGGTCCGTCTGCTCCGCGCGCTCTGGTCTGCGGCTCCCTGCTCTCCTGCGCCCTGCTCTCCTGCGCCCTGCTCTCCTGCTCCGTCTTCACGCCACACAAGCTGACAGGAACCTTTACAAATAGAAGTCAGACCGCGCCGTCTCTCTGTTCATCAGCTTCCAAGGGCTTCCCGCAGCATTCATTGTCGAGGTCCGCATCCTGCGTTCACAGGACCCTGCGTGATTGGGCCACTCTGCCCTCCCCGCCGACCTCTGCCCTCCCCGCCGACCTCTGCCCTCCCCCTGACCTCTGCCCTCCCCTCCGACCTCTGTCCTCCCCTCCGACCTCTGCCCTCCCCTCCGACCTCTGCCCTCCCCTCCGACCTCTGCCCTCCCCTCCGACCTCTGCCCGTCCCCTCCGACTTCTGTCCTCCCCTCCGACCTCTGCCCTCCCCTCCGACCTCTGCCCTCCCCTCCGACCTCTGCCTGCCCTCTCCAACCTCTGCCCTCCCCTCCGACCTCTGCCCGCCCCTCCGACCTCTGCCCGCCCCTCCGACCTCTGCCCTCCCCTCCGACCTCTGCCCGCCCTCTCCGACCTCTGCCCGCCCCTCCGACCTCTGCCCGCCCCTCCGACCTCTGCCCGCCCTCTCCGACCTCTGCCCGCCCCTCCGAGCTCTGCCCGCCCTCGCTCTGCTGCAGCCCTGCCAGCCACCTTGTTGAGTCTCTAACACTGTGGGCAGCTCCTCCTGCTCCAGACTTTTGTGCCCTCCTTGCTCTGGAATCCTCTATTCACTAATATTTACACGACTGTCTCTTTTTCCTACTGTTCATGTTTTTGCCATATTGCTCTTTTCTTCAGTGAGTCCTTTCCGGACCCTGCCATGTTTAAAACTGAAATTTCTGTTTTCCCTTGAGCACTCTCTATGCCCTTTTTGTGCTTTATTGTTTACCCTAATATTTAACATCTGACATGCTGTAAATGTATGTGCTCATTCATTTATTCTTTCTTCTCCCCGGGGAAGGTAGACTCCAGGAAGACACGGCAGAATATTCTTCTTGTTCTTTATAGTGAAAGAATTGGTGCCTAGATCTTCATGGGCATTTAATAATTATTGAAAAAATGAAAGAAGAGTCACCATTCTAGATGTTAAACTAAGTTTTTCAGTCCCAAAGCAGTTGTGATTTTTGAGGCGACCGTAAAATGACGTGTCCCAAACAATAAATTGTTTTCAAACAAAATGGTTTGCTCAGAATGATTTTGGAAATTTGCATTTTAGGCATCTACGCACTTGGACCATGAGTTTGTGTTATGTGAGTGGGCAGCTTCTCTTTGACAGGTTGCGCACTTACCTGCCTCTCTTACCTGCCTCTGCAGATATGAATGCTACAATCCGGAGAATTGACCAGTTAACCAACATCCTGGCCCCCATGGCTGTTGGCCAGATTATGACGTTTGGCTCTGCAGTCATTGGCTGTGGCTTCATTTCGGGGTGGAATTTGGTGTCCATGTGTGTGGAGTACTTTCTGCTCTGGAAGGTTTATCAGAAAACACCTGCTCTAGCTGTGAAAGCTGCACTTAAAGTAGAGGAAGCTGAATTAAAACAGCTGAATTTACAGAAAGGTAAGCTCAGCACAGTGATTCGTTCCTTTTATTCTGGTGTTCAGACCTTAAACGTTGGGGAAGACCAAAATTACGTTGAATTTATATCAAGTTTATTACTGCTGAAGGAGTTAAATATATGAATCAAACCCAGGCTTTGGATGGCCCGAGGAATGATTCTGGATTGAATCTCAGCAGGTTGGAATGGGACCCCTGGCCATTTTCCTTAATGTGAGCAGTAGACATGAAGGGAAATTAATTGAGGGACAGCTGGGAAAATTGAGCCCTAGGAATGGGAAGAACAACGGAGGGAAAAAAGGGAATAAGAAAATCCTAAGAGTGTGAAGAGAGGCGTTGCGTAGCTATCTGTAGGACAGTAGAAGGGAGTGTGGACTTGAAGTGGACATGTCCCAGGAGGAGAGAGGAAGTTCAGTTTCTGGGCAAATCGAGTCTCACGGGGCCCAGAGAATAAGATGCTGTGGTTTTCCAGACGATTACTGGGTTTTTATCTTTGGTGGAAATACAATTTGTTTTCTTAGGTGGGAGTATAAATTCCAAGGGAGTCGGTGGGGAAAGGGAGACAGACCGTATGTGAGAGAGGGGTATCAGCTGTGTGCTGTTTATTTAACATAAATGCTACTTGGAGATTGTTCCTTGGCTGAAATTCTTAGATTAGCAAAAGAAAATACACATTATATTGACATATATCATGATGTCTTTTATTAACAGAAACTGAGCCAACATCCCTGGAGGGAAGTCATCTCATGGGTGGGAAAAGCCCTGTCCGTGAGCTTGAAGACGAGCCAGAGCCCGGCTGCGCCTCTCAGATGGCGGAGCCCTTCCGCACCGTCCGGGACGGATGGGTTTCTTACTACAACCAGCCGGTGTTTCTGGCGGGCATGGGCCTCGCTTTCCTCTATATGACTGTGCTGGGCTTTGATTGTATCACCACAGGGTACGCCTACACTCAGGGGCTGAGCGGGTCTCTCCTCAGTATTTTGATGGGAGCCTCTGCCATCACTGGAATCATGGGAACCGTGGCTTTTACTTGGCTCCGGAGAAAATGTGGCCTGGTTCGGACTGGTCTGATCTCAGGATTTGCACAGCTTTCCTGTTTGATCTTGTGTGTCATCTCTGTGTTCATGCCTGGAAGCCCCTTGGACTTGTCTGTTTCTCCTTTTGAAGATATCCGTTCTAGGTTCATTCAAACGGAGCCACTGTCCACGATGAGCCCTACGAAAATACCTGAAATCATCCTAACAACTGAAATACACGTGTCAAACGGGTCTGCCCCTGCAAATATCGTCCCACAGATGAGTCCTAAGCCCGTGCCCATAATCTCCGTCAGCCTGCTGTTCGCAGGCGTCATTGCTGCTAGAATCGGTAAGTCCTCTCTGTGTGTTGATGGGCTACAGTGTCTTTCCACAATGCAGGTTCAGAAAATTCTTCAAGAAATGACCTGAAATAGTCCCTGAGTGTTAATTTAAGCAAAATCCATTATTTATCCTTATGTATGATCTAGTCTTTAATTATAAAGTTTTTATTTTTTAAAGTATAGCGTGTGTATAGGTACATATACGGTCTTAAAACACAAGGGCTTGACACTTTGTTATAAATGAACATCTTAAGTATTACTCCTGATGTAATTTAATTTTCAAAAACATATGAGCTATAGTAATTATAATGCCATTTAGTAATTTAGAGTCTTTATATTGCTAATAACTCTACCAAAGGAACTATAATTTAGAGACTATTTGTATAGCACGAAGTAAAAAAGATAGTGTTTTTGGTCTAAAAAAAAAAAAGCTAGAAAAAAAAAGCCTTCGGAAAGTCCCTTTAGCGTATGTGTGTTTCTGATATACTTTGCCAGACAAGTGGGTTTTGTAGCTCTGAAAGGAAACACAATGTAAAGACTTCTTATAAGGCAAAATGTAAGTAATTATTAATAGAGCACTAATGAATTACCTCTGCCTGAATTCATTCTTGAAATGAAACTGTGTTTATCTTGTGATACAAAGCAGCCCATTATTTTATCAAGGATAATTAATATTCAGGCAAGACAGCTTTATTGTAGTGGCTTTAGAACCCAAGCAGTAAACGTAATAATGGATTAAAGTCTCCTTAAACTTTAACCGTAAGAAGATATTAGTACATTCACTTTAAGTTTTAAAAATACTCATACTTATATTCAGATTTATTGTCTCTGATTTCAGAGTTTTACTTTTATTGTATAAATAATCACAGTAAAATAGAATTAAAATGTTTGTAGATTAGACTGATTTTTGTACAGTGCCTCTAGAAATCCTTTCCTGAAACCACTATAACCCATACTAGTAACCCAGTGTTTTTATCTTATTTTTTATTTTTCAAGTTTTTATTTAAATTCCAGTTAATTAACATACAGTGTAATCTTAGTTTCAGGTGAAGAATTTAGTGAATCAACACTTACTTAACACCAGTATTTATTGATGAAGAGAATTCTCAAAGACAAGGCTATGATGATATATATATGCACAGTGCTAGGAATAAATGTATATTTTGCATGTCAGTATTTTCAAACTGTGAATCTGAAATGTAAAGCTATGAATTAAAATTCAGTTGTTAACAAATATATTTTATTTATAGGTCTTTGGTCCTTTGATTTAACTGTGACACAGCTGCTGCAAGAAAATGTAATGGAGTCTGAACGAGGCATTATCAATGGAGTCCAGAACTCCATGAACTACCTTCTCGATCTTCTGCATTTCATCATGGTCATCCTGGCTCCAAATCCCGAAGCTTTCGGCTTGCTCGTGCTGATTTCAGTCTCCTTTGTGGCTATGGGCCACATCATGTATTTTCGATTCGCCCAGAAAACTCTGGGCAACAAGCTTTTCGCCTGTGGTGCTGATGAGAAAGAAGTCCCGAATGAAAATCCAGCGAGTACATCCGTTGTGTGAGACAGCGGAGCTGGGGCTGCCCTCGGGACGGGTTAGATCGCACGCTCGCTGCTTTCCTGCTTCAGCCTCCCGGTGGACCGCGAGGCCCTTCTCTCTGGTTTCCCCCCTTGTGCTGTGAGGGCCGAAAGCTATTTTAGGAAACTTAGGTCAGAGGAAGTGAGCTGGTTAATTTCCCTTACATTTAAGGATGGAAGAAAAATAGGAAAAGAAAAGCTCCATTTAAACGTAGCCCGTGGAATGGTAACGCTGATCTCTCCCTGTTTCTTATGAGCGGATGAGATTTTACCTAAGAGCGGTTAGTCAAGGGATTTAACTTATTCTTTAGCAAATATCTGTTATCTGTGCAAGAATTCGGATGCTTCATCTTCCCCTGAAGCTCATTCGTGTCCAGGTCTAGCTCATTTACTTTCTTCTAACATCTTATTCGCATTATAAATACAAATTCTGCTTCCTGTATGAAGAAGAGAGTTTGGGAACCAGTGTTATTCTTAGGGACCCTATAGACTGGAAGGGATTTACATTTATATGGAAGAATGGAGTCCTTCAGTAGCATTCCCAAATAGGGTTTATGGTTGTAAGTTTAGGGAGCACCTTTGTCTTTTTATTTTCCTGGTGAGGTGGCGTGGTCAGCCGATGTAGCACTTGACAGAAGTGGCTGTCGCGGAGCCGCCGGGGGCCGAGGCTGTGGCTGCACCACGGTGACCGCTCGGGGCTTCCCGTGCCAGATGGTCAGGCCGCAGGACCTGGGAGCGAAAGTCCCACAGAAGGGGAGACCCGAGCTGAGCCCCAGCACTGTCCCCGCCGCTGTCCCCTGCCATGTGTATCTTGGAATGTGAGGGAGCCGCTTCCCGCTGGGCCACGAGATGCAGACAGCGCTCGCATGGGAAGGTTTTGTTGTAAAATCATCTGATTGACTCTAAAACGTGTCCCCTAGAGCATTTTTCCTTCACCGTGTTGTGCCTGGAGTTATTTTTACACAATTGTAGAGCAAGGCTGGTCGCCCGTGTGGCTCCGTCACACGTCTGTGAGAAGGATGGAGCCAAAGAAACACTTTTGTATGGATTTTTAAGAAAACTTTTGTAAGTCGTCTCGCCACAGCCAGCCCCTAACCGACGTGCACTTTCGAGGGGACCGCGGTCCGCCCTGTGAGCACTTTCCTCCTCCCTGTGGTTGTCTGCCTCCTTCTCTCCTATGACACGATGATCTCCGGTTGTAAATCTTTGTAAAATGTTTCTATATAAAACCGTTTCTATAATCTGGATTCCTTTTCCTGAGTTGCGCCACCGATGCGTTCCCGTTTGTCACAGAACATGGTTTTGGATGAGCGCATCTTCCTCTTTAGAGATGTAGGACGACGGCGGGTAGAGCGCGGTGGGTTTTCATGTCCCCGCACTGTCCCCGCACTGTCCCCGCACTGCTCCTGTGCACCGACAAGCCTGGCCTGTGCCCGGTCCTTGGCCACGTCCCCGAGCTGCGAGTCCTTCTCCGGCGGGGTCAGGCCGGCTCTCCCCACCGGGTCAAGTCAGGGGAGTCGCGGGGAAGCGCCCTGTGCCCCGCGGGGTGGTGGCGTATGTCCCGTGTCACCTGTCGTGGTAGGGCTGGGCCTCGCTCCTGAGACGGTCCCCGCGAGGTTCCCCCCGCCGCCCGGAGCGGAGCCAACCCCGCACCCGGCCCGCGGCAGCGCAGACGCGGTGCGGCCCAGGCGGGGCGTCCGGGGCGGATTCGGCTCCGACGCGGCCGGTCTGAGGCTCCGCGCGGGAACTGGACACCTCGGCGTCGCCCCGGCTCCGCGTCCGTCGGGCCGGGGGTCTGGCCGCCGTCGAGCGGGCCCCGAGCTCCTTCCCGGGTGGGTCCGAGCGGGAGTCCCATCCCGACCGTGCGGGATGCGCGGAGTCCGGTCCGCAGGGGAAGGTCGCGGCTCCGCGTGCGGCGTCTCGCCAGGTCGCCGGTCCGGGGGCGAGGCCGGTGCGGGACGAAGGAGCAGCTGGAGTCTTGGCCGTCCGTCCGCGTCCACGGGGACAGGGAGGGAAGCGGCGGGGGCCGCGGGCCGGGCGGGCTCTGCTGCTCACGGACGGACGGACGGACCCGCATTAACCGGGGGACGCGCTCCGACCCCTGCGCGGCCGCTGGGGTCACACCGACGAGGGACGCGGCCCGCGCAGGCGACAGTGTCTGTCACGCGCCCCATGAGGACATTCATGAGAGACTCACGCACGTTGTCCCCGTCGCAGTCCGTGACTGCGAGCCTGTCCCCCTCCGCGGCGCGTGGGCTCCGTGCGGGGCCTCTGACGCCGTCCTTCCCGCTGGGCTGAGCGCGGGCGCGTGCGGCGGATCCGGTCCGTGAGGACGCCGCCGCCCCGCCCCCGCCGCCGCCCCGGGAAGGAAGCCGGTTCGAGAACATTCTCCCCGGCGGACCGTGGGACGGACACGCGGCACAAGCGGCGCGAAGCGGAGCAGCTGGACGTGCGGGCCCCGCGTCGGTCCCTGCGCCCTCCCAGAGCAGCCGCGGCTGCGGCGTCTGCGCGGGGTCCCCGGTGCGCACGTTCCGCCCGGTGCCCGGACCGTCCCTCCTGCCCGACGACAGGTGCCCGGACCGTCCCTCCTGCCCGACGACAGGTGCCCGGACCGTCCCTCCTGCCCGACGACAGGTGCCCGGACCGTCCCTCCTGCCCGACGACAGGTGCCCGGACCGTCCCTCCTGCGGACGACAGGTGCCCGGATCGTCCCTCCTGCCCGACGACAGGTGCCCGGACCGTCCCTGCTGCCCGACGACAGGTGCCCGGACCGTCCCTCCTGCGGACGACAGGTGCCCGGACCGTCCCTCCTGCCCGACGACAGGTGCCCGGACCGTCCCTGCTGCCCGACGACAGGTGCCCGGACCGTCCCTCCTGCCCGACGACAGGTGCCCGGACCGTCCCTCCTGCCCGACGACAGGTGCCCGGACCCGACGACAGGTGCCCGGACCGTCCCTCCTGCGGACGACAGGTGCCCGGACCGTCCCTCCTGCCCGACGACAGCCCCGAGCCCCGTGCGCGCCGCGTCCGAGTTTCCCCGGAGAGCGGTTCGCGGGCCAGACGCGGGCCCCGGGGTGAAGTGCGAGAGGAGACGCGGCGGACGCACAGTTGTGGGCGCGGAGAGCGGGAAAGAGCCGCCGGACATCGCGTCGGGGTCGGGGCGAAGGACCCGTGCACGTTCACCCGCGGCCGCACGTCTGCGCGTCGGGCCCAGACTTCTTACTCCGGGTTCTTTACACTGTGCGGCTGCAGGGTGATGACGATTAAAAACAAACAAACAAACAAAAAACTTGAAAAATGTTCTAGATTATACAGTGCGCTCCTGTTTTGAAAAAGAAAAAGCACAGAATTTTACAGGGACAAAGTGCCCTTTCCCGTCGCACTCCCGCAGGGAACCGTTTACGGGGCTTCCTTACAGGTACCACTTTCGGGATGAAGTTTAAAAAATAACTCCTCGTGTCATCGTTGGGCTGCTTCACCAAGATGATCTCTTATCTCTTCTTTGATTTTTAAGTGTATATTTACCCCCCCGATTCTGAGTTAAAAACAAATTTGCATTAAGATTGTTGATATAGCAATTAAATTTTGTAAAATATAGATTAAAAACTTTAAAAGCATAGAAGTAGGTACACAAATCTCTAGCCTAATATATTTATAATGACTGAAAAATCAATTTAGTCTGAGATTCCTTTCAGCCAAGACCGAAGGCCCCTGAATTTGACCTTTGCCCCCTGAGTGACCCTCAGGGAAGCGTTTCATGATCTCAGTTAGACGTTGCTGCTCTTCCAGCTCCTTCCCCCCCATCCCCCGTTCAGAATCATCTTTGCTATCAGAGCGTTTTTGTTTTACAACATAGCAATTCACGGGTAGAGCTGAAATGTTGGAAGAGCCTTGTGACAACGCACACACCTTCCTCACAAACAAGTCTGAACCGGCTACATGTAAGTCACACTTTAAAAGTTCAGTGACTTTTTTCCTTATATGGAGACTTGTTTACAGTCTCCAAGTCCAAAATGGAGCAAATATTTTATCTAAAGGATGGACCAATGAGAGATCAAAGTACAAGAGCTTTTTTTCCATGTTCTTCACCCTAGCCTCGATGCAAATTAGTATATATATATATTTTTTTAAATTTTTTTAAATTTTTTAATTTTAATTTTAACTTTTTTTTTTATAAACTATATATATATATAATATATTTTTATCCCCAGGGGTACAGGTCTGTGAATCGCCAGGTTTACACACTTCACAGCACTCACCATAGCAGTATATATTTTTTATTTGAACATTTTCCTTATTGCATTTTGCTGGGAGAAAGGTGCACCGGAGAAGTTTTGTTCTAAACTGTCTGAGAAGGCGGTTGTCCTCCACTGACACAGACAGTCATAGTGCTGCTAGTGCACGTGCTAATCGAATTAGATTGGTTGAAGCGGTGAGCGGATAAACATGTTTTGTGGTGGTTCAAACACTTCAGGAGAAATGTATGTTTGAAGAACTGGTTTTCTTACAACACATGGTCCCTAATAGGCGAGACCAGTCACAAAACAAATCATACCTGAAGATTCACACACGTGAACCCGGTGTGTGCATGTGTGTTCTGGAAGGAATGGTTACCGTGCGCGGGTCTGTTTCTATTTGCAGCGCACCTGACCGAGCAGAGGTGTTTAAATCAGAGACACGACAATGGAAAGGAACTAACTCATAAACTTCCAGCACTTTCTTTGATCCTCGCTGTAACGCAGTGAAGGCGCTCTTACCCTCTGTGTTTTACAGACGAGGAAACTGAGTCCTACACGAAGGGTCATGTGTGGCACAGCTAGGAAGTGTCTGTCTGCAGAGGCTGTCCTCTGCTCTCCACACCACACGACCCTGGCAAGGCCTTCTCTGACGGGAAGTGTCAGAAAATCCTTACCACCCCTCCGGGGTCTGTTTGTCACAGCACACGTGCTACCTTCCATGGGGACACGGGTGTGACTACGACTCACGGAGCAGGAGGATTTCCAGTTGCGTTTCCAGTTCGTGGCCCGCGTACCCTTCGAGGATGTCCTGGCTGGTCCCTGTGTGGCACTTACAGTACCGTGGGCGGCGTGAGTGAGGTACGTCGGGGTATTTCCTCACATCCCTGCGAGTTGGCACAGGGAAGTAGGAGCGGCCCGGAGCGCTGGGTGTGCGCTGCGGCCTTGTCATTTGTCCGCTCCTGTGCTCCTCGTTAGATGGTCCCCCTTCCCGGGACCTCTGTGAGCACAACGGGAGTGGTGCTATGTGTCTTGTAGGGAGTCCGCATTTCCAGCCCAACACCCGATACAGAGCCCCCAGGACAGTGTTGCTCAGATTCACGTGAGAAGGGATTAAGGATATTCTCTGTTTCAACATCAGCTATTTTTACCTGAATTATCCTTACGTAAGTGTGTCATGTTGGATGGATTATTCAGTTAAATACACCAATTAACTTTACTTGTTCATTGCTTTCTTCAAATGTAACATATTCCCTTTGATAGTGGAAGTCTACCAAGCCATCTGTCTAGAAGAAAAGTACACTGAATTTACGTTTAGTTTTAGGTCTTTGGAAAACAATTAGCTGCAATTTCTTTTGTGGACGTTAGAAAGAACGTGTGATTTTAAAAAGAAGAATATTCTCATCACTGTTTTTAATTCTAATATTTCCTAAACTTCTAGGCACTTCTGTGTAAATGAAAAGGAGCGGGGACAGAGGGAGAGAAGGGTGAAGAGAAGACTTCGCCCGTCGGGCCTGGGGAGAGCGGGAAGGGAGTTCACAACGTGGGCTCTTAGTCAAAGAGTCCACAGCGTCCGTATGTTTATCTACTCTTCCTCCTCAGATGTCCCTGAAAAGACAGCAAATGAGTACAAAAACCTTCAGCTCCTTTTTGTGGCTTGTTTCCAACCCTGGGCAGAAGCCTCAGCAGATCAAGCGTACATTTCTGGGATAAAGAAACAAGCCAATGAGACTGTACCGACGTCTGAGCCCTGGTGCCGAAGGCTGCAGCACGGGTGTGAGCGACTTTCCTGGAGTAGCCGGTCTCGACAGGTGTAGGGAGCCAGTGAGGAAGGTGGGCAGAAGGTTGAATACAAAACAGCTGCTTGCTTCCAGCAGAAAGGAGCTCCAGGCTCTACGGAGAGCAGGTGTGCAGGGCTAATGACACAAGGACATTTGCAAGGTGAACGGTTAGTCTGGAGAGGGTGAGTTCTCCTAGGGAAGTAGCTTCCCCCATAGAGAAGCTCTCATGTTCTGATACTGGAAAGGAAACCCTGATTGTCCTTGTGCTCTCTGCCCAAGTGTCTTAAAGACTCTGTGGTCTCGGGCGCCTGGGTGGCTCAGTGAGTTTAAGCCTCTGCCTTCGTCTCAGGTCATGATCTCAGGGTCCTGGGATCGAGTCCCGCATCGGGCTCTCTGCTCAGCAGGGAGCCTGCTTCTCCCTCTCTCTCTCTGCCTGCCTCTCTGCCTACTTGTGATCTCTATCTGACAGATAAATAAAATAAATAAATAAAATCTTTTAAAAAAAAGACTGTGTGGTCTCAGAGCTATATCAGTTAATTCCAGTATTTATCAAATAGTTATTAAATGCCATAATGTTTTACATTTTACTATTTACATCATATGCGATTGTTTTGACTATAGCTTATAGGTTATTTGCTTTTGGTACTTCTTTTATCATTCTTCTAATTCTAATCTTTTAATTCTCTCCCATCCTTCTTTTTCCTGGCAGTATTTCATTCATACTCTCCAATGTTTTACATTGTTTTAAAGTTCAGGTCCATGGATTTTAAGTAAATAAATATTTAGCCATGCATACCTGTCTTATGAGCAGTTTTATGTAATACGCTAAATTCAAAATGATGACACAAGCTTAAAGTAACACGTTGTAGAAACTCAAAGTTTAATTGACAAAGGATTGAGTAAATAAACACTCAGAAAGACACTGACTGACCTAGCAGTGTCAATATTTATGAAGTAAGAGTCACAGATTTCACATGATCGTTAATAAAAGCTGGTGCTTTCGTTGATTGGGGGAGCGTGTGAAAATCCCTCCCGCCTAAACGCAGGGAGACAAGCCTCGTGATGAGTAACTACCTGAAAACCCGCCAACAATGAGAAGGCGTTCGCCCTGGTTGCAGTAAC
The DNA here is from genome assembly GCF_964662115.1 of Mustela nivalis. Classification (NCBI taxonomy): domain Eukaryota; kingdom Metazoa; phylum Chordata; class Mammalia; order Carnivora; family Mustelidae; genus Mustela; species Mustela nivalis. The sequence continues at coordinate 111,808,305 of NC_139030.1, forward strand.
GAGGGTGAAGCCGGCCCTTCTCACGGGCTACCATTCTGCCCTGTTGGAGCGCGAGCAGCGGCAGCACCGGTAACACCACGAAACCGACACCGTCTTCCCGCACAGCTTTAAACATACATGGACAGTTCGGGTGTGAAGTACAGGCCTTTCAGTTCTTAACCGAAAGCTACAAAGTTAGAGTTGCAGGGCTCCTTCTTACTCTCGGGCTATCTGATGTGTACCTGCTCCCCTTTGCACGTATTTATGTATCATGGGAATCTCTAATAATAGCTATTAGAGACCATTTTCTACCTTCAAATCATGTGTGTTGTTACAGTTCAAAAGCACTAACCCTGGAACATAATTTGTGATCTGGCTCACATCTCACATGATGAAGTCAACAAACAGATAAGAGGAGTTTATTGTGAAACATTTTTGAGTGTCCCTCAGAGCTGAAACATTGTTTCCAATGTCAAAATGGAAACAGAGTTCACTGGAAAATTTGGAGCAGAAATAAAGCATGCCCGGAGGAGAACCCTCCACAAGTCTGCTTAGCTACTCCTCATCCCCTCCTCACTGGGGGTTAGAAGCCTGTTGCTGGGTGAAATGCCCCCGATTCGAGTTTGCAGCTGCAGAAAGTGAGGGTTTCAGAGAAGTCGGTCGACATGTTCCCAGTCACAAATCAGTGTTAGTCCTTGCCAAGACTTACATAGTAGTGCTCAAAAGATTCTGAAGAATGTTAATTTACTGAGGCCCTGTATCTTGCTTGAAGGGAGACAGATCCATTAAAAAAAAAAAAAAAAAGGCCGTTACTTTTCATTTTCCCCACAATTTATTTATCTCATTAAAACTGAAAACTGTTGAAAAAAAAATCACGTCGTTATCTCATAAAACTGACATCTGTGTCTCTTATGATCTGTCACTTTATAGGAGGTTTTGGAGTCCCAGATTGAGTCATGTGGTGTCTGCTCTGTGCTAGTCTGACTTTCGCACAAGAAAAACAAAAACACGTGGGATATCAGGGATATTCGAAAGCTGAGGGTTTCATGGGAAATGGTATCGTCACGTTGTAATGTGGCTTTGCTGTGCTTGAGATGTGCACAGTGCTGTGAGATCCAGAGAACAGCTCTTGGAGCAGCCCGGAGTCAGGAAAGGCCTCCTAGAGAGGCCGTCCTCGCTTCCTTTTTTTCTGTCCCTTTGTCTGTGGTATTTGCTTATTTAAAAATTCCAAATCACACATGAAAGTATAAACAAGAGAGTAGAATTCACCCCAAATCTCTTTACCCAGAGATGATTACAGTTTGATATTTTGGTGAATACCCCCCTAGGCAAATGTGAGTGTGTGTGTGTTTGTCTGTGCGAATAGATAGAATTTTATACAAATGCGGCTATTTTCCTGTATCCTAGTTTATTCCATATCAATGAATTAGAAATTCTGTCACTTTTCACAACTATATAGTATTCCCCTATAGTTTATACCTTTGTTTAGATCGTCTCTGATCAAAGTACAATTAGGTTGTTGCCCTTCTTATTGTTGTTTTTAAATAATTCTGTATTTGGTATCATTGTATATATAACTCTGGATACTCAGGCCATGATCTCTACAGATTCTCTGGAAGAATTGCTAGACCGAAAATGACACACATCTGAAATTTTGATTTATAAATGCCAAACTGCTCTCCAGACAAGTTATACCAATTCCTGTCGCCATGTTTTCCTGGGCCTTTGTCAACATGGAATTTAATCTGCCGTGTCTTTGCCAGACTGACACATGAAAATTCCTTCTGTTCCAGTGTGTATTTCTTTAATCATTATTTTGTCTCATTTTCAAACTTTCAGAATTATTACTCTCTTCATTGGCATGTCTGTCACCATCTGGTTGATTCGCGAGACTCTTCTGGTGCCTGGGCCGTGGACGTTTGCCCATCGTAGGCACAACGGCTCATATTTCACCGCTTTGTCGGAGTCAGGCCCATCAGTCTTTTCTATATTGACCTTGACTTCCGTGTGGGTGGTGAAAAGTCCTCTCCACATCAAGATTTCTAGAACCTTATAGTTTCTTCAATGACTTCTATGGTTTAATTTTTATATTTAAGTATCTAAGCCACCTAGAAGAAGCTGTGATACAAAAATCCGAGGTAAGGTTTCAGTTGGCCATCTGTCTTGAGTGACATTTTTTCCTTGATTTTAAATAATGTGTAGAGTAGTGATGAAGAGAATGGGTCTTGGAGGGAGGTTGTCTGAGTCCAGCTGCTGGGTCCACAGCTTACAAACTGCCCTGACTGCTCACACATAAAACAGGGTTAAATAGCGATCTCTTGAGTGGTCAGGAGGACGTACATTTGTGTATGTCCAGGGATGAGGAGGATACATGGCACATTATCAGAGCTCACAAAATAGTGCTGAATTCCTACGCCACATGGGGTTGTTTCTAGACCCTATTCTGTTACACGCACTAGAGTCTAGAAGTTCATGGGTCAGTACCAATTCCAACTATAACATAACATATCTGTGGACAAGGTCTCTCATTCTTTTTCAGAATTTTCCTAATTCTTCGAGGGTTTTAATTCTTCTAGGTAAGCTTTAGAGTCATTTTGTTAATTCTAAATAAACTCATTAAGATTTTGATTGTTGTTTTAGAGAATAAATACTATTACTATTAGGAAAAATTAATTTCCTTGTAATTTTGAATTTTTCTTCCTGTTAAATAGGTATGTCTTTCTATTTGTTTGAGTGTTTCTGTTATATAATAAATGTTCATAGTTTTATTCCTTAGGTCCTTCTCATTTCTTGATACTGAATGTTCTGAGCTACATCTTAGAGAGTGGATAGGAGAGAGCCAGACAGAGAAAGAGAAAAATTGGTCCTGCCTCTTCAGCTTCCAGAAGTCATAGTTATTCTTGAAACACTCCTACTTCTAGAAATAATGTTCTTTAGTCAATCCACATAAGATACAAGTAGTAAACTGAACTGCCAAAAAAAAAAAAAAATCTTTCCACAAAGATCTTTCCTACAAAGAAGTGGGAAAGGCAGGCAGCCAGGGTAAGAAATATTTATGCAGCTGTTGCCCGAACGAATCCAGGAAACTTGTGGGGACTGGCAGCCACATACATGCTCAGCTTTTCCTGAGCCTACTGACTTGTTTAAAAAAATCTAAAACCCAATATGTGTGTATGAACTAAGGGATCTGAGTACCGCTCGGTGTGTGTTTGCGGGTGTTTGAACTGAGCTGGACCCGGGCACGTTGCTGAGGTGATTCCAGGTTTTCTCCGTTGCCTGTGGCTCCAGTTTCCGTCTGTCCCACCTCAGCTTTCGAAGCACGCCTGTGGGACACCAGCACCGTAGTGTGATTTCCTGCCCGTGCACTCCCATTCTGTGCCCTGTCCCTCGAGATGTCCAGTCCTGAGTAGTGGGGCCTGGTTCACCTGGGCTTACCTGAGTATGAAATAAACAACTCCTCTTCCTCTCCTCAGAAGGTCCCTTATCACAGAATTTTAAAGAAATTTATGATCCCCATCATGTGATAGTTTACTACGGCGCTCTCTGCCACTTAAAGGTATAGGGTTGCATTTTCCCCTTCCTCAAGCCCTTTAAAAATACAATGTATACTTGGGTAAGGGAACTCATTTCATTCTTAGGGCATGAGTCCAGCCTACAATCCAACTGTTGAAAAAAATAATTAGGCCATTGCTTTTCTCTTTCCCACCAGTCTAATCTTAGGATCTTAGACATTTTGTGAGACAGCTAGGAAGACAGAATCCATCCAGTACTGTCTTCACATTAATTAAAATGTGTACCTTCTGAACTTAAAAAAATACAGGTTGTTCCATTAATAAAGTTTTTTCTTCTAGTAGGCAATATAACCTTTACAGGGACTGTAGGCAGAATTCTGAAAAGACGATTAGAACACAATAATTGGAAAAAAAAAAAAGTTGGTAATTTATTATGCAAAAAACGTAGATCAAAAATGTCCTAAAATTAGGTCTTGTTGATGGTTGCACCATTCCATGACTGTAGTAAACACCATTTCATTGTGTCCTTTACATGGATGAAATGTATGGCCCGTGAATCACATCTCAATAAAGCCATTTTTAAATAGCCACTGATATCCAAATACCTTGAAGCCAAAGAAAGACAGAAAGACAGAAGGAAGGAAGGAAGGAATCAGTGTAATCTGATTTAGTAATGGACTGCGTTACATAACAAGAGTGGTGGGGTGCCTGGGGGGCTCAGGTCATGGTCTCAGGGTCCTGGGATCGAGCCCCGCATCGGGCTCTCTGCTCAGCAGGGGGCCTGCTTCCCTCTCTCTCTGCCTACTTGTGATCTCTGTCTGTCGAATAAATAAATAAAATCTTTTAAAACATAACAATAGTGCCTAAAGCGGCTGGGGCGGCTTCTTTGGAGCAGGCAGTTGTGGACACTCTCATTTAATGTTCCCCATCAAGTGATGGGGAAGGAAACAGTCTTAGCATCCTCTGCTTGCCCAGGCGGGCGCAGGGGCTACAGCGCTGCCCTCCGGGGAGGCCGAGCCCCGCGGGGCCGGGGCCGGGGCCGTGTCCGAGCTCGGCGGGGCCGGGGCCGGGGCCGTGTCCGAGCTCGGCGGGCCCGGCCCGACCGCCCGCAGCGCCCCAGACGCGCAGACACGCGCTCGCGACCTCGCGGTACGAGCGACCTGGTTTTCTGCAACGGGTCAGGTAGAAGAACTGTTTACGAACAGTGAATTCTCCATCGTCTTCGTTTGCAATTCGAATCGCGTTTTAGTCCTGGGGCCGGAAGGCTTCTGCGGAGAGGGACCGGCCTTCCTCCTCGACAAATAAACAAAGATGGCAAGTATTCTCCAAATCCGTAAACCCGCATTTTCAGACTGCATTTGCTTTGTCGTGGTGCCGGGTTTCTCTGGATTCCCAGAAAATCGGCCTCGTGACCACTCCGGTGCGCCCACCGCGCAGGGGAAGCGCGCGCCATCGTGTCGGAGGAGGAAGGGGCTCCATCCCGCGCGGGAGGACCAGCCTCCCGCTAAGCGGACAGAGACCCGCGTGGTTTACGGGAGCTTGGGAGAAAGTACACGCGGGACGACTTGTATTATTTATCCAAGGTTCAGGTTAAGTAATTAGAAGGCAAAACCAAACCTTTGTCTCTTGTTCTAAAGAACAATAGGAGGAGTCACCTATGAAAAGGGCACGGGGACGTCCTTGAGGTTGGGATTTGGGACCATTTCTTCCCCGTCACTCTCAGTAGGGCCCCTGCGTGCCCGAAGTTTCCCGGTGCTGTTCTTCCCTCCTGTCCTCCAAGCGTCGGGCCGGTAGCAGCCCCGGGTTCATAAGAGGACTGTTAGGAAGTTTTAAAGAAAAGGTTATATGATCTACTGATTAATGTATATTTAACAAATTATTTCGATTAAATAATAATTTTGACCTTCTGCTCGCCCACTGGCTGTGAAGTATCTAACAATTTTTTGGTGTGTCATGTTGATTTTCCAATATCATTTTTACTCTAAATCAATAGTCTTTAGTTAGTGGTCTATTGAAGGCCCAGAAGAAAATCACGGATGAGTATATAGGGGTATAAAGAGTTGAATAAAATAGAACCCCTAGTTTTTGGGACTTTGCAATCTAGTAGACAGGGTAAGCCAAGCACAGCCAGTCACCCTACAGCAGGGCATGCTGGGAAGGGCAGCCATTAAGACATCCGCTGAGCATACACCATGAGCCTATCACCAGGGCTCGTGTTAAGTGGAATGATGCACAAAAAGCAAAATGCTAAGCATCAGAGATATTGTTTGGTTATCGGAAATGACTTCATGGAGAACATGGAATAAATACGCCTTTAAACTTAAAGAACACACTGGAAGAACCCATTTTTGTGAAATCCATTGGGGGAAAAGAAAAAAGAAGTGCTGTGAGTAGTCTGCTCTGGCCAGAGAAGTAGGTACCTGTACAGAACTGGCAGGAGATGAGGGTAACCAGAAGAGTTTATCCCTATCATAGAGGTCACAGATGCCGGTTTATTATTTTTTTTGAGGATTTATTTATTTTTGAGAGAGAGAGCATGGGTGGGGGGAGGAACAGAGGGAGAGGGAGAAGCAGACCCCGCTCTGAGCACAGAGCCTGGTGTGGGGCTTGATCCCAGAACCCAGAGATCATGACGTGAGCCGAAATGGAGTATGACATCTAACCGACGTCACCACCCAAGGGGCCCCACAAATGCCCAGTTTCAAACTGGTGCCTCAGTTTAAAATTTACAGAAAATGGGGAATCAGTTGTGTTGACCAGCTGAATTCTTAGAAGCGGAAGACACTGGGTATAGTTGAGAAAGGAGCCGAGAGAAGACTGAGGTGACAGGAAGCAATTTAAACTGGTGAGAGTACCACGTGGCTTGGACCGGGACAACTTAGAGAGCAGAGGTAGAGACGACATGATTTCTGGAATGCCTGCACATATGGGAACACAGAGAAAGACACTTATGATGACTGCAGGGTTCTGAACCTGTTGAATAATAATAAATTAGCAGAAACAGCGTAATAGAAGAAAACAGCTCAGGAAATTGGAGGGTATGATGCTCTCTGGTTTAGTTTTACTGAGGTTCAGGGGTGGGCAGCTGGCAATGAGAGTCTGTAGCCAGAGAAGCGAGGCCAAGCTCAGCGCCGTGGCCGTACTGTGGTCAGTGAGGTTTACCTGAGGAGCGGTTATTGCTAAAAGAGAAGCCAAGGCTAGAAATATCAGCACTCAGGTGACTGAAAATGATCATTAGATTCAAGGAATGAATGTAGTTACAGGAGAGAGAAGGAAAGAGGACAGGACTGCTGTACAGTTTGGAGGAAATCCCACATTACCAGTTGGAAGGAGAAGTGTGAGGCCCTGAAGATGGTTACGAGTAGTCAGGAAAAGAATGAAAAATAGAAAGCCAAGAGTGGGAGCCAAGGAGGCTTAAGGAGGAAGAAAGCGCTGGCAAAGGCTGTACAGTGATGGACAGTCGTGCCGAGAAGCTCCCTTGGGTCGTAGAAAAACCTGCCCTTGAGCCCAGTTATCTCCATTTCAAGAGATACATTTATCATATTGGAAAGGCTCTCATTGTTTTATTTTTAGCTTTTCAATAAAGTCTGACAATATCTTTACCATTGCCAGTTTTGGAAATTAGTCTCTGATAAAATTTAACTATAATGTCAAAATGCTGATCAAAACGTTCCATAGCTTTCACCATGATAAAGGCCTATCATTCATAAATATGCTTCCTTTCTCCAAGTGCCAAGCACAGACAGATGGTGGATGACAGAAGAGGCTCATTTACAATGCTCTCTTTTTTCTTCGAGCTTGATTTTCTAGGGTTTTGGCCCACTTGATACAGAACATAGATTTGGGGGTGCCTGGATAGCACAGTTGGTTAAGCATCCAAACTCTCGGTTTTAGCTCAGGTCCTGACCTCGGGGTCCTGGGATCAAGCCCCACGTTGGGATCTGCGATCAGCACCAAGTTGGCTTGAGTTTCTCTCTCCCTCTCCCTCTGCCCCTCCCACTCATGCTCTCTCTCTGTTTCTAAAATAAATAAATCTTTTAAAAAAGAGAGAGAGAGAGAGAGAGAGTGAGAACATGGATTTGGTCCTGTTAGAGTTGAATTGTGTCCCCTCCAAATTTATATGTTGAAGTCTTAGCACCAGTATCTCAGAATGTGAGCTTATTTGGAAATAGGATTGTTGCGGATGTAATTAGTTAAGATATGGTCCCATTGGAATAAAGTGGGATCCCAATCCTTATGAAGAGGAGAGACTGGGTCACAGACACACACAGGAAGAAGGCCATGTGAAGACGAAGGCAGAGATTGGGGTGATTAGCCAAACCCAATGAAGGCAAAGATGGTCCCCAAACCAGCAGACGCTGAGAGACGGGCATGGGATGGATTCTCTCTCTCAGACTTCAGAAGGAACCAGCCACGCCAACAGCTTGATCGGGAAATTGCTGCTTCTAGAACTGTGAGACAATAATTTCTGTTGCCTAAGCCACCTAGGTTTTGGTCCTTTGTTGCACGAGGCCTAGTAAACCACAGGCCCACAAGCAAGTAAGTCAACAGCGTGTCTCCCCAGTCGTGCGCACGGAGCTCTCTCCTGCTGCAGAGAGAACGTGACTCCGTTGGCTCTAAAGAACGCGCATTCGCAGGAGCAGTTGGGAACCGCCTTTCTTCCCGAGTCACTCGTTTCCCGGAGACAGCGGTTCTTTGACCAGAGTTTGCATCGTGAGGGAACAGCCAGTTTTGGAGAAAAAATCTCTTCTGCTCCATGGGACTGAGACTCTTCTAAACCAAACTAATAATAGAGCTGGCGCTTTGGCAATGACCGACCATCGCACGGCTGAGCCATCAGAGTTGTTACAAAAATAAAGCCCAGGGACGGTGTCCATTACAAGTGAGGGTTCCGAGTAGGTGTTTTTAATGGAGGAAGTGATTATGATTTCTGGAAATGTACTGTTGGTGCTGCTTTTTTATATTCCGTGTTACTGGGAAAACAGACCGACCGCTAGTTTATAAAGCAGCCTTTTGTACAACTTTGGACATTTAGAGTTTGTCGTGGTTGCACCTGGCTTGGCACAAGATTCTCTCTATACAGTGGAAATATTTTCCGACGGTGGAATTGCTGAGTGGGTGGCTTCCATGGCAGAGCTGCTGCGCTCCGGGCTCCCTTTAAGAACAGGGCATTAGACGTTTCTATTTTCAAGACCTTTAGAAGCTGTTCTGTGGCCAAAGTTTTTCGTCCCAGACAAAACAACCCAGATTCTGGCTAACATTTCCTGGATTTAACATAATTTTATAAAACATGATACAAAGCCATCACTGGCCAACTATTTCTATAATCTAATTTAGGCTTCTCTTCTCTCCACGCCCCCCCCCCCCAATGCCAGAGCTTTCAAGGGATCATTATCTGAATTTGTGGATTGTTGTGATTACTACAAATCACCCAGGAAATAAAATTATTAAGACGAACCTGTCTGAACCCAAGAGGATATGGTGTCTCGATTGGTGACACTTACAAGGTTGATCTGGTCCCACCTTCCAGCTCGCCTGTGGCCGCATCATCTCCTTCCCTCGTTCATCGCAATTCCCTACCCAGTACTTTTCAAAGAGGAGGGCTTTGCATGGAAAGTTTTAAAACTTCAAACGGCTGTCCATGCAAGCAGTTGTTCAAGTCAGTAAAAGGGCAGGGGAACAATGATAGGACCACTGTGCTGCCCGAGCATTGCTTGAAGAACCAGCCATAAACCAGAGTAGCTAACGTGATAACCAGAACCCACATGGGGCTCAGCATCTGGGAGCACAGGGAACGGGAAAGCTGTACGATTCTCCTCTGAAAGAGGCAGCAGCTGCCCAGCTGATTTCTGCCAATGGAAAGTGGGCCAAGCGTGGACAGACTTCCTGATTTTCAAAGAGAGACCAAAAAGATAGATTTTCTTCTTCATGTCAAATCTTCCCGTGTTTGTGTGTTTTTAAAGATTTTATTTATGACAGAGACAGTGAGAGAAGGAACACAAGCACAGGGGAGCTGGGAGGGGGAAGCAGGCTCCCTAGTGAGCAGGGAGCCTGATATGGGGCTCGATCCAGGACCCCAGGATCGTGATTTGAGCCGAAGGCAGACGCTTAATGACTGAGCCACCCAGGCACCCCACTTCTGGAGTTTAAATGTGAGAAGCTGTATTAGCTTCCTATTGCTACTACAGCAAATTACCACAAACTTAGTGGCTTAATGTGAATTTATGATCTCATAGTTCTGAATGTCAGAAGTTTGAAATGGGTTTCGTTGGGTTAAAATCAGGGTGTTGGCCCGGCTCTGCTCACTCTGGAAGCTCTAGAGAAGAATCCATTCGCTCACCCTCCCGGGGTCGAGAGGCTGCCGGCGTCCTGTGGCTTATGGCCTCCTCCTCCCTGTCCAGCTGCGCAGCATCGTGTGATTCCTCTGATCGGACCCTCTGCTCCCTTCATCATGTCTCCTTTTCGGACTCTGACGCTCCTGCCTTCCTCCTTCTCATGTCAGGGCCATCGTGGTTGCGCTGGGCCAACCGGAGTCATCCCAGACCCCCTTCCCAGCTCAAGATCCAGCTCCTTAATCCTATTGGCAAAGTCCCTTTTGCCGGGACAGTGACGCAGTCACAGCTTCTGGGATGCACACAGGGACATTTTAGAGGGGAGCATTTTTCTCTCCATTCCAGAAAGGGATTCATTTCTTTTTTAAAGCAAAGACCCAAACAAAGTCCGTCTGTGGCTACTATTTTGTGATTTTGGTTAAACTGTCTGTACTGTCTCTGGGCATGAATGTTTGTCCTTTACAGCTGCGGGTACCCAAGCCAACGGTTGCTCTCTGGCATGGCGAAGAAAGGACTGTCTGCAGCCCACACTGACGGCAAGTTCTCAGAGGCACCTGCAGGCGACCGTCTGCGCCACCTGGATTGCTCTGCCAGGAAAGAATCCCACCGGCCTCTGCCGAGCAGGTCGGGCTGCAGCACCTCGGGGATTTACTCTAGATGGAATGACTTGGGGGTGACAAGCAGCAAGGGAAGGGCAACCACTGCTTTTAGGAATGGGGTTTCCCCAAGGTCAAGTTGTTCGGCAGAGGTCACAGGAAGTGCAGAGGTTACCCCAGGAAGGCGCCGATGGGGCAGAGGGGTGAGGGAAGGTCTATGTGGGACCTGCGGCAAGGGCTTAAACTCGTTGGCCTGTTTTGATCCTGGACCATTTCTACTGAACTAAATTACTCCATTCTCAGCCCAGTTCTTGGGTCAGGTCGCCTCGGCAATTTGGCGAAGACTCATAGTCAGACAGCTCTGCGGAGCGACAGTCCGGAAAACGGATGGGTTGAGCAGAAACGAGAACGACAGATCCTGTCTGCTGGTCCCAAGGGGGGCAGCCTCCCCAAAGGGGGACTTCGACTGCAAGACCTCGAGGGTTCCCGGCTGCCAACGGAGCCATGCCCGGTGCCAGGGGTCGGAGGACTAGGGAGGAGCAACTCCTGGGTGAATAGTTCGGAAAGATGCCGGGGTCAAAGCCGACTCCTGAGTGTGCTGGAGGGAAGCCTCTTGTGCAGCGAGAAGGGCAGGCACAGGAGGCAGGGGTGAGGCCCACAGGGTCACGGCCATTTGTGACATTGCACCTGCCTACAGGGAGAGCACACCAAGAGGCAGACCATAACTTCTGCCTTCCGCCAGCAGTTGGACGGTTTGGTATATTGGTGTTCTGACACTATTTCAGTGTGCTTCAGGGGACATTAGGGTGAAAACTAATTCATGTCACCGTATTCCATTTCAGATATCCGCAGGAGAATTTTCTATTCACTTCTGGCTGTGGTCCTATGTGACCTTTACCAGGTCAGGGTCTCTCCTTAGCTGCTGTCACTTCAAGAGTTTCCCCTGCTTTTTCCTGGGGAGAACCTTGGGCCCAGACGCAACCTGGCACGGGCGAATGACATTAACTGCCCTCGTAGCAGTGATCTGACGAATCAGGCTCCTTCTCAGCTTTGTTGGCCCCTTGTATGGACCCAAGCAAGGACAGAGTCGGCCCATGACTGTGCAGCCTTTTCACATGACTCGTGGGCTATCCAGGTCAAAGCTGAAACAGGGCAGGGAGGCTCAGCTGGGACCGCGCCTGGCTTGGGTTTGCTTGTCTGCGGGCAAAAAGACCACCTTCTACTCAGTCCAGGAAGCACTGACATTGCCCTGAGAATATGTGCGCGCACACTGCCAGCACATTGTAAAGAAGGATGCCCCCCTCGCTCGGGACGCCGCCATGTTTGCCCTCAACGAAGGACTAAAATACAGAGTAGGCTTTGGGCACATGGCATCGGGCGTCGCATCGGGCGTCACCTCGGAACTTGTCAAAGAAAAGAAGAAGACCCATTTCATGAGAATCTTAAGAGGCCTGGATGGGGTGACGCGTGTGGAGATACTCTGTGATTCTGAAGCGCCGCAGACAGTATCGAGGCGTTATCCGCGCAATCTGAATTAGATCTTACCTTTTCTGCATACTGTGTTCTTTGGGAGAAAACACCAATAATCTCACTGATGATCTGGCCTAGGTACCTTCTAATGTTTATAATACTTACCTAAGGGCATCTCAGCTCACTAACTTGCCTGGAGCCCAGATGCTGTTCGTTTAAAAAAATTGTTTTTGAACTTCTTGGGGAAAATAAAAAGCCAGAACGAACCCAGAACACCCATCCAATAAAGTCTGCCGCACGAAGCACGAAAAGCGCACACTGAATGAGTCTGAATGAGAGCTTGGGGATTCAGGATCCTTTTATAAATTGATAATTGTATAGAAGGATGGATCTTATTAATTTCCAATTTGGCAAACGTCCCCTTCCTAAAACAGAGTTAATTGGTTCGATGGAAACATGTTGATGAAATATTTTGGGAGGAGAAGCAGATTGGGTCATTGACAAACTATTTCCCATGCACAAAGGCACTGGTTTACTGGTTGTTGAAAACGCCTGGAAGACTTCATGTTTCACCTTATGATGAACTAGAACAATAGCATCGTAAAAACATTCCTGCGGATTATAAAGCTGGTCAACAGGGACTACATGTCAGGGACGCTCTCTGAGTCTGGCAAAAGTCAGATCACTGTTCGGGTGACTGGGTGGCTCAGTGGGTTAAGCCTCTGCCTTCAGCTTAGGTCATGATCTCAGGGTCCTGGGATTGAGTCCCAAATTGGGCTCCCTGCTCTGTGGGGAGCCTGCTTCCTCCTCCCCCTCTGCCTGCCTCTCTGCCTACTTGTGATCTCTGCCTGTCAAATAAATGAATAAAATCTTAAAAAACAAAAAAACAAAAAAACTTAGACCATTGTTCCTTAACTCAGTTTTGGCTTCTTTGTCAATCTTTCACAAATAGCTCGTATTCTCTTGAGGAGGCACATCTCCGCCTGTTACTAAGTCGATCCTTTGACCGAGTGAATGGAAGGGTTTGTGTTTGCCCATCTCGCTGGGCTGGTTGTCAGGAGGGAGTTAGTTTTGTATCTTCCTGTAGACAAAGAAGAGATAAGCCTCCTCATTGACAGGCTGACCTTCACAGATGCTTAACCCGCTTCAGAGCCGTCTGCTGCTGGGAGTGGTGTACCATCCTCGGGGGGGGGGGGGTGCTCAGACTTGGTGCACACAAACAGTCATTGCTGTGGTTCTGTCCCCAGCACAGGAAGAAGCTCGGTGGGCCAGCTAAGAAAGAAGTGAGTCTAGAAAAATGGTCTTGAGTCCCAGTTTGCCATTTTTCCCCCTGGGTAATCACTGCTACATTATTTTATGTCTTGATTATAGTAGACCCTTGAAATACTCAAGGGGTACCCCTGAGATGTGGAATCCTTAAATGCAAGAATACTATTGGAGCTACAAAAGACTGGAGAGAAAGGTGAGAAAATCCAGTTGAAATAGAGATGCTCACCAAATCCCATCTCATTCACTGGTGAAACACTCACTCCCCTACTCCAGCCTCCATGTGGGCACCAGTTTCAAGTGACAGGTCCTTTACTTTTGGGGTTACTGGCAAATAGCCAAACCCTGTGGTGTTAAATCTTTAAGTCAATCACAAGAGTCTAATATAGTACCTACTTCTTAGGTTTGTTGTGACTATGAAAAAAAAATGTAATGGTGGAAGAAAACATGTATGTAACATGTAAGTAAGATCGTCCATATAATTGTATAGATATAGAACACTGTATAATCCATAAATGTGAGACTCCTTCCTTCCAAAGTGTTCACCTGAGAGAACGAATTTGGTAAGAGAATTCTTCCTCTTTAGGTGAAGATGTGATAAATGTAGGTGGTCTTCGGACATTTTTTTCTAGAATTCTCTAGGCTCATGGATTTTGGAAAAATCCGGCTGATATCATATGTTGGCTCTGTGGCCATAGTCGCACAACCAGGAAGTCAGGCCTCAGCTCCTCATTGACCCCTCCTGGGCCCTTCCTAAGTTCTCTTGTCTGTGCGGTAGGATTTTGCTCATTCACAGTGTGTGGGTGTGTGGGAGGAGATGGTATTGTTTTTCAGATACAGTTTCTCATTTTGAGCCACATTTTGTAAAAAAAAAAAAAAAAGATTTTAATGTGGCTTAAAAGATGCACCACAGAGTTATCATAAATCTCAGAATTAAATTAAAAATGAAAGTTAAGAAAATCAACAATCATGTAATGACTATATTTGGGTTCCTGTGGGAAGTCAAACTCAGAAGAGAAAAAGCAGAAACAAGTTGTCTAGAACAGATCATGTGTGTCCTTTACATATGCACAAGCTAAATAAGATATTAAAAATAATTACTTTTAGCACTTGTCCTAGGGGGCAAATGAGGTATGATTTTCATTTTAACATCTCCTGAGCTTGAAGTAGAGAAGCATGAAAAGAAAGAAATCAATAACCCTAACGAAAATGAGGGTGGGAATGAACCAACAAACAAATGGTTTTAACACTTTTTGGGGAGTTGAAACTGACTGGGAATGGCGTGGTGAATGAGACAGGCTGAGAGCTGAGGTTCTACAGACGATGGAGCTACGGGATGTAGAGCCCATGCTCGACAACGAATCCCAGAAAGTCTCTGGCCTCCGAGTCAATAGCAAGCAAATGGGAACCGGAGTTGAAACTAGGGGATTCGCCCGAGGTCCGCAGTGAAGCCGCTGCCAGCACGGGCACATCGGGTCCTCTTCCCCGAACCAACACATGGGCAGACGGATGGCACGTAGAGCTTGTCTCCAAATAAACTGACCAACGTTTGGGGGAAGCAAAGATGACTGACCCTCCGTCACCTGTGGGCAAAGTACAGGTCTAAGTGTTGCTGTGCCTGCAGGACAATAAGCTCATAGTGTGACACAGCAAAGCTGCAGCTCTAGGTGGAGGAGAAGGACATATGGAAGGAAAGGCAAGAGTGATAATACGCTGACAACATCTGTCTGGTCATTCATTCATTCACTCGACAAAAGCTTGCTGAGAACAGCTGGGTGCAGGCCTGTTCTGGTCACACAGACGACATCTGGCGTCTGACGGCACCAGACAAATCTCTCCATCTTCATGGAGCTTACAGGACTCCCTTAGTAAGTGAGGCTGCTAGAGACACTGCAACTGCTTTTGGGATGTCCTATTACATTAATCATAATTACTTATATAATAATAATTTGGAATGTGGGAATAAGAAATAGAAGTTTAAGTATGTTGTTGTAATATAGAAAGATAAGTAACAGAAAAACTATGAATAATAACGTACATGGCGATGAGTAGAGCTGAGTAAGTGACCTGACTTTCAAGCTCTTGTATACGGGATTCATTAGATACTGTCTAAAGCGGACACCCTGAAACAGATAAAATCATGATATCTAGAATTAGGGAGGCCGTCACCAAAACTGAAAACAGAAACAGCTGAAAGCGTTTGCCTGTGGGGTGTGGCACGGAGGGAGAGAAGAGAAGGACCAGACGGTTATCTTTGTGTTCATCATGTCCTGCTCGCCTGGCTGCCGTGCGCACGTATTTTATGGCTTAGCTTGTATGTGTTGAATTAGGTGACCTCTAAGAACAGTTGTAAGCAAAGAATGAGACTCCTTTTTCATCTACCAACTGTCATGGGATTAAGCACAAAGTCATTAGAAATAGATTTCCTTTCTCTATCTTCTAGTAAGTGTTTAAAAATAGATGCCATTTCATTGCGTTCTCTTGCCTGTAATAAATGGTGGGGTTCCAAGAACAAGTCTGCGAAGGTAAGTGCTGGAAATGAAGGATAGCCTGGGAGCAGTCCGTCCGAACAAGATAATGCTTTCCCTTCCCCTCGTTTACCTGTACTTAACCAACAGCATTTAGAAAAGTGGGGGTAACATTTACTTAGTACTTATTTTGTATAAAGCTCTTTGCATATGATAAATCACTTAACAGACTCAACAGCCTGATGGTATTGACATTAATTTTTACATCTGATAGTTGAGGGAATTGAAGATTAGACAAACAAAGAAGTTTGCTAGTGGCAATTCAGGGGGTAGGTGGCGAGCTAGATACCCAACCCAGGTCTGTCGGGCTCCGGTAGCTACGCTCTTTCGTTCCTAACCTTTGGTTTCTCCAGTGTGCACCTTCTTAGAACGAGGCCAGGTTTTGGTATAATTCCATTGTAGGTTATATTATAAGTCAATATTGTCTATGATTTAAATTTCTGTAAGTGCCCAGTTTTTCTAGGTACCTATTGATAATAAAAGTACATATCTATTAGTTTCCTAAAATTTAGGCAAAAAAAACCCTTGTAACGTTTTATTTTCACCCTCAACCAATAATATCCTTCCTATTCCCTATGTTGTATTTAAAAATTTTTTTCAATGGTACTTTGTCCCTGAACAAGTCTTTTGGTCCACTTTATGACCAACTTCGCACACATGATCTCTTGTATTGCTATTATCTGCTGAAATGACACAATGGTCCTCTCTTGAGTCTACTGTTATCAAAAAGAAATATACTCCAGGACCAAGTCAGATGCACATACATTTGGGGGAAATAGTAATAATAATAATAATAATAATAATATGAAATAAACTGGCTCCTGTTTTGTGTACATAGAAGGTGTCAGATGCTTTTCATGAATCATCTCACTTCATCCTCTTTCCAGATCTGTGGGGCAGACGTTGTGGTCAATATTCTACAGATGGAGACTGTAACCTATTGAGGTTAAACTATATGTTCAGACTTGGCATAAACCAAGGAACTGATACAACTAAGACTTGAACAGTAGGTGTAGGAGTATGCTTGTCATGCTTCTGAAGCTGCCTGACATAAATAATTTTACATGTTCTGTCATGCTATCCTTGGGGACAAGATAGGCAGTTGAATAGTAGGGTTGGACACTGTGACCAGTCTGAAATGGATTTGCTTCTACCGATGCCACTGGAGGGAAGTGGGATACATTCTCTATCTTATTTGGTTCCATGTTGTTATTAATGGATTAGAGATGTTCTTGCCATGTTGTTGCTTTTCCTCTGATTATTATTATTATTTTTATTATTTTGCAGAATATACAAAACTGGAAAGAAGAGAGGGAAAGTGAGAATGAGAATCTTAAAAAATATATAACAGGTTACAGCAAGGATCTGATTTTCTGACAAGAGGAAATTAAATAAGGGTAAAATTACAATCATGCTTTTGTCTGAAAAGTTACCTATTTGAGCACAGGGGAGGAAAGATGAAGCTTAGTAAAAACTCATGCAAAATTTGGCCATCTTATTAATCTCAAGCCTTCATTACCATCCTCACAATGATAGTTCCCAAATACCTGTCTCCAGCCCAGCCCTCTACATGGCTCTAGTCCTGTGTGTCCGATAGCTCTGTTGATTCCTCCTCTTGGTGTTATATGTCCAAAAGACTTCTGAAACTTACCATGTCCAAGACTGAACTCTCAAGCCATCCCCGCCAAGCCAGGTCCTCTTCCAATATACTGAAATCAGTGAATATGACCACCATCTGTTCTGCTAGTAAATTTAGGCACCATTGTTGATTTTTCTTTCTCCCTCATCCTCTCTTCCCCATCTTTAATTTCTCCCCACACCCCGTCCATTTTAACTCCTAGAATCTCAGAATTTGTCACTCTTTCTTCTCTACCATTGCCTTATTTTCCATGGGACCATCCTTTCTGACCTGTGGTCCATCTGGTCTCAATGTTTCTACTCTAGCCCTCTTCGACCCACTTAACATGCACGAGTGAGAGTTTCATCACACAAATTAGATTGAGTCATATGTACATGTACAAGATTAAGTTCCTCTAACGCCTTTGCATTTCTCTCCACTACAGATAGAAACCATCCCGTTTACCTTCTCGACCTCGTCTCCTCGGTCTTCCTCTGCTCTGTACTCCAGCGCTATGGGCTTTCTTTCAGTCCCTTGATCACAGTAGCCTGGATCTTCTGTGACCCTTCTGCCACGTCTTTCCACAGGTCCTTCCTTCTGTCGGACATATTCTTTCCTCTTCCTCATTTGGCCAATGCCTAGTCGTGCTTCAGGTCTCTCTGTTCAGGCGGCATTCCTACAACTCTTTAGGTTGGGATTCTCTTGCTACATATTCTTATAGCTGCATGCTCTGTTCCTGTCCTTTGGAGCTCTTATCTCTGTTTATAATTCATTCATTGGTTTGCATGACATATTTACTGACTGCAATGTGGCAGAATTCTGTGCTAAGTGCTGGGGATAGAGTGATGACTAAAACAGCTAAGGATCTTCATTTGGTGATGGAGGAGGTATATAGTAATCAAACCAACACTGAAATATAAAGTATGTCCTTTGGTGAAAGTGCCACAGAGAAAAATACAGCAGACAAAGAAGATAGGAAGTACCTATGTGGGCACAGAAGTGTGTGCTATTTTAAATAATCAGGGGAAAACTGAGAAGGTAGCATTTAAACTAGATGAGAGGATGAACCTTGCACATATCTGAAGGAAGACTGCTCCAGGTAGAGGGAAGAGGAAGGGCAAGAGCTCTACGATGGAAGGACGCTCCCCACGTGCAGAGAGCGACAGGAAGACCAGTCTGTTAGGAGCAGATTAATAGGGGAGATGATGACAGAGAGAGGACTCGGCTGAGGCAGGACCTCAGAGGTCAAAGTAAGAACTTGGCTTTCAGTCTGAGTACGTGGGAAGTAGTTACCTAATGTAAGCCAAGGATGTGATCGGACATATGTTCTTAAAGGATTACATTGGCTACTGTGTGGGGAGTAAACTTTACGGGGGGATAAGGCTGAGGAAGGGTGGAAGCAGGGATATCAGTTGGGAACTTTTCTCCACTGATTCACACAAGGTCAGGTGGTGGATTGGTCACGACGCTAACAGTAAAAGTAGCGGAAATGGTCAAATTCTGGTTATTTTTGAAAGAAAGCCAACAGAATATGTTGACAGATTGAATATGTGTTACATAAGAAAGAAAAATCATGAATTATATTAAGGTTTATAGCAGAGGTAACTAGAAGGATGGAGTCATGATTTGCTGAAATGCACAAATCTATGAGAGAAGCAGCTTTGAGAAAGGTCGTGAGTCCATCTAGACATATTGACTTTAAGATGCCTCTTACGTATTCTGGTGGACTTAGAGAGTAAGTAGGTAGCTGCACCTATGAATCTAGAGCTTGGGAGAGAAGTCTGGGTAGGGTGACGTGGGACTGAGGAGGTTCATGGAGCACAACACTCTGGTTCTAAAGCCAGGAAAGTCCCGGGCAAACTGGGCTGAGGTTTTATACTAGGTCTGGGGTATAGATATGAATGTGTGCATCTTTGGCTTATAGATGATTCTGCTTACATGAGAGATCTAAAATAGTTAAATTTGTAGAATCCCACATTGAAATGGTGGTTGCCAGGGGCTGGCAAGAGGGGACATGGGAGTTCTAACCACTAGGCTTAAAATTCCAGTTAAGAAGAGTAAGCTCCAGAGATCTGCTGTACAACGTTGCACCCATGATCAACAATACCGTATCACACACTTACGATTTTGTTCAGAGACGGATGTCACTTTCAGTGCTCTTACCGCAATCACATACATACATACGTAATAAAAATTTAAAAAGAAGTTTAAAACCATCTTCCTCCTAACATCTTTCCAAGTTTCTACTTCAGCTAATTTTACCACCACCTACCCAGGAACTAAAGCCCCACATCTGGCATTCATCTGCCATTACTTCTACCTTACCGTCACTCTACACATTTAATTAGTTGGCTAATCTCAAACATCTCAAATACACTTCCTCTACTCCATTCCTACTGACATTTCTTCAGGTCAGGTTTCCACCATTGCTCACATGAACCAATATAGTAACTTTCTCACTAGAAATCCTGCCTCGACTTGCCACCCCATGTAAGCTTGTCTCCACGTTGCTGACAATGACCTTTCTAAAGTTTAAACCTAGTTGTTCACTTCCTGGACTAATACCTTTCGAAAAGTATCTTATTATCTTCCAGATAAAGTTAAAAGCTCTTCCAGCATATAAAATCCTTCATAATTTAGTGCCCTCTGACCCCAGCTCCCAGTCCTACTCCATTCCATACACTCTCATCCACCAGTAACAAACCATTAGCAGATACCCGGATTTGCCAGCCCCCTTCATACCTCCCTGGGCTTGCCATGTTGATACATTTACCATTATGCTATGCTCTGTGGCGAAGTCCTGTTCCTCCATCTCGACTCAACTAAAAATCTCTCTCATTCATGAATGTTTTCTTGATGTGCCTGTTGGTAGAATGAGCCCTTTTAATCCATGCTTACTGCCCTCAGAGCAATTGTTACCGTGCAGTGCAATGACTAGTTTTCATGTCAATTCCCCCCTAGACTGAGAGCATCTGAGGGCGGGATCTGTTTCTCACTGTCTTTGTGTCTCAGGTACCTGACAGAGCATCTGACCCGTTGCAGGTATTCAAAGAATGGTTGCAAAGTGAATTAAACTCATCTGGATTTTCTAATTTCTTCTCATCAGATTTCTTCAACAAAAGAGGGAGAGAATTATGGAAAGATTCATTTTTATCCTCACCCGGCCTGTGATATGAGGCTTTAGCAGACTGTAGAACGCGAAAGGTGAAGAGAGATGGTCTGTGGTGTGCGTTTGCAAACATCTGGAAGGCTCGAGGTTAACAGGATGTGGAGAGCTTAGTCTTGCCTTTGTTTTTGCCTTGCTGTTTCAACAGGAAGTATGCGAGTTGCCAAATGCCCGAGATGATACATTAGCAAATCACAGGGAAGGGCAGAAGAGGCAGTGAAGCATGGTTCAAAATCCTCATGGGCACTCGGCTTCTAGCTTGTTCTGCCAGGACCCTGCTTTCCGTAGCAGACAGCTGGAGCGGGCCGAGTCATATGGAGATTACAGAACTCGCTCCACGGCCACCTCATGCAAGTCTTTATGCTTTCTTCCTTACGTCTGTGCAGCGAAACAGAAGGGCTTACTCTTCCTGTCTTACTATTCACATCGGAATGAAGTCAAAATAATTTTCAGGCCGCAGCTGTTAATAATCACAGAGAAAGCATGTTATGGCTACACAGTCAAAGCAGTTTTTGTGTCTGAGATGATGACACGTAGTTAACAGCTGCTTTCCCTACTCTACCTGTTTTCATTTTCTTACCTTCAGTTCTATTTCTTCCTGTGACAGACACCCCACCTATCCCCTGTCCTTTGCTTGTCAGCTGCAGACTCCACCAAGTCCAATTAAGACTCTGACCTTTGGTCTCTGGGCTGTTGACTAGTCTGTCATTAGCGGTCTCTTAGATTTGAACCCAAACAGTTGCTAGAGTTTATAGTCGAATCAGGAAAGCAGGCTCCCCGCCGAGCAGAGAGCCGGAAATGGGGCTCGATCCCAGGACCCTGAGACCAAGACCGGAGCCAAAGGCAGAGGCTTAACCCACTGAGCCACCCAGGCGCCCCTACAGTTGAATCTTAACACAGTCCCCAAATTCTTCATGAACAAGACTGGTCTTCCTCTCCAGACTTAATTCTTCTGCTCCGATTTTGTATCCTGTAACTGAAGTGTTTGTAGCTTCTCCAAGCAAACCATGGGCAGGTGTACACAGAGTTTTAATTGTGTTTCAGCAGTTTGGGCCTTTGTTTACGTTCACGAGTTCCTTCTGTGGTGTCTCTTCCTTTTACCTCCCTGGCTAGTTCCTTTTTGTCCCTCACAGTTTAGTTAACGTGTCTTCTCTTCTGGAAAGTGTTTCAGATTTCCCAGTTGGCGCAGATGGCCCTCTGCCTTGCTCCCAGAGCACACTGTGCATAGTTTCATCTTCAAACTTACGACATTTCCTCAAGTGATGTGTTTCATTCCAGCCTCTCTGTTAACTCACAAGCTGTCGGCAAGAATGCGCCTCGTTCTCCTTATCTTTGTGTCCCGTTCTGTCACGTGCTCAGTACGTGTTGTTTGAACCAAACTGAATAGAATGATGCAAACATGGGGTTTTACCTTGTATTTCTCAAGATATTTTCTGAGTATGATTATATTCACATCACCATGTCACAAATAGAGAAACATGGGCTATCCGATCAAGGAGAGAACCTCAAAATTCAAGCTTCTGGGAAGAGTCATCTACGCACATTTTCCTCATGCCTCACTCGCCTTTCACAGCTGAGTTCTCTTCAATCCACCACGCCACCCTAGCTGTCCTGGCTTCGATCTCAGCAGTGGCCATATTCCAAAATCCGACGTATGCCTCCAGGCCACCCCTTACTTGTATTTCCTAAGTGATCACTCTCCCTACTTGAAATTCTCTTTCCTTCCGTTTTATGATGCGGCGTCGCGTAATACACACTCTGGTGTTCTTTCTACTCTACCCGGCCCGTCCTCTCCTGTCCCTTTGCTGGTGCCACCTCCTCCACTTAGCACTGGGAGTTCAAAAATC
Source organism: Mustela nivalis (assembly GCF_964662115.1). NCBI lineage: Eukaryota > Metazoa > Chordata > Mammalia > Carnivora > Mustelidae > Mustela > Mustela nivalis. The sequence continues at coordinate 111,830,619 of NC_139030.1, forward strand.
AGTCTCGGACTCTAATTTCTTTCTCACCCTGCATTCTTTTCCTGTGATGTCTCATCCATCCCACAACCTATAAAAAACACTATGTATACACCAGCAACTCCAAGATAGGTTTCTGCAACTCAGATCTCCCTCCTGAGCTAGGAAGTCATCCACATGTTTATCTGCCGTTCCCTCTCGGTTGCCTCTCATGCATCTTGATTTAAACATTTCCAAATCCAAACTCATTTTCTTACTCCTCAACCTACTCTTCATCTAGTCTTTTCAGTCTCCCATCCCCCACCTTCCCAAGTGTCCGTGGCAGGAATGCTGATATTATCCTTGACTCTTGTTTTTTGGTAAGCCTCTGTCCATGCCCCCTTGTAGATGAATCTTGAATCTGCCCTTGTCCTGGCTCAACTGCCACTATCTCTTGGCTGAACTCCAGCGGTAGCCTCCCAACTCCCCACGCACCTGCTCCTGCCATCCTCCTGTTTTGCTCATTTCCTTCAGTCCTTTCTATTTATAGATCAGCAGAGTATTCTTTTAGAGATGAAGTTTTAATCATGTTATATTCCTCCCTTTCTCTTTAAAGTGTTCTCCATTTCTCTTAGGATAAAACAGAAAATCCTAGCGTGGCTTGTAAAGGCCCCGTATAACCAGCTCTCACTTTTCCACTTCTCCAGACCTTCCCATGTGGGCCCTAAACACAATAACTGTAGCCTTATTCGTTTGCTCTTTTTTCATTTTTCTTTGAAAAACTCTTCCCCTCTAAAATGTAAATTCTATGAGACCAGTGTCCAAGTCTGTTCTGTTGATCCCTGGATCATAGAAACCTAGGATAATACCTGATGTGCAAAGATAGTCAATAAATATTTGTTGAATAAATGAATCAATCAGTTAATTAATAACAACTTCTTTGGGTACATAAAAGTAGGTCATCCTTGGGGCACCTGGGTGGCTCAGTGTGTTAAAGCCTCTGCTTTCGGCTCAGGTTACGATCTCAGGGTCCTGGGATCGAGTCCCGCATTGGGCTCTCTGCTCAGCAAGGAACCTGCTTCCCCTTCTCTCTCTGCCTGCTGCTCTGCCTGCTTGTGATCTCTGTCTGTCAAATAAATTTTAAAAATCTTAAAAAAAAAAAAAAATAGGTCATCCTTCATGGCTTCTCCTCGGGGCAATTCTCCCAAGTCAAGCATTCTTAAGAATCTTTATTTTAAGAATTAGACTCGGCCGTCCATGTTATTCATTTTCTTTCCATCATTTGTTTATTAGTACATAAAAGTCAACTATATGCCAAACACAAAACTAATAGAAATAAAAATACAGCAAGGTACAGTGAGCAAAAAAAGACCCCAAAGTGTATATGGAACTGTTCTTTAATATTTTGAAACAAATATTTACTAGTTTGAGAATTAGCGTGCTGGGATGCCTTTCCGAGATTTGAAAGATGATGACTGCTAGGAAGTATGATTTTTTTCTCTTTCTGCTGCATATCTTGACGTCAGGACTATGGTGCTTTTTCAGTCTGCATATGCCCTGTGGGATTGTGGTGTGCTAAACGCTAGTCTGTTTTTACTGTGATGATTCTAAGAAACTAATACAACCCTTTTAGGAAAGCATTGTCATTTTGATTATTTTCTTCGGCTTGGCTGTCTTGGCTCTCTCACAGATTTTTTGGTGTGCTTTAACCCCAGTCTAATATCGTCAGGAGTCTGACCTGTATTTTGGGGAGGTCAATTGTTTCCTCATGCCAGAAGCAGCGTAAGTTTACAGCGCTCAGTGCAAGAAGCAGTAAAAGCCAGCCAATGTTAGCAGTGGACTGAGTTGCATATCGGTCATTACTCAGCTAACAGCACTGCACCTTCTTCATCAGATAAATCCTAAGCTGGAAATGGCAGGAATGTGTCACGTGACCGTGACTCAGCATTTTCCATGAGCGCTCACTCACTCACCGCGGCACTATTGAAAGTTCAGCAAATGGCCAGGCTAGTCATGGTAGGTAGGAGACTATCAAGACATATGCTTTTAACTAAAAACAATTTTATGTCAAAAATGTTAGCACTGCCAGGAATTCACAAGATTCGGTTATTATTTGTACACTTGTTTTTTTCTTCCCAGAGATGGATACCAGTACCCTGGTGCTAATTTAGTACTGGGGAGTTAGCAAATGGCAGACTTGAAAAATATCTAGGGTCACATGTTTAGCGATAATTTTATTTAGTTACTAAATCTCTTGCACACAGGAAATCAGCACAGTTTGCTTCTGAAGATATGAAAACTTGTGATTTTAGCACAGCATTAATGCTTTATTATACTGAGAATATTTACTGAGAAGAAGTTGGCTCTCCTGGGCTTCCATAAACATTGGTGGGTTTTTGTAGGTTGAACAAAATATGTAGCATTAAAGGACTGCAAATTCCTAGACTAAAATCTGAGGCAAAGTTCAAATTGCTTTTGCTCTTTTGTTCTCGGCAGACTGTTTTTTCAGTCAACCACAGTGCTGATCCTGCCCAGAACTCTCCTTTAAATGCTGTTTTATTAAAATCTTTCTTTAAATCTGCTTCAAACTGTTAGAAGGTTTTCTGGGAGGAAAATTAAGAGACTGTAACATGGTAACTTTTTAAAAACAATTTCTATGGGGGCCTGAGTGGCTTTAAGCATCTGCCTCCAGCTCAGGTCCTGATCCTGTGGTCCTGGGATCGGGGTCCCTGCTCAGGGAGGAACCTGCTTCTCCTTCTCCCTCTGCTTGTCCTCCCCCAACTTGTGCTCTCTCTCTCTCAAACAAAAAAATTTTTTCAATTTAAAAACATTTTCTAGAATCACCAAGTAGTATTAATGAATCCAGAAAGAGCCATGATAACGGAAATATTCAGTGACTGAGGTAGTTTCTTTCATTATGATGTCCTCTAGATCAACTTGTGTTGTAGCTCTCTGCGTTTAAGCCCCCGTCACAGAAAACTGGTAAAATAAACATTTGCCTTTCCTCTGGTGCATGGGTGGTTCCAGGTGACACAGTGGCCTTTATTTTGTGGCAGAACTCCTGGAATCAGTCCTAACTAGCAAACACCTCCGGCCCCGGCTGCGTGGGTGTGTGCAGGCCTCAGATGACACACATCCCGGGCTGCACTCGCTGGTGGCTCAGGCTGGTGTTAGAACTCCAGGTGCACTAACCCATGCTTCGTGGAAGGAGAAATCATGATCCTGGTTGTTTGTTTTTGTTTTTTCCACATTTCCCAGGGACTGTTCTGGCAACGTCTCCTCCGCTGGGGAAAGCGCTGTTTGTAGGGTTGGCCCCGGGAACCACGGCCACGAATCTTCTTCCCTTTCTTCCTTCTGGGGCGCTCATGCCAAAAAGGTGCAAGATAAAAGACACTTGCAGCATTTAGTGTGGGTTTTTTTTTTCACTTTGAGCAAGGAGTGGCTGACCAGAGATGGGAGGCTGGGAGAGATCAAGAGGAGGCCTCCCAAGAGGTCAAGAGAAGAAATGGTACGGGGACAGAACACGGCGCCAGAGAGGGAACCATTGGCAAGCTTTACCCGATACTCTGGGTCTCCTTGAGAAGACCTGCTCTGTGAGGATGTGGGCGCCAGAAATGAGGGAGAGGGCTCAGGAGAGAGGGCAAGGACCAGCTGGAGCTCAAAGGCTGAGTGTTGAGGAGGAAGGAAGGTTAAAGGACAGCCAGCAAGGACATTAGTGGCCTTGCAGTGGTTAGCAGGACACTAGGACTTAGTAAAAATGGGTCAGAAGCAGAAGGGGACCCATATTCCACACTTCGGAACAAGATCAGAAAATGACCAGAACAGAGTAGGTACAAAAGTAAATATTTAGAATGAAGAGGGAAATCCTAACAAATCACAATCATTTATGTTTGCTATTACCCCAAAGCATGTGACTGAGGGGACGGATTGCCAGGGCTCCTGGCACGGCTCAGGAAGAAGGGCTTCGGGCTTCCAGCAGCCTCAGCCTCATGGCAAGTCCGACTCTGCCCACGAGGATATAAACGCCACTGACGTGTCTGGAAGGAGGTTCGTGGAGGAAGACGGATGCACTTACAGTCCCAGCTTCACAATGGTCAGTGTAAACTCAGAACGGCTCTAACTCCTGATTTTTTATACAATTTAAGTGAGAGCATGCATATGAAGGTGTTCTAAAAACTTGTAAAGTTCTTACTAATGTTATTTATTTTCTTACATTCTGAAAAACCCATTACATCTCAACCATTCACCAAATTCATCTAGGACTTCAATGAGCCTATTTTTACCCTATGCAAGCTCCTTCGAATTTTGTTTTATAACTACTGTGAAGCACTGCGTCTCATTTTTCCTAAAACATTGTTCTCTCAGCTTCGATGATTCATATTGGAGAGAATAAAACTGTTTCAGTCCCCATTTAAAAATGATTTCACCTTCATCATCTCTCCAGACTAACGTTCTAATCTTTGCTTTCATCTTCTCTTCTAAGCCCTCAGTTCCTTTGATAACTTACTGTTCTCATCCTTGTGCTCTCTCGAGACTAATCCTTGTGATTTTTCAAGGTGCCTGGCCGGAACTGAAACAATGAATGGAAAAAGTATTATAAATCATTTGCGTTGTGTGTCTGTGCTTGTGCCTGTTTTCCAGTTCTGCCTAGCATTTGGTTAATTTTGGGCAATAAGTGGTAGATTTGTTTTCCATTTGCTATCTTCCTTAGAGGAATTTCAACAGTAGTTAGTTGGGATCATAGAGGAAATTTGAATAGGATAATCCAGGATGCAGAGGAAGTTTGGAAGAGCGAGCAAAGTTCTAGGGAGAATTAATGAATAAAGCATATGGAAACTACGAACTAGGACTCCAATGAGAAAGAAGCATTTGAGAGACCACCGGAGGGCAAGCCTGCTCACAGAACAGGGAGAACCGGTAACTGGCAAGATAAGGGGTTATGATCCTGGAGGACAAGCAGGAAGTTAAGTCACCAGGTTGATATAATGGAGGCGAAGCTGTACCCTGTAATTGGATCAAAGGTTTTTCATGATGAGTGGCCAGTGTGGGATGGGGTAGGAGACCAGGATGATCAAATAGAAAGAATTTGTGGGACAGAGATTAGAGATGTTCCCACTCTGTCTTGATACTATAATCATCTTGACACTTTTTTTTTTTTTTAATTTTATTTGTTTGAGGGAGAGTGAGAGCATGACCTGGGGAGAGGGAGGAGAGAGAATCTGAAGCAGAATCAATGCCAGGCTCAATCACGAGATCATGACCTGAGCTAAAACCAAGAGTCATCTGCTTGAGGGACTTAGCCACCCAAGTGCCCCCACCTTTAATTTTTTTTTTAAGACTTTATTTATTTATTTATTTATTTACTTGACAGAGAGACACAGCGAGAGAGGAAACACAAGCAGGGGGAGTGGGAGAGGGAGAAGCAGGCTCCCTGCGGAGCACGGAGTCTGATGGGCTTGATCCTAGGATCCTGGAATCATGACCTGAGCCAAAGGCAGATGCTTAACGACTGAGCCAGCCCCAAACATGTCAATGTTCTTAAAGACATGTCAATGTCCTGGGGCCATAAACCAACTGAATTAGAATCTGGAAGTGGACCTAGGCTTCAGCAGATTTGGAAGAATTATCAGGTGATTCCAGCTTACGTTTAGAACAGAGAACTAGGGTTGGGGCCCTGGTTCCCAACTGGAGAAATTTTTATGACCCTGGTGGTGCAGTGGGCCTTACTCCTGACCATTACATTAGAGCATTCGGGAGTGAGATCTAGATATCCCTGTTTTTAAAATTCCCTAGGTGATACCCATGAGCCACCAAATTTAGGGACTGTTGGATTAGAGGGGCTGTAGCCTGTGATCTACTGTGCATTACAGATACAGTGAAATTATGTTGTGTGATAGACCTTGTATATTAAAATCATACTTGCGGCCTTGAAGTTTAAGGCACAGAAAATAATTCAGATACTGCGGTTTGTCTTTGTTCTGATGCCTCAGTACACCCTTCTAATTTAACGGAATTAGAATAACAAAATCTTGAAAACTAGAAGAGACCTCAGGAAAAATGCAACCCAGACTCCTTCTCTTCTACATGAGAAATAAGAGGCCCAGAAAGGATGGTGAAATCGTCTGTGATCACTTGGGAAATTCATGACAGAGTGGGATCCTCTGACTTAAATACTTTTCAGTCTTCTTCCACAACGTTGGCTACATTAAAAGACTTAGTTCTGAAATGTTAAATGCTAAAAGGAATAGGATTTAATTTACAAAATCTAGACAGTCAATGAACAGAGTTAATGTGATGTGACCCATCCACAAAACTCAAGGAACACTAGAAGTAAAAACTACTCCTGAGGCATAAAATAATTTTATTTTAAAACAAGAAAATCGGGCGCCTGGGTGGCTCAGTGGGTTAAGCCGCTGCCTTCGGCTCAGGTCATGATCTCAGGGTCCTGGGATCGAGTCCCACATCGGGCTCTCTGCTCAGCAGGGAGCCTGCTTCCTTCTCTCTCTCTCTCTCTGCCTGCCTCTCAGTGTACTTGTAATTTCTCTCTGTCAAATAAATAAATAAATAAAATCTTTAAAAAAAAAAAATAAAAAATAAAACAAGAAAATCAAAAAATAAAATAAAACAAGTAAATTAGGTTTAAAAAACCTAATTCCCAACATGCTATTTGTGAAGTTACTGGCCACAAGAATCCTTTAAGCCATAGGGACAGTCATTGTACAGCCACTCTGTTTTTTTAGGGAGGCTAGAATTTTGGGGGACTTTAGACCTGGAAACCCAAATACTTGGATTTCCTAAGGTCATCTGATAAACTGTAAAAGTTTTGCAATCAGTACCTAGACCCTCAATCATGAGGTTTTCATATTCTCTGAGTTGGTTAGTCCAATTCCTGAATGAATCTAACTTCATAGAAATCAGAACAAAAGTAGATCTCTTTGGGGGATAGAGTTAAATGCATCTGATTACACTGTTTGTTAAATGGACACCCTTCCTTGTGTATTTGTGGACTTGAGTTCCAGTATACAATCTTTGCAAAAAATAGAGTGGGCGTTGCCCCTGTCCCTCAGGTGATATCATTTGTCAGGCTCTGTAGCCAGCTTTCAGGCCCGTATCTTTGACAGTGGCTATGGTGAAGACACAGGAGTGCGATGATCTGGCCTAAAAGTGATGGGAAGGAGGGAATGTGAGTACGTTAGATCACAGAAAGGCTTCCATGGACTGAAACGAATGGCCAAAATCTAAGCAGATGCAATTCAGCAGGGAGAGAAGACTGCAAGGCCTGCCCTCGGACACAGTACAAGGCACCTGAGGGAAGAGGACTCTCTACCTTGCAGCACTTGAAGGCTTCTCATTGGAGAGGGTGTTGTTGCTTAAGGCCCACAGACCGCCACGCCTCTGAGGGGCTTTGCCATGGCCCAGAAATTGCCTGTGGCCTTCTCTAAATGCTTAAAATAGGAAAAATCAAAAGGGGAGGGGGTTTGGGAGAAGGGGGTGGGATTATGGACATTGGGGAGGGTATGTGCTTTGGTGAGTGCTGTGAAGTGTGTAAACCTGGTGATTCACAGACCTGTACCCCTGGGGATAAAAATATGTTTATAAAAAATAAAAAATTAAACAAACAAACAAACAAACAAAAAGACTAACAAGCCCCCCCCCAAAAAAAAAACAGATTAGACCTAAAGGTTTCAACTGGAAAAAGTAAAAGGAAGCTACCAACAGATTTTATTTCCATGTGAGGAAGAAATTCCTCTGTTAAAGCTCTCCAGAGATGGAATGAGCTATCCTGGGAAGTTTCAACTTTCCAGAACATTTGGAAAGAATATCAGAGGGGACTTAAGCAACAGATGGATAGTTGAAATACGTTATTATGTTTCTTCAAAACAAATGACTGTGTGCATGGAGAGAATGCCTGAGTACAGCTCACCTGGAGGGTGGCGGGGTCGGGCGATCTGGGACCATTGAGGCCCTGGACTACACAGGCTACAGCAGAAAGTGCGGGTAATAGGGCTGCCTCCTCTAGTAGATCCTGGGTCACAGACTATTCTCTCAAAAGGTTCTCTGATGGTTTTGTTTTGCCCTTGAGGGAAGACTAATAGGAGGACTTACTCTACGATGAGTTCACTATGGCATCTGATAGACAAGGTCCCCACACACTGTCACTGTGGGGAAGCAGAGAAATAAAGTATGAGGGTGTAGCAATTCTGAGTGTGGGGTGTGAAGTTAGGCCGACTGAATTTCACTTCTACTCTGTGTTTGCTGAGTGTAACTTTGGAGAAGTTGTATAGCCACTCGGTGCTTGCTTTCCTCCTATCTAAAATGAAAATAACTAGTGCCTCCATGTAGGCTGGAGAATCAAATAAACATAAAAACCATGTAAAAGAATTAAAAATGATGATAAAAAATGTTAGCTATATTCTTGTTGGTTTTTTTTTAGGTACCTGTTGAAGGTATTTGAATTTTGTTATTAACTGTCATTTATTCACTGTGTGAGATAGGGAAAATTCTTTACCTCTCCGGCTTCTTGTTTTCCACCTATAAAACAGTGACTACATTTCTACTAGACAAAAATAATATTGCATTTAATTGCCCTTAAGAGTTCAGAGTTGGGGCACCTGGGTGGCTCAGCTGGTTAAGTGTCTGCCTTCGGCTGGGGTCACGATCCCAGGGTCCCAGGATCAAGCCCTTTGTCAGGCTCCCTACTCAGTGGGGGGTTTGAACCTGCTTCTCGCTCTGCCCCTCTCTCTGCTCATGTTTTCTCTCTCAAATAAATAAATAAAATCTTAAAAAAAAAAAAAAGAACTGAGTCAAAGGACCCTGGAAGGTCTGACTAAGGTAAGAGAGTACAATAATTTCACAAATTTGTGTTTGTCTGAGAACATGAACTCTTAATTCGGAGGCAATACTCTAGGGTTGGAAATCGCCAGCAAGGAGCACGGATCTTCCCTGTCGTCAGGCATGGGTAGAGCCTCACCCTTGTTCGGAGTTGCCGTCTCTAGAACTTAACCCAGAACTTGGAATTCAGAATATCTGAGAGAGATTTTTGGGGATTTGTAGAGTCCCAGCACTTCGCGGCGGTTCCTGGCTTGGCTCCTGGCCCGAGCTGGGACTCCCGGCCTGGAAAGGAGCGTGGCCGCCGCAGCCCTCGGAACCCGCGGGGCTTCCCGACAGCGCTGTCCCTCCCGCCGCAGCCGGGTGTTGCCGCAGCGGGAGTGCCGGTGGCCGGGCTGGCCAGGAGCTCTGCCCTGCCTCGTGGCCTACTTACGAAGCGGGGTTGGTCTTGAGGGGAGGCCTCGTGTGTACGTCCGTGTGCGTCCAAACGCACAATCCTCCACTAACAGCCCGTGAAGCCTCCTAGGGAAGGTCATAGGTCTTGGCTTGAAAACTGAGCTTCAGACGCCCAGTCAGCCGCGGCGTGGACGCGCCTCGGGGCGGCCTCCTTGCTTCGGGCTCCACGGCGAGCAGTGCGCGCGCTGACCCACCGGACCGACATGCGCGCTCGCTCCGGCGTCTCCTTCCGTAGAGCGGAAATTCGTCGCGGACCTAACGTTTAAAGACCCGCAAGGACAGCTCCGGAGCACCTCGAAGTTCTCGCGAGCAACGACTGACTGAGAAGCTCGTTCTAAGTTTCTCTGTCGAGTCACGGCGTGTTTCCCGAGCGGAATCAGAGCCTCGGGGCGGCCGAGGCCGGCCCTTCCGTCAGTTCTCGGTGTTCCCGGAGGAGGGAGGAGGGGATTTTACCACGTTCTTCTCTCAGCGCAGGGCTTGGGGCTGGGCCTCTCTCCTCCCTCCCTCGTCGCCCGAGGGGTCGCCGGCGGCCCTTCCAGCGGGTCGTCGCGGAGCAGGCGGCCGCGGCCTCACACGGCGCCGGCAGGGCTTCCTCAGGCTCGTTAGCTCCCCGCGGAGGGTCACGGACACCCGCTTCCGGTCGCCGACACCCGCTTCCGGTCCGCAGACACCGGCTTCCGGCCCACCGGGCCCGGCGTCCCGTAACGCGGAAGGAGCCCAGCCGCCTCTGAGCCGCCTCTGAGCCGTGCTGAGCGCGGGGAGCCGCCTGACCTCGGGCCGGTTGGGCTGCAGCTCACGTGTGCTGAGTGATGACTTACAAATGTCCTTCTCGAGAGGAGAGTTTGTTTGTTTTAGAGAGAAAGAGAGACTGCACGCGGGGGCAGGGGGGAGGGGCAGAGAGGGAAGGGGCAGACTCCCTGCTGAGCCCCTCAGGCCTCGATTTGGAGACCCTGAGGTCATGACCTGAGCAGAGACCAAGAGTCCGACGCTTAACCCACTGCTCCCTGGAGGCTCCCTGCAAAAACATCTAAAAAATGGAAATAAATAGTCCTGTCGCTTCATGCAGAATCCGTGACCCGATGGGCTCTTTCCCCCCGGGAGCTGCCCCAGAGCAGGCGGCGTTTCTGGGTTAGCGCCTGGCGCCCCGCGCGCCGCGGTCCTCGCGCCCCCGGGACAGCTCTGTCGCGTGCTGGCGGGACGGAGAGCGTTCCAAGCCTCAGACGTTCTGTAAGAAACCAGCGGAGTTACTGAGTATCCCAAGAATGACCAATATCGAGAGGTCGCTGTCAGGCAATGACGCGGATAGAAAAGGGAAAGTTAAGATTATTTCCAGGAAGATCAACACATGGTAAAATTCTATTTACAATTATATATGTCAATAAATAACTTGGCGACCTGGTCAGAATTAATACAGAACATAAATAGTAAAAAGAATTGTTTAAGCAACTGTGGCTTTTTACTTTTATACAGACAGAATATCTCATAGTAGGCCTTAAACTGCTGCCTCGTAGAGATTTTTCTTCCTCTTCACTCGGCTGTGTGACAGGAACTGTCATGGCTTTTTTTTTTTTAATTTTAAGATTTTATTTATTTGACAGACAGAGATGACAGGTAGGCAGAGAGGCAGGCAGAGAGAGGGGGGAGCAGGTTCCCCGCTGAGCAGAGAGCCCGACGCGGGGCTCGATCCCAGGACCTGGGATCATGACCTAAGCCAAGGCAGAGGCCTTAACCCACTGAGCCACCCAGGTGCCCCATGTCATGGCTTTTGAAAACAGTTCCTTTTGAGGCACCATCTCTGGTCTGAAGCAGAAGAAAGCATTCTAGACTGGCACAGGGGAACTAAATTTTTCCTTTCATAAAGGCCATGGGAATAAAATTAATTTATGCTTTAAAAGGTAAAGTAAAATAAGTATGAAATTACAAGTAGGGGTTAGGGTCCCTGACACCTGCTCAGTCAAAAATCTGTATCTAACTTTTGAGTCCCCCGAAACCTAAGTACTGATACCCTACCACTGACCAGAGGCCTTACTGATAACATAGAGTCAATTAACACACATAACATACAGTGTATAATCTACACTCACCTACAATTTTGCATTGTACTACAATAAATTAAGCTAGACAAAATAAAATCTTAAGAAAGAGAAAAAGCATTTACAGTATTATACTGTATTTACTGAAAAAAGATCACATGTAAGTGGGACCCATGCCATTCAAACCTGTGTTGTTCAAGGGTCAACTGCATAAGAAAACACTGAGAAATTATGAGTGAGACTGATCAGAATTACTGAACTACTTGAATGAATGAAATATTTAACCATTATGTTGTATACCTGACACCAATATAACGTGATAATTTTTCTTCAGTAATAAACATTTTTCAGTGAAATTAAAAAAAATATTTCAATAGGAAGGCAATGGTATTGCTTTCAGATAGAGATAGGCCCTGGACCACGGTTAGCATGTCTTCTAGCAGTCGCCTGCTTTACAGAAAATAGAAGGAGGTCGGCAGCTCTGTGAGTGAGGCTATGCCGGAGGAATCTTCTCACCATGAAAAGTTCCTGTTGGCAACTATTTACTTCAAACTTTAATACGATTTACACACTCAAGTAGATACGTGTCCTTGAACATGGGATTACTGTGTTAATGGCTTCAAAAGGAAAAATTTAAATGTGGACCATTTCTGAATTACCCAAACTGTCAGAGAAAGGATGGAATTAATGAGAAATTGGTCATTTTAAAAGTTGAATGTGTGTATGGGCAGGGAGGAGGAAGAGGGGACTTGAAAACATAACTCTCTATTTCATTCACAAATGTAAGTTTATTTAAAATGATTTCTAACCCATAAAGAGTGAGAGATACGAGTGCTAGAATATGGGATTTTCATTCCAAAAAAATTTTCAAAATTAGAAGTTCTGATTAGTAACTCAGTCAGATCACAAAGTACTTCCTCATTGTCAGCATTTCTGTCACCAGATCCCTGGCTTTGCAGTCCTCAGACATGAAGGCACCCTTGTGACTGGCTTAGGAACCTGGCACTTTGACCCCCAACAAAGTGGAATAAAAATAAAATATTCTCCAATCATGTGATGTTTGGATTTGAAGATGACCCATAAATCTTTTTCAGCTGTCATTTTTATAAATGGCATAACATGAGTAGGGGTTGAGGAAATTAGGTGAGGAGAAGGAAAGGGAAAATGAAGGTTGTCCGTCCTCCAGGAAGAAGGAGTGTAGACATAGTATGGAAAGGGCTTCACTTTTTTTTTTTTTTAAAGATTTTATTTATGTACTTATTTATTTGAGAGTGAGAGAGAGGGACAAGCAAAGTCCACACCAGTGTGGAGCCCCGAGGCAGGGCCCGATCTCATGACCCTGATGTCATGACCTGAGATCCTGACCTGACCCCGAGATCAGGGCCTGACCCAAGTGAAGAGGCGGAGGCTCGCCTGACCACCTGCCCCGGGCCCCAGGGAAGGCTTCACGCGGTCGCGCAGCTTGAGGCCTGCCCCTGGTTTGGAAACTACTGCTGGACGCTGCACGTAGCTGATGTCCCCGAGCGTCCCCTCCCAACCTGGGCCATCTGTGCTTCTCATCTTCAACCTTCTCTTACAAGAAAGAGTGTTTGATTCAAAGAGCAGGGAGCTTGCTGACCCTGTGTTGTTAGGAAAATTGCAGAATTTATGGTGATTCCCGCCCTCCCTCCAGGCACTTCATGCTTCCAGACAAACTTTGCTTTCAGTGTCTTTTCTTTTTCTCCACTGGGATGGCCCAAATATTGTCAGATTTTCCATGAGTCTTTATCCTACACATCTTCTCATTCTAAGTGTGTGACTTTTATGACTTAAATCTTGGATAAAATTAATCTCGTATATTTCTCTTCCCTGTCCTTCCAGCATTAGTAACTTCGCCCACACCCCCTCCTCTCATCCTGTCTCCCTGGGGGTATCTTCCCCATCCTCCTTGGGGAACCCTTCCCTTCCTCCTTCAGGACTTTGCTCGGTCAGTTACTGGTGGCTTCACATTCTGCACTTTGCCTCCTTCCTTGAGCCAAAAAAGACTTAAAAAATCTCTTAACTCTGCTTCCACCTCAAACTTCTGCTTTATCTTTCCACTTTTTTTTTTGGACAAAATTCACTTAAGATCTATGTTGTCTATATTGGCTCTCTTGAGCTCCCTGATCTCTCTTTGCAAATTGACTTCTATCTCACAACTCCTTAGCAAACACGTCGGCTTGGGTTCCCAGTGACTTCGTCATGGACAAATCCAGAACTTCGTTCAGGTTTCCCCTTCCTTGGCTTCTTTAAAACAACCACACTATTGACTCTCTGTTTTTCTTAGTTCTCTTACCTCTTTTACTATTCCTTCTTGGTTCCTCTCATTCTTTCTGCTTCTTCATATTAAACATTTTTAATCAGCCAGGATTCACCCAGGATTTACTTGCCATTCGTCCCTCTCCCTGTTCTCCAGCGTTAGTCATTCTGCGCACGTTCCTGCAGTGTCCACGGTTCCAGCGCTCCCTCAGCGGCCCCTATCAAATCTGTTCCTCCTGCATCAGTCCCTCCTGGAGCTCCCTTTATGTGTAAGTGACAGCAGCTTTGACATAGATGTGACTGTGGGTGATTTATTTAAGTTTCTGGTTTTTTTTTTTTTATGCATAACGTTTGATGTAAGATTTCATAACATAACATTTCTTGTCGTGCTCTGGGAATAATAAGGCCAATGGAAATGTTTTATTCCTAATAAATGTTTTTCTGAGCAATAAAAGTGAAAAGCAATGTTCGTGGATCCAGTGGGGAGCCTGTGGAGGAAGCAGGAGTAGAAGTCAACAGGGGAAGCACCGAATTTTGCTTGCAGAGGAACTAATACTGCTGGATAAATGCAGAGTGTGACCCTGCCGGCGACAAGCATGAGAAAGCAGAACTAGTCCTAAAATAAGCGATTTAAAATGCTGAGTTTTATTCCATTTAAATATCAGCATAATCCAAGTGAGAAGACTTTGTCTTGCATTTTCTGCTGGTGAATTAGCACTTTCCTTAAACATACGCATTTATAAATATTAATCAAGTGATAGATTGCTTATTATCTATCATCTCAGTAGTAATACATGAAACTGTTTTGAACTTAGGCTTGTCTCAGTGATTTGTTACATTGAAAAAGCATCGGAAAAATTTTATTTATTCATCAGTTTAACAAACTGTTTTTACATAGTGCTCTGTGCCAGGCACAGTTGCATGGTGGTGAGATTATTATAAGACAAGGGTGCTTGCTTCAAGAAACTCAAGAAGAAAGCTATACAACTAGATAACACACAAAACAGACACATTGAACAGCCAAGAAGAATCATTTTGCTCAGAGCAATCAGTAGAATAACCCCATGACTGGAGCTTGCACGCTCCCCACCCCGGGTCAGGTGACTCCAACAACTCAGGAATGCTGACGAGTTACCTGCCCTAGACCTGTCTCTCTGGGTCAACGTCCTAAAATAATCTACGGCTCCTTCAGGACTAGAGTCTGCCCTATTTTCTTCCTCCTCACCCATCAACACTTCTCCTTTCTGTATCCTATTCCCATGGGACTGACCTCACTACTTCACCAAACCATTCCCACTCCCCACACCCCATTTCAATATCCTGGCTCTTGAGTTAGTTATGTTCTAGAATCTTAGAACTGATTGGACAGTTTTAAGATCTGCCGTTTGAATGTTCTGATCGCAGGTTTCAGGACAATCTTTGACAATTTGAAGGTGTTGAAGAAAATTAAAGTGCTTGCTTGGGTTGCCTTGATTAATAACAAAACCATGTGAAAGGTAATCTGGATTTTTGATGTTAGAGGCTAAAAATGATAATTATTTCTTTCATCCATAGAAGGTTTAAGAATGAAATGGTATGTCTTCAAATGTTTGAGTAACGACTCTATTAATTAGGTATGAAGAACTCAAGATAAAACTTGGAGAAAAAAATAGTATTTTACTCTTCGACAGATTTTGGACCTCCTGGAGTAGTTGAAACCCATCTGATATAAAAATCTGATTATAAAAAATCAATGCTCCATAAATTTGGGCAACACTTACTGCTGGTACTTGTCCCATGAACAAACATCTTCTTGTGAAGGAAAGGCCAATATTTCCTTCCTTTTCAAGGGAACTGATTACAGTGACTGTTTCTATTTTGGAAAGATACATAAACACATTTCGATGAGAGCAAAAAGCGAAGCATAGCATGGTTGGTGATTCAGCAAAAATGAGGGTGGCTTTGGTCAGCAAAAACAATTTAGATTTTTCTCATTAATGAGTGCCATTTCCACTAACTGGAAAAAACATTGCTTTTAAAGTTGCCTTGAGAAAAAAAGTAGACTGTTCGTGAAAGTCCCTTCACTTTCAAGCGAGTGTTAGAATCATAACAAAAGTGATTCGCAGGGAGGACATTTCCTGGGAATGAGATAATGATTCAGTATTTGGCCAGACATTGCCTTCCAGATAACATTCTTTGCCAGCTTTGAGGTTTCTGTGTTTTGGACTACAAACTGCCAAAGTCAACGTTTTCATGCATAAAAATAAAGACTGGAATGGCTTTTCAAAACTTGCATGCTTAGTTTGTGAATATGGCAATGTATTTGTAATCTGAGATTTTTTTTTTAATTTCAAGAAAATTAATTTGATAGAAACTAATGCAGCTTCATTTTTCCTTCTCACAAAACAAATAAAGCCCAGCTGGACTGTTGACACAGGGAGACAGGGTCAGACAACGCCACCAGGATTGGCTTTCCATGGTCACAAGAGTAAATACACCCATAGTGTAACCAATGCAAGGAGAGGTGAGGCACTTCACGGGGAGGATTTATTGGAAAATTAGAGTTTAAGTATTCATCCATTCAACAAACATGTATTGACCATTTTCCATGGCAGGGAGCCTCTGACATCACTAAGCTTTCAGGCCAGTGGTGGAGATCATCAAGGAAACAGACGTAACCAGGATAACATTTTGAAAATACTAAGCAGATGTCATTTTAATTCCCACTAAATCATGATCTTCTGTGGCTCCCCACCATGTAGGCCTACAGATGGACAATCGGACCCAACTTAGACCGAGGAGGTATTGTTATAAGGATGAATAAGGGCCAGAGATTAGATAATATTAGGCAGAAACACAAAGAAGTGTGAAATCCTGGATCCCAGTGAGAGCATTCGAGGAACTAAAAGAGATTTTTTTGGCATGGCCGGGCAGAGGGAGGAAATGACAAAAGACGGGGGTGGCGAGCAGAGGCTAGAGAGTACAACGCCTAATTACCCTATGACCACATATTCGGTGTCCTCGAAGAACTGGAAGAGGGCTATTGTGACTGCAGCATGCAAGGGGAATATTTAAAATCGTCCGTGTAAGTGGTATCCAATCTGAACGTTAGAGTCTAATGAATTAACCCAGCTTGGGGCGCTATGAAATAGCCCAGGATGTTCGTTCTCACGATCCTATTGGAATGAGAGCTTCGTGTGAGCAGGAAAGGTGAGAAGGACCTGGTGTTTGGTCAAATTGCCCAGATATCTGAATTGGATGTGGGGAGGATGGGCTCAGCCCAGCAACCCCTGGGTGCAGAGTCCCAAACATTCCGAGGGCTCATCTGTGACAAGAGTAGGCTTAGGTTCTGGCTCCGGAAAGAGCAGGAGAAAGTAGGTGAGGCAGCTCTGAGGACTCTCCCCTGTGCCCTTGTCAGGGGCAACTTCCCTAGAGGAATAGAAACTAGCATTCATAAGAGGTTTTGAATATGGCCCCTGGAAGAGCTATAGAGCCCCAAGATGGGGTTGATGGGAGAGTGAGACAGGCCTGGGGGCACTGCACAAGGTAGTTATTTTACTTAACTATAAGAATCAGAGGCACCCAGAAAGCTAGTCCATAGTGTATGTCCAAGAAAGAGTGTTGGGTTCAAGTCAGAAGAACTAAATCAGTTGCGGTTTCAAAAGTTAGGCAGGAATTCAGAAACAAGACGAGGATGAGCAAAAGCTCAGGAGCAAAGGTGTGTACGTCTGGAATCGTTGCAGTGAGCAGAGTCATGATGCTCGGATTCTCCTCCGTGGGCCACCAGCTGTTGCTGCACGAATGCGTCAGCCTCAGTTAAGACACAGGGTCCAGGTAGACATGTCCAGAAATGAGGGACAGTGCTGACAAGGTGGTCAGCATGGGTTGGAACTATCCCCTGCGAGACCACTCCTCAAGGCAAGTCATGGTAAACCAAAGAAGTTACCAAGATCCTCAAGGTGGAATCACTGACATTGGAAACTACTGTCAAAAGAAATCGAGGACAACCACAGAAGAGAATCCCAAGAATGAAAGGTAACTAGAGGATGGCACAGGGAGACCACACAGCTCCGTGGCCTCCATCAAGTTTCTCTGAAATTCCAGTGAAAGCTATTTTTGCTATAAGACAAGGGAACAGAGATGCGGACTCGGGAAACAGAAAACTCCTGACAGGAGTCTTAGACCAGTTACTTTAGAGTTATAACCTATCCTTGGACTCCTGGGAGAAAGTAAGAGAAAAGATAGCTACTTCTGGTTTGCAAACTGGCAGGTCAGAAATGAGATTTCTTCCATGATGACCTGATGACCTTTGGCATCCTCATCTATTTTTATTAATACATCACCTTGTGGGGAACTTGGCTTCTTATACCTGAGCAGAAAATGTATTTATAGAGGAGTTATTTAGTTAGGGAATAGAAATAGAAGCTGTGGGGGCATCTCTGGCAGGACTTTTTTTTTAAGATTTTATTTATTAATTTGACAGAAATGACAAGCAGGCAGAGAGGCAGGCAGAGAGAGAGAGAGGAGGAAGCAGGCTCCTGGCCAAGCAGAGAGCCCGATGTGGGGCTCGATCCCAGGACCCTGAGATCACGACCCAAGCTGAAGGCAGAGGCTCAACCCACTGAGCCACCCAGGTGTCCCTGGCAGGATATATATTTTTAAGGTCTACCATAAGAGTTATACTTGGTGATTTGAACTTAGAGCCAAACAAACAATTTCTTTTCTTATCTTTTTTTTTAAAAGATTTTGCTTATTTATTTGAGAGACAGTGAGAGAGAGAGAGCACAAGTTGGGGGGGGCAGCCGGAGGGAGAGGGAAAGAGAGAAGCAGGCTCCCCGCTGAGCAAGGAGCCCAACATAGGTCTCCATCCCGGGACCCCAGGGTCATGACATGAACTGAAGGAAGATGCTTAACCAACTGAGCCACCCAGATACCCCTAAACAACCAATTTCTTTTAAAGCAAGAACATCTATAAAGTTGTTAAAATAAGGAACTAAAAATCCCTGAGTCTTAAGTTTTAAGTAAATGGAAACACGAACATATTAAGTAATCTTGCACGTGCCTTTTGTACTTTTTGCTAGGTCTGTTTCCTTCAAGTATATTGTTTATCCTTCTGAAAAAAGAATTAAAATAAATGATATTTAAAGTAGTATTATAAAAATGATCTTATTAATCTGTTAAAATTAAATGAATTTAAGCTGGCTAAAATCTTCAACAAATTTTTAAAAATACAACTTTTAAGACAGGTTATGTTGAAATAGAGTAGGGGGAAAGAAGAAAATATTTATAGTCTCAAAATAGTAAATGAGCTGAAAACGTAGATCTGAGTTTCTTGATAGGAAGGGGGAAAGTAACTTATGTTGGGTCATATACTTTTTAGTATCTAGTGTAAGGAATTGTATACCTTTGTGTCTGAAAGTACATTTTGTTTTTCCCTATATTCTGGGAGGAATTTATCACAAAAATCATTACATATGACACATCTGATAACACATTCAATTCATAGGTGAAGAAATGCAGAAACAGTCTTCATTGGGCGATTTCTTACAACAATCCTTTCTAAAACAGAAGGTGGAATGTTAAGACAAACTGGTGAAAGTATGTCTGTGTTGGGGTAAATGAGTAACGGGATTTTTATGTGGTCTGGTTGCTGCGCTGGTAAACTGGTGAGAAGCCAGGACAGCGAACCCCACACCCCCAACATGTTTCAAATGTCTCAGATGAGCTTGGGAGAAAAGGAGCAGAGGAGGGATTAAAAACAAAGCCTGCTTTACAGTCTTAGGATTCTGGCTTATAAAGTGACAGGAATTCCTCATGGAGCTCTTACTTGTGTAGGAAACAAAGTCCGAGTTCTATTAAGTAAGTTAAATGCTTTTGCAAATTCCTGCCCAGATGGAAGTTTCTGCTTACATTTTCACAGAAGTGGATTACCATGAAAGCAAGGTCTGGAAAAAATTAATGGTATAGTTTTCACATAGTAAATTGGCTACTGCCATGTTATTTGAAAAGAATATGGAATATTCATCAGCTAACCGAATTAAAAAATGCTTAAACTCTCATTTTCTAGCTCCTGTGGTTGATATTCTATTGACACAGCTGCCTTAACCAATGTGGGGCAACACACTGGCTTTTTAATGATTATGATTCATCACCATTTTGCATAGGGGAGTATGTTGCAGAGAAAAGCAGCCCATGGTGGTCAAGACTATCATTAAGAAAACTTGCTTTGTGTTTTTTTTGTTTGAAATTTTTTCTTGAGATAGACATAGATTCGCATGCAATTGTAAGAGGTAACACAGAGAAATCTTGTTTACACACTTCCCAGCTTCTGTCAATGTGTAACATGCTACAAACTATAACGTGTCATCACAACAAGGGTATCGACACAAATACAGTCCAGTGATGTGATTCAGATGTCCCCAGTTTTGCTCGTGTTCCTTCGTGTGTGTGTGTTTCATGCGACACAGTTTGACCACATGCAGGACCCTGGGATCATGACCACATGCCGGTTTCTGTAGCACCCTAGTCGGCACGCCGCAGACTATTCCGTCAGCACAAGGATCTCTCCCTTTGTTTTTTATGACCATATCCTTGTCTCTTCCCCGTGCACCACTCACTGCCACCCAAACCCCTAACACCTCCTCCTCTGTCCTTCATTCCTAACGTTTGTCCTTTCAAACATGTTACACGTTATGTAACCTTCAGGACTGGCTCTTTTTTCACTCAGCCTAATTCTCTAAAATCCTTCCAGGCTGTTGGAAATGTCAAAAGTTTGTTTCTTTTTATTGTTGGGTAGTACCATGCTATGGATTTCTGGTTTGTTTAACCATTCATCAGTTGAAGGACTTCTGGGCTGTTTCAAGGTTTTGGCTATTACAAATAAAGCTGTATGAAAATCCAGGTGTGGACATAACTTCCATTTCTGTGGGATAAATGCCCAAGACTAACTACTGGGCTGAGTAGCACTTGCATGTTTAGCTGCATAGGAAACCACCAAGCTGTTCTCCAGAGTGGCTGTATCTTTCTACTTCCCACTAACAAGGTAGGCGCGATCTTGTTTTTGTACATCTTGTCTGGCATTTAGTGTTACTGGTGTTATTCTGTGAGGTATATAGTGATATTTCATTGTACTTTGAATTTGCATTTCTCTGATGGCTAATGATGGTCAATGTCTTTTCTTGTGTTTATTTACCAGCCATACATCTTCTTTAGTGAATTGTCTACTGCCATTTCTTGTATTTTGAAATGCACAACTTTCTAACTTCAGGGGTGAATTTTTTAAAAAATGTTTTATTTATAAACATTGGGGTACAGATGGCCCTTCTTTTCACTACATCTGTATCCTTGGAGTAAATACCCAGGAGTGCAATTGCAGGGTCATAGGGAAGCTCTATTTTTAATTTCTTGAGGAATCTCCACACTGTTCTCCAAAGAGGCTGCACCAACTTGCATTCCCACGAACAGTGTAAGAGGGTTCCCCTTTCTCCACATCCTCTCCAACACATGTTGTTTCCTCTTTTGTTAATTTTGGCCATTCTAACTGGTGTAAGGTGATATCTCAATGTGGTTTTAATTTGAATCTCCCTGAGGGCTAGTGATGATGAACATTTCTTCATGTATCTGATAGGCATTTGTATGTCTTGACTGAAGAAGTGTCTGTTCATATCTTCTGCCCATTTTTTGATATGTTTGCCTGTTTCGTGTGGGTTGAGTTTGAGGAGTTCATTATAGATCCTGGATATCAACTTTTTGTCTGTACTGTCATTTGCAAATATCTTCTCCCATTCCTTGGGTTGCCTCTTTGTTTTTTTGACTGTTTCCTTTGCTGTGCAGAAGCTCTTGATTTTGATGAAGTCCCAAAAGTTTATTTTCGCTTTTGTTTCCTTTGCCTTTGGAGACATATCTTGAAAGAAGTTGCTGTGGCTGATATCGAAGAGATTACTGCCTATGTTCTCCTCTAGGATTCTGATGGATTCCTGTCTCACGTTGAGGTCTTTATCCATTTTGAGTTTATCTTTGTGTATGGTTTAAGAGAATGGTCAAGTTTCATTCTTCTACATAGAGCTGTCCAGTTTTCCCAGCACCATTTATTGAAGAGACTGTCTTTTTTCCACTGTATATTTTTTCCTGTTTTGTCAAAGATTAATTGACCATAGAGTTGCCCTTCAATGGAGGAATGGATAAGGAAGATGTGGTCCATATACACTATGGAGTATTATGCCTCCATCAGAAAGGATGAATACCCAACTTTTGTAGCAACATGGACGGGACTGGAAGAGATTATGCTGAGTGAAATAAGTCAAGCAGAGAGAGTCAATTATCATATGGTTTCACTTATTTGTGGAGCATAACAAATATCATGGAGGACAAGGAGTGTTAGAGAGGAGAAGGGAGTTGGGGTAAATTGGAAGGGGAGATGAACCATGAGAGACTATGGACTCTGAAAAACAATCTGAGGGGTTTGAAGTGGCAGGGGGTGGGAGTTTGGGGTACCAGGTGGTGGGTATTATAGAGGGCATGGATTTCATGGAGCACTGGGTGTGGTGAAAAAATAATGAATACTGTTTTTCTGAAAATAAATAAATTGAAAAAATCTTAAAAAATGTTTTATTTATTTATTTATTTTTAAGATTTTTTAAAAAAATTTATTTGACAGACAGAGCTCACAGGTAGGCAGAGAGGCAGACAGAGAGAGAGGAGGAAGCAGGCTCCCTGCTGAGCAGAGAGCCTGATGTGGGGCTCGATCCCAGGACCCTGGGATCATGACCTGAGCCAAAGGCAGAGGCTTTAACCCACTGAGCCACCCAGGCGCCCCAGGTGTGAATTTTTTAAATTGAAACTTACACTGATACTATTACAGATCTTCCTTAACTTACAGTAGGGCACCATCCAGGTAAAGTTATCCTAATTTGAAAATACATAAAAATGCATTGAATATACTATGTGCTGAACATCATCCCTTGGCCTGGCCGACCTTAGATATGCTCAGGACACCCACATTAGCCTACATTTGGGCCACATCACCCAACACAAAGCCTGTTTTGTAATAAACTGCTGAATATCCCATGTGACGTATTGAATCCTGAACTGAGAGTGATGAACAGAATGGCCGTCTGGGTACAGAACAAGTCTAAGCATGCCCGTGGTCACCCTTGTGATCACGTGGCTGACTGGAGCCGCATCTCCCCACGCTGCCGGGCATCACAAGAGATGTTGTACTGCACATCCCTAGGCTGGCAAACTATCAAATTCAGGATTCAAAAGTATGGCTTCTATTGAATATGTATCATTTTACAATATTGTAAAATAGAAAAATATTAGGTTGAACTATTTAAAGTGGGTAAAGGTTCCAATTTTTTTCATTGTTTCATTTCAAACAGAGATGGCAGTACATCTCCCACAAATATAAGCTTCCTATTTGTACTCAAGGTTCACTCGAGAGACAGCTGCGTACCTCAGTCAGTTAAGCGTCTGCCTTAGCTCAGGTCATGATCCCAGGGTCCTGGGATGGAGTCCTGTATTGGGCTCCCTGCTCAGCGGGGAACCTGCTTCTCCCTCTCACTCTGCCTCTCCCGTACCCCACTTGTATGCAGGCTCTTTCACAAATAAATAAAATCTTAAAAAAAAAAAAAAAAGAGATTCACTTTTGAGTTTAGCAACCAAGAATCCAAGAAATGGCTTTCAGAATACACTTTAAAAATTTTTTTTAATTTCATAAAATATTTTTGATCGTTAGGTTTTCTAATTGTTTTAGCTAATTAGCTAATAAATTAGGTCAAGTAATGGAAAATAAGCCTACAGCTTTAAAAATATATCTGAGCTGGGATGCCCGGATGGCTCAGTTGGTTAAGCATCTGTCTTCGGCTCAGGTCATGATCCCAGGGTCCTGGAATTGAGTTCTACATTGGACTCCTTGCTCAGCAGGGAGCCTGCTTCTCCACATGCTTGTGCTCTCCTTCTCTCTGACAAATAAATAAATAAAAATATTTAAAAAAAACCCTCTGAGTTGAAGAATACCCCACACTCTCCATCAACAGCTAGTTTCAGCTAGAAGGAAACTTCCAGGAGACATCAGGGTCACTAAGAGGTTGAACCTATGCTGGGGAGCTGGACCCAGCAGGACAACCACAACTGCCAACCCTCGACATGGGGCTGGTTATCAGTGGAGTCAGCAGGAAACTGATGGGGTGGTGAGAGGCTGAGCTCTCATCTTGGCCAGCCACGCACACACCAATGCGACACCGATACTGGGTGGTACTTGCTGGAATTCTCTACGGTGAGAGGAGGAGTGAGTGATGGGGACTGGAATGGAGAGGGCAGTGGCGTACCCCAGGCCCCATTCCTGTCCAGCGCCCAGTGTAGAAGCAGAAGTTTCCAAGCCAGTGAACATAGAGATGGGTGAGAAGGACTGACTAGGGATGTTGTGGGCAAACAGGACACAGCTTTCATAGTTGTTGGGGGAAAGGCGTCTTTGAATAAGAGGGAAGCCCTGACCTAAGGGGAGAAATATTATGTCTCGGTTTTGCTTTCCTTCCAGGACCACACCACTAAGGATGGCTTATTTTTTATTTATTTATTTATTTATTTATTTATTTATTTATTTATTTATTTGGCAGACAGAGATCACAAGCAGGCAGACAAGTAGGCAGAGAGAGAGGAGGAAGGGCGCCCTGCTGAGCAGAGAGTCTGACGCAGGGCTTGATCCCAGAACCCTGGGATCATGACCTGAGCTGAAGGCATAGGCTTTAACCCACTGAGCCACCCAGGTGCCCTAAGGATGGCTTTTAGAATTCATCAACCTTGTGCGGGCCTTGTTGGCAGTGGATAGGGAGGGACTGAATAACCTGCTTATTGTTTTGTTTTTTAATTCTGGGATCTCCATATTAGTCCAGTGTTCATACTCCTCAAATACTTTCTAAGGCTATGATCTGGAGAGGACTGAAACCACCCTAAATTAAAGGGAAAAAGAAATTCTGACTGTGACAAAAGTTATTGACTCAAAATATGAGGAGTGAATAAAATATCCCCCACTATTTCCCTGTCTGTTCTTCCCCTCAGCTACCACGATCTTTAGCTTGTAATTTCCATAGCCAAACTTTTTAAACAAGCTGGCCCCAGTTCCCTTCCCTCTCACTCGTTGACCTGACTTTTGTCTCCATCTCTCCTCCAACACAGCTCTTGTTGATGGCTACCATGTCGTCAAATTGGTGCATGGTTTTCTTTTTTGAGTCCTTATTTGACTACAAGGCAGAATTTCTTTTGGAGTCAATATTTGACTCCAAATATCCCTCTGATCTTCCTGCTCCCTCTTTCAGACTTACCATAAATTTTGGAGCCCCTCAAGACTTTCTCCTAAACCCTTTCCCTTAATCTACCTATATCTGTAGACATGAGATGTCCCGTGTACCTCTTTGGAAGCCATCAGAGGTTTTCCACTGAATCAAACATACTGTTATTCATTCTTGCCCCTGCCTTCCAGTTCACTTTCTACAGTGTTATTTTAAAAAAGTAATCTTGTCACTTCTCTACTGTTAAAGACTGGCTCCTGCTTGCTTCTCCTACTGCTGTCAGTCTCAGGCTCTGTCAACACATCCTCCTTTCAGTTCTTTCTGTCTCAGGGTCTTTGCTAAGGCAGTTCCTCTGCCTGAAATATTTCTGCCTCCCCTCCCCTCCAACCTCATCTAGTTGTTGACTAATCATCCTTCATGTTTTAGCCCAAATGTTACTTCCTCAGAAAAGCTTCCTGACAACACCAAAATAGAGCAAGCCTATCTCTCACAAGCTTCAGAGACCCCTGAACTCTTCTTCTAAAGGTTTTT
Source organism: Mustela nivalis (assembly GCF_964662115.1). NCBI lineage: Eukaryota > Metazoa > Chordata > Mammalia > Carnivora > Mustelidae > Mustela > Mustela nivalis. The sequence continues at coordinate 111,855,967 of NC_139030.1, forward strand.
CACTGTTTTTATGTATTCAACTGATTATTTGATTAATTTATGTCTCTCTTATGAAACTGTAAGTTCCAGAAGAGGAAGAACCTTGGTTATTAGTCCTCTCTGTAGCTCCAGAACCCAGTCTAGAAAATGAGTGAAGAGACAAACTAGTCATAATCATTCAAGAGTCTGAAAAGTGTCCCAGCCTCCAGGTGTCCAAGGGGTAGGTCTTCCACAGCCAGAGGACATGGGATCCTGGAGTAGTTTCACCGGTCCCAGAAGTCAGTGTGGAGTGTGACTGCCTCATGCTTCGCTGTGTCAAGTTCAATTTCTGCTCATCTTCTTTTCTGACGATTTGAATAATTCCTGAAAGCCTTGCTCATCCAGATAATTGTCTCGGTTTTTATTTTTTAGATGTTTTAAAATAACATTTGTAGAGCATTTTATAAAGTATATACATTTGCATGATGTCATTTCAATCTCCAAACCCCCTCTGAAAGAACATATTGTTCTCAGTTGGCGGATGTGGAACATGAGGCTTAGAGGGATTAGGCAACCCACCCGCATTCTCTCAGCTCATAAGAGACTAGGCAGGGACTTCACTCCAGATTTTGTCTTTTCCTACTGCTAGACAATTTTTCATGGCTTCTCTTCACTTGGCCAAGGCTGAATTTGGACCTTGAGAGTTAACAACAACCCAAGAACAATGTAGCTTGCATCACAGCTCCATATACAGCATATAGAGCATGCACTATGGCATTCGTGTATCTCTCCTAATTTGGGAGACTACCTCCAACTGTATCGGTTTCTCTTACACTAGAAGGGAGACATTGGAAGAGTTGTGTTTGTCAAATAGTCACATGTTCCTTCCTTCCTTGCTTTTTTCCCTTCCTTCATTCCTTTTTTTTGTTTTTTTATTTTAAAGATAATGTTCAGGAAATTGTTCACTGGGTTTACAAAGTCATAGGACAAACCCTCAAATCTATGGAAAAATGAATTATTATTCATCTATTTGAATCATTACTTTTCATGATATTATCAAGCCATATTTATATCACTTCAGATAAAATAAAAAATGTAAAGCAGTTTTTAGAATTGCTTTAAAAAATTTTTAAAGCTTTATTTACTTATTTGAGAGCAAGAGCGAGAGAGAGAGGGAGAGCACGCAAGCAAGTGTCAGGAGGGAGGGGGGGCAGAGGGAGAGGAGAGAGATTCTCAAGCAGACTCTGTGCTGAGGGGGAGCCTGAGGCCGGGCTGGACCTCATGACCCTGAGATCGTGACCTGGGGCGAAACCCAGTCGGCTTACTCAGCTGAGCCAGGCCGGTGGCCCTAGACAGAACAGCTTTTGCAACAGCTGGTTGGGTGTCCTCGCCTGGGGCAAACTCCTACCTTTTGCAGCACAACAGAAGACAGGTGTGTATGTCCACTTCTCAGTGTGCGGGTGCAGCCAAGTCCTCTCCTGCCGGACCTCTAGTCGCACAAGAGTCTGGATGTCCGTTTCTGAAGTCGGGTTCGTTAGTCCTGACCCGCCAGGGAGCGGCTGCTGGAAAACAGAAAACTGTGGAAAGTCTGAGTCTTTGGGCTTTGGGCTAGTTTAGATTTTTATCGCGTGTCTTCTCCCGAAGGCGGGCTTTATGGCGGCCGTTGAAGTCTAATTCTTGGCTCCATAAATTCCATCTGAAGGTCACCCGTAAATTCGGGTCCTGCGTCCAGCGTCGCTGCGCGAACCGGACCCGCATCTTGGCTGCGGAGGCTCCGCGGAAAGCAGAGCGAGATGGACAGCGGCCACGCCGCACCCCTGCGGGAGGCAGGCCCCGCGCAGACCCGGCGGGTTGTGGGGTTCGCGTGAACCTGAAAACAACCTCTTCCCTTCCTCACTAAAGAGAAGCCGCCGGAGGCCACGGTCCTGGGGGCCGCAGGCCGCACCGACCCGGCTGAGAGCAGAAGTTCATGGAGAAGAGCCCATTCCAAATTCAGGCACGCTCATAGAAAAGCCTTTTGATTCTAGAAAAGTTAAAATGGAAAAAAAAAATTGCATCTTCGGTTACAGGAAGCCTGGTAGCTGATTCTGTGGGGCCAGTTCCTCAGTTTACCGGAGTTGGCCCAGGGCCCTGAAGAAGGTGCGTCTGGGTGTCTCAGACTCCAGGACTGTGAGTTTCACAACGGTTTGCCTCCAAATCCCCTGGGTGTGCGACTAAAAACATCTCAAAAGAGGGAGATTTTCCATGGTGGGTCGTTACTGGCCACTAGGTGTTTCTGCTCTTCAAAAAATCCTCAAGCATTTCAGGTTCTTTAATTCAGATTCTTTCTGAGAATACAACGCCGAAACTTCTATCTTGTGTATGGACTTTTGCAACTTTGAAAAATTTACTTCACACAACTAAAATAAGCAGCAAATTTCTTCAGCATCCCTCTTAAATAATGTGATTTCAGGCCGAGAGCTTGCAAAGAGACCCACGAAATGTAGAGGAGAGGTTAATTGTCTTATACTGAAATGACATCTGTAAAATCCATAACATTTTAAAATGAAAGGAAAACTTACTGTAACAAATTGGAACTGGTTTTACCTGCAAGCTTGAAGAAAAGGATCCCCTACTCACACTGGGACTGGAGCGGGAAGCCCGTAAGCTCCCCCCGGGGCTGACTCTTCCAGATGCCTGCTGAGCCCCTAGCTTGGCCGTTTAGGCCGTTTGACCCTCATTGCCTCACGAGGAAGTGCAAATGCTCCAAATAACTGTGAGGAAAGTCCTTCTCTAAGTACAGGACGGAGTGTTGTATTACTAAGAAGAGTCCATAGTCTACAATTTAGAAAGGTTTTGTGAAAAGCTACTGTGGATAAAAAAATTATAAGAAAGCATGATGATTTTAATTCAGAATCATTCTAGAAAAAGCATTAGTCTTCCCCCCCCCCCCTTATAAATTCCTTCTAAATTACTTCTTGCCTAAAACAACCTTGTTCTGTAGCCAGTGGTTTAAAAATAATCATTCCTCTTTACGGGGCCTCTAAACATATGTTCTTTGTACCTGTGGGAGAGTGTGTAAAGAGAAGTTACATGATAATGACTCGTTATTTTCCAAAGCCCCAATATATAATTTGTAATGTGTGTACACGAAACGATGAAAATGACAAGTTAGATTTCTTTTTGCTACTGATAAATTATTAAAAAGTTAAAGTTGTTCAAACAAATATTTTATTATTGTTTGTGTCATTTTGCTCCTAATGGAAAAATGGTCAAAATTAGACACACTGGGTCAAATAGAGTTGAACTTTTTCTTTGAACCCACTGTACAGCTGGTACAGGCTGTCGCCGTTGGATCCATTTTTAGATGCGCAGAAATAGATTCTTACTACGAGGCAGTCACACGGTTGGACCGGACGCTTCCTGTTACACCTGCCGAGGACACGCGGCGGCCTCGCGTGCGATCCTGGGGACGAGGAACAGAACGGATTCGGCCTGACGGAAACCGGCTTCTCGCGGGCAGAAAAGGCGCGCCGTGCGCAGTCCTATGGGAGAAGCATGTGGTACCTTCTGAGTCGGAATGAACCCGCGGGATTTCGGGTTGAGGCTTCAGCGAGGAGGAGGAGGAACCGCCTTCGAAGGTCTCCGCCCTTCCTGGGCCTTTCACACGTTTGCGGCGGGGAACGACCATGGCTCTTCTCCGACGGCCCGTCTGTTAGCCTCTTGCGACCCGACGTCCGGAGCTGAACGAAGGAAAGGACCCCTCCCTTCCGTCGCGGCCAGACCCCCGCCCTGCCCGCGCCTTTACACCCGCTGCGACACGGGGTCTCAAGGGTCGGTGCACTGGGGGCTGTTGTCCGCGTGACGGGAGCCCGCGGACCGCGGCGGTCGGTTCGCGCGGACGCGTGAGGCCCGCGGGCCCGGCCGTGACCGCCTCGGAACGGCCCTCGGCTTCCCTCGAGCGACAGGGACAGAGAAGCTCTTCCCCGAGTCGGAGGAGCAGGTGATGGCGCTGAACCGCCACCACGAGACCCGGCACCGGGGAACGTCTGCTCCTGATCCCGCGGCCCGTGACCCCGCTTCCCCGGCCCCTGCCCCCCGACAGCAGAGTCCGTCGGGGCCGAAGCGGGCCGCAGCGTGGACCTTCCGCCCCGGAGAGCAGCGACTGTCGCCGCTTGGAAGCCGACACACGCGGAGTCTGGACGAGCCTTGTAGGTCAGCGACCCGCGGTCCACGCAACGCACACTTGTCGCCGCGGGGCAGTGCGGCGCGAGGGGCTCGCGGACACCGGCCAGGCGTTGTCTTCCGTCGGCGCGGGTGTCGGGGACCTGGCCCGGCGGGGCTCGTGGCGGCCGGTCCCGGGGCCACGCGGGGGACGCCGACCGGAGGCCGCGGAGCAGGTCGGACGGGGTCGGGTCCGTCCGGGGTCTGGTCCGTCCTGGTCGGGTCGGTCCGGGGTCGGGTCTGTCCGGGGTCGGGTCGGTCCAGGGTCGGATCCCGGGTCGGGTCAGGTCCATCCGGGATCGGGTCCGTCCGGGTCGCTCCTACCGACGCGCCGGGCACGGAAGTCGTGACCCTCGCAGCGACCCGGGCCGAGCCGCACTGGGCGAGGCCGGACGCAGGGACCGCAGGGACCGCGCCCCGCTCAGCGCGTGCAGGGACCTTCGCTCCCGTGTCCACCTGGACTCACCCGCAGACTCTTCCACTCCCGCGGCGGATGCTAGTCTTCTCCTCCCTTCTGCTGCCCTAATGCGACCCGGGCCCCGCGGCGCTTGTCCCCCGACGGAAGACGAGCGGGGACGCCGCGCTGCGAGGCCGAACTCGCCGTCCAGCCGCTTCTGCTGCGGGACAGTCCGTCCGGCCTAACTCACGCGCTTCAGTCCCGCCGTTGGTCTCATCGGCCTGAGATCCGCTTTCAGAATGAGAAACGTCCGCGACATGGACAGGAGAGCACTTGAGGACGCGCTTCAAACCCGGAGTGCACGCGGAGCCCAAGGCCCAGCAACTCTGTTGACTCCACAGCTCTGCTCATGCTTCCTACTGAAGTTAGGAGAAAAAACATTGTTTTAAAGATTTTATTTATTTATTTGACAGACAGAGATCACAAGTAGGCAGAGAGGCAGGCAGAGAGAGAGGAAGCAGGCTCCCCGCTGAGCAGAGAGCCCGATGCGGGGCTCGATTCCAGGACCCTGGGATCATGACCTGAGCGGAAGGCAGAGGCTTTAACCCACTGACTGACCCAGGCGTCCCCGCAACAAAGACTTTTACTTGAATGTTCACAGCAGCTTTAATTCATAATAACCCAAACCAGGAATGACTCAAACATTCATCAGCTGATGAACAGGAGAAGATAAATTTTGATACATTATATAGTATTTTACTATATGATATACTAAGCAGTAAAATGGAATCTACAACTAACCCATGCAATAACATGGATGAATCTCAAACCCATTGTGCTAAGTGAGAGAAACCAAACTCAGAAGGATGTATATTGTACGATTACATTCATATGAAGATCTACAACTGGCAAAAACTAACCTGTTGTGATAGGAATCAGATGAGTGGTTGTCAGATACTGCGGATTAGGGGAAGGGCTTGGGAAAGGGCCCAAGGCTGGTTTTAGGATGTCGTAAATGTGTTAAGAGAAATTTCTGTTGTGATGTACCACATCAGGACCATATCTCAATTTTCCAATGCATGGTTATTCAGTGAAATAAAGGTATAATTGAAAAAAGCCAACAGCATTGTGGTCCAGGTAAATTATAAATTAAAAAGTATTGGTGGGGGTGGGGGGCACCTGGGTGGCTCAGTTGGTTAAGTGTCCAACTCTTGGTTTCAGCTCAGGTCATGATCTCAGGGTCCCAGGATGGAGCCCCGCATGGGGCCCTGTACTCAACGGGGAGTTTGCTCTTCCCTTCTGCCCCCTCCCTGCTCACGTGCTCTTTCTCTCTCTCTCTCAAATACCCCCCCCCCCCAAAAAAAAGGTTTTGGTGGTTTGGCATGGAAGCCTAACCACCATTTTCTAATCTGACAAGAACACATTTTCCTGTTGAAAATGTCAGTTTAATACTCAACCTAATGCTTTGAAGTGAGAAACAAACAGTAACACGTGTGTGTGGCAGAGAGGCAAGAGAAGGTCAGAAGAAACCCAATAGACAGAATCTGTTCTGTGTGTCTGTGTGTATCCTCACAAGGATCAGGAGTGAGGACATGTATTTATGGGTTAGCAGAGTTGAGCAGGATATCGTGATCCCAGACATACTTATGGGGAAATAATAAGGAGTATATTCCAAGAGAAGGTAACTGAGCAGTAACTCAGAAAAGCTAGACAAACTAATACAGGAAAGATCATTATCTAATGCTACAACGTCCAAAGGTTTGGGTTCAAATTTGAGGGGGAAAAAAATCATTTTACCATCCTTAAACGATTAGCCAAAATGCCACAGGGGACTTGATATGATTCCCTGTGAGGAACCATGAACCTTCATGATCGTTTAAGGTCTCTTTCAGTTCTGCAAACTGAATCTTCTTGAAAAGATATTCTAATTATACAGCTAAGAAGATTTAATAATTACCTCTTGCTTGTCTAGAGAAAAACTACTTCAGGAAGTGAAGTCACAATGGTTAAACTATTCACCTGTGGTCCTTCATTGGTGCAAAACCCAGTCCAGGCGACTGTATTCCCAGTCCAGGCTGCGGGAGCCAAGCTGGGACTGGGCCACAGCGCCCTCTGGCCTGGACGCCGGCGCCGCTGGAGGGCAGGCTCCCCGGGATTCGGCAGGAACCCATCAGCCTTTGTTAATAGGTTGTCTTCACACAATACACTCTCTTACTTGTTTATGTCATTTATAGACTTCAAAAGTGCTGCTCCCTCTTCAAGTTAAAGGACACTGTTCATTTTAGGGAAATAAGTAACACCACACCCAAGACCTCCTCTACTCCACTTAAGTAACATTCCTGGAGTTTTAATTTTTAAAACCTGACTTTCAGATATTTTGTTCTCATGTAGGAAAGATGTTTATGGCAAAACATCTTCATATAGACAACAAAGTCACTGAGTATTTTAAGATCATATATTTGGAAAAGTAAATGGATGACTATAATATTAGGTGGAATCATATTGCATTTCTCTAAACTGCTTTTGACCTACAAAAATGGTTGTTTCGCATGATTTACCCTTATTTAAAAGGATAAATAAGAAACGATGAGGAGAACCGGGATCTGGGAGACGTATGAGAAGCAGAATTATTGTTTAACATATGTAATTTTAAATCCAAGGATCTTTTTACCACACTTGAAAAATTAATAAAAACAACTTCAGAGGAGAAGAGAAAAATATGTGGTCCTAAATTCTCCTACACTGGCTGACTTTCTCCTCTTCCCAGACTTCTCCCCATACACTTTGCCCTTCTTTGCCAGAGTTGTTTTCTAAACTATCTTTTAAGCTATTATTTTCAAACTTCTGACTACTTTTAGAAATATAATCTAAGGAAATGTATCATCCGATTACATAAATATATACATGTAAGGGTTTTATTGTTTTAGGATGGTGGAAAATTTAAACGACATAGATGGGAGATCATATAAAATATCCTATCATATCAAATTTGATGCCTGCATCTATTAGAATACTATGTAGATACTGTTTTTAAATGTACTTTTAGTATCTTCTATAACTGTTTTTTTCTTTTCTTGGATAGCTGGACTTGTCCTGGTACAAGGCATTGCTGTAAACAGGCCTCCAGTAATAAGGCATGTGTGTGGGGGAAGCAGTTTACTGTTCTGTGATCAGGCCTGTCTTTCAGTGAGCCTGAGCTTCCGGACGGTTAACGTCACAGTGTTTCTTGGTCCTTTCTCCCCCTTTGGGTGGGGCAGGATGGCCGCAGTGGCCTGGCCTTGCGCATTTCCCGCCCTCCCGTGAATGACTGCTGCTGGCTTGGGTGGCGCTTCCCTGCACCAGGGGAGTCCGGTTCTCATCCCCGTCTAGCAGCGAGGCCGGGGTTGACTAGTTTCTCCTGAGGGCAGGCCTTGTTCGGAAGAGCAGACACCTCCGGTCTCTTTCCAAATGGATACCTCTTCCTTCCCAGCCAGAAGCCGGAGAGGATTTCTCTCCTTACTGTAGGAACTTGCTCAAGCTCCTGCAGGTGGATTTTACAAAATTGTGGAGATCTGGTATGATGGAGTCCCCTGGAGTTCTTAAGCCTCAGATTTGGGAATCCTGAGCCTCAGGGCCCATCAGTGACAGTTCAAGTTCCTCGAGCCTGGTGACCGAGGTGAGCTTCTGCTCTGGTGAGCCACGACGCTCCGTGTTGGCTGGTCAGTCTTCCCAGTCTTGGGGACAGAGATTTGCCCACTGTTCTCTCCTCCCTTGTGAATCTGGGAAGAGCTGATGATTTTGGGTGTTTAGCTTCTTACTTGTTAGGACGCCGTGGCTACTGTCAACATCTTTCAATGCAAAACAACAAATGCCCTGACATGAGTTTTTAAGGAGACACGGAGGTTCTTCCTAAGGAACATTATAGGAGATGATAAGGGAAACGGAAGCGTCTCTATCTAGGGCAGAAGAGAGCAGAGGAGGGAAGCTGGGGTGGGGCGAGGTATAAGAAACGAAGGTGCAATACCAGGAGCCCATCAAAGTGGTGTCCGAGAGAGAGCACCTCCAGACAAGGGCTAGGAGCCCTGGGCCTGAGGAAAGACTGTGAGGTGCCAGGACTCCAACTGGATCAAGGCCTTGCCGGCCAGAAAACCACCTAGAGTTCCTGTGAACGAGAACTTCACGTTGCCTCCCCCAGGACCTGCGCCTGTCCGCCGCGGGATCTGCGCTCTGGAGAGCTGTCCTGCCTCCGGCCAGGTTCTCACCAGCTGGTCGTGCAGCGGGACGGCGCCCAGCCCACCCACCAGCCCTGGCTTTCTCCTGTTTCTTGACATTGTCTTTAGGGCATCTGTTAGCTCGAGGGCTATGGTGTGGGGGTGGCAAGGGACGGGCGGGCTGACAGACTGGCTATGCCTGAGGACCCTGAGCCTGAGCAACCAGGAGCGGAGCCCCCTGTTCTGTCCGAATACATTTAAAGAAAAGTCCGAAGGGAAATATACCAAATAAGTCCAGGAAATGTTGACCTCTCTCTTGAACAATTTTTTCCCAATATTGTTCTAGGAGATTATTTTGACTTTGCTTCTAAATATCAGAACTTTAATGACTATTTGTAAGCTTGATTGTGTTTTAAAAAAGAGAGAGATAACAGACCCAAGATGGAGTGACTTGTGCTGGGCCCCTGTCAGCAAACCAAGACTTCCAATCCAGCTGACTTGCAGTCCCAGCCTTTGCAGAGAATACGACCTTTAACCAGCCGAGGTGGAATTACCTGATCAGCACTAGTGGGGAGTTGGCAAGAAAGACCCCTGCCCTTCACCGAAAGGAGGGCAGCCTTGCCTGAAACAACTTATTTTTTATTAGAACCTGCCTTTTCAAAAAATAAAGAAAAAGGAAAAGTAAAAAAAGAAAGAAGCTTCCTTTTCTGGGGGCTGCATGGGTGGCTCAGTCGTTAAGTGTCTGCCTGTGGCTCAGGTCATGATCTGGGGGTCCTGGGATCGAGCCCCTGCTCAGCAGGAAGCCTGCTTCTCTCTCCAACAAATAAATAAATAAAAATCTTAAAAGAAAGAAAGAAACTTCCTTCTCAGCTCCCTTCTGCCTACAAAATCTTTCATTTCGTCCAGCCTTTCAAGGCTCTTTTGCACCGGCTAGCTGGGTTGCTGCCCAGCTCATGAATTGTTGAATAAAGCCAATTAGGTTTTCAGGTTTACTCAGTTGGCTTTGGTTTTCTAACGATTGGTTTTCAGAGTTAAAATATACTAAGTTTCCATTTTTGTTTTTATTTTGCTAAAGTGGTTTATTCCGAGAACAGCCGCTATGTGTCAAGTCTGTAATGATTTTCTTGATGACGCACACAGTGTGTGACCTTATTCGGGTGCATTATTACTACTAAGTTCAGTTTGCCCAGGTCAAATGTGCACATTGAATTTTTTCAAGGAGATGGAATTCTTCCATTACTTCTCATCAAAATTTTATTGTGTATGTAGTTTTGGCAATTTATTTCTCCTCAAGAAAGCCAAAGTTTTTCTGGGTCACCAGGTGCAGGTTTCCCTCCAGCCGGTCTCCTAACCGTGATAACGAAGAGGGGTCCCGTCACCCCGCGCCACAGAAGGCAGGCGCTGAGAAGCAGGAGGTTCGGCGGTCGGAAGACGTGAGACCATTTGTCCAGAAGCTTCTGTTTTCCCTCACGACCCGTGAGGCAAGGAGAGCAGCTCCGGTGAAGGAGGAGAAGCGCGTGCGGGGGTTGTGGGGAGCGTGTGGTGAGGAGAGGACACGTTCGGAGGGGGTAGGGTGCGGCTTGGGGGAGCGAGGAGAAGCTGTCCTGTCGGGCCAACGGGGTCGGGGGTCGGCCGGCGCTCAGTGCTCTTTGAGATCCGTGGATTTTAGGGGAGACCCGGGGGTGCGTGTGTCCGCCACCGTGTTGGGTGGCCCGAAGTCCACAGCAGGGCCACGGGGAGTTTCCCTGGAGCTGCAGTCTGGCCAGCGCTGGTGGCTGCCGACAGAGCCTTGCTCCTGCCTTTCGTCCCCCAGTCATCTGACTCTTACTCCCTGAGTATTTCCTTTGTATGGAATACGTTCCGGGACCCGCCATCCTTAAACAGTGCCCGTCGGTGCACACAAAACGCTAGCGCAGACCCTTCTGTTCCTGCGCTCCTTGAGAGAGAGCCAAGCTGTCACCTCCCTCATCGGGTCCCTTCAGAGCTGACCTCTTCAATGACAGTCTCGGCGCCTGTTCCACTCTTGGTATGTTCTCGACCTGGTCCGGCCCAGCCTCGACCGCGCCGCCCCGACGGGCCCGTCAGAGACCAGGAGGCTGCTGCTGTGTGACCTCGGGTCAGTCCTCTGTGCCCCTCTGGAAACCTCCTTCTCTTCCACCTCCACAGCACATCCTCCTCCCCCCGCCCCACCCCTGCTTCACTGGCGGCTCCTCCGGGATCTCTTCTGTCGAAGGTCGACATGCTGGAGGTCATCTTGCTCGGATCCCGCTTTGTCATCCAGTTTATTTCTCCTGGGGAGTCTTCTCTGCTAGCAAGTATTTAAGTATTAGTTATACATCGATGATCCCCCTAAACTGATTTTTGATGTTGGAAACCCTCATTCTGAGATCCTCCCTTGACTATGATGTTGTGTTGTTTTTCTGGACATTCATAAGTGCAATTTACCAATGCCTTTTTTTTTTTTAGGAGTTTTGCAACTGTGTGTCAGTGAGATTACCTATAACTTTTTTTACCTTTGAATTGAACTTAATTTTTCAAAATAAGCCTTATTAAAGAAGAACTATTTTATATTCCAACTAAGATTATTTTAATAGACCTTTCCTTTCTAGAAACACTGATTAAGGCAGCAAAGTGTTGTGTAAAATGTGGTCCCGAACCAAGCTACAGTGAAAGATAAATGTTGACTTAACTTTCGCTTCCTCCCAACAGGACCCCCTCTGTTGCTCAGACTTGGAACAAGGTGAGGAACAGCGCCTCAGCGACTGGGAGCCCCGTGGCCGCGAGATCAAGGCTCAGGCAGTCACGGGGCCCCTGGGCGGCTCATCGGATTGAGCCTCTGACTTGTGGTTTTGGCCCAGGTCATGACCCCGGGTCGTGGGATCGCGCAACCGCAGGCTCCGAGCTTAGCGGGCTCTGCTCCGTGCTCTCTCCCTCGCTCTCTGCTCCTCCCTGCTCGCTCGCTCTGTCTAAAATAAGCAAATAAATCAATCTTAGGAAAAACAGAAAACCTCAAGCAGCTGGATATGGACACCTCTTAAGAGAATTTGGGGGGCCCTAACAAAGGATCCTGGTTCTACTTGTGATGACCTGTCCGGAGGGGGAGTGGCTCCTCCCAGATGGCAGGAGGACAGAGTCTGGCCAGGTGCGGTGCTCCTCCGTGCTGTGCTCCCTGAGCAAAGTCTGGGACTTCTTTTTAACCGTTCTGTGTCCAGGGAGTGCTTTGTGTGAATGGTTTGAATGTAGACTCCATGTGGGTGTTTTCAGGGTTGGAGGCAAGACTGTTTTGCTAACATGGCCGGGCAGAGTCCAGCTGTCAAAGGGCTCATTTCCAGCTTGTCCTACTCGCTCACCGCACATTTGTAGACCGAGCACCACAGACCTCTGTTACGCCGTCAAAATCGCATCTAATGTCTGTCCTAACTTAGGATTCATGTTCTGTGCCCGACAACAGTTCCTGCATTTAACATACAGCACCCACACACAAAATAACCCACCATTACCAGGCACGTGGTCATAAAATTTTAATAATGTTCTGCAGACCAAGCAAATGTTCTAAACCAGAACTGCTCATGCATCAGATTCACAGTCAGAAACCCCATGATCAAAAGCATTTACACAATATAAATAAAAGACACACACACACACACACCCCTTACAGAACTGTACTTAGGGGGCACCTGGGTGGCTCAGTGGTTAAGCCTCTGCCTTCGGCTCAGGTCATGATCTCCGGGTCCTGGGATCG